>NC_136062.1:459327708-459927708 GCF_964261635.1 Lissotriton helveticus
GGTACGACCAGCTGCAACTAAGAACACAATAAAGAAACGTAATTGTACCAACCTGTGTCCTGTGGATCATTGTCCTGTGTGGTGCCCACAACGAGGACACGACACTCACATCAGACCTGCAGGTCAACTTGCCAGTCGGAGTCCACTGACGTTTTAAGTGCAGCTGCACTTGCAGTTATAAATTCCCCGCACAGTGTCTGCTTATTCAGTGTTTGCAAGTCTAGACACCTAGGGATGTTGACGCCACAACTGTCTATTCAGATTTTACTTCCCAAAACTCGTCTGCAAATGCAGGAAAGCTAGCAGATCTTTATTACCGCCACTGCTAGCATCCTTAATTCACCATGCGTGCTTTGGACTGTAATGCAAATATAAATGTACTTTTAGTGCTAATAAGTAATGAATTGACGTGTTTGCCATTTGTCCAATTTAGCACCGCACCTTCAACTAATCTTTGCTATCACTGCTGTAACATATTGTTATGCGCTGCTATTTTATCACGTGCTGTAGCACTTCTTGTAGGACAGCTGCTGATGCCACCTAAATAAAAATCGAAACTAGGCAAATAATTCTAAAAATAAAATAGCACATATTTTCCGTGCCATAGCAAGCACAGGTGCCAGAGGATAGGAATCTGTTACCTATAACGTGAAATACAGGTTTGTCAGCAGCTGCGGCCTACAGTCTCCCTGTGAAGATATGCTGGCAATACATACATATGCGATGTTGTAGGAAAGGCAAGCGATGATACATGGCTGCTCGGGTGTGGGCAAAGAGGTACATTCATGCACAGGAGTTGGAGCTGCGCCGTCATTGAGAGGTACTGGAAGAGGGTCATAAGGAAGCTGGAGGCAGTCCCGGGATTTAGGGCAACAGATAAGTGCAAGCATCCCCAATCCAAAGTAAACGTAGTATAATGTACCCTATGGGGTAAGGACTGTACCCACTTTAGGATGGTTGGGCATGAGGCAATAGATAAAACTACTGAATCCACAGGCCATACCTTTTCCGGTTCTAAGTTCCAAGCTCTAGCTGCCTTGGACGAGATTAGAATGTGTTGTTTTCTCTCTCTGCAGGCCTAACAGTTCACGGCTAGTATTTGGTTGGTTTGGTGGCCTACTGAAGAAGGGTGGAGGGCTGAAGCACCCGGAGCTAAGTTATCAACATTTCTTGAAAGCCTGGTCTGCAACCCCCTGTCCTATGCCATCCCTGGGCATTTCAAAGAGTAATTGAGTCTGGCTTTTATTCAGGCTCCTTATCTTACTAGCGGCTGTCTATTTCTGTCTCATTTTTAGCCAATAAAACCTGTTCCTAGTTCATGTGCTAATTACTAAATGACAATAACTCTATTTTCTGCGTTAAGCACACGTCATTCGCTGGAACAGTGAATGTCACCTGATTTCCTGGAAGCCGGATCAGCCATTGACAGCTGCTCACGCCCTGGGGCAGGGATGTGCTTGGGGGAAAGCCGATGGTTCCACTTGGGCTCATGAGCACCGTACTGCAGACACCTGGAGAAAAAAAAGGGTTTAATTGGGACATGGAAACCAACTCACATTTTCTATCTGAATTTGCAGGTGGTTGTGCATGGTTGTCTTCCAAGTGCACCTAATAATTTGTAGCTCTGCGTGTTTTAATTACTTTCTATGTAAGTGAATTCATTAAAAAAAAGCATCTGCAATGCAATAGGTCCCACATTTATGCGAGAGTTAGCTATTGGCATTGTAAATAATAATGCCTTTTATTTATGTGTTGGTTTTGAAAACAGATAAATAAAAGGCATTGTCATTTACATTGCCAATACCTCAAACTATCGCAAATACGAGACCTATTGCATTGCAAATGCTTGAAGGCATCGCTGAGTTGCCCCCTTCTGTCCCCATGGTCCATGAAGAGCTCCCCGCTTGCTACAAGTTAAATAAACAAACCGGTGGTCACAACTGCGCACAAGAGACTCTCTGTCCATCACCACCCCCTTTATGAATCAAGAGACACTCCTGCAGTAAGAGAAACTCATTAAAGAAAATAGTGCTTACAAACTAAAGAAGACGTACCATGTAACAACTGTAGTAAAAGAGCCAGTCTTAATGGGAGGTTACAAATGAAGACAAGGTGGTACTAAGAAGAGACTAACAAGCCTAATAACAAATCGGAAGCCAGCATATACAAAGGACAATGACACAAACCAATGATAAATATGGGTCGAGAGGGGGCGGGGCTTTAAGTACATTCTCCAATACAGCATGGCTTGCAGAGCAGAGCATGCGCTGCCCAGGCTCGACCTAAAAACATAGTTTTGTGAGTCAGATAAGCACAAGTATTTTCATATATATATCATAATGAGATTTTTTTAAACAAGCTATATCTAGAGATTTATGATGCATAATGATAGTGTCATGTCCTCAATCACAACTTATCAAAACGGTAGATAGAATTTATCCAATAATGTACCCCCAACAAATTAGGATACTGCAAGTCACCAAGGAGTTCAGCGGGCCACAGAGGCATAAGGGCAAAGGCCTCAGGACACAACAGAAATTGCAGGCGATATGCAATAAGCTTTACAATATGTTTTTACTCTCGGGGGTACTTTATCTCATATAATTAATGGGTCCCGCATACCCAGCCTTTAACAGAGAAACTGTTTTAGCAGATAATGCAATTACATATTTTTCTCTTTATCAACATCTCATTTGAGCTGCTAACTAGCTCCAATCGAATAATACTTTTTAAAAATGCCTGTTTTGTTGTAAATTCAACCACAATGAATAACCTGTATGCTAAACTAACCATCAAAGATGTTGTAATGCTAAATTTTGACTCTTTCAGCGGACAATCTGATACCTGCAGTTTTGCTGCCCAACATGTAACAAATTGAGATTGAGCAACATTTTCAAGTCACTGTTTTTCAGATTGCTTTTCTGTGTGAAATATGCAAACCGCCTGCTACAGAAGCATCATTAGGAGATAAATTAGAATTCATGGGATGCTAATGGTATGTTATGAAAGTTATTAAATGTACAGAGCGCATACTGCCACCTGTAAGCATATCCTGGGTCTATAGAGATCTAAAAGCATGCTTGTGACAGTCTGAAAGTTGGAGGTAAATGCAGAATAATGTTATGAATATGACATATGTAGAGAAAAGTGTGACTTCATTTGGGAAGAAACAGACTGACTATTCAAAAGATGTGATGCACAACAAACCTATTAAGGCTGCTGGTTAAAAACCATTGAGTTCTCAACAAAGTGTTGGTGCAAATGTGTCTTTAAGGGAGGGCTCCTGCTAGGTAGGCCGTAGTCATATGACAGAGAGCATTCTAAAATATCTGCACACCACAGCATCAGCTGCCAGCGTGGAGGCACCTTCAACCAGGTACACAATGCCACTCACCACAGTTGTAGAGCGCGTTGATCTTGGCCACATCCATGTTGCTTACTCCAGCCCTCTGCCCAATGAGTGCATTGGGGTCAGGCTTGGGGACCAGTGTTCTCTTGCCAGGTTTGTTACAGTAGGCAGTTCTGTTGGGGAAGTACAAATATTCATGTGATGGCACAACATACTTGATTGCACAATGTACTCCATAGTATAGTGTCGTCGCCTAGTTTAGAATAGTGTACAACCATCATTTTCCCTACCAATTGCGCCAACATTCAGCCCTGTCACATATTGCAGCTGTTGACGTTATGTACTAATGGGCTCATATACAAGCCCTGTGCGTTGCCAGGACACCACTTTTTGTGACATTCCGGAGGAGCACAGGGCTTAGCCATATCTACAAGGCCACGTACAGCAACCTTGCATGGCTTTTCATAGCCTTGTAGATATGGAGTGAAGCAACACAGTCCATGTTGGTGTGTTGCCTGTCATGGCGTCCAGGAGGGAAAACATAATTTGCCAGGAAGTCTAAACCACGCACTACCTTTACAAAGTGGTCTGTTGTAGCAGGGGGAACCCGCTCACAGACGATAATGCCCTTAAAAAGGAATGGTGGGTCGCTGACACGCCAACTCTTCCCTCTTTCCACCCAACGCAGAATGACTGGACCACCGATACGGAGCCGCTATGGGAACGTCAGCAAGAAGAGAACGAGGTCGGCTCCTTTAAGGGGGCGTATTCAAAGATGGAAGCCTCGCCCAAGAATGACGTTGCTACCTGCCGGTTGGTGAAAAAGGAGGAAGTACAGGACTCCGCGTGTGACGACACTGAGCAGGGAGATTGTGAGAAGTGCCGAGACCGAGTAAGGAGAGAAGGAGTACGTGAAGCGAGCTGAGAGCCCGAGAACCCGAAGACGAGGAGACGCCTGGAGGCCACCGTCCCCGCGAGTCGCCCAGCCACACTCAGGGAGGAGTGTGGCTCTCCCAGGTACGAAAGAGGGTATCGACCTGGGTAGAGAGGCGGGGCAATACTGATAGCAGTTCGGGCCGGTATACCTACCCCAAAGCTCTCACCAGTGATTCCCTGCTTGTCCTGTTACACCCCCCTCCCTAGTTGCACTTCCTTTACCCTTGTGCACTCGAGAGATGTTTGTAAATATTCACGAGAGCACTGGTGTCATACTCACTCCCTGGGTTCCCCTGGTAGGAATAAACGGGAAACAACCATTATAACGCAACTTTTACAACGCACTACCATTACAACGAAACTTTTACAACGCAATAACCATTACAACGCATGTATTTACAACGCATGTTTTTACAACGCAGGTACCTTTACAACGCATACCATTACAACGTAAGTATCGGTAAGTATATAATTATATTTTAAATTTTATATGTTTGGTTTTTTTTAAGGGGTATTTTTAGGGTTGAGGGTCAGTTTTCAGTTTTTGGGTAAAGGGGTATTTTTAGGGTTGAGGGTCAGTTTTCAGTTTTTGGGTAAAGGGGTATTTTTAGGGTTGAGGGTCAGTTTTCAGTTTTTGGGTAAAGGGGTATTTTTAGGGTTCAGGGTCAGTTTTCAGTTTTTGGGTAAAGGGGCATTTTTAGGGTTCAGGGTCAGTTTTTAGTTTTTGGGTAAAGGGGTATTTTTAGGGTTCAGGGTCAGTTTTCAGTTTTTGGGTAAAGGGGTATTTTTAGGGTTTAGGGTCAGTTTTCAGTTTTTGGGTAAAGGGGTATTTTTAGGGTTCAGGGTCAGTTTTCAGTTTTTGGGTAAAGGGGTATTTTTAGGGTTCAGGGTCAGTTTTGGGTTTTTGGGTAAAGGGGTATTTTTAGGGTTCAGGGTCAGTTTGGGGTTTTTGGGGTACAGGGTTATTTTTAGGGTTCAGGGTCAGTTTGGGGTTTTTGGGGTACAGGGGTATTTTTAGGGTTCAGGGTCAGTTTTGGGTTTTTGGGGTACAGGGGTATTTTTAGGGTTCAGGGTCAGTTTTGGGTTTTTGGGGTACAGGGGCATAAGGTAAAAATAAAATAAAATAAAATTAAATTTAAATTAAATCAATTAAATTAAATTAAATTAAATTATATTATTTTTAAATTATTTTAAATTAAAAAAAAGTTAATATATACTTACCAATACTTACGTTGTAATGGTATGCGTTGTAAAGGTACCTGCGTTGTAAAAACATGCGTTGTAAATACATGCGTTGTAAAAGTTTTTGCGTTGTAAAAAATTCGTTGTAATGGCATGCGTTGTAAAAGTATGAGTTGTAACGTCATACATCCGAATAAACAGACGACGGTCTGACTATGCCATTCGGCATTTTTTCTTTCTTTCTACTCCCGCATATATTCCGGAGGGACCAAACTGCACCAACACGAAGCTTCAGCCCAGAATAGAAGAATATCAGTCGGAAGTGGGCCCCGAACACCCCGGACAAAACGGATCCCGCCGCGCCAACCCGGGAAAGACTTTCCTCCAAGAAAAAGAAATCCTTTATAAAAATAAAACCTTATCTACCCCGATACAGTCTCCGGTCCCTTTCTCCAGCCCCGCCACATCTGTACAATGACTTGTCTTTACGACTGCATTCCTTTACCACACAAGTCTTTACAAATACTTGCCATAGGGAAATCAACGTTGGACTTCGAAGTCCAACGCTTTCCCTACTGTTGCGCGAATTTGATTTGGAATAGTAATTTATTCCTCTACAAAGTGCAGCACTTTTCCCTAAGGCAAAGTGGTTGTTCATTGCAAAGACTTGCGTGATAAAGCAATGCAGTGGTAAAGGCAGGTCATTGTAAAGACCACGTTGTAAAGCCATATGTTATATGGCTTGCATGGTTCTGTCATCCATCCGTCAGGGAGGCGAGCCACTGGTGTTGCATTGGGTGTTTCCATGCAACGCCCATAGGTTTTGACACATTCTAAGATTTACAACATGGCATGAATCTGGGAATGCTTTAAAGCCATGCGCCTCTCCAGGGGTGGCTCTACGAAGACCAATAGCAATCCTTAGGGTGAGTTCCACTGTCTTTTAGCCCGTACTTCCCGTATTTTCTTACTTTGTGCTTGACTTCGTTTTTGCTGGATTATGTACTTTGGGCCCTTTACCACTGTTGACCAGTGCTAAAGTGTGTACATTTTGATTCTGACTGGCTATTCATGGTTGGCATATTTCATTTACTGGTAAATCCTTAGTAAGGTGTACTATGTGTGCCCAGGGCCTGTAAATAAAATGCTACTAGTGGGACTACAGCACTGGTCGTGCTACCCACATGAGTACCCCTGTAAAATTGTCTCAGGCCTGCCATTGCAGTGTCTGTGACTGTCATGTCAAGCTGGCAAGTGCAGCCACTTGCCAAGCTCAAACTTTCCCTTTTACTAAATGTAAGGCACCTCTAAGGTAGGCCGAAGGTAGCCCCATGGCAGGGTGCAGTGTATGTGAAAGGTAGGATATGTGCTGGTGTGTTTTACATATCCTGGTAGTGAAATACTGCCAATTTATGCAAGGCCTGTTTCTCCCATAGGTTATCAATGGAGCTACCTTGTAACATCTTACAAGTGTAACTTTCAATTGGGAAGGGATAGAGATTTGGATTTTGGGCTCCCTGAATTCAGAATTTCAAGATACATCTCTTATTGCAGTTGGTTTTTAAATTGTGTGTTTGAAAATGGCACTTTTAGACATGGGCATTTCTTGTTTAACCATCCTGGTTCTCCGCCTGCCTGTGGAATCAGCATCTGGTATAGACTGACATGGGCCGGTTTGTGCATTTACTCTAGACAGGCACACAAAAAGAGCTGAGGTGTGTTCAGCATATCCTGATGACCCATCACCAGGCTAATGGGTCTTCCTGACCTAGAGTGGTGGGAGGAGTTGTCGCTGACACCTAAATAGGACTGTGCCTGTCCTCTCACAATGCTGTCTTCACCCCCCTGGAGTGCGTCTGGAGCCCAGGCCAGGCACAGCAGATTTTATTAACTACAAAGACTTCAAAGGCCAAAAGGGGTGTACGTATTAAACCTAAAACCCCAGACTTTTAGAACAGTTGTGGCTCAACATAAACCTCTGCCTAAGAAAGTAGCTGAAGGGTTGTAAGGAGGAATATTGCACCTTTTCTGTGTGGTGCTTTTCTGGGTTGGCCTGCAGTTGCTGCTTCTGCTTTGGAGAGTAAAAGGACTGGACTTTGCTGTATTTTCTGCTTGTGTAGTTTCTTCAAGGGGTTGTATGTGCTTGCCTCCTGTCAAGAAGTCTCAGGGCCATCAAATACTCCATCTGCAGCATTCCTGAACTCCACTGCTGGGAGTTCTGATCTGCCTTGTGATAACAATTCCAGTTCTGGGCCCTTGGAGGTTGTTCCTGCTGCAAAAAGCATCAAGAAGATCAGCAAAATCGAAGCATCGCCCTTCCAGCACCTGTTTTTCCCATGCGTTACCACCATGCAGGAGAAATTTCCATGCACAGCTGCCATCCAGCTGAAGATACCTACACAGGGCCTGCCCGCGGCCAAATAAACTGCCTCAGCCCGAATTCTGTGCACCATGTCTTTAAAGTCCGAGACCACCGCACTGACCCTGACGCAGGCCCTACTGTTTGGCTGAAAGAATTGGTGCATCATTGGAGCGAAGCTGAAGAAAGCGATGTAGCACCTGTTTGCCACCGCCATAGCGACCTACAGCTCGAATGGATTTTCACTCATTAGACCTGTGTGGCAAGGTTTTCCAATGCATCACACACAGACCAGAACCGACTTGGATTTTGATGCCTTACTTTCCTCTACAGTCCTGATTCAATGCAACACTTCTCTTGCATGCAGCAGAATTGACACATCGCCTCCTAAAGGACTAAGGAACTGACGCATCACTTCTCTCCACTGTGGCTGTTTTCCTTGTGAAATTTTGATGCACCCGAAGGTACTTTGTGTAAAATCACTGCATCCATAGTTTCCTATAGACAGAATTGCTACCTTGAAAAAGTCATATTTTTAGTTGTGTATGTTGGATTTCTACTGTTTTGGTCTTGTTTGCTTTAGATAAAGATACTTTGTTTTTCTAAACTAGTGTAATGTCTATTAATAGTGTTTTCACTCTATTGCTGTTTGTTTTATGCACAAATACTTTACTCATTGCCTCTGAGATAGGACTGACTGCTCGTGCCAAGCTACTAAGGGGGTGAGCAGTGGTTATTTTGGGTGTGTAATCCCCCTACTCTGACTAAAAGGAAGGGTCCATATTTCGAAAGGGTGCACACCACGGCCAACTAGAGACCCCCATTTCTAACACTGGTGGTCAGCAGTGAGGATATGGACTTGTGTTTGTACATGACATACAGTAATTAATATACACTACTGTACAGTGTAAACCCTTATGCAACCACATACTGTGTTTTTGCTTTGTCTTATTTTTGTGATAATCCTTGAAGTAATCTACAAATTATGTCTCAGCTTGGTGACCCAGCAAGTGAGGTAGCAAATTAGGGTTTTGAGTTGCTGTCTTACAGAGTGGATCAGCTAAAACAATTTTGAAAAGATTTTGGATGCCCAGTTAGAAGCTCTGCTGGGAAAGAGGAGCTGCAAAAGGCAGAGGGCCTTTTGAGCAGCAAGAGTAGCTGAGGAGTCTGAGAATGAGAATGTAGATCTGGAGGTAAAGAGCTAGCAAGGGGATTGTGGAGCTCACGATTGCCTGTGGGGGGAGTATCCTCCAGGCTGGGCAGCAGAGTGTCATCTAGAAATATGTCACCAGAGGAGCTGGAGGACAGACAGAGGGCCAGGGATCATGAGTCGGAGCTTGTTAGGCTCCATATTAAATAGATTTAAATTGAGAAAAATAAAAGAAGAAACCCCTTGGTCTGGAAGAAAAGAAATTGTTCTTGGCTCATGAATTAAGTTTGTAGGAGCAGAACATAGAGGCCAAGCAGGCAGAGTCCAGTTTAAGTGGTGGCAGTGTAAAGTCGGTGCAGTCTGGGTGGAAGGGACAAGTTCCAAAGGATCTGGTAAAACATTACCGGAGGGTGGGATGATATATATGCTTGGTTTTTGGCAAATGAGGCAGCACTCCACATGAAAGAGGTTCCTGTCACACAATGGGGGGCGTGTCTGTGGAAACACTTTGAGATAGAGGGAAGGGACACTTTCACAGCCCTAGGGCCAGCCGCAGGTCTCACCTACAGTATCATGAAGTATGCCTTAATCATCCAGTACGGTCTCACCCTAGAGTAGTATAAGTAAACGTTTGGGTCTTTTGAAAAAACTGATCCTCACACTTGGTAGGAATGTGTTGATCATTTTTGCCAGGAACTGGTTGGTTAGATAAAGGGCAGCCAGGTAACTATCAGGGGTTGTATAATTTGATTGCTTCGGAGCGTTTGTATGATCTTTGTTTTACAGAGCTGAGCCAGCGTCTGATTGACAGCAAGGTGACTGAATCCGGAAAGCATGACCAGGAGGCTGGCTGAGTGCCAGGGTCCACAAAGGGTTTGTGGGAGACTCCACCAAGGATGAGCAGGGTCTCCAGCAAAAGAGTGGGGGGACAAGGGTAAACAGAGGGCGTTCTCTGAAGAGACCCAATCTAGTTCCCGTAGCAGAGATTTCCGTCCCCCAGGAGAGGAAAAACCTGGGATCTCTACAGGGAAGGCAGCAGAGAGAAGTGTCTGCAAGTGTTATGCATGTGGTCAGGAGGGTCACATGAGGGGGGACCCCAAGTAGACACCGGCACCCAGTGTTGCGCAGTCATGTGGGTTGGTCAGTGTGGCACATGGAGAGGAGTTGGTTCCAGTAGAAGGGTGGAAGCCAGCTTAGATGACCGTTGTCTCACTAGGGAACAGTGAGGTGGTTCAGAGAACCCTCCTGTCTGAGAACACTAAGAGTTACAGACAGTGGATGGCCATAAATGGACAGAGGGTGGTGTGTTTGAGAGAAACTGCAACCATTGTGACTACGGCATGTTGTCACCAGGTGTCTGAAGAGCAGGTGATCCCCAGTGTGTTTCACCAGCTAATTGGGGGGGAGGGGTCTCGAGTCCCTTGAGGGTGGCTGTGAGTCCGACTATGCCTGTCAACTGTCTGCTAGGGAAAAACCGGGAGGCTTCTCCTTGGCGTGAAATAGAATGCCGGGCACATTTGGAAATGGTGGGTCTGCCTGAGTGGGTGTGTGTGACAACTCGGTCAATAGCATGCAGTTAGGGTGATCAAGGAGACCTGGAACCTAAAAAAAAGAGTGGCCCAGGAACCTGCCACAAGGAGGAGGGGAAGGGAGAATGAGAAACCAGCCCCAAAAGTACCCACAGTCCAGGAGGAGGCTTTTCCTGAGGAGGACGCCCCAGAAACTACAGGGGGCCAAACTGGGAGGCTTGCCTGAGCTGACCAATTGGCATCAAGAAGGGGGTCCCACCAGGGAGGAATTCTGCAAGGAGCAGCAGTTATGCCATTCTCTTGTAGTTTTGTAGCAGCAGGCTACAAACCGGGCAGCTGATGATCAGTCTGGATCACATTGGATCTACTGGGAGAATAGCCGCCTGTACAGTGAGCCTAAGGTTGCTGAGCCTGGGGCAGCCCATGTGCTGGTGGTACTCCAGCTCTCAAAGCCTCCTTACTAGGTTTGGCTTGTGATGTTCCTTTGGCAGGGTATTTGAGGTAGGAAAAGATCTTTGAAAGGCTTGTCACCCAATTCTTTAAGCCCTAGATGCAACTGCACTCTGATACCCATTGTAGGACTTGACAAACTTGCCAGGCAAGTGGTAAGAGTGGGAGGAGAGGTAAGGCTCCTCTCCAACCTTATTATGTTGTGAGCACCCCTTTTGAGTGGGTGGGAATTGACATTGTGGGGCATCTGGACCCCAAGACAGTTATGGGCAACAGGTTTGTCATGGTTGTGGTAGACCATGCCACCCGGTACCCAGAGAACCGCTGAGAATAGTCACGGTGCCCGGGGTGGGCCGGGCACTGATGGGGATTTTTTCCTCATGGGTTTCCCCAAGGAGGCAGTATCCCACGGGATACCAACTTCATAGCCAGGTATATGAAGTCTCTGTGTAAGGAGTATGATGTAACCAACAAGTTCACCACTCCTTACCACCTCCATGGTAATGGGTTGGTTGAGAGGTTCAAACAAACCCTGAAGGGCATGATTGGGGGTCTGTCAGGCTCCGTGAGGCATAAGAGGAACGTCCAATTGCCATGCCTTTGTTTTGCTTACAGGGAGGTACCGCAGAAGTCACTGGGGTTCAGCCCCTTTGAACTGCTGTATGGACGCCCTGTGAGAGGACCTCTTAGTCTGATAATGGAGGGCTGGGTGAAAGCTCCTAGTAAGCCCCCAGGATGTATTAAGTCACATGCTGGCCTTCAGAAACCCGCCTGCACACTTTAGGAAGCTTGCTCAGGCAAACCTGGAAGCAAGTAAGGAAGATGTGAAACTGTGGTATGACTAGAATGCCACTCTGGTTGAGCTTCAGCCTGGCCATAAAGTGGGGGTCATGGCCCCAGTGGAGCTGCATGCTCTCAAGGACAAGTGGACTGGGCCTTTTGAGGTGGTGGAGCACAAGAGTGATATCACCTATCTGGTGAACTTGCAGACTCCCAAGAACCCTTTGACGGTCCTATATGTGAACTGCCTTAAACCGCACTTTGAGAGCTCTGAAGTTAATATGCTCTTGGCAACAGATGACGGGTGGAAGAGGAGAGTGTGCCTCTCCCTGACCTCCTGTCTGCCATGAAGCAAGATGGGTCAGTGGAAGGTGTGAGCCTCTCTCCTGCTCTGACCCCTAAACAGCAGAATGGCTGTGGGCAGTTGCTGTGGAAGTTTGCCCTGACCCCAGGAGTCACCCATTGCTGTCTCCATGATGTGGACACTGGGGCCAGCCCCCCTGTGAAGAATACAATCTACAGGTTGACTGACAGGGTCAAAGCCAGCATCAAGGAAGAAGTTTCCAAGATGCTGAGCTTAGGTGTGATATTATCCTCCAACAGTCTTTGGGCCAGCCCAGTGGTCTTGGTCCCAAAGCTGCTACAACCAGTGCCACATTTGAACTGCGGTTCTGTGTGGACTACCGTGGGGTCACTAAGACTGACGTGGACCCCATCCCCAGAGCTGATGAGCTCATAGATCGGCTGGGAACTGCCAAGGTTCTTAGTGCATTTGATATAAAGTCTGGGTACAGGCAGATTGCCTTGGGCAACAAGCCAAAGAGAAGTCTGCATTCTCATTGCCATAGGGGCACTACCAGTTCCGGGTTATGCCCTTTGGCTTGGCTTGAAGAATGCCCCTGCCACCTTTCAAAGGTCGGTCAACCAGGTGTTGGCTGGGCTGGAAGATTTCAGAGCCATCTACCTGGATGGCATTGCAGTGTTCTGTTCCAGCTGGGAAGAACACCTGCTGTACCTCTGGGGAGTAATGAAGGCTCTGTAGAAGGCAGGCCTCACCATCAAGGCCCATAAGTGCCAGATAGGGCAGGGGTTTGTGGTGTACCTAGGGTCCCAGGTGGGTAGCAGCAGGTAGCACCCCTACAACCTAAGATTGAGACCATTTCTAGCTTGGGAGCCCCAATACCCAGACTGAGGTGAGAGCCTTTTATGGTTTCACTGGTTATAGCAGGAGATTTATCAAGGGCTAGGGCACCACTGTTGCTCCATTGACTGAGCTGACTTCCAGGAAGCAGCCACGGAAAGTGATCTGGACTGATGCCTGTCAGACCTCTTTTGATTCCCGGAAGGCAGCAACCTGAACTCAGGTAACCCAACTTCTCCCAAGAATTTGTTGTGCAGACAGAAGCTTCAAAGCATGGTGTGAGGGTGGTAGTCCCACAGCTGAACGTAGACCAACTTGCTGTCTTCATTAGGAGGAGGTTACTTCACCGGGAACAGAGGCGGAGCGCAATTGAGTGAGAAGCTGTTGCTGTGGTCTGGGTACTGAAATAGCTATGACCCTACTTGTTGGGACTCACTTCCAGGTTTCAACAGACAACAGGCCCCGCAGATAGTTGATGGAGATGAGGGGTGAGAGCTGGAGCCTTCCTGGCCCTTACAGTGCAATGTCTAACCACTGACATGCCCAGTTTCAACAGGCTATAGGTCTTCTTACCTGGAGTAGTGCATCACCGACCTGTAGTCGTATGGAAAGCCAAGGGTATTCGCATTTTTCTTTATGTCAAGGTCGGGCCATTTATCTGCAAAGGAAAGAAGCAATATCTGTTTTTCATACTCAATAGCTGTTCTGAAAACATTATTGGCTGACACAGAGGTGGGTGCAAGGTTACCGTTCCATTGTTTTTTAATTATTAGTGTCCCCAAAAAGTCTTAATTCTCACACGTCTTCATTGTGGTTTTGTTAATATCTTTATTTTGGTTTTGTTCATATTCGCATTATACCTTGTGAAACTGGAGTGCCTCACAAGGGGTTAATGAATGCGAATGTACATTACAGTGTGATATATGCTCAGTGCAGGAGGATGGTCAGGGCCGAAGACAAAGTCACAAACAGGGGTGAAGGGCAATGATGGCCAAGATTCTTTTTTTTCATACATGCCAGCATACAAAAGCGCTCAAGTTGGAATACCTCTGCGTCCCTCCTTCAGGCCATTGTTGAGAGCCGCCCATATGGAAAAGGCCTGAGGGGGTAGCAGAGCCTTCCTAGAGACACAGCTGTATCCTTGTCCCACTCCCGATATCGATTCTCGAAGACCAAGATGATGCTAACAATTTTGGCTTGCTCTTTGGCCTCAGGTGAAGAATGTTCTAAATTAAACTCCTTCAGGTGAGTATGAACATCCAGGTTTGCCCTTTGTAATCCCGGCTCTGCATTTCATGCCAGACCTTAAGGTTCAAGGTGGGAGAATCAGGCAATAAATGTGAACAGGGCATTAACAGTAACATCCTTGTGCATTTCTGTAAATCCCATTCCCCCACCCCTTCATCCGAAAATGAGACACTGTCAATCCTTTTGTTATGGTGGTGTGTGTGTGTGTGTATGTATGGGTGTGTGGGTGTGTGTGTGTGTGTGTGCTTGTGTGTGTGTGTCCTGAAACATGTAGATCTTTTGAAATGCAGTAGAAATTCTGGTATTCCGTGACACAGTTATCTTACACTTTCATTCCTTGCCATATATACATTAAAACAAACCGAAAGCATTGATTTTTCAGCATCTACTGCCTGATCTATCTTCATCTGCCTAATTTCCTAAACTGAGGAACATGAACATTTCTAATCAATATCAATGTCCTACCATTTCAAAGAATTTAGACATGACAAACAGCTAAACAGAGGTGGTGGGCTAGCTCTAAAACATAGAATTGAACTAAGCTCCGACTGCTCAATTATCTGTTCATCCGACTGCGAGGCTTTTATTTTTAAAATTTCAGTAACACCAATGACAGTCTGGAGGGAAGGGATAACATATCTAATTCTATCAAAAGTGCTACTAGAGTGGAGGTGCCCCATGTGCTTCATCCCCTCCCGCTGGGTATTCCTGATAACACAGTCTCTGACACCAGCATTGCAAGTCTACTTGAGACAAGCAATCTGGACGAGACTACAGAGGGGTTAGAAGATAGAAATGGTATATTCATGAGCTCCTTATCCACCCTTATTAAAACCTTTTTTTTAAATTTTTTTTTTTTTTTTTTTTTATCCTCATTTGCCTGATCCTCCTCTTATTCAGCCTCCAATTGCCAAGCATTTATTACTCAGAGTGCAGGCCTCCTGCTGCCCCTGATAATGCGGTTGGTTGCCCTCGGCAGGGATGGCCTGAAGAGAGGACGGGGTGTGACTCCAACCTTGGTGTTACACCAGTTGAACTAGCCTTGGAGCCAACCGAAGGGGGCCTAGTTCTTGGAGTTACTAAGGCATAATCATTGGACCGGGGGAAAAAAAAAAAAAAAAAAAAAAAACCCCGGCTATTGCTTCCACTGAACCAAATAGTTCCAAAACGCCCGGTTACGTGAGCCACCTGATCTCAACATGTCAGTCTTAGAGGTTGTATACAAAGATGTTAACCAGTTTGCATGTGTTGGTGGTGTTTTTTCTATCCAAACCTTGCATATCTCTCTTCTTGCAAGTAGTATTGCGTAAAACAGAAATGTCCTTGCATGGCCCTTTATACTGTTGTCCCATCCGAAAATAACCAGGGGGAGTGTTAGAGAAATCGAGATGTTAAGAATCGAATCCAGGGTCGCTTTAACCTCATTCCAGAACTGCAATAGGTTGGGGCAGTCTATAAACATGTGAATGTCTGAAGCTGCGATGTAATTGCATTTATTGCATTTTTTCCCTGGAACGAATTTAGACAGTTTTAAGGGGGTAAAATAGGCTCGATGTATCGTAAAAAAATGGTTGCGCCTAAGCCATGCCGGTTTAACACATTTATATAGCAGGGTGCAGGATTTCTGCCAGATTTCAATACTATGGGCCCCACATTCTATGCCCCATAGCTGTTCCGGGAGGATAAATTCTCCATCTATCTCTTCTAACAGACTCCAGTACCACTGCGAGACTTCTTTACCCCCTCCTGGTCTTCCTACCAATTTCTCTTCAGTGGAGCTGCACTTCCCAAATGTTACCCCTGACCTGTTCATTGTTTTAAACCAACTGTTTATTTGTAAAAATTTAAACCTCGAAAACTCTGAGCCCAGTTGGTCCCTTAACTCCTCCCAAGGCCTCAATGATTCGCCTACCAACAGATCTCCCCATGTTGCTATTCCTCCTTCTCTAAGCGGAGTTGCCAGCCTGTCTTCCAGACAAAGCGGCAAACCCGGAGATTCCCAAATGGGTGCAAAGTTAGAATAATATTGCAATCCTAGTTTCCTCCTTATATGAAACCAGGTCTTCGCTTGGGACATAAGAATTTTTAATTTAACTTTTTTGAAATATTTCTGATCGCCGTATTTGAACATATAGCCATTAGTTGGTAAACCGGCTCCGGTCAGCATCGCATTAAACATGAGACCTATAGATGTATTAGTTGGGACTTTTAAGAGCATTCTTGAGTGAGACAATTGGAAAGCCCACGCATAATACTGCAAATCAGGCAGAGACAATCCCCCCTTTTCCCTCCTCCTTCTCAGTTTCTTCCATGCCACTCTTGCCGATTTGTAACACCACACAAAAGAATTAAGCTCTCTTTGGCATTTCTCCAAGGCCACATTATCAAAAGCGAGAGGGATAGTGCTAAAAATAAAAGTGAATTTAGGGAGAATGGACATCTTCATCAGACTTATTCTGCCGAGGACAGTCAGTGGAAGACTAGACCAGGATTTTAAAAGTTTCTTGCTTTCATTAGAGACTCTCGCGAGATTAACTTGAGCGATTTTGTCGATGTCGTGGACTATCCGAATACCCAGATATCTCATCGAGTTGGTTACGGTTAACTGTAAGTCAGGAATGTTCCAAGCCATGATATCGGTTTTACTTGGGTTAATCTCATAGCCTGAGATACAACCAAACTCTTTGGCTCTCCTTATTACCTCTGGGAATGTTATCTCTGGGTCTGAAGTAAAGATTATGATATCGTCTGCATAAAGAGCTACCCGCTTTTCCCACTCTCCAAACCTAAAAGGTGGAATGAGTACATCTCGTCTTAAGACTTCTGCAAACGGTTCGATGTACAGATTGAAGAGGAGGGGGGAAAGCGGGCAACCCTGCCTAGTGCCTCTCGAAATCCCCAATGCCTCAGACAGTGTGCCATTTATTAAGAGCCGGGCTGATGGTAAGTTGTACATAAGTTTGATAGTACGACAAAATCTCTCCCCGAAGTTGAATTTCTTCAACACGTCATTGAGGTAGGCCCAATTTACCCTATCGAAGGCTTTAGCTGCGTCTAGAGTGAGTGTTGCCAATGGGAGGGAGAAGGCTGAGGCAATGTCAATTGCCCCTACGAGGTCGTACGTTAGATCAGAAAGCTGGCGGCCTTTAATAAATCCCTTCTGGTCCTGGTGAATTATTTCCCCCACTACTGAGCCCACTCTAGATGCTAATATGGACGTGAAGATCTTATAATCACTGTTCAATAGAGATATTGGGCGATATGATCCACATAGGGTTGGGTCTTTGCCGGATTTGGGAATCAATACTATGGTAGTCTCACTCCATGATCGAGGAGGCTCAAAGCCCTCCCTCAAGATATCGTTGAAGAGGACTGTTAAAGTAGGGGCGATTTCGTCAACCAAAACACGGTATAATTCCCCAGGAAGTCCATCGGGGCCTGCAGCTTTACCATGTTTAAGTGACAGAATGACCCTCCTTACTTCTATTTCAGAGATATCCATCTCAATCCCATCACGTTGTATGGGTGACAGGGAAGGTAAAGTAATCTGGTTTAACCATATTTCTCTTAACTGTTGGTTATCAGGGGTATCTTCCCTGTATATTTCCTCAAAGAATTCCTTAAAGGCGATACTAATTTCTTGGTTTGATGTTCTAAGATCATTTTCGCCTTCAGCCTTTATCCCTCTGATATGACTTTTGGCCTGATCTGCTTTAACCCTCCATGCCAAAATCTTGCCCGCTGTTTCCCCGAATTCAAAATTTGAAATTTTGCTAGCCTCCCACCTCTTAGTTACTCTCTCTTGTAATATATTGTCCAGCCGATTTCTCAGATCAGAGAGATTATTTTGATCTTGTATTGTCCCGGATGATGCCACCAGTCTCTGCTCGATTTTCTCTAATTCCATTTCGAGAGTTTGAATTTTCGACAGATAGACTTTCCTCAGATACGAGGCTCTATTTGTGATACACCCTCTCAGGTAGGCTTTTAAAGCTTCCCAGACTGTAACAAGAGAGGCTGAACCTAGGTTTGTTTCAAGGAATGAGCTCGTTTCTATCCTTAAGTATTTCACTTCCTCCGATTCTAGTAGAATGGTGCGATCAAAAGACCAAGAGGGATGTTTGACATGACCTGGGAGTTTTAATGTAAAAGAGAGTGCCGAGTGGTCAGATAAGTGGGAGGGCAGATACTTAATACTGGATATAGAGTTTTGAAGGCTATAACTGAACAAGGCAAAGTCGATTCTTGAGGTATGTTTATATTTTAGGTTCCTAAAAGATACCCCTTGTTTAGAGCCCGCCCTTTCTCTCCATAAATCTGCCAGACCTATTTGCTCCATAATCTCTTTGAGAGACTGCCTGGCTTTGGATGGAGGATGACTTTTATATCTCCCGTGATAGGTGGATTTATCTAGTTTAGGGTTCAATATGACATTGAAATCCCCTGTCCATATTATAGGTTCCGAGGTGGTAATTAAATTGTTCCTGACTATTTCTAAGAAGGATGGGTCGTCTATGTTGGGACCATAGTAACCGACAAGGTTACACACCCATCCATCAATAGACAACTTGACTAACAGCCATCTTCCACTATTGTCCTCGTTGAAGTTAAGAATCTGCACCTTTGCAGCTTTTTTACAAATTAAGAGAATTCCTCTTATATTAGCGTTGTGGTCAGTACTGATGAATTTGTCAATCCACTTCTGTTTTTTCAGTATCTCGCTGGCCTCGCTTTTTAGAAGATGTGATTCTTGGATGACAATGATCTGCGCTGGGGAATCTCGTAGATATTGTAAGATACGTTCTCTTCTCCCTCGAACGCGCAGACCATTGACGTTCCAAGATAAAAACTGAATTGAGGTCATTTGACGCGTCCCTCCCTAGCGTTTGACTCTCTATTGTCGTCATTAAAGTTATTGCCTGTTTGCGCTTTGTTTATCTTGCTTATGGCAATTGAGTTGTTTATTAAAGAGCCTAGTCTTCGAGGACCTGACTTCTGAGGATTATTTTGGATTTTTGTGCCCCCCCCCACCAGCTTCCAGCTCCCCCCCCCCCTTGGAGAACCCTCCCATACCTTCTCCGACCAGATGTCAGGCCGGCTTTGCGCCGACTGCGCCTTCTCCTCCCTCACCACGGAGTGCTCATCCTGCAAAAACTAAGAAGAATTTACCTGTATATTTTCCTGTACAGGGCCTTATACCTGATGCTTCATTATTTTCTCCTTTAGTTGTGTTTATGTAATAAAAAAAAAATAAAATAAAAAATAAAAAAAAGAAAAAATGTTTCCCTTTATGTGATTATTTATTTGTTATTTAATTACTTATTTACCTTTTTATGCTTTTTTTTTATTTTATTCTTTTGTATTTTTTCCTTTTTTCCCATTTTTAATTTGGTAGAAGAGATGCCCATATCTGTGCCTTCTCAACCTTCCTTCCTAAACAGACTTCCTGTAGCCCCTATAAGCCTATGTATTGCCCCTTTATAATACAACTGGTGCTAGTGCAATACAATGCAGTAGAGAAAAGGGGCTTACTGGTTCTGGTCACAGTTTACCCTGAGAGTGGTTACGAATAGTTTCCAAAAGTTCTTCCGCCTCGAAGGAGGATCTAACATTATGCGTCTTGTTATTATACATAACACGTAAGAACGCCGGGAACCTCATTTGAACTGTTGCACCAGCCGCTCTAAATTTGTCCATCATTTGGCCCAGCTCCCACTGCCTGTCAAGCGTGGTTTTAGACAGATCAGAGCGGACTTCAAAAGGGAAATCAGGGCCTTTTACAGTTTTAAGACTGAGTGCCACATTCAGAATTTTTTCCTTCAAGGCGTAAGTCAGGAAATTTATAAGAACTTTCCTGGGTTTAGTTCTACCAGCGTTCAAACGGAAAGGATCTCGATGGATTCTCTGTATATCTTTGTCCAACTCCTCTACTGTCTCCTCGAGGTTTAGGGATTCCTTCAGGAGTTTAACTATAAATCCCTTGAGATCTCCACCTTCCTTCCCCTCCGGAATTTTCAAGAGGCGCAAGTTGTTTCTGCGTGAATAATTCTCTAATGATTCCAGTCTGTCTTTCATTGCGTCCCCTTCTCTCCGTAGAGATTGGATCTTAGACTCAGCTGCATCTAAGTTAGCTTTCATTACTCCGGCTCAGCTCTCAAGTGCCTCTGTTCTTTCTCCCAGACCATCTACTTTCCGCTCTAGTGCCTCACATGATGCCCGAATATCGTTCTGGTTGGCTTTGGAGACCAAAAAGTCGTTGCGAATCTCGACTCTCATTGAGGCAATCGAGGCAACCAGAGCCTTCAATGCAGACTCGGTGTTGGTTAAGTTAATAGGGCTGTCTCGCTTTTCTTCCTGATCTGTTAAACTTCGTAAATCGCCTGTGAGGGTCGAAGCTTGCCCCTCTCCGTCGTTTTCCAGAGTGTCTACTAATGTACTAGATGGTGACGGGGACAGTGGACTAGCCATTACCGTGACTAAAGTGGGTAAACCAGGAATTTCAGGGACCCTGGTGGGGCTATAGATGTTCGAGTCAGTGTTGTTTACTGGCAAAATACCAGATGGGGCACCTATGTCGACACTCTCAACACTCTCAACCAGATTATTAACAGGTACCAAATCTAGAACCTGAGGCAATACTTTAAAAAAAGAGCGCAAAGAGGGAGTTACTTTCCCAGCGTTGCATGCTGAGCTCGAAGCTTTCGTGCCCCCCTGAGGACCAGAATTACTGTGTTTTTTATTTCTTTTCCCTTTGGGTTTTGATTTGGATTTGGATTTCTGATTTGACTTCTCCTTCTCCTTCCCCTTTACTAAATTCTTGAGAGTAGAAGTAGAAGTTAAGGGCTCGGTTACTGTCAGAGTGGATGTAGAGGGATCAATTGCTGCTGCTGCCCCTAAAACAGGGGATTCTGGGATTTGTAGTAGCCTTCTACTGACCCCTTGTATCCTCTCCAGGTTCCCTATTACCGAGCTAAAATTTTTGGCACAACCCCCTCTCTGGGCAATTTCCTTGTCTGTCTTGTCTTTCTCACTCCTCTGGTTCACCAAAGCTCCCGGGCTAACATTAACCCCCTCCCGACTCTTTTCTCTAATTATTGAGACTAAGTCTCCTCCAGTCGTTGTCTCCTGCTCCCGTCTAGTTTGAACAGGGAAAGCAGCTTCACAACCTTGTTTCTGAAGTAGCTGAACCTCCGCTCCCCCTGAGCCTGCACAGCCCAGCCTACCTCTCTGCTGTCCCCTCGCCGAGCGCCCCCGACGTAGCTCCACGGCTGCCCTGTGCCACAAGCCCTGGAGGGGCGGAGAGCTGCTGGGAGTAGATCGTGAAGCGTGACACATCCGTGAAGTGAAGGAACACCAAGCCAACACTGGCCCCCGCAGGCTGCAGACAGACGTGCAGGCAAGCGCTCCGGAGACACGGTGATTACACCAAGACACACACTGCATACAGCACCTTGGTTACATGCCCGGACCCCCAGCAGGTAAGGACGGCGTGGATTCCGTCATGTCAGGGCTTCAGAAGAGATGAAGCAGGAAGAGCAGCTCCGTGGTGCGGAGCTCGGCGTTCAGCGCGCGCACCGCACTAGCCTGCGGCCGCCATGTTCTCCAGCAGGGACCCTTATTAAAACCTTACTTGCACCCCTTGAAATTAGACTACAGGGAATTGAACAACAGCTACAGGTTATACACTTGGAGCAAAAAACCCATCTAAAATCCCCTATTAGTAAAGCGCTAAGCACTCTGCCATTGTCTAATCACAAAGTTCCGGTAATCCCCAAACAGCCATCAGGGGGAAAAGAGGTTCCCATATCACTCCCACCCAAATCAGTCAACCCTAAGATTATCAATAAAAGTACAGTTAATAATTCATCTAATGCCCCCAAATAAAATTCAGACCCCAGTTGGTCCCTCTATCCCGGTTCCCAAACCACCGATCCCCCAACCTGTTAAATCTAAGGCACGTCGTAATATCAATTTACCACCCGACGCATGTCCTTATGTAATAGTCTTAACAGGTGTTCCTGAGCTTGCCCCTGCAACAACAGAATCTTTTTGGGCTCTTAAAAATAAAGTCTGCCATTGGCTAGACCAAAACCATCCTCTACCTCCAAATTTTCATAGTAATATACTTATGGTAGAGAGAGCTCCATGGGTAGGCGAGAACCAAAAAAACATTCAAGGGGACTGTGTTGTTGTAACATTTGAGGATTCATGTTCGACGGAACACATATTGGCAGGGCCCCCATGCAATATTAATTCCTCAATCTCGGCAAAGCCTCTATCATATTTCTACATGGTCTCAGATCATCGTAGCAATAGATGGAGCTGGTTGAAAGGTCCTAACCACACTGGAAGAGGAACTAGAGGGGAACCCTGGCAGAACCACAACCCAAATCAGTGGAATGGTAACAACAACGGAGGGTGGAACTCAAGGCAGTCTATAAAAAGTAGCCATTCTTATGGTACTAACATCAAACACGGGGGTTGGACTGGGCAACACCATAATACCACTAGTCAGTGGGATGGTGCGGCTAATGATGGGTGGAGCACAGTACCAAGTAAAAGTGGTAGATCAATGTTTGGGGCAAACCATCCAAATGGAGCATGGTTAGGACAACAATTCAACCCCTCCCCAATATCTTGTTTCAATCGCTATAGTGGGCTGGAAAATGTTGATTGACTCCCAGTTTCTTTTTCGGGGAAGGCAATATCAATAGAAGAGTTAGACACTTTAAGCTCTGCTATAGGAGAGACTCAAGTATGCCCAACAATATGCAACTCTAGGCGCAGTGACAAGATGGATAGATTACGCCTTCCAACTCCACTGGACAAAGAAGAACTGAGGAACAAGGTAGACACGTTGGAGAATGCAGCAGATAATGATAAGAAGGGCGAGACACGCTTGGAATTTTGTGGACCTAGTCCCTTAGTAAAGGAACCCGGTCAAACTCACCTCCTCACTGCACCAAATGAAGATGGCACCCCTATTAACGTTCTTTCTTGGAACATAGCTGGGCTCAAGAAAAATCTAGCAAACCCAGAATGGAACGAGTTTATCAAACCTTTCCACATATGTATGTTCCAGGAAACTTGGTGTCTATCGCCGCAATATAAAAATGGGTATTCTACTTACCATGTCCCTGCAGTTACCTCTGGGAAAGGTCGCCCGTCTGGTGGCCTACATATATGGGTAAAAGTAAATTTAAACTATGTTGTTACCATGCATAGTATTCCCTCCAATGATATTTTATACATTTCCCTGAAAAGCCAAAATGGGGGCAAAATACATATTTTTTGTATCTATGCAAGAGGGTCACAGGGTTGTCAAGCCTCAGAAACAATTGAGTTGCTGGATTCCAAGCTATTGGAACTGGCCTTTGGATCTAAAATTCTGGTGGGGGGCGATTTTAATTGCACATTTGAACCCCTGGAGGAAGAGGACATATTGGGCTTGAACTCGGAGGACTGGAAACATTCCATACACCCCCTGGATTTGGCCCCTATTAAGAAATGGTACCCTAGGGCAATACAGTTGAATGCCTTAGCTTCGGCCCATAATTTACGAGCTTTAAATGGGCGGACCATCTCTGATCGCAACGGGGCGATGACCTATAATACGTTTGGTTCCCCGTCGCGAATTGATTACATCCTTCTAGATGTCCAATCTTGGCCCTACCTTATAGATATGGAGATCAAGAGGACCACAGACAGCGACCATAACCCATTATGTATGGTAATCAATTGGCCACATGGGCCAAATGAGAATATAGGTCAAAAGTTAATCACTAAAGAGGTCTTCCCTTCTAATTGCAATAGGAAACTAAGATGGGAGGTGCTCAAATGTGAAGAGGAGAAACTAAATGATATCAAGGAACTAGTGATTAAAGCAACTTCATTTATGTCATCGATGGTTCTGGACCCATTAAATGTAAGTCCCTCTGGGCTAAAACTATTAGCTCATTATCAGAATTTTGTTGGTGAAATAGGAAATTATTTTATTAAAACATCAAAGGGAAAACCCACTGACAAGCAGCAATCCACAAAAACCAATCTTTGGTATACAGCTGATTGTAGGGAAAAGAGGAAGGCTATTGCCTCAGCGGTAAAGTCAAAAGACCCCAGAGCAGTGAGATTGGCCAGGGGGGATTATCGTAAAAGCCTGACTAAAGCTAAAAAGAATTGGGAGGAGGACCACTGGCAGCAACTCAAAGCAGCGGCAGGGGAAAAGAATTCAGTGACCTTTTGGAAACTGATTAATATTCTTGATCGTAGAGGAGCTGATCCCATCCTAAACCACATAAATGAACAGCAATGGTATACCCATTTTTTAAAATTGTACTGTGATGATGAGGCTCAAACACACTCATCAACAGTAGCAACGCCCTTTTTTAGATCAGACTCACTAGTCGAGGCAACTCCTTTTAATAAAAGAGAGGTCCAAGATGCTATTTCTAAAATTCTACCGGGCAAAGCAGCTGGTCCAGACGGCCTGCCCGGAGATTTGTTATTCCATGACCCCATAATATGGGCAGACTTTATAGCAAGTATAATGAATTTAATCCAGCTAGGTCTTCCAGTCCCAGACTCATGGAAAGGGGCGGAAGTGATTACGATCTATAAAAAAGGAGACAGAGAAGACCCAGCCAACTATAGACCAATTAGTCTAATTGATACAATACAAAAGGTAGTTGGCAGGGTTATCGTAAATAGAATCGAAACATGGCTAATGGAAGTAGAGGTATTAACACACTTTCAGGCAGGGTTCAGACAAAATGTTGGGGCAATGGACCAGGTGTTCCGGTTTTGTGCGGTCTATTGGAAGTCGGTATCTATTAATAAAGGCAGCTTGTACCTGGCCTTCATAGACCTCAAAACCGCATTTGATGTAATCCCACGTGCCAAGTTGTGGGAGGTTTTATTGGCCATGGGGCTCCCAGGTTATTTGCTGGAATTTATTATTAAGCTCCATGAGGAGAATTTTGCCAGGATACGGTGGGGGACTCAGGGGCAACTAACAAGGAGGGTACCAGTCAATAGAGGGGTGCGGCAGGGATGCGTGATGGCACCGACGCTGTTCTCCCTTTTTATAAATGGGGTGGTGGACCATTTGAGGGAGGACCCGGCGGATGCCCCCGTCCTTGCAGGAGAAAAGACACCTACACTCCTCTTTACGGACGATACCCTCTTGATATCTAAGACACCGAAGGGTCTGCAGAAACTGCTTGACCGCTTCCCCCTTTTTTGCAATAAGCGCGGTTTATCAATCAATACCACGAAAACCAAACTTATGGTTCTATCAGCAAAAGGGAAGTCTAGGAAAGCAGATATCTCATTATTCGGGTCACCCTTGGAGGTTGTCAGCGAATTTGACTATCTGGGGGTTAGGTTATCCAATAATATGTCTTGGAGCCCGCACATATCTAAAATGGTACTTAACCTCAAAAGGGTATCTGGAGCTATATTAAAAAACCAGCGCCTCTCCATCAGTAGACCAATTGCCCCAACCCTCTCGGTATACGAGGGGAAGGCTGTCGCCTCGGCAGTCTATGGCTCTGAACTTTGGGGCGCTGAAAACACTAGAGCTCTGATGGTTGCAGAGAACAAGTTTATTAGAGACCTGGTATCACTACCCGTGTCAACTCCCCTGTTACCTCTATTTTTTGATATGGGCAAGAAACCTATTGTTGACAAAATCCATCTTAGACCCTTGTTACCTTGTTATTCTGGGTGCGCCTCAGAAGGACCCCAGAATTAAAAGAATACGCCCGAGTGCTGGACGAATTAATTATCCTCAACGTAAATAATAAGATAAGGTGGCTTAACAACCTTAAGTCGCTGGTACTCTTGTTGGGTTTGGGGGAGTCCTGGGTCTCACAATGCCCACCCACTAAACAACTTGTTAAAAAGTTGTATTGGGAGTGGGTTGAATCTAAGGTTCATACTAATTCCAAAATAGGATCATTATCGATCAATTTTCTTGAACATAAACTAACACGTAAATTTGAACCCTTTTTGGACTTTATCCAACTACCCAGGGATAGGACCTTGTTTTTAAAATTCAGGTACGGCACCTTGCCACTCAAGGAAATCACGAGAGGATGGAATGGCATGGGGGGACATGATTCTAACTGCCCAGGTTGTAGCTGTCCGAAAGAAAATTTGGGTCACTTTTTATTTGCATGCCCAGCCTATAAGCATGTTAGGCTTAGATGGCTTAAACCAGTGTGTAAGATCCTGGGCGTGAAAGATCATAGCTCAGCCATGCGTATTATGTTAACCAATACTGCCTCATTGTACATTGTCTGTGGGGTGGCAAAATACCTTGCAGGGGCTTGGATAATACGATCTAGATTGTTAGGCAATATGACAAACTTATGAGAAGCAATTGTATAGTTTTAATTTAGGAATTCTTGATGTCATTTTATGAGAAATGTAGTACTTTAGGGCAGATTGTTTTATGCATTTTGTATATATGTCTGTCTGTACTTTTATGATAATTTTTATCGAATAAAGTATTCCAACAACAAACTTTCAACACAGGGACAAGACACAATTAATGGTCTATTGGTCTACCGCCCTCTCCATCCTAGATCTAACTTTCCGGCTAATTTAAACTCACTACTAGAGCTAAGTCTTCAATCCAATTTCTTTACGCTTCTAGGCGACTTGAACTTCCATTTAGAAGCGTTAGAAGATAAAGACACAAAGGAGCTTCTAGAAATGACATCAGAACTAGGCCTCAGCAGCTTATCCAAAAACCTACGCATCTAGCAGGACATACTCTAGATGGTCTTTTTCCCAACAATCCCACCATCTACTCTTTCACTAACTTGGTCTGACCTTCACGCAATTCTCTTTAGATATAAGCTCCTTTGATCCAACACCACTATTACGGCCACCGCCAAGACCACCAGTAGATGTTGGCACAAAATTGATCCTTTGTCGCTCGTTGACCATTTAGCTCAAACCCAGCCGGACTTGGAGCTAGATGCAGAATCCTCAGCAATAAAATAAAATATACAACATAGCTAGAGTCTAACTGTTCAAACAAAACTTACTCCTATTACAATGATTAATAAAAATAGGAAAACACCTTCAACCCCGTGGTTTTCGCAAGCCCTGAGATTAGACAAACAGGCCTGTAGAAGGCAAGAAAGAATCTGGTGAAAACATTACGACGCTCTGCTCTCAGAGTTTAAAAGAAAGTTGATTTCCAAGAAAGGCCACTATTATACATCACAAATAGAAAAGGCAGGTAATTCCCGTAAAGAACTCTTTCAGACTGTAAAATATTTGACCTCAGACACGAAAGAGGACTCCGTCAATCAGTCAAGAGTTTTGTGATGCACTAGCTTACACATTCAAATCTAAGGTGGATCAAATCTTTGATCAGTTTGCCTACTCTAAGGCACACATTAATTCTATAGAGCAAGAAGACATTGCCAAAACGGCTTTTCTTAATTTTACTCCTACATCTTCAACTCAAATAGCTAAACTCGTTCTTATGGCCAAATCAGGATCACCAGAAGATCCTTGCCCCCCCAGAATTTTACATGGCATCGTACAATTCATGGGACCTTATCTGTCCAAGCTGTTTAATCAGCTGATGTCACAAGGATCTTTTCCCACTGTGTGGAAACAGGCTTGTATCTAGCCTCTTTTAAAAAAAACTAATTTGAACTCGACCGACGCAGCCAACTATCGCCCCATCGCAAGAATTCCTTTGCCTGCAAAGATAATAGAGAAAACTATAAATGCAGAATTTTCTACCTTCATCGCAAACAGTCAGGTTTTAGATCATAGCCAGTTCGGTTTCAGAACTAATCATAGCACTGAAACGGCTCTGATAAAAACCACTGAAGAAATTCGGTCCTCTCTAGATGGCAGTGGGTCAGCAGTTCTTATACTGCTCAACCTATCCACAGCATTTGATACTGTAGATCATGCTCTTCTGGTCCATCGATTAAAAACAATAGGGAAGGAGGAGAAGCCTTCTCCCTACTGATATCATTTTTATCAGAGAGAACTCAAACAGTCCACCTAGGCAAATTTAAGTCGGCAACATTTACACTGCCGTGCGGGGTCCCTCAAGGCTCCTCGTTGAGTCTTACGCTCTTTAACATTTATGTGGCAGAATTGGCACCACTGATCAGAAGTTTTAATTTGATTCCTACCTCCTACGCTGACGATACCCAGTTGGTAATCTTGACAGTGGATAAGGATATCAATCATTCCCTAAATTGTATTGATTATGTTAAGTAACTGGATGAGAAATCATTGCCTGAAATTGAATTCAAGCAAATTGGAAGTGATCATGTTTGGTAATCTTTTTCGACCTTGGTCCCCAGCGTGGTGGCCAGACAATCTCGGCCCCCATCCTACACATGTAGTCGAAGCCAAGAACCTTGGCGTTATTATAGAAGACAAATTGAGCCTGAAGCCCCAAGTATCCAAGGTGGTGTCTTCTGCATACTTTATGATTAAAACCTTAAGATAAATACTCCCTTTCATTCCCAGAAAATCTAGAAAGACGGTTGTGACCTCTCTAGTCTTATCAAAACGTGACTACTGTAATGGCCTATACATCAATATCCAATCCACTCTTCTCAGAAAGTTGCAAACGGTACAAAATGCCGCTGCAAGACTCATACTGGATATCCCCAAACATCAGTCTGTTAGAACAGGGATTCAGGACCTGCACTGGCTGCCAGTTGGTCATCGGGTAAAATTCAAGGCGCTCTGTATCACTCACAAGGCAATCCATAGAGAAAGTCGGACATTTTTATGGAACTTTTCAGATGGTATTCACCCAACAGACCTCTACGATCGGCCAATACCAATCTGATGCCTACTGTCAGAATCAAAAAAACAAACTGGGGTGGGAGGAGTTTTAGCTACAATACCATAAAGGGATGGAACTCCCTTCCATTACATCTTAGGAAGATTCCCTCTCTTCTTGAGTTCAGAAAGCAACTAAAGACAAGGCTCTTTCAGGAATAGTGGTCTGAAACACAGTATGGAGAACCAAAAGCGCCAAGACACCTAAGGGTATATGTGCGCTATACAAGTCGTAATAACATAACATAACATTTCTTACTACCTCCCAAACAGGCATCAACCCACTATTCTAAGCTGATGCTCTTATGAAATTCGCATGACTTGAACCCTCTTCCTTGACAGCCAATCGAATCACTGGGGGTTTACCTTGGTCAATGTATTGCCACATAATGCTGATGTAGGTGTCTCGGTCCTTCCGGGTGTGCTCATGGTAGAAGCCCAGGTTGTGCATCAACTCATGCTGTATGGTGCCCTTTCTTAAGCAGCTCTCAGCAGCTAGTGATGTGGTTTGCTCTCCCCCTTGCCTTCCATAATTAGACCAGCACCTAGGTTTGGGTAAAGCACACAGAAAAGTAGAGTAACCTACAGAGATCATTGGTGCAGAAATCTTCAAAGAAACTCAGGATGGTTTATTTATGAGACCCTTGTGCCGCCGTTGCATCACTTTTTGTGTGCCATTGCGTGAATGGTACACCTGACGTCTTGCAACACCTCTACATTGTATGCCCCAGGGCCTCCCAAGGTGACCTGTTGGTGTGGCCTTGGTCCCTGCCTCATTTTCACCTTAAGTACAGAGGAACAGTCCCATAAAGCACTGCTATTTGTCTGAATGCAATACATGTTTTTTCTCTTTGCACTTCCAGAAAATGCAGTATGTCAATTTTTGAAAACTGTAAAACTTCACATCTCGAAAAGTACTTACCAAATTCCGATGATCTTGTGTCTAAATTTATATAAAAATGTTTCATTTTAAAAAATTGGTGTTGGATTTCTTTATTGAGTGTGGTCTCACCTACTGCCTCTGTGGGTGCCGTAAATGCTTAGCACTACCCTCCGATATGCCTAACTGCTCGCCCACACTACAACATAAAAGAGTATTTGGGGTGTCATTTGTGCCTCTGTTTTTCCTTTTGCCTTTGTCTGAACTCTTTACACAGTGTACCTCTTTTTGGTCCACTATATAAAGAGCCCGCTTCCTACACACGCTCTCTGGAAAGATGACAGCAGGATCTGTTTTTCAAGGAAGATACTTGTATGTCTCCTTGTTCTAGGGCTGTAATCAGCCTTTCTGGGTTATTTCTTGTTTGTTTTTCTTGCTTTACTACTGTGTTGAGTCTTGCCTTCTTGGCAGGTCTCTGGGTCTCTGCTCCAGGTATGAGTGCTAATGCAGTGTGAGGATGTCTCTGAAAGATAACTGGCAATCACAGTGGGAGTCTCAGATGACAAGTACCTTGCTCTGGGTGGGACGGCCTTTATGTACCCCACTCTATGGGGTACATAGAGGCCGATACCTGTTGGAAGTAGGCATCACTGGGACACAATAAACTTTCTTTCTGAATTGTATTTGCTATGTATATAAATTACTCCTACTGCAGCTAGGACAGCATCAAAGCTTTCCTAATAGCATGAGTATGTGCAGTCGGGAGGGAGAGAACCTATCAGGTTGGGTACGATGGTTGGTCAGGGAGGGAGTTGCAGTGCATCAGTGGCAGAGACTAGGGAACCCCATCACTTTACATCAGCAAGCATGGCCCAGGCCAAAAGTTGCTGAGCAGGCTGTGCACCCTGAATATCATCACCAGATATTCAAGGACAAAATCTAAAATAAGAATATTGACTGGCAAGCCTACTTTTCTGTACCTAACTCCACATATATGTACATATATCTTCAAGGCACATAGCTGGGGAGCTAGTCATAGTAAATACATTCTTCTTCTGTACATGCACTTATCTTTTGATATTTTGTCCCTTGATATGCTGTCCTCCATATTCTTGTACCACGATATTCAGTAGTTCAACCACTCAACAGCGACCCTAGAGGTGCTCATGACGGAGATGGGCTTTGCACTCATTCCCTGTATCGCTAAGGCTGGGAAGGCACTCTTTCAGCTGTTATTCTTTCTCTGCAGCTTGGAGGGAGGGAGAGTGGGTAGCCCTCCTATGGAGAAAAAGGTTTCTCTATGATTTAGGTTTCTGAGTCATCTAAGGCATTCCATCCGCACTGCTGACACCAAGTCACACTAATATGTATCGCATGATGTATGCTCTATCACTTGTGCTGTTGACTCTGTGGTCAGAAAACATCTACTTTAATCTTGTTTGACCCCATCTCTTCATCGACGTTTCCCAGCAGTAAGGAAACGAGGCTGCATAGCCAGAGATCGACGCATCACCTCCCCTTCCAGTAAGGGACCGACACATCACCTCCCCTGACAGTAAGAAACTGACTCATCACCTCCCCTGCTCTGCAGGAAGGAACCAACAGAACAACTTCCCTGGCAGTAAGGAACTAATGCTCCACCTTCTCTTGGAGTGAGGAACTGAGACATCGCGTTGCCTTTCCGGAGCCTCACCTCCCCTGCACCTGTTTCGCCTTTTGACGCACCCAAGGTACTTTTTGCTTAAAACAACACATCCATAGATTTCTATGGACTGGACTTAATTAACCTTGGAAAAGTGATATCTTTACTTGTATATGTTGGATTGTTGTTTTGGTCTTGTTTTATTCAGATAAATATTGTCTATTTTTCTAAACTGGTGTAGTGTTGTCACTGTATTACTGTGTGTGTATGTACAAATGCTTTACACATTGCCTCCGAGATAAACCTAACTGCTCATGCCAAGCTACCAAGTGGGTGAGCAGGGGGTATCTTAGCTGTGTAATACCCTTACCCTGATTAGAGTGAGAATCCCTACCTAAAAAGGTTGCAGACCTCTGCCAACTGGAGACAACATTTCTAACAAAGATATATGGACTTGTTTGAATAAAAAAGAAAAAAAGACACTTACTAATCTCTTAATGAGAATAAAGCTTTTAAAACCTATTCAAACTCTCATCATTGACTGTACTAGGAACTGTATTTGAAATTTAGCTTGTGATGCCAAAATAGCTCTTTGGTTCAAAATACAGTACAAAGATCCGCCACCTGAGGCGAGAAGAAACCGGCACAGGAACAGGGCTAGACCTTTTAAGTGATGTTAATTGAAAGTTTGAACCATATTTTTTTCTTCTGCCCCAAATCTGTGCTATCAAGGCCAAAGAATCTCACAAAACAGCTCCAAAGCATTATCATAAGGCACCTAAAACTATTCAATGCACATTCTTTGCAGAACAAGTTGAGTGAGCTAACAACTCACTCAACTTGATTTATAAAAGTCTGAATTGTTTCTTGAACCTTACACTCTGCAGCCCTAATGTAAATATAAAAATCCATGAGGCTCTATCTGTGTCCCTAGAAGACATATTCACTATCCCCAGTGGCAGAATGACTCGGCCATGTACTGCTATTACTTGCAAGCTGAAAAAAGTGGGCCTTTTCTCCCTGAACAAATATATAATTAATCTCATTGTAAGTTAGGCCACCTGGAGATCTGTGTCCACCAGCTATTCTTAGTATGGGCAGTGAGCTTATTGCTCTGGAGTTCCAGCAACTTTGTAACTGTTCTCTGGACTTGGAAAAAGTTTTTTCCTGCTAAAAGGGCTAAAGTAGCCCCTCTTTTAAAAAGCCAACCACCACCAACCCGGACGTCCTCTCCAACTTTCGTCCTATATCTCTTTGGCCTGCAGCATCTCAGATTTAGCAATCATTTGTTAAAGGTCATCTGACTTCTAATCTGGAAGATAGTTCCCTTTTGCCTTACACTTATTTAAGATTCCGTCAATGTGATCGTACGGAAATAGCTCTTTCGGAGATCATGTTGGCCAAAAGGGAAAGTGCCGCCCTGATTTTACCTGATTTATCAGCAGCATTTGATATAGTTTCTCATGCCTTTCGGAGGCTGGCTTAGACCAGACTACTTGGGGATGGTAACAATCTTTTCTTGCAGTGAGAGAACAAAACGTGTTGCTTGCTCCCTGTCCATCATTAGCAAGAAAGCTTGTCTGTGTGGTTCCTCAGTAGTCTTTTGTGAGCCCAGCGCTATTCAACATATTTCTTGCGCCCCTGGTCAAATCAATATAATCATACGGTTTTAAGACTATTTCTAATGTTGACGACACTCAGGTGCTCCCGAAATTCCATCCCTCTTCTTCTATCACAGCATAGCCACTAAGAGCTTGTGCCATTGCTACTTGCATCGGTTGAGAGAGAGCCATTTGCTATGTAATGTGGATATAACTAAGATTCCCTTGTTTGTCCTATCTGAGAGAAATGGCTGCTTAATTGCTGGCCTAGTCAATTACCTCCCCGGGCACTTCATCACTAGCCAGCAATCTGTGTGTAAAAGTAGAGGACAAGCTGTCTTTTTCACCTCAAATAACCTCTGTTATTGTTACTTGTTTTTCGTTACTCAGTTTTCTCAGAAAGTTCCATGATTTCCTTCCCTTGAAGACATGTAAGACAAAGGTTACGCCCTTATAACCTCAAGATTGGACTACGCTAATAGCCTGTATCTCAGCCTCCCTGACAAGTTTACCCAGAGGTTCACTGACAGAATATCGATCCCGAAATATCTCCTAACCAAAATATTGGGTCCAAAATATCGATGTAAAAAATATCGTCATCCCTTACTAATTGTGGTTAGTACACAAATATAGGAAAAAATATATTGGTGTGATAAATATTGCTGTATTAATATAATTTTTAAATATATATAAATTAAAATAATAAAGATCAAATATATTTGCGGGAAAAACTTTGGTCAGTCCTTGGAGTAGTGGGTGTCCCGGTATATCTAGTTGAACTACTTAGGCGTCTTCATCAAGATAATTTTGCCCAAATAAGACATGGCAGAGAAGGAAAACTCCCCGCCCCCATAGCAGTTAAACGTGGTGTACGCCAGGGCTCTGTCCTGGCACCCACGGTTTTTAGCCTCTACATTAACGGGCTGATCAATGCCCTGCAAACAGCAAAAGACCTAGATGTCCCTAAATTGGCCTCCCACTGAATATCAGCAATGATGTTTGCCGATGACACTCTTCTTATTTCAAAATCACCCATGGGGATCCAAAGGGTTTTAGATAGATTTGAACTTTTCTGTAAGAACAATGGCCTAGATATAAACTTACAGAAAACCACATTTATGGCGTTTAACAGTCCCAAAAGTACACGCCCAAACCCTGTTCTAAATGGTAAACCCTTTGAGAGAGTTACATCATTTGTCTACTTAGGCATCACCATAACTGACAATATGGATTGGGGGGCCCATATTAATAATTCAACACTTAAAATAGCCTAATCTACAGGGGGAATCATGAAGGTATTTAGTAGGTCTGATAAGAGAGCGGTTAGCCCGGCATTAGAAATATATAAGATACAAGCACGAGGTGGAGCAATATATGGTGCCGAGTTATGGGGCCATTCTAAATCTGAGACCTTGGTAAAGGTGGAAAACCAATACCTTAGACAACTTTTCAGGTTACCTATAAGTACCCCGTTGGTCCCGCTACGTCTGGATGTGGGAGTGGTGGCAATCTCAGACGTGTTAGGTCTGAAACCGCTAATGTATTGGCAGCGTCTGTGGACCACCCCTGAACTCATAGCGTACAGAGAGGAACTAAGGGAAGTTATGTTGCTCCCGGCGCCGCAAAAATCCCCTGGTTTGTTTATATTAAACTTACCTTAACCAATATGGGGTTGGGTGACTGGTGGTCCGAACCTGCCCGAGCCTGCTACGAAATGGCGAGGAAAGAGCTGAAGATTCGATATCAGGAACTTAGAATGGCTCACCTCAGCTCCAGCCCCAAAACTGGCAATCTAATTTCAGCTTTCTTAGAAATAAAAGAGAAATCTTGTTTTAAGGCAGTTCTAGACCTTATTACACATGTGGAGGCTAGAAAGCTCTTCCTACAATTTAGGTATGGGGTCTTACCGCTCCACTGTTTTACAGCTAAATGGAGAAATCCAACCATGATTCACTGCCCCACATGTGATTTTCCTGAGGAAACGGTGTTACACGTTTTCTTTACTTGTCCTGGCTACCGAAAAGCCAGGAAACGGTGGCTCGCCCAGATTTGTAGGAATATAGGTAGCAGATATTATCTGGATGCCTTTCGGATACTGATGTCAGATTTCAGTATCCCGATCGTCTTCTTGGAAGCAGGATTTTTGTTCTCCATGTGGAACACTAGAAGGGCTCTTTTGAAACTCGCCAGGGAGGTAGATGATCCCCTAGGGAATAATGTTATTTTATAAACTGTATATGCAGCCGTGATTAAGGGTTGCGTCATTGGCTCATGAAATGGTGCTGTTTTAAGAGTTTTTTTAACCTAGAACATTTATTTATTTATTTATTTTTTGCACTATGCACTAAACACTTTTTGAAATCTATTGTGCAATCACCTATTGATAAAAAATATAAGATACTTCATCATGCTTTCTATGTAGCAGGGGGGACAATTTTTTATTCTTAATATTCTGTGCCTGTTCCTATGAAATGTTTTTATAATCCTGCTTTTTTTCTGTATATTTTACTTATGTTTTATGAATGTGTGCTTTCAAGTCCGCTCTGGCCGAAATAAAGTAAACTTGACCCAGTCTTGAGGCGGAAGCCGGGGCTGGAGGTACTCTGCTGTTTTGTATATAAATTGTATATTCCACTGCACTCTGTCCCCTGTGTGGTGTCACGATTGTTTTGTATTTTAAAAACGTAGCACACACTCAGCGCTTGCTCTCATCTTAGCGCACAGCTGATGTTAAAAGCTGCTCGCGCTTCTTAGCTTCTTACCTGCAGCCGCCATCACCAGCGGCGTGCGCGCTGACCCAGCCCCCTTGGAGGCCACGCCCCCTTTTTCGTCCTACTTAACCCGCTGATTGCGAGCGGTCTTTAGTAAACTTTGACCCAGTCTTGAGGCGGAAGCCGGGGCTGGAGGTACTCTGCTGTTTTGTATATAAATTGTATATTCCACTGCACTCTGTCCCCTGTGTGGTGTCACGATTGTTTTGTATTTTAAAAACGCAGCACACACTCAGCGCTTGCTCTCATCTTAGCGCACAGCTGATGTTAAAAGCTGCTCGCGCTTCTTAGCTTCTTACCTGCAGCCGCCATCACCAGCGGCGTGCGCGCTGACCCAGCCCCCTTGGAGGCTACGCCCCCTTCCTATCCCTACAAATGTGCATGCATAGGACGCGCAGCGGACGAGCGCAGCGGGAGCGCCTAGGGCAAGCCCGTCTGCGCCCGTCCGCGCCAAGACCGCGCAAGGTGCAGGAACCCCTGCCCAAATTCCCCATTGTATCAGGTACGCTCCCAATGACCTTCGCCGACTTCGAGGCAGGTCTGACTGCTCCTGTAAATTCGATCTGTCAAAAGTAGTCAGCTCCTCCAGCTGCAATAAATGCGGCTGGTCTCTCAATTTCCGACTCTGAGCTGCCAACCCCCCTAAACACCAGCGTCCCTTCTTTACAGGCGGCCTGATAAACGCCCGGTCGATGTGTAAACATAGTCAGGACATTCACGACCTCATCACTGACCACGACCTCGACTGTCTCATGATCACTGAAACCTGGCTCACTGAAGACAGTAACCCCGACATAGCCGTAGCCCTCCCTCAGGGTTACTCCTTCCATAGACAGGATAGACAGAAAGGTAGAGGAGGAGGTGTTGCTATCATACTGAGGAACACCTTTAACTGCCACACCTTCTGCCTTGACCCCCTCACCGACGCAGAGGGACTCGGCTTTTCCATCAAGCTCAGCCATTCCCTCTCCCTCTCCGGTGGCCTGATCTATCGCCCACCTGGAAATGCTAATAAGTTCCTTGACTCCTTAAATGATGCACTGGGACACTTTCTACTTCGTTACCCACACTTTACCCTCCTAGGAGATTTTAACTTGCACCTCGAGACCTCTGCTGACTCCCAAACCAGCAACTTCCTGCGGACACTTGAAATCTTCAACCTACAGCAAAGTGTCAAGTTGCCTACTCACTCTCTTGGTCACACCCTGGATGGTGTCTGTTCCAATTTCCCTTCCATCACCACCCTGTCCCCCCTACCCCAGATTTGGACAGATCATTGCCTGATCCCCTTCCACATCTCTAGCTGCCACCCTTCTACCAGCATTAAACGCATTTCTTACAATGCTCCCTCTACAAATTGGAAAACGGTCCAGAAAAATCTAATCCTCCAACCCTTTTTCCCAATCAGTGCCCCCTCCCTATTCGGTAACATCGATAGAGATGCTGTCCGCCTTCATAACTGGCTTTCACAAGAAATCACTAAACGATGCCCACTCAATCAACAGGGTAGCACATTGAAGAAAAATAAAATCAAAGCTCCCTGGTACACGCCTGATCTAGCCTCCGCACATCTACTCTGCAGGAAAGCGGAACGCAAATGGCGCAGAACCTACGATAATGGCGACCGCAGCACTTACATTCTGCAGAGGAAAAGCTACCTCTCCACCATCAAATTGGCTAAAAAAACTTACTACGTAAATGCCATTAACGAAGCCAGCCAAAAGCAAAAAACCCTGTTCACAATAGTAAAAACTTTTACCAACCCCAAATCTCTTCAACCCGAAATCCCCCCATCCCAAGAGCTATGCGACAAGATCTCTAATTACTTTGATGATAAAATTACCTCCATTCAAACAAACTTCCCCCCTCCCCCTCCAACGCATAAAATCCCCGACTCGGACCAACCGTGCCTGACCGCTAATAGTCTTAAAAACTTCACTCCGGTGACTCTGACCCAGACCAGAGAAGCGATACTTGCGTGCAAATCTGGCTCCCCCTCCGACCCATGCCCCCCCAAGATTCTTCACCTCATCATTAATGAGGTCAACCCTATCATCAATGAAATAATCAACCTGTCCCTTAGTTCCGGTTCTGTTCCTTCTGTATGGAAAAAAGGTATGGTTAAGCCACTTATGAAAAAGGCAAACAAATCCCCAATGGACTTGACCAACCTCCGTCCCATCACCCTGCTACCCGCTCTGGGTAAAATAACAGAACAACTAGTACACAAAGAGCTCAAGACCTTTCTAGACTCCCATAATTTACTTCATCCTCAGCAATCCGGGTTCCGGCCCAAACATTCAACTGAAACCGCTCTAATCGAACTGACCGATACCATTAAATCCCTACAAGATCAAAGGAAGAAGGCTATTCTAATCCTTCTTGACCTCACGGCAGCTTTCGATACCATATCCCACTCCATCCTTATTAATAGACTTACCGATATCGGCATCACCAACTCAGCCTTATCATGGATCAGATCCTTCCTCAGCGATAGGTCCCAAACTGTCATCCTTGGCTCCTTTCAATCCAATGAGAAAAAGGTGTCCTCCGGAGTCCCCCAAGGATCCATTCTAAGCCCCCTCCTCTTCAATATCTATCTCATCCCTCTTCTCACCCTGATAGAATCATTCGGCATAACCGTAACTTCCTATGCCGATGATACCCAGCTGATCATCCCCCTAGACGACAACTCAAACAAACCAGAGCTCAATCTCAAACACTGCCTAACGGCAGTTTTCCAATGGATGGACGCTAACCATCTTCGCTGCAACTCAAATAAAACTGAGATCCTCCCCATTGGAAAGAATGCCTCGTTCTGCCCTGCCTTGTGCTGGCCTGACAACTCTGTAGCTCCCCCTCAGACGGTCACCTCTGCCAGAAATCTCGGGGTCATTTTTGATTCTGACCTCTCTTTCGATCACCACGTCCGTAGCAGGAAAATGCTTCGGCATAATTAAATCTTTGAGAAAGTTCTTTGATTTTCTCCCCCTTGACTCTAGAAAGACAGTTACAGTAGCCCTCATACTCTCAAGAGTGGACTACTGTAATGGTCTTCTGGCAGGGACTAAAAAGTCCACTCTCTCGAAACTTCAATGTGTTTTACACACCGCCGCCCGCCTTGTTCTAAAACTCCCACGCAAATCATCAATCTCCACAGCCCTCAAGACCTTACATTGGCTCCCCTTGCACAAGAGAATACTCTTTAAGATTCTCATTGTTGCTTTCCGAGCCTTCAACAAAACAGGTCCCGCATATCTTACCAGACGTTTCCCTCACTATAATCCGAGTCGTTCCCTTCGATCCTCACAAGAAAACTTTATGACCTCTACCAAGTTCAACCTGAAGTCTAAAGGCGGTAAAACCCTCAATACCCTGGCCATTAAAGCCTGGAACAGCATGCCAAGACATCTCAGACTTCAGACTCTTGAAAAACCTTTTAGGAAACTCCTCAAAACCTGGATTTTTAATCTCTCCGACGACTGGACAAAAGCCGCTATCTAGCTTCCCCCCCTCCCATCACTCTTTGATCTGGTCTCAAGGATTTACAGCGCCATGATGCACCTTCCGGAGCGAACGCCGCGCTTTATAAATACCCCTCCCAAATTCCAAAGTTTTCTGAACTGAACTGAACCTTCATCACTAGCCAGCAATCTGGGTGTAAAAGTAGAGGCCACGCTGTCTTTTTCACCTCAAATAACCTCTGTTATTGTTACTTGTTTTTCGTTACTCAGTTTTATCAGAAAGTTCCATGATTTCCTTCCCTTGAAGAGATGTAAGACAAAGGTTACTCCCTTATAACCTCAAGATTGGACTACGCTAATAGCCTGTATCTCAGCCTCCCTGACAAGTTTACCCAGAGGTTCACTGACAGAATATCGATCCCGAAATATCTCCTAACCAAAATATCGGGTCCAAAATATCGATGTAAAAAATATCGTCATCCCTTATTAATTGTGGTTAGTACAAAAATATAGGAAAAAATATATTGTTGTGATAAATATTGCTGTATTAATATAATGTTTAGATATATATAAAATAAAATAATAAAGATCAAATATATGAAATAGCAAAATTAGTTTAAATAAATAAAATAGATGCAATATATATTTTAACAAATAGAACAAATAAACTGAATTAAAAAGAGTTAAACACACATATATAATAATTAATATATATAATTACATATATCTTCTTTAAAACAATTATTAAACCAATTATTTAAATTTTTATTATCATGTCAATATTTGTAACTAAAATAAAAATGTAATATATATATATATATATGCAGCAGAAATGAGAGAAAGGGAAATGGCGGCAGAAGAGATTTTCGCCAATTTGCCGAGCACATCAAGAAACCCTGCACATATATCTAATACAGGAAATAATAAGGACACAGATGCAAAACACTCTTGAGAAATTTGGAAAAGAAACAAAAGTTAGAAATAACAAAATGGTGGGAGCACAGGTCGCTCTCTAAATATGCTGAAGTGGGAAGAGTGCCAAGGTGGTTGCGAATCCTTTTAGCGCCAAGTTTTGATAAACCTAACCCAACATGCTGCGTGAACAGCGGGAGAGCAACTTGGCCGCCTCTATGAATTTAGTTCACATCCTGATTAAGTATGCCAATATAGATCGCCTAGAGATACTTAAAGAAATTGATGAAATAAACAGTGAATTGGATAAGCTGGAAACATCTGAACAAATTAAAAAATTAAAAGTGGCCATGCAAGATAGACTAAAAAAACATGAAGAAAAAATGTAACTTACAAAAGCCAACAAGTTCGCCCGCGATTTGGCGGACTACGAAAATGGGCAGATTTTTACTTTTTCACGCAAGTTTGATTTGGCAAAAAGATAGCAATACAGTGAAAAAATTAAAAGCAAAGTGGCTGGTGCTAGTGTGCATGCAGAGGTTATTGAAGATTGTTCTAGTGAGGAAACAGCATCACTAACTAGTGAATCAAGTGTTGAAATAGATCAACCACACACAAGGAAAACAAAATTGAGTGTTGGACAAGAACTTGATTTTTTAGTCGAAGAGAGACTGCAGACCATATGGCCCAGACAAAAGAGGCCAGAAGACAGCGCAGGAATAAAAGAAGACATATCCAACACAAAAGGCGCAAACAAAAACATGAAAAAGAAACCACAATGGCAACAGAAAAACAGCGCTAATGGATAATAGTGTTATCAATTTATCCACAGTGATACTTACTAAGGCAAAAGAACAGTTGCTAGTCTTAGGATTGAACTTTTGTCCAGGAGATGATTTCAACTATGCACATACGCGTATTGATGTGTATTGTTATATTAGATAATTAAAGTTAAAAACAATTCTTTGCTCTCAAATCTTGTAAAGAAAAAATTGATACAAATGTGGGGCAAGAAAAAGAAATGGGCCCTATGTTGGTGGCCTCAGACATTCCTGATTATCACATGAACTCTATGAAGAAACCGATTTGCAAACATCACAAGTGGACATTGATATGGTCACTCAAGAAAGATTAGGGAAAATAAATCATACACAAAAAGGAGCTGGGATCAGTCCCTTTAAATCTAAATCTTGCTTTGTACCTATTATACCCAAGGACGCTATTGATACATTTCACGAAATGATCACCAATGATTTGAAAAAATTAAATCACACTGTGAATAAGAACAGAAAGCAGAGAAATGTGTTTTTAAAAAAACGAGCGTATAATAATTTGGTGAAAAAACTTGGTGATAATCATGATGTTGTTATTAAAAAATCAGATAAGGGGGGCAATTTGGTATTGTGGCCAAAGAAGAATTACATCTTAGAAGCACATAGACAGCTCAATGAGGAAAGCTGTTACTTAAATCTAACACTAGAGAATATGAGAAAGCTAAAACGACACTCCAAAAACATCTGGCACAGTGGAAAAGATAAGGCCTTATATCTAATGAAGAATACAAGTTTATGTACAATGAATTTCCAGTATTACCTGTGCTAATTCCTAAAATACATAAAAATGTTTTTCCAGTACCCGGTAGGCCAATTATATCGGCCATAAACGGTTGGCCAATACATAGACTTCTTTTTGCAAAACTTGGTAAAAGATTTACCGAGTTATGTAAAAGACACCGTAGATTTCCTCAAGAAAGTTGAAGATTTGACATGGACAAATGATCTATATTTAATCACTCTCAATATGGAATCGCTATATACGAGTATAGATCACACACAAGGGGTGGGAGCTGTAAAACATTTTTTGGATACCAGGTCGAGTGAATTCTATGAACACCACTAGATGATTCTTGAGCTTATTACTTGGTGCCTGAAAAATAAATGTTTTCTTTTTGTTAAAGACATTTTCAGACAAGTGAGGGGTGTTGCGATGGGGGCCTGTTCCTCCCCCAGCTATGCATGCTTGCATGTTGGCCAGTGGGAGGAGCAGGTAATCAAGACCACCCATCAGACGCTTTTTGAATCCCATGTAGTGACATATTTAAGATACATTGACGATGTATTTTGTTGAGGAGAGGGAGTGAGAATGTAGCGCATCACTTCATAGAGGAAATTAATAACAATTTCCTGAATCTTAAATTCACATCCCATATCCACAAAACACAGATTGATTTCTTAGACGTAAGGCTTTACATTAATGATGAAAAAATAGAAAGTACGTTATACAGAAAACTAACCTCTGGTAACATTACATTACAATCAACCAGTTCCTACCTTAAACACCTCATTGCTAGCATACCATATGGAGAAATCCTTAGACTTAAGCGCATATGCAGCAATGAGGTGGATTTCAATAGGTGTCAGACTGACCTGGGGAACAGATTACAAGCTAGAGGGTATACTGACAAAATGATTAGTGATGCTATAACCAAGGCTAGCACACGACCTATGAGAAGTCTCTTCAAGAATTACAACAATGAGGAGGAGACAATATTTCCTATAACATCTAAAAATATACATACCCCCAGACTGATTACTACTTATTGTAAAGAGGAACACAGAATAAGATCCATCATCAATAAACATTGGCCAATAGTACTCACAGATAATGTTCTTCGAAAAAGACTGCCGGAAATCCCTATGATTACATTCAGAAAGAGAAAACCATGGGTACTACTCTAGAAAAAAACTTCTCCTGAAACAAGAAAGGCAGCCTCACGGTTACACCCTACAAAGGGATTTAGAAAATGTGTAACTTGTAGGGCATGCAAATTTGGCCGCAACATGACTCATTATTCCACCCCATTCAGTGAAACACCTATTCCTATCCAAGGTAACTACAATTGCAAGATCAAATATGCTGTGTATGTTCTGACGTGCACCTGCGACCTTAGCTACATTGGTAGTACGAAGTTGCAGGTGAACGTCAGAATTTTATAGCATATTAGGACCATTCTTCATAGTGATCCGGCATACCCTGTGGCACGACATTTCAAACGAACTCATGTAAATGATATCAATTGCCTTTCCTACTATGTGATTAATGCCATCCCTAAATCCAGAAGAGGAGGCAATAGGGAATGTCAACTTAGGCAACTAGAAACTAAAATCATTTTAGAGTAGTAAATGGCCTAATGGGTTGAATAATATGGAAGACATGCATAACTTTTTATGATTATGATGACGTTGTTCATACTATTTTGCACATAAGACTTCGCTGTATTTCAAATGTATCAAATCCCAAGCCTTTCCCTCTCTCCATAGATCTGATTTTATTATAATGGAATTTTTAATGTAAACAAATGCTTTTTATATGTCTTTTAATAGAATTTTTGCTTTTTAGGTGATTTTACTGTTAATATAATAGCTTTAAAATGATTGCACTATTATTGTACTTTATCTGATCTATTTATACACTTTACATTAGCTTTTTTTGAATAATTTACACTCATTTGCACAAGGATTAATTCATGGATTTTTTTAAATATTTTTGCACATGTACAGTTTACCACATGGTCAGATATTGGATTTATCCTTTGAGACAATTTTTTCGATCAGTCATGACTACTGTAGGATGCATTTAGTGGATTTATCCAGCTATATTTATACAATCTGTAGAAAGATATATTCTTCATTTTTTTTTTTAAAGCTATCTTATTTTGCACATATTTATGATATATCTATGAGTTTTGAGAGCGCTTTATTTAAATGTATTAATAAATGCATTCATGGGTCTCCACTGTGAATCGCCTCAAAAATGTAGTCTGTCTTCTATGATCATGGCCATGTGACCTTTGATGGTGAAGGGGGTGGTCACTTTAGACATAAAATAGCAATGGCGTATGACTAGGACTACACGTGAACAAGGGCTTTTTGCTCGAAACGCGTCGTGTGTGAGGTTGAATAAAAACATCTTGCCTGACGTCCTGTGGGGTCTGTGCCTCCTTCTTCGCTGCCGCTGCGTGGGGTTGGAAGTTGCGGGAGCAGATAGTTTTTGTGTATATATATATATATATATATTCACTGAAAAAACCATAGGTTATAGACCATATATAGTTAGGAATTAGCATTTAAAAAACCTTATTTTACTCACACAAAACCATTGAAATTCCATATATAGTTAGTTGCACTAACTATATATTGCGCACCCGCAATCCACTGCTGATGATGTCACATATTACATCATTCATGACATGGTCAGTGACATCACTGATGACAACATCCAGTGACTATGTTTCTGTAAAGTTAAAATATGTCTTACATATTGAAGAATGAGTGGATGTATAAGTGTCTGGACGAAGGATTTAGTAGGTGCATGACTGAATGTATGAGTGAGTGATTAAATGTGTCTCACTGAGTGCATGGGTTAGTGACTAAACTGTCTTAATTTGTGCATCATTATGTCTGTTGTTCTGTAAACTGCTGCATGTGTTGATCAGTAGCTATATGAGTAACTATATGGGTTATTGATTGATTGCCCAAGTATTTGCATGGGAGACTGAGTGTGTGTGTGGCTGGATGGGAGGTGTGTGACTCTGTACAGATCAATGTGTACTTGTATCAATGATTGTATAAGAGAGTAAGTATGTGTTAGTATATGGTTGAAAACGTAAGGTGCTCTATGTTTAACTGTATAGAGTAGAAAATGGAAGTGTGATTGATTCTTTACAGGACTGACTAGGTGTGTGAGTAACTCCATGGATGAGTGGCAGAGTGTGAGTGTCTGTATAGGTGTATGAGTGCATATGATTGTGTTGTAAACATGAGTGATTGTATGTATGAATGATTGTATGGGTGAATGAGTGAATGTGTGTGTAGACGTAGGAATCAGTGAGTACGTATGTAGTAACTAGTATTGGTGTGTCAATGGTTTCAAAAATTATACTCTGTTTTTAACACTGGGTGAAACAGAGGTTATATTAAAATGTGAGGAGATGCATTGTATTGTCACATGAATGATATCATCAGTGATGTGGTCATTGATGTCAAATGAGATGTCATCAGTGATGTCATTTGAGATGTCATCAGTGATGTCATCAGTGATGTCACTGACCATGTCATGAATGATGTAATATGTGACATCATCAGCAGTGGATTGCGGGTGCGCAATATATAGTTAGTGCAACTAACTATATATGGAATTTCAATGGTTTTGTGTGAGTAAAATAAGGTTTTTTAAATGCTAATTCCTAACTATATATGGTCTATAACCTATGGTTTTTTCAGTGAATTTTCAAGGTTTTGTAAATGCTAATTCCTAACTATATATGGTCTATAACCTATGGTTTTTTCCGTGAATTTCAATGGTTTTTTAATAGCAAATATCATAAGCTGTCGAATGTCAAGTACGTGGTAAGAATTTTTTTTTTCGTGTTTATGCACACTGATCTGCTTTGATTGCTGCCCCCCACCCCTCATTTCTATTAGGAGTACTCTCTCTTTGCAGATAGTGAAGGGTAGTTAACGCAGCCCTTTCCCCCTTTGTAATCCGTCGTGCCTGCTTCTCTCTCCATTTGATTGATTGTTCTCTTTGGTTCATTCTCTATTTACAAACAAGCACAGAGTCGCAATACTCTGTTTAGTCTTTGCAGATAGCGAAAAATCGTGTAAAAAAACAAAAGGAATCGAGCAAAATCAGTAGGCCACTAATGGGATCTCTTTTGACCTCGCTAAAATAGAAACATTAGGAACAACCTGTTGAAAATAGCAATGCGTATGTATATAAGCGGCGTTCATTTGTGTTCACAGTACCCCTTGTTGATTGTTTCAATCGAGCATTGAATTGTTCGAAGTTAATTCTCTTAACGATCTTCTCTACCTGCAAACGAGGAAGAATAGGAATATTCTATCTCCCTTTGCAGATAGTGAAGGGTAGGTAACGCAAGCCTTTAACACGTCGTACCTATTTCATTCCTCATTCATTGATTGATTGTCCGAACATTGACTGTTTGGGAATTAGTTCTTTTTGGAGGTATTCCCTGTTTGCAAATAAACGTAGGAAAATCTTTGCAAGTAGTGAAAGGGTACGTAATGCGGACCGTTCTCCCCCGTTGTAATCTGTCATGCCTATCTACTCCCCACTGATTGATGCACCTTTTTCACCCGGATCATTTACTAGAGATACGTCATCTGGCCCGACCAGAGAGCACCCCTAGTGAAAAGGACATATGCAATAATAACGAAGTGATCACTGTATCCTGTTAACAGAAACTTTACCATGAAACAACCTGGAAAGAAAAAAATAGGAAAACGAAAATCAGTAGGCCCCTGATGAACATGAACTTTTATTAAACAACGAACAAAGAAACGATAACAAACGTAATGATAAAACCTATTAATGTCCTAGAAACAAGAAAACGTTAAAATATGCCAGTGGTGAGAGACCAGAAAAACAGTAAGAGAAACCAAATCACCCCTCGCTGTCCCACCGCCTGCCATGCCAAAAAAATCGATAGACTAGGGAAAATGCAAGTCAGTAGAACATCCACCCCCACTCTGGAAACTTCCAAGGTGGGGCAGGGTTCCGGCTACGCCCAGCCGGGAGCAGCCCATATAAGGCAGGTCCTGCTGCCACGCCTCGGCCAGGAGATCCTAACGTAGGGTGTAGCCGGAGGAGAGGCCGAGACCAGCGGGACCCGGCCAGGGGATTGCCTTTACAACGCTGAACAGTTGCAGGGAGGGGGAATGTCTCCTCGACCCTCCCCTCTCTCTCCCAGTCCGGCCGCGGTGGCCCTTGAGAGTTGCAGGTAGTCCCGCCACATGCTCTTCCGGTCCGACCAACCAACCCGACGGGATCCGGCTGCAGCCGATAAACCAAGAAACCCGTTCATGGGGCCAGAGCCAGGGGCGTCCGGCCGACATCCACCGGAAGCCCGGCCCGAAGACGGACGGGACACTTCTTTCTTTTATAATGGCTGCGACAACACTGGAGGGGGATGTCTTGCACATGCCTCCGACCCCCCCCTCGTCCTCATCGCCTGGTCCGGCCATAACAAATCTCAAGCGAGACGCCGTGGGGTGCACTGGGAGGGAGAGACGGTGCGAACAGGCCTCTCCCGCCTCCCCAGGTGGAGGCTTCCCAGCTGCACCCTCAGCGCTCCAGGCGGTGGCATCCTAACAACTACAGTGCTGCACAGTTTCGGAACGACCTAGATAACGGTTCTTCCACTGTGGCCATGCTGCAACGTCTCGCCCGGCAGGGTGGAGCCCGTCCGCTCATGTGACCCCGCGATCGCCGGTAGCTGCCGAACTCTCAAAATGGCTGTCGACCTGGCAAGAGCGGGCCCAACATAAAGAAATGGCCCGGTCACTGGTTGACTCCACCACCGTAGTCCTCCACGACCTTGAAGATTCTAGAGGAGCCGCGGGAGTCTCCGACCCCCGATGGGGAATGACTGCCATGATCGCCCGTGGAGTGACGAAACTGTATCCGCGGGACGTCGGCGCTCCCATGCTGGCGCCAGCCTCACTTTGAATTACTACAATCCTGCAGACCTCACTTCCGGTGAAAGCACAGTGTGACCCGGTAGGAAAAATTATTGCACCCCCTCCCCTTTTTGACTGATAGTTCAAACCACCGATCCTTTCCTTTGCCCTTTTAACGGAACTTTGGACTGCCTCCCCCTCTTTTACATTTTCTAGAGAAAACAAAACATTAACCACTACATTAGCATAGCAGTTGACACCAGAACTGTTTTCAAATTGAAACCAACAACATCTTCAACAGAATCCTTTTTGTTTCTGCTGTGACCCTGCTACAGCACAGGCATTGTCCCCAGCAGTAATTCTGCAATGCCGGTAAGAATAGCTGTGGTGCCTACTGGACTCACTCACCCCCGCGGCGCCCCACGCCGTTTTTTGCTGGGCGGCAACTTACTAGACATCACTTTCGTGCCATCTAGATTTCAGCGCGTTCTGCTGCCTTGGAACTATTCGCACAACAGACCGCTACTGACAAGAATATTTCATTATTGGTGCTGTCAATTTCAATAAATCTATTGGATAATTAAAAAGAAATTGCCACGGTCTCTTCGTTGTTTAAATGTTTTTACTGTTTTTGTTTTGTTGTATATATTTATATGTTATTAAAGTTTTATATTCCTACTACTCTGTTGGAGTGCTATATATTTTTAATGTGACACATAATTGTAAAAACTTTGATGTACAAAGAGTCATTCCTGGAATCTTCCGCTTCAGGCTCGGTCCCCTCCCCAATCACAATACAGGATGGTTTTCAGATAGTAGGAACGCGTGTGCTGTGACGGATCACATCGGGTGTGGGCCTTGATCTACTATAACTCCTTTGAAGAGGGGTGATTCTTTACAGCTGGGGCCATAAACTACATCTGCAGGGCTAGCTGATAGCCTAGGACCGGCCTGGACATTCGGACACAGAGGAAGAGGAGTGTCAGAGGGTGCGGTAGTGAATAGGGCGAAAGGGAGGTGTCGGGCGGGCACAGAGTGTGATTCTCAGGGAAGAGCAGCGCAGATGGGGGAAGGTTTATTGCCCATGCATAAGACAGAGAGCGGTGGTGACCAGTGCCTGGGGGAGATGCTTACGAGGGTGAGGAGCCATGCTACGAATCGACAGCGTGCAGAGAGTGGGTCTGGTCAAGACATCTAAAATGGCTGCCGTGCACGACAAAAGTGTGGCATTTCAAAAAAGGCAAGATGGCGCAGACAATGTTTTTCAACACTTCCTCATTTCCTTCGAATCGAACGTTAACAGACGTTGGGGCATATTACCAAAGTTAAGCGATATTTATCGCTAACGATGCTTACCAACCAATTTTTTACCACTAAGCATCGTCAGAAATTATCGAAGATAAACCTTACTATTATCAAGGTTTATCGCAAATGCGATAATAAACGGCCGCAATGCATGAATATCGCTAAAAACTCAGCGATATTCATGCATTACCGAGCTAATACTCTTAGCCATGTTATCCACCTCCCATTGGATAACATGGCTAAGAACTGCTCAGGGCAGGTGTTACTTTTTGGAGATATTCGCGCTTAGCGCGAATATCTCCAAAAGTTGGTAATAGGAGATAGATATCTTGCATGTTGTAATGCAAGTTATTGTGGTATATGGAACTCATACCATAATCTCTCAGGAAAGCAGAAACTGATCCTTTTGGGACCGCCTAAAAAGGCCTAGGGGGTGAGGAGTACTCTACTTTGCCCCCTTTTCACGTTCCGAACTATTTTATTTTACTCTCTTCTGTAATTACACAAAATAGCAGCGATAAGATGCATCGGAGACACACAGTGAGAGAAAGGAGGCCGGAGATGAAGAAGAGATGTCAAATACACATTGGAGATAATATAGTGGCAGAAGGGAAGTAAATATGAGTAAACTTACCATGTAACATAAAAATGTTGCACTCTATACTATAAGTCTCATTTTATACTACAATCACTTCGCTACAACCTCATAAATTAAAAATAAAAATAAATAATGTCTCAAACAATTTTTGATTTCTAAATATAAATTTATTCTTCAGAATTTTCTAAATTTGAAACAACTAGTAACATGTCCTCATCAGTAATTTCCTCTTCAATCATCTCATCTGGAATCTCCTCATTAAAAGTCTGCAATGATGATTCTTGTAACTCTATGGTCTCCAAACACTCGATAAATTCGCCATCAAGAGATTGATCAAAAAAATCATTCAAGTCATCTCCTCCTTCTGACAATATTTCATTATTGGTGCTGTCCATTTCAATCAATGTAGTGGAATCATTCAAGTCATCTCCTCGTGACAATATTTCATTATTGGTGCTCTCAATTTCAATCAATGTAGTGGAATCATTCAAGTCATCTCCTCCTTGTGACAATATTTCATTATTGGTGCTGTCCATTTCAATCAATCTAATGGAATCATACAAGCCATCTCCTCCTTGTGACAATATTTCATTATTGGTGCTCTCAATTTCAATCAATGTAGTGGAATCATTCAAGTCATCTCCTTGTGACAATATTTCATTCTTGGTGCTGTCCATTTCAATCAATCTAATGGAATCATACAAGTCATGTCCTCCTTGTGACAATATTTCATTATTGGTGCTCTCAATTTCAATCAATGTAGTGGACAATTCAAAAGAAATTGCCACGGTCTCTTCATTGTGAGCCATTTTATTTTGAAATTGCTTGCTGTAAATTGCAGAAAAAAATAATCACTTTCATTTATCGTTTTTAGTAATACATAATATAAAACTAACTTCATCAAGTATTTAGTATAACAGAAGGACTGCAAATAAATAACAGAAAATTTTTTTCAAATTATCTTCAAGTGTACAACATAGTTCCCCTTACAAATTAACAACTCACCTTTTTAAAAGTAGCAGAAGTGTTAGTACTGTGTAAATCAAACACCAGAAATTCACCACCAAAAATTCCTCACAAATGTACCTCAGACAGTAGTATCACAAAATGGCTGTGGTTTCCTCTCATTTGACATATATACATAACCAATTAACTTTCATCACACACAAATACAAAACCAAAGTAACATTTTAATTGGTTCTAAATTTCAACACTTTCAAATGTGTTTTCCCCATGCAATTTTCCATAGGACATTTACATACGTCTACAGCCTGAATGGCTGAACGGAATTACACCAAACTTGGCAAAATGGTACATCAAACCTAAGAGGTCAGGAAGGATCTACTATGCCCCCTTATGGTCATTTCCCCCTTCGCTTTGGCCTCCTCTTGTCTCTCAATCCTACCGAGGGACAAGATGGCGGCCGCTACGGACTGTTTGGAATGTTGACAGACGCCGGAGAACCAATCAGCTTCGCAAAGCTCCGTAACGCGAAAAGTACGCGAAGCGGAGCGCTGTTACAGATATATATATTTTTTTCAACGTTAATTTCTCAAAATCCACTGGAGCACATATATTGAGACCTAGCAAAGGCACATCGGGCTACCAGTCCCTAATATTTTGCCAAGTTTCGTGCAAATCCATTCAGCCGTTCGATTATTATTATTTTGTTTTTTTTTTGCCCCGCGGGGCCCTTTTAAAACCTCCACATCAAACCTAGGGGGTCAGCGAGGATCTACTATGCCCCCTTATAGTTATTTCCCCCTTTGTTTTGACCTCCTCTTGTCTCTCGATCCTACCGAGAGACAAGATGGCGGCCGCTACGGACTGTTTGGAATGTTGACAGACGCCGGAGAACCAATCAGCTTCGCTTCACAAAGCTCCGTTGCGCGAAAAGTCCGCGAACCAGAGCGCTAACCGGTCCGCTGTTACAGATATATATCTTTTTTTAAACGTTAATTTCTCAAAATCCACTGGAGCACATATATTGAGACCTACAAAAGGCACATCGGGCTACCAGTCCCTACAATTTTGCCAAGTTTCGTGCAAATCCATTCAGCCGTTCGGGCTAAAAGTGAGGCCAACCGCCCTATGGAAAACTCAATGTTAAAAACACATTTTGGGACCCCCCTTTTTTCTCGGCCCCCACTGGACGAACCCCCCCCAAATTTTCAAGGGCTGCTCAGAAACAAAATGTGCCATTTTCCTGAAAATTTCAGCCGATTCCGTCCACAAACGCCAAAGTTATTAGACATAGAATTTTCAAAAAACCCATAGAGAAAAAATCCTAACTATATATACCTACTGGCGACCGCCAGTAGGTAATATATATATATATATATTCACTGAAAAAACCATAGGTTTCACCCCAGTTATAGTTAGGAATTAGCATTTAAAAAACCTATTAAATTCACTGAAAAAACCATAGGTTTTACACCAGTTATAGTTAGCTGGAAATTTTACTCGCATAAAACCATTGAAATTCCCACGTTATAGTTAGTTGGACTCACTATAACTTGCGCGTGCAATGCACTGCTGATGACGTCACATATTACATCACTCATGACATGGTCAGTGACATCACTCATGACATCACTGATGACACCATCCAGTGAATGTGTGTCTTTCTGAAAAATAAATAATAGTGAGTAATGTTTAAATATTTAAATATATGTGTTATTGTTTCACTTTGTGTATAAGTGGCTGCATGGGTTGGTGAGTAGCTACATGTGTATGTATATGGGTTATTAGATGTTTTTCTTAGTATTAGTATGAGTGTTTGTATGGTTTGGTGGGGGTATTACTTAGCACATAGATGCATCAATGACTGACTCTCTCTTTGTATGTGTTTTGAAGACAGCATATGTGCAGGACTGTATGGGTGGATGAGTGTGTATATGTGTGTGTTAGTGAGTGAATGACTGTCTCACTAGTGTCTTTATCAGTAACTACATATGTTTTAATCTAGTATATGTGAATATTGATGTATATAAGTGAGTATATGTGAGAGTGAGGAATTCTAAGAGTTCCTGTTTAAATTAGTATGTGTTTCTATAAGTGATTGTTTAAGAGAGTATGTGTAAGTTTCCTTAGAAGTAAAGTGGTAGTGTGTGTATAGCTATATATGCAAATGAATAGATGTTCAATAGTTTATTTGCATGTGTGAGTATGTGTGTGAGTAACTTTTGGATGCCTGTCAGTGTGTAACAGGATGTATAGGTGTATCACTACATATGATGAGTGAGTATATGTATGAGTGACTATATAGAACTGTTGGTGAATGAGTGGATGTATATATAGATGGTGAAATTATTGAATTGGTTGTTGTAACTGGTATGGGTATCTCCATTTTGTTTGAAAATTTTAGTTTCTATTTTTGAATATGTGTTTCACGGGTTAAATTACAGTGAAAAGAGGTCTGTCACTCTGTCACAATGATGGTGTCATCAGTGATGTCATGAGTGATGTCATTGACCATGTCATGAGTGATGGAATATGTGACGTCATCAGCAGTGCATTGCACGCGCAAGTTATAGTGAGTCCAACTAACTATAATGTGGGAATTTCAATGGTTTTATGCGAGTAAAATTTCCAGCTAACTATAACTGGTGTAAAACCTATGGTTTTTTCAGTGAATTTAATAGGTTTTTCAAATGCTAATTCCTATCTATAACTGGGGTGAAACCTATGGTTTTTTCAGTGAATTTCATAGGTTTTTTAATAGCAAATCTCTATAGGTATGAAAAGTAATAATTTTTATAACGAATTTTAAATTGTGTAAATATATATATTTTTTTTATTGTTTGCCCTGGTACACGCCCCGGAGCGCTCACGGGGCGCGTACCGGGGAGCTTCCCGACAGTACTATTCCCGCGAACGAAAACAACATCATGACGTTTTGCGTAGTCGCGTAATGCGTCATATGACGCACTGCATAAGCGCACCCGGAATAACGCGATCGCATACGATCGCGCAACGTCATAACGCGCTTATGCGACGCGCCCCGGGGCGCACCCCGGGGCGCGTAGCGTAAGCGCATCGGGCCATGTGATCTGAAAATAACTCTTTTCATTGGTGCAGATCAGTTTTGGTTTCCAAATGATGAAAGCTTGGATCATGTGACTTGAAAATAACACTTTTCATTGGTCCAGTACACTTTTTTTTCCCAAATGATGAAAACCCCACCTTTTTTCCTCACTCTGACTTTCATCTTTGTGAGAGGAAGACCTGTTTCTGCTTGTTCAGTCATGGCATCTGTAGTAGCTGCAGCTAGTGGACCCCCACCACCACCACAACCACCTAGGAAGGAAGGACCACCTGCACAGTTCCTTCCAAACCCAGAGGAAGAGGAAGAAGAAGAGGAAGAGGAGGTAGAGCCGAGGCAGTTCTTGCGTGAAGAGACCCGGCAATCCCACCACATAGACAATTTTATATGGCAATTTTTTTCTTACCCTCGAGAGCAAAAAAAGGTCAATGCCCGGTACGTGACATGCCTCATTTGCAATGCAGTTCTGTCCCGAGGCACAGACAAAAAGTATAGTTTTGGAAACTATACTATGCACCGCCAGATGCAGAGGTGGCATCCAATCAATTATAGCGCTGATGAGGTGAGTCACCTCCAGGATAACCCACCAACTCCTGTGGCCAGTAAATCGTCACAGGAAACTCTATCGGGACCAGAGGCGAGGGAGACGGTCCCAACTATTCAAAAGAATTTTGTGCACCTGAAGCTAGTGTGCATTTATTGTGGTGCACTAATTTCTTATGGGGAGAGGAGTATCATTTTAATTAATAGAGCATTTGAAAACCACAAGTGCTCAAAACACCCCAAGAAGTAATTTTTTTTTTTGCTCCTGTTGAGCCCTTTCTAATGCCTGTTTTTCGTTGTTCCGCCCCAAAAAAAACAAAAAAATATAAAATTGTTCAAAAAATACAACAACAAAAAAAATTTCAGAAAAATAAAAAAAATATAAAACAAAAAAAAAGTTATTTTCAGAACTACCTCCCATTTATAAAAAATTACTAAAATGTTTAGCACTCTGGCAATCTCTTTTTTTTATCTGCTCCCCGGTACGCTCCCCGGTGCGCGTACCGGGCGCTCCCCCCGTGAAAATCGAAAAAAAACTAAAATCTTTTTTTTTTTACCCGAGGGACTCTTTTATGGCCCCCACATCAAACCTAGAGGGTCAGGGGGGGTGTAACCTGCCCCCTTTTCATTATTTTCCATTTTGTTTTTACCACCTCTTGTGTCTCGATCCTACCGAGACACAAGATGGCGTCCGCTGTGAATTGTTTAGAATGTTTACAGACACCTGAGAGCCAAACAGCTTCCCGTGCGCAGGTCGTGTGGCGCGCCCTGAGCGCTCCCCGGTACGCGCACCGGGTCGCGCTTACAGATATATAATTTTATTTTAACCTAAATTACTCAAAATCCTCTGGACCACATATCTTGAGACATAGCAAAGGCACATCGGGCTACCAGTCCCTACAATTTTGCCAAGTTTGCTGAAAATCCATTTAGCCGTTCGAGCTAAAAGTGCGACAGACCGCCCTATCGAAATTAACATGGGGAAAACACGTTTTGGGACCCCCTTTTATCTGGGCCCCCGCTTGACGAATCCCCCCCAAACTTTCAGGGAAGGAGCGGAGCGCCGCGAGGCAAAGTTGCTGAAAAATTCAGGCTGATTCCTCAACTGGCGCCAAAGTTATTCCAAATAGAATGTTGCAATTTCCCTATGGAAATCGATCCTAACTATAACTACCTACTGGCGACCGCCAGTAGGTAATATATATATATATATATATATATATATTACCAACAAAGCCTCCGAGCAAAGGAACATCTCACCCTACAGGGCGGCCTCTGAACACCGGGCACGGAGCAGCCCGGTCAAATTCCATCCAGCACAACAAGAGGCCCATACCGGGTAAGAGGCATTTATTGACAGGCTCAGCAACGCGATATTTCTCCTTTTCCCTTATGCGTTTCGGCGTCAGCCTTGGTCACAGTGGGAGAGAATGATTTACAAAGTGCAGTTTGACGCGCTTTTAAAACTCCTGAAAACACGTGACAAGCATCACAATACAAATCCCATGATGCACTTGCACTTGTAATTACGTTCTAGTTATATCTTAATAGATCGTTTTTTCATTTCAGGTGTCCAGTTCTTTACAGTGAAAGTTTCATCTTTTAATGGGGTAATCACTCACTGTGTCACATGAAAATGTCTGTTGCATAGTGCTAATATTCCAAAGTTGCCTGCAAAGATGCCTCCGCTCCGGCACGATCAGATTGAGAGAGTCCCCCTCTCTCTGAATCCCTTCCTTCAAACATCTGTGTTTTAGCAGAATAGCATTCCTTGTTAAGGATCACAGCATATATATATATATATATATATATATACATATATATATATATATACAAAGATCGTGGCATATATATATATATGCCACGAACCTCGCATTTGCTGTTTTCTTCAAACAAACTAGCGTAGACCCAGGTTTGGTGCAATTTTGTTTATTCACACACACCACCAGTCGCCATGACGCGTTTCGGCAGATCCCTGCCTTGATCACATGACAACATTGTCTTGTGTAACCTCCTTTTTAAAGTGACAGTGCAATTACTTGGTACTGAACATAGAAAACAAACTCAGTAATGCTGTGCCTCAATGCATACACTTATACAATGTGCAAATACATTTATAATTTATATCATTTGAACTAAGATTGATGCACGGCAATTTTTTCTGTGCAATCCCCTTTTGAGATTTGTTCTTTTGCGGTAATAATTTTTTCTGGCTTCAATGCAATATAATCCATTACCTCCATCAGATTCTCGTAAAGACCAAAGTAATCAATTTTTAAAAATAATTAACAGGGGGGGAACAAGAAAAGAGAATATAACGATAAGTGAAGTGCTATAATTTCTAACTTATACCTAAACCGTACCCACCAGTGCCTTCTTTAGAAAGTGCTAGTGCAAACAATATTTTTAATATTTTGAAAGACATCATATCTATAATGCCTAAGAATAGTGCAATGTAATTACAATATTATTAGATATGACTATTCAGGCATACAGAAACATGTGAAAACAACAGCATGTGCAAAAATAGTTATTTCACTGGGCCTGATCCCTAGAAGTTTTTATAGTATTGAGGCAAATGATTCCCACAATCATAAATATATATTTTTTAAATATGTAAATAATTAATTAATAAATAAATACATATAAAATCTATAAATATAATTCATCTGTCCTAAAACCACTTACAAAACTTGAATGTTAAAAAGTAAGTTGTTCCATTTATAAAAAATCATATAAAAAACAAAGTGCAAAGTTTAGGGACATGTTCCTTTTATATTAAACAACAAGTGACATCTAATCATGTATAGAAAGTTCATGTAATTAAAACTGGATATTCTCATCTTATGGCTACCTAGGGAAAAGGGGACTCACTATTCAAAGATATGTATATAGATCCTCACTCATGTTGATCCCCCCTGGTTGTTTAGTGTTGAGCTCGAGGATATAGTGAGTCTCTAAACATCTTAACTTCCCTTCTCTGTCTCCTCCTCTCCTTTGTGTTGGAACAGTATCAATGACATAATATCTTAGATGTTTGAGGTTACCATTGTGGTGTTCCCTGAAATGCCTCGCTACCGGGTAATTAGGGTCATTATTTGTGATGGCCCTAATATCCTGTAGAACTCTTTTGTGTGCTGCTAGCGTTGTACTCCCGATGTAGGCCAGCTTACAGCTGCATTCTAAGAATATATATATATTCACTGAAAAAAACATAAGTTTCAGGCACGTTGTAGTTAGAAATTAGCATTTAAAAAACCATAGAAATTAACTGAAAAAACATAGGTTTCAGGAATATTATAGTTAGTTGGGCATTTCACTCGTACTAAAACATAGAAATTGCGGTGTTATAGTTAGTTCAGCTAACTATAACTCTCGCCCTCGCAATGCACTGCTGATGACATCACATATTACATCATTCATGACAAGGTTTTTAAAATAAAATGTGTAAGTGTAGTGTACCTGAATCCTATCTTTTTTTTATTTCCTATAGATATACATATATATTTTTTTTTTTAAAAATGTGAATAATTTTTAGTTATGAAAACTATATTCATTTTTTTTTTAATATTATTCAGAAGTCGCGCACCCTACACGATGGCTACGCGCATTCCGGTAGCCATTTTGAAAACTCTGCATTTCTGAACAATGCCTTGATGTTATTACTGATGCATTGAAAACACACAAATGCTAAATGTTGTTTATGTGCTTCTGTTTTTGTTAAAGTTTTTTTCTTGCTCCTCAGTTTTTATGTTATAAAAAAACAAAAACACACACAAAAATTACAAAAGTTTAAAAAATAAAAAAATATTTCAAAATTGTTTTAAAAAAAAAAACAACGGTTCTTACAGAACCACCTCTACTGGTTAAAAAAAGAAAAATTACCTGACAGATTGTACGAAAGTATGAATACTGTTTGGGTGATTATTGAACTGCAAGGCTACTGAATGGTTGTTTTATGAATGTTTCAGTAGTGGAACATGATTGAATGAGTTGATGGATAATAGTTTGGATGATTTGAGGTGTACACGAGGAGTGTCAGAGTGAGTACTGGACTGCATGGTTGCTATCTGGGTAATTGAAGGAGTAAATTAGTAGTATATACCTGGTTACAGGTCTGTATGGATACTAAACATAGGATTGTAGCAGTGCTTGTGTTCGTGCCTGGGACATTCTATGAGTACGTGAGCAGTGACTGGATGATTACAGTGCTGTAAAGAGAGTGCATGGTGAATTTATATGTGCTGAGGTATTGGCAAAGTGTTTGGATAAGTACATAGTGCTAGATGGGTGATTGGAGAAGTGCATGGGAGTGACAGTGTGTTTGCAAGACTGCATAGGTAGTACATGGGTAATTAGAGGAGTGAATCAGTAGTGTGTAGCTGGTTAGAGGTCTGTATGGATAGTGCACAGAGATGTGTAGCAGTGCTTGTTAGTGTCTGCACCATTGCATAAGTATTTGACTTGTAACTGGATGATTAGAGTGCTGTAAAGACTAGATGTGTGATTTGAGAAATGCATGCGGACTGACAGGGGAGTTTCTAGACTGCATGGGTAGTACCAGAGTATTTAGAGGAGTGAATCAGTAGTATGTAGCTTTTAGAGGTATGCATGGATAGTGCACAGATGATTGTAGCAGTGCTCTTGTTAGTGCCTGTGTCATTGTATGAGTACATGAGCAGTGACTGGATGTTTACAGTGCTGTAAAGAGAGTGTATGGTGAATTTATAAGTGCCTGGATATTGGTGGAGTGATTGGATAAGTAGATTGTGCTAGATGGGTGATTGCAGCAGTGCACGGGGAGTGACAGTGTATTTGCTAGACTGCATAGGTAGCACATGGGTAATTAGAAGAGTGAACCAGTAGTGTGTAGCTAGTTAGAGATCTGTATGGATAGTGCACAGAGAACTGTAGCAGTGCTTGTTAGTTTCTGCACATTGCATAAGTATGTCACTTGTAACTGGATGATTAGAGTGCTGTAAAGAGAGTGCATGGTGTATTTATAAGTAATTTGGTATTGGCGGAGGGATCGGATAAGTACATACTGCTAGATGGGTGATTGGAGAAGTGCTTAGGGATTGACAGGAGGGTTGCAAGATTGCATTGATACTACCAGAGTGTTTAGAGGAGTTAACCAATAGTGTGTAGCTGGTTGGAGGTCTGCATGGATAGTGCACAGAGGATTGTAGCTGTACGTGTGTTAGTGCCTGAGCCATTGTATGAGTACATGAGCACTGAATGGATGACTACAGTGCTGTAAAGAGAGTCCATGGTGTGTTTATAGGTGCCTAGGTATTGACGGAGTGATTGCATAAGTAGATCGTGCTAGATGGGTGACTGGAGAAGTGCATGGGGACCGATAGGGGGATTGCTAGATTGCATGGGTACTACCAGGGTATTTAGAGGAGTGAATCAGTAGTATGTAGCTGGTTAGAGATCCGTATGGATAGTGCACAGAGAATTGTAGCAGTGCTTGTTAGTGTCTGCACCATTGCATAAGTACCTGATTAGTATCTGGATGATTATGTATTTATTTATTTGTCAGATTTGTAATGCGCATAGCTGACTCAGCGACGAGGCGTCCCAGCGCAACCACAAACTCCAAATCAAGGACCAGAGAGGTTAACAGTTACACAGGGAAAAGCCAGGTCTTTATTGCTTTTCGCAAGGCAAGATGGTCCTGGATGACGCCGATGGACACTGGGAGCGAATTCGAGTGTTGTGCAGCCAAGCTGCGAAAAGAACGGCCACCCGTTCTGGATTTCTGAACCTGAGGAGTGCATACCAGCACAGACTCTGCAGATCTTAAATGACGCAGTGGCTCATAGAATCCCAGCAAGTTATCCAACCCAGGAGGCGCTTGTAACCTCAAAATCCTGTGCGACACACACAGTGACTTGAATTGAAAACACTTCTCAGCTGGCAGCCAATGGAGTTTGCGGAGCACATGTGAAACTGAGCAGGCTTTCGGGAGAACCACCAGGTTGCGAGCTGCTGCATCCAGTCTGGATAAGATGACAGCCTGGATGATGGTTTGGCGTACCTTTGGAGGAAAGAAACCCAGCAACGGCTTCAAGCCTCGCAGGAGCCCAAAACATGCACCGCCAACTACCGTAGATTGAGAATCAAATGTCAAGCCACTATCAAACCACACGCCCAAGTTTTTGACTGTCATCTTGGGCATGGGGGCAGGTTGTAGGCAGTCAGGCCAACAATGCTCGGACCACAGACCCTGGTCCTTCCCGAACAATAGGATCTCAGACTTACTAGCGTTCAGCTGTAAGCAGTTAAGCGCCTTCCAGTCCGCAATCACTAAGAGATCTTCTTTAAACTTGTCCAGGGTACTGCATCATTTTTGGGAGAAAGTGATCACCAATTGGGTGTCGTCAGCATACGACACCAATGACAAACCCCTCTCTTTAGCTAGCGCCGCCAAGGGCTGAACATAGATATTAAACAATAAGGGACTCAGCACTGAGCCCAGCTGTACACCCTGGTGCAAAGCAAACTCCAGAGAATGGGAAGGAGGTACCAAAACTTGGAAAGACTTCCCCTCCAAAAATGACTGAAACCATTTCAACGCCAAATCCCTGATGCCGATAACCTGAAGGCGCCTAAGGAGTATCGCAAGGGAGACGGTATCTAAAGCGGCGCTTAAGTCCAAAATGACCAAGGCCGCTGAGTCACCGATATCCAGCTTTGCCCGGATGGCTTCCATAACTACCAACAAAGCAGACTTAGTGCTGTGGCGAGCACGGAAGCCATGCTGTGATGGATCCAAGATGACGTTCTGCTCAACAAACTTAGTAAGAATGGAGTTCACATGGGATTCAGTCAACTTCGCCAGAAAAGGCAGTAGGAAACTAGGGCGATAGCTGCCTGGCTCCTTAGGATCCAAGGAGGGTTTTTTAAGCAGCGGGATGACTTTTGCGTGTTTCCACGCCTCAGGAACAGCAGCAGCTTCAGAGAAAGATTGACAATGTCAATGTTCAGCGGGGAGAGCAGAGAGTGAAACTGACGAAAATGGGCTGGTGTCAGAGGGTCAGCTGGCAAGCCCGATTTCATCTTTGAGCATAGATCCTTGAACTCCGTGTAAGACAAAGGAGGGAGAGAAGATAGAGTGTTTCCCCTCATGGGGCACCGGGCCCCCGGAACCGCCACCTCAGCTAACGAGACAGGGGTAGGTAGCTCAAAATAAATCTTATAGACCTTGTTAACAAAATACCTGGCCAGCTCGTTACCCTGCTGAGTTGAAGAGATCGAAGAGGACGGGGTCGAACTACTACACTTCATCCCCTTCAACAAGGAAAAGATGGTCTTAGCGGGGTTAGAGCTAGCCAGAATCTTATCGGCCACAAACTCCGCTCGAGCTCTTCGTATGAGCTTGTGATACTATTTGATGGCTACACGATATTCCTTTTTAGCAACCTCATATTAGGAACGTCTCCAAGCACGTTCCAGCTGCTTGCAGCCCCTTTTGGCTGTGATTAGAGAGTCACTAAAGCAGGGGTTGGATGGCCTGCTTATCTTCCCCCCTAGTTTTGCCGTAATGCAACTATCCAAACCGGACGTTATCCACTCATCAAAACAAGAGTTTACAGCCTCCACGTTCGGTGGTAATAGGGGCCTGTGATCAGCCAACCAGGATGAAAAGAGACCAGGGTCTAATTTATGCCAGGGGCGTTTCAGGATAGGAATAGGGCGAATCGGATCAATTTTTCCCAGCATTCGCAACGAGAATGTGACCAAAAAATGGTCAGTCCAAACCAGTGGGGTCGGTGGAGAGACAGTTAGGGAGCTAAGATTTGAGAATAAGGGGTCAAGCAAATGACCAGCCACATGCGTGAATGCACGGAAGTGCTGGGCCAACTGGTAGGCCTCTAGATCCGCCAGAAAACTGGTGATCTCAACCTTCCCACTGATCTCTAAGTGGAGATTAAGGTCCCCTAAGATGGTAAAATGTGCTGCCCTACACGCATAGTGCACAACTTTGTTCAGTAAGTCCTCCCTAAAAAGAAATGAGCAAACCGGTCATGGTAAAGTTAGAATTCAGTGCAATTTTGAACAGCGCACATTTGCATCCCGCTATATTCTCCTTCCCAAAACTACAAATAAAGATATCCTTAACAATCATAGCAATACCGCCCCCTCTGCAATCCCCTCTACTGACACTTTCCATCAAATAGCCTTCGGGGAGGGCCAGCCAAGACTCAGCCACCGAGTCAGGCGTAAGCCATGTCTCTGTCAGGAATAAGACATCCGGTGCCTCCTCCATTAAAAGGTCAAAGACCTCAGCATGATGTTTAACAAGTGATCGACAGTTGAGACTGAGGAACTTCAGAGGGCCCATTCTAATGGAGAACAATTCATTTTCAGAGTCAAGAGCTATGCACGTGTATATCTGATGTAGTCTACCGTGAAATAGATAGGAGTCCTGGCGGCTGGCGGCAGCCTGGGGCGGACGTGGGCAGACGGGCTTGCCTTAGGCGTGCCTTCAGCTGTGCCGTCATTTAAAGCTTCCGGTATAGCAGAGAAACAGCTGCCCGCTAACCTGAATTACTACCAAGGCCATTCAATAAGTACATGACTAATAACTGGAATGATTACAGTGCTGCAAAAAGAGTTCATAGTGAATTTATAAGTGCTTAGGTATTGGCGGAGTGAGTGTATAAGTAGATAGTGCTGTATGGATGGTAGTAGAAATGCATGGGACTGACAGGGGGATTCCTAGACTACATAGGTAGTACCTAGGTAATTAGAGAAGTGAATCAGTAGTATGTAGCTAGTAAAATATCTGTATTGATAGTGCACAGTGTATTGTAGCCATGCTTGTGTTAGTACCTAGGCCATTGCATAAATACGTGACTAGTAACTGGAATGATTACCATGGTGCAAAGAGAGTGCATGGTAAATGTATTCATGCTTAGGTATTGGCGGAGTGATTGCATAAGTAGCATAAGTAAATAGTGCTGGATGGGTGATTGCAGAAATGCATGGGAATGACAGGGGGATCCCTAGACTGCATGGGTAATACCTGGGTAATTCGAGGAGTGAATCAGTAGTGTGGAGGTGGTTAGAGGACTGCATGGATAGTGCACATGTGATTTTAGCACTGCATGTGTTAGTGTCTGGGTCATTACATGAGTGCATGGGTAGTAACTGGATGATTAGAGTACTGCAAGAAGAGTGTATGGTGAATTTATAAGTGCTTCGGTATTAGCAGAGAGATTGAATTAGTACATGGTACTGGTTGGGTGACTGGAGGTGGGCATGGGGAGTGACAGTGTCTTTGATAGACTGCATGGGTAGTACCTGGGTGAATTAATCTTACCTGTTTTCAAGTAGATATGAAATGAATAGTAAAAAATGTTCACTTCTATTTTTTGTAATGTAAATATAAAATATGTTATACTTTAGTAGTAGTGTCTGTAAAAGAGAAGCAAGAAATTCTGTAATTACATATAATTTTATTTTTTTACAACACAACATAATTATAAAATTACATCACATATTCAATTTGCCTTTTTTTTGCTGTATTCAAATTCTATTAAGGTTCACCATACACAGTGATTTCAATGTTGATCATCAGATGACATCGGGCAAAAAAATACAACTGTCCAAGGACTTGAAGCTTGTCCTAGCCCTGCTATGTTGCAAGATGATAAACAGCTCCATGAGATCAAGAGTCGTACCAGACTGCCTCAAAGTCGGTCAAGTCATGCCACTCTGAAAAAGCCCGGCCTAGACACTAAGGGGCAGATTTACAAGTCCTGTGCACCACTTTTGCGTCACTTTTAACATGAGAAAAGTAACACAAAAGTGGCGCAAGGGGCTTGTAAATCTGCCCCTAAGGATCTGAATAACTACAGACCTGTCTCAAACCTACCTCTTCTGTCCAAAATCCTTGAAAGATGTGTACTTCCACAACTGACCCAACACTTGGACAACATCAAACTTCTAAATCCCCACCAATTTGGCTTTAGAAAAGGCTGCAGCACTGAAACCACGATCCTTAATGTCATAGATGATTTACACAAGTCACTTGACTCGGACCAGTGTTACCTTCTCATTCTCCTAAATCTATCGGCTGCATTCGATACGGTGGACCACAAACTTCTCATCAAGGTTTTACAAGAAAGGGCAGGTCTTGAAGAGACGGTCCTACACTGGTTCTTTTCCTTCCTCCACTACCGCTCACAAAGAATAAAAATCTAAAACTTCGAGCCCGACCTCCACCCTGTTAAAAGGGGTGTTCCACAAGGGTCAGTGCTCTCCCCTCAGCTTTTCAACATCTACATCAGAAAATCCAAAATCCAACATCCTTTTCCACCTATATGCTGTCAACACACAGTTATATTTGGAAACCACCTCCATTGATGACATCCAGAGACTCAACGTCAGGCTCGGAGAGGTACAACATTGGCTCTCAAGTACTCATCTAATACTCAATCAAGAGAAAACAGAAATACTCCTCATCTCCAACAAAGAAGAGAACCCCTAAATTGTAGAATGGCTCAAAGCTATTGATGCTTTCAATGGTAACCTAACCCTGGCGGAATTGTTAAAAATCTCTAGGTATCACCCTAGACCTGAAACTGGGCATGAATAAACACATTACAAGAATCGCTAAAAGCACCTTCCTTAACTTGAAGCTACTGCACTAAATAAAACCTTTCCTCAGGCCCAAGGACCTTCAACAAGCCACCCAAGCACTGGTGCAATCCAAACTCGACTACGGGATTGCAGCCCTGACTGGTACAGCAAAATCCCACCTCGCCTCCCTCAAAACAACCTTCAATGCAGCAGCCAGAATGGTCACCGAAACTAAGAAATTCGACCACATCTCGCCCTGCAGGCCACCTTCAGAACAGCCTGCCTCATGCACAATGCTTTTCACACAGGCAAACCGGAATACCTGGCCACCAAACTCAAAAAGGCCGGCCAGTCCAGGAACCTAAGGAGCTCCAATTCTCTGCTACTCATTCCGCTGAAAACACGCAAACAGAACACCGCAGCCAGGTCGTTTGCTTGTAACGCGCCCAAAATCTGGACCTCCATCCACTCCACATCAGAACGATCCCCTCTTTTTTAAAATTCGAAAGCCTGCTCAAAGTCCTCTTCCTCGACCGCTCACTAGCGAACCGATAGGATCCATGGAAGTACCTGACCCGGCACTCCATCTGACTTTAACTCTGTGTCCTGATACACTGACATCCTCTACCCCTGAACCCCGTCTGGAAATCCTTTCCCCTCCCTCCGCCCTGAACAAGAAAACCTATCGGCTACTTGTTCTGTGTGGCCTGCACTCTTCATGTTTCCTTCCGCTCAATCACTCCTTTGGTAGAACTCTACCCGTCGTGAATCTCTATGTTCTACTATGATCTCCATACTGCTTGGTTGCATATAAGTTACTTGTTCTGATACTCTCAGGTCCAGCTAGCGCTATATAAAACTCCTAAAATAAAAAAATTAAAGATTCTTAAAAAAAAACGAATTTCTCTTCAAAATACCTACAACAATCTCAACTTTGTATTTACATTTTCACAAATGAACATCCTTAGTAACATAGTATATAATACAAAGATCAAATATATGACCACCTTCTTTCGAACTGCAATATGATAGAACAGAATCAATAATTGAAACAGTAATTATCAACTATCCCAATTGGCCGAATGATGTTTCTGAAAATATTTCCATTGAGTATATCCAAAATAAACTTTTGAATTCATATTCACACCTACCCAATAGGCCGAATGATGTTTCTGAAAAAATTTGCAATGAGGATAGCCAAGATAAAGCTCTAAATTAATATTCACATGTTCCCAATAAACTGTTTTAAAAGTTCTTCCTAAAATTGACACTTGACCTGTCACAAAATGTTTAATTTTGGTTTCCAATTTTGTTTCATCTCCTCTACAACATTGCAGTATTAAAATGATATATTGTCCACATCCTTCTATAAATAAATTTGACAACATTTCCGATTTGCACTGAGGATAGGCAAGATAGACTTCTAAATTCATATTCACATGTTTCCAATAGGGTGAATGATGTATCTAAAATAATTTGTAATGGAAATATCTGAAATATACTCAGTAATTCATGTTGACATCTTCTCAGAATTTTGGCATCAAAAATATTAAATATGAATTTAGTAATTCATTAGGCAACCGAAATTTGAACTCTAAATGTGCTTCATTACATAGTGGCCATCCTTTAATGCATTTTCAATACACAGTATATTGTCCAGATGTTGAAGTAGGTCCATCGTGGAAAAACAATAGCCACTGTTTTAAAAGTTCTTCCTGAAATTGAGACTTGACCTGCCACAAAAATTTTAATTTTGGTTTCCAATTTTGTTCCATCTCCTCTACAACATTGTAGTATTAAAATGATATATTGTCCACATCCTTCTATAAATAAACACATTTGACAACATTTCCGATTTGCACTGAGTACATTCCATATCGTGATTAGCTGATTTCACTAATTCATTAAAAAAAACTGTCTTGCAACCTGGGATTGTCAAATATATGAATCATTCAGTGTCTATTTTAGTTGTAGATGAAAATAAACAGCTTTCACATGTATGATCCAATCTGTAACGTAATCCAAACAGATTTTCAATTTGTATTCCTTCATCTTCCAATATTGCAAGCATAAACATAAGAAATTCCTGAGCATCTTACTGTACATACTGTGTACATTGTGAATAACCAGAACATATATCCAGAAGATTCCACACACCAGAAGCAGAATGGATTTCATTTTATCAGTTTTCAACTTTTCAAAAATATAATGTAACAAAGAACAAAATCTTTTTTCTCGATTTTCCATAATTGCATGCTGTAAATTTTCAACAAAAAAAAGACAACGTTCACAATTACATTAGCACAGCAGTTGATACTTGAACTATTTTCTAACTAAGGGCCATATGTATCAAGCCAAATTGAGTTTGCAATCGCCGAAATTCGCAGAATTTTGGCGTTTGCGAATGCAATTTGGTCAAATGGTATGCATCAAGGCAATCTGCATTAAAAATACGGAATCGCAAAATATGCGATTCCTTATCTTGAGATTGCATTTAAGGAATCGCAAATTGTGCGATTCCTTAAATGCAATGTAAGAAGCTAAAAAAAAATAGCAAATTGGCCTTAAGGAATCTCAATTTACCACCAACTTCTAGTTGGTGGTAAGTTGCAAATTCCTTTCAAAATGCATTTTGTTTCATTTTTCAAAGTGCCATGTGACTAAGGGCATGTATGTGCGCCACATGTGCACCCATGCAGTTTTCAGGGGTGCAACAGGGTGTCCTTTGGACACCCCTGAACCCTTGAAAATATTCCAAATTTGCGATTAGCAAATTGCGAATCGCACATTTCCCCTTCATTCCTATGGGCCTCCTGGCCCATAGAAATGAATGGGAAATTATTCCTTAATTGCGATTAGCAATTTGCTAATCGCAATTAAGGAATTTTAAGAAATCGCTAAAAAGAAGTGAATTTCTACATACATACCATTTTGCAATTTCTAAATAGCGATTCCTTAAAAATCGCTATTTAGGAATCGCAAAACGGAATGTTGATACATATGGCCCTTATATCCTACAATATTAGCAACTGTGTCCACTTCTATTTTCTTTCCAGACTCATCATTCTTTTCAATTCTTTTCTTCTTTGCAACCTCACTAAAATGTTTATCATATTTTCGTTTTGGACGTATCAAATGTTTTTCATATATAGGATATTCACCTAAGCTAGGAGCGTAGAGTCCTCTTAACCTATTGTACTCTTTTACACAATTTACATCTGCACTAACCTTTTGCTCATCAAAATCAATCAAATACTATCCAGATAATGTTCTTACTCAAGACAATGCAACATATGCCATACCCTCTTTAAACACACAACTTCCAATATTTACCAAAGCACTGTCTACACTTAAACCTTGAGATTTAGGAATGGTCACTGCATATGCTAAGCAAACAGGAAACTGTTTTCTATTAACATACAAATCTTTTACAAGCAAGAAACGAACAGAACAACGTCCAATCTGTTTCACCTCTTCAATCTGATCAAATTTAATCTTCAAAAATTAAATTCCATCTCTATTTAGATAACTAACAAAGTCAACAACTTTCCCCATTGCTCCATTTACCAAACCGTTCTCAACATCTAAATTACGCCATAATATTACCTGACAGTTTACAGATACATATAACATCTTTTCCACACCAGAAGTCTTAGATATTGACTTTGCCAAAGAGTCTAATTTTAACTGTAATTTCTCTGACAAAAGAATAGTTACTCCTTCATGTTCTATTTTATCAGTGGCTACCATTTTCATTATCGGTTCATTCTCTAGTTTCAACAGTTCTACATTGAATGTAGAGCATTCTTTCAGTGTTGGCATAAGGCAAATTATAGATTTATTTTCTGCAATTCTTCAGTAGATTGTTGCAGGTGCAATATTTTCTTTTGGGAACAAGTTTCTTATTGGCCGACTTTCTAAATAATTTTTTCCATCCTTTGTTAAGACAGCAATTCTAATATTTTGAAGAATGTTTCCATAATCTTCATCATTTGATTGTCACATGTTCTTAATAAGTTCTTTATATTCAAAATAAGTCCAAATGTTAAAATTTCCAATACTTACCAAAGATGTTTTAGTGTCTTCATGAAGAAGGGTCTTAAAAACCTGTTGGCCTTTTACAGGTGTGAGTTGTAGTAGATCACCAAATACAATTACATGTTTTCCTTCAAATAAAACATTGTTGTTTTTAAAATCTGCTGCATCCTCAAATGTACAAATGCAAGCATTAAGTTTGAGACCATGCTTACCTCATCAATTACCAGAAGTTTCATTTTTTTCAGTTCTCTTGAAACTTCGAAACAAGCATTTCCAGATAGCTTGTGATATTCTAACTTATTTTCATTTTCTACTGGTAACATAAGTAGACGATGTAATGTAATCCCTTTAATGTTGTGTGTTTCTAACCTAGTTGGAGCAGTTACAACACAAGACAAATTTGAATCTGTTGTTTTCTGTAGATAACTTGACAAACATGTAATCAAGAAACTTTGTCGCATTCCAGCTTGTACACTGATGTACATAAGAATAGGTCTAAATGATGTACATTGGCAATCATTCTTTTCATGCAGTAGTCCATGTTGTATCTGTTGTGTAACTTGGTGATATATTTCTTTCTATTCAGTATTCAGATGTTCCTCTAAGTTTTTCAACTCAATATTCTCCTGTTGTGCTTGCTGCATCACCGTTTCCACTTCACTCATTGCTATTGCCGTTTCATTTTCAAGCATGACTTCTTCTAGTGGAGCTTGACTTTGTGGAGCAGAACTCTCTTGAGAACTATCTCTAGCTATTTCAGCTTCAATAGTACTTTCTTGATGAATCTCTTCTTTCAAAATTTGGAGATAATTTGGAAAAATTGTACTTTCAATGCTATCATTACATGCATTGAAAGAATCTTCATAGCAGTAAAAATCTCCAAGTAATTCCATTTCAGTCCTTTGGCATGCTTTACCACACATCTTTCAGATCCAATGACAGCATATTTTCCTTTATTTGAATTTGCTTCTCGTAGAAAATCCAGTAAATCATCCCATGCGTACTCAGCACAGCTAAGTGTAACAAACCACGTAGGGGTTCCTAAGTTTCTTAACATACATTTTAGTTCCCCATTATGCCGATACCAATATTCCTTAGTGCCACGTTGACATGCCATAAAATTAATTGTTATTCTAAATTTTTGTCTCTTTCTTCAACTTCGTCCATAAATTCCTTTGTAGAAACATGTGAAAGATGACTTTGTGTTGTTAATATATGGATGACTGCATATGAAAGTCCAGACAGATCCCTTACAAATAAAAGATTAAACAAATTTGGAATACACTGGCAAAATCATGGTTCTTCTGAGAATAGTCGAAAAGTACGATATACTGAAGCTGGAATCTGAACTGGTCGTTCATCATATCGTCCACCTTTTCCAGTAGGGAACAGCTGTGGAAAACAACGAGCTTCCAAACTTTTTTCCCATACACACATGGGAGTTCCTTTTGATTTTTTCATCTGGAACAATTCAATAGTATCTCCTATCAGTTATTTTGAATGTAGAGGGTGTATAGTATAATGTTTATAAATTTCTTCTTTTCTTGAGTTCTCCACTTTTTCTATTTGTCCACTTTAAATGTGTGTTTCATCTTCTAAACTCATTTCTTCATTTTTTACATTTGCATTTTTATAGTAAATATTGTATTGCACCAGATATAATGTAGCCTTTTGAACTTTCGTGACATCTACTAACTCTTGCCATATCTTCCGACTCTTTGTGGGTACACCATTAACAAGAATGACTACAGGTTCAGTATCCTCTCTTTCTACACCAACAATTTCAACATTTTTCTTAAAACTAAAGGTAAATACACAACTCTTCCTTTTAAACCTCTTTGTAGATCTGTTGGAGGCAGCTTACCTGTTTTAGGATCCGTACGAATTATAGCCTGAAATGGGTGAACAGATTGAATAAAGATGGCCTCATATGTATTTAAATCTTTAAGTTCTGAAGCTATTAGTTCTAAGTCATTATGGACATCTCTAGCTGGCATTTTGTTCTCTTCTAATTTATTGTAACAATATTTACAAATACATTGTACAGTACCTAACTCAAAACAACTGTCCACAAATAGATAAGCAGCAAATTCTCTCCATTTATCATTCTTTTCCTTTTCACTTTTTAAAAACATATTTTCATTCCTAGTTTGAATTTTATAGTGAGTACTTCGGCAACAAATACAAACATAGTTGGGATGTTCGCCAGAAACTACTTTAAACTTTGTTATTTCTTTTTCAAACTTCACATCAGTAGTATCTTCCATCTCTTCTTCAACACTTAACCAAACTCTCACTTTCTCTACACTCCTCTTGACCAGCAAAAAAGTAACAAACTTTTTTTACATCCAACACTGAACCATGCAAAAGACCTGTATTAATTTCATTTAGCCATAATGCAGGACTTTTTACTTAGCATATTCATTTAACTAACTTCCGCATTTTGGAATGATGTACTGGTAACATTCTTAAATGATGAAAATGACTTTGACACACATTCCTAGAATGACAAGCCAGAGAATGACCTTGTAGCCCTGTATTTTTTCCCACTTTGCAAGGATCCAGTCTCTGTAATATCTTAATTTTCTGTTTCACAGTTTTTCTTCAATATTCTCTTAAGAAATTTAGTAAAATATCATTAGATTCCTGATGTATACAACAAATACTACTACAATCCCATGTAAACACTGGAGCCTGGGTACGTCTCCCTTGAACTTCCTCAGCTATTCGTTCTTCAACATTTCTAGGAACTATCTTTTCTTTTTCAATTGGACAACCATTTTTCAGTTCTTAACAATGACCACAGGTATCAACTGCATGCACTAATGTATTTTCTTGAAAATAGCTTTCTTCATTAAAAAAAGGTTCCGTACTAGAAGTATGCTTCCATTTCTCAGAAAATATTTTACAAAAATGAGTACTATTTTCAATTCTTTTTCTTTTACATTTGTCTTTCATAGACTGCATTATTGTATTTAAAGTTTTCAATCTTTTTAAAATTAAAATAAACAATTTTCTTTTCAGTTCAAATGCTTTTTCAATGACACTTGAATCTCCTTTTTTTGTTTGTAAAATGCTGATCTCCTTTTATATTTTTTTAGTAAATTTAGCAGCACTCTACTTTTATACAATCTTTTTACGAATTTCGGAAAATTATTTCTTGCTGCTGCTAACATAATTTTTTTTGTGATAATCCAATTTTTCCCTTTTTTGTACATTTTTCTTTTCCTTTCGTTTCACTGTTCTTGGTCTATCTCTTTCTTCTTTATTTTTAGGTTTTGAAATACTCTTTACAAGTTTTTAAAAAAAATCTTTACTTCTCTTACCATAGGCTTTTTTTTTAAGGATCCATTTCGTACTTGATCTAATTGCACTTTTGTTATTTTTTTTACATAGGCCTCTTTTCTTCGTTCTCTTTTTCTTTGCTGGTTCCCTGTCATTGTAACTCTGTCTTAATAATTAGGCAAAATATCTGTAAAAAAAGATTTTTTTTAAAACAATTTAATATAATTACAAAATTATATAAAAATATTCATATGTATAACTATAAAAATACGTACAAAGAAACTACATCAATGATTTGAGCAGTGGAACAGTGCTACCTGCATAATTGTAGGAGTGTCTGAGTAGTGTATAAGATACTAGAGCAGAGAGAGAGAGCTAGGGAAAGGCTGTATTTGAACTTTGCTGCGCATAATTTTGTATCAGCGCCTAATGCGAGCGTGAAACAGGATTCTTAGCGCTTTTTAAAACAATTTACCGCGTTTAACGTATTTTTGTTGCCATTCTTTATTTAGCCCTTGTTTTTAATTAGTAGTATCCTGCCCACACTCCTGCACAATAATTGTGACCCCACCGCTGTTTGGAGCGGATAAAAACTGTATTAGTCCTCACTGCTCGTGGTCCTTGGCCGCCATATTGGAAGGGGAACTCTCGAGGTGACTTTGGGCTGAGCGCTCTAGTGCTCAGACGAACAGTCAGCTGAGCCTGTACTTAAGGCGACCACTTTGGCAAGCCTATCCTAGGGAAAGGCTGTATTTGAACTTTGCTGCGCATAATTTTGTATCAGCGCCTAATGCGAGCGTGAAACAGGATTCTTAGCGCTTTTTAAAACAATTTACCGCGTTTAACGTATTTTTGTTGCCATTCTTTATTTAGCCCTTGTTTTTTATTAGTAGTATCCTGCCCACACTCCTGCACAATAATTGTGACCCCACCGCTGTTTGGAGCGGATGAAAACTGTATTAGTCCTCACTGCTCGTGGTCCTTGGCCGCCATATTGGAAGGGGAACTCTCGAGGTGACTTTGGGCTGAGCGCTCTAGTGCTCAGACGAACAGTCAGGTGAGCCTGTACTTAAGGCGACCACTTTGGCAGGCCTATCCTAGGGAAAGGCTGTATTTGAACTTTGCTGCGCATAATTTTGTATCAGGGCCTGATGCGAGCGTGAAACAGGATTCTTAGCGCTTTTTAAAACAATTTACCGCGTTTAACGTATTTTTGTTGCCATTCTTTATTTAGCCCTTGTTTTTAATTAGTAGTATCATGCCCACACTCCTGCACATTAATTGTGACCCCACCGCTGTTTGGAGCGGATAAAAACTGTATTAGTCCTCACTGCTCGTGGTCCTTGGCCGCCATATTGGAAGGGGAACTCACGAGGTGACTTTGGGCTGAGCGCTCTAGTGCTCAGACGAACAGTCAGGTGAGCCTGTACTTAACCCTCCCACTGGTCGCGCAGCGGTGACGCGCAGCGGGAGCGCCTGACTCGCGCCTGAGTCAAGCCAGAGTCCTGCCCGTCTGCGCCCGTCAGCGCTAAGGAAGCGGGGAGGCGGCGGACTCTGTGCTACTATTCGTTATCGTCACTCCACACTCAGGTATGTCAAGGGAATTCTTGCTATCCTGTAAAGGGTCCTATGCATCTTGTCATGATGTGTTACATCCTGACACATGGGTCGGCCCGGCTTGTTGTAGCCAGTGCCAGCTCACGCTAATCCCTGAGCCCTCCCTGGAAACACCCTTAGATGTACCTGTATTACGGGGGGGCCTAATCAATGCACGATCCCTAGTTAAAAACTCACAAAACATCAATGATCTCATTTTAGAAAATAATCTCGATCTACTCCTAGTCACTGAAACATAGTTAAAATCTTGGTGTAATCCCGACTTAGCTCTAGCCATCCCACAGAACTTCCTTATACAACGGCTGGACAGACCAGAAATAAGAGGAGGGGGCCTCGCCATAATATACCACAAGTCTCTTGAATGTTCCACTCAAGAACTGGTGGATATAAAAGGAGCTGAGGCGTTGGCCTTCACCTTAGGGATCCATGACTCACTTACGTTCTCAGGTGCTCTTATATATCGCCCTCCGGGTCCTTCTTTAAAGTTCCTGGATACTGTGGGTGAAGTCTTGAGTGATCTAACACTCAGATTTTCCCAGTTTACAATACTAGGCGATCTAAATCTGCACCTTGACTCCCCTAAAGAACCTGGAGTGAGTAGTTTCATGGATACTATTGAAGTCTTAGGACTTACACTCCTTAACAGGGAACCTACACATCTGGCAGGACATCTATTGGCTTGCGTGTGTTCTAACTTTACTAGGTTGAGGGTTGGAGACCCCAGTCCTCAGATTTGGACTGATAATTTTTTTATTCCTTTTAATATCGTCCTAAACCCCCTACCTATTGTTTCCCCTGCAATAAGCAAAATAAAGCTTTAAGCCAGACATATCCCCAATTGGAAAGTGTTAGCAAATAGACCCGATGTTGTAGCCCAACTGAAAGCATGTATACCGGATTTATCCGGTCATACCTCCACAGATAATCAAATCTTTCACGAATGGCTTGCCAGAGCAGGGGCAATGTTAAAATCATCTAATAAGAACACCTTAAGAATCACTAAAATAAAAAAGAATGCCCCCTGGTTCTCATTGGCCCTGAAACTAGAATTGGGAGAGGTAAGAACCCTGGAAAGAAGGTGGCGTAGAAAATATGATGCCACCACTCATAACATCTATAAATCAGCAAGACGAAAATATCATGCTGAGTTAAAATCTGCTAAGAAGGCCCATTATCTACAGGCTGTCACTAGGGCAGGTCAGGAACAAAAAGCGATTTTTAAGATTGTAAAGGAGTTCATGAGTCCAGTAGCATTATCGCAGGAGATTCCTCCATCTCAGGATCTCTGTAATGCGATATCTGATTATTTCGAAGACAAGATTCTGGCCATCGTGAAAACTTTTCCCTCAGCTTCGACTATGTCGATCGTCTCTACAAAGAGTCAGGTGATGAGGCCCACCGCACGCTTGGAAGAATTTACACTGGTCTCTCTTGAGGAGACCTTGAAGGCTATTCTAGCCATTAAATCTGGATCACCTTTGGACCCCTGCCCCCCCCCTGGTTTTGCATACGCTAGCAGAGACGGTTAATCCCATAATTAATGGGATCATAAATTCGTCTCTAGCCACGGCTGATATCCCGAACGATTGGAAGTGTGCTGCCGTTAAGCCCCTCCAAAAAAAGACACTGGCCGACCCTACTACCCTTTCCAACCTGCGGCCCATTTCCCTGTTGCCTGTGCTGTTTAAACTGGCCGAAAAGTTTGTCAATATTCAATTGACTAACGTTTTGGAGATGAACAATATTCTCCATCCTAACCAGTCAGGGTTTCGTTCAAAACACTCTACAGAAACAGCCCTGCATTATACAGCAGAGACCCTTCGAGCAGCCATGGACCAGGGAATGAAGGCTGTCCTAATCCTACTCGACCTGTCGGCAGCCTTCGATACGGTCCCACATAACATCTTAGTGGACCGTCTGGCTGCCGCAGGTGCAGGGGGGAAAGTCTTGGCATGGCTTACGAATTTTCTTGGTAATAGACGTCAAGTCACAGTGCTGGGTCAACACCAATCTGAAGCAAAGGTCGTCAGCTCAGGGGTCCCTCAGGGCTCGAGCTTAAGCCCAGTACTGTTCAACCTGTACATGGCACCCCTAGTAGAATTGATCGCGTCATTTCAGATCAGTTCAATTTCATACGCTGACGACACCCAACTCATTCTGGTGTTGGATAGGGAGCGGCCGAATGCTGAAGAAAACCTTAAGGATTGTCTAGCAGCACCATTCAAATGGATGACTGACAATCATTTGAAATGTAATGCTGGTAAGACAGAAATCCTACCGTTCGGAAGTAACAACTTGTTTTCCCCTAGAGTGTGCTGGCCAGTAGATGCGGAAACACCTCCCAAGACTATTACATCTGCCCGCAACTTAGGCATCAAATTTGATGACCAACTGTCTTTCAAACATCAAGCAGTGACAGTGGCTGGAACGTGTTTCCAGATTATAAAAGCTCTGAGAATTTTTTTTGATTTTCTCCCACTGTCGGCCAGGAAAACAGTTGCAGTGGCTTTAATAAATTCCAGGTTGGACTATTGCAACGGGTTATATGCTGGAGCTAACAAAATCGTTCTCCATAAATTGCAAATGGTCCAACATGCAGCCGCTCGGCTGGTGTTGCGCTGGCCCCGTAGGTCCTCAGCCTCAGCAGCACTCAAACTGCTCCATTGGCTACCCATAGGGAAAAGAATGTTGTTTAAAATTCTCATAATCACTTTTAGAGCTTTCCATCAACAGGGTCCAAAATTCCTGTGTAATGGTTTTAAGAGATACTATCCCACTCGCTGTTTGAGGTCTGCCAGTCAGAATCTTCTCACAATCCCCCGATTCAAGCTGGTAACAAAAGGTGGTAAATCACTCTTTGTATTAGGTTCCAAGGCTTGGAACAAGCTTCCGCCCCACCTACGAACACTTTCACAAGAGTCACACTTTAGGAAAGCACTGAAAACTTGGATTTTCACCCTGTCTGAAGCGACGTGCTGGGAATTAGTGTAGTGTGTAGTACAGTTTTCAAGTCATTTCTTTCCCTCCAGCCCTTTCACCTAGGCTGGATAGAGCGCCAAGATACTCCTTGGAGTGAAAGTAGCGCTATAGAAATGTTCCTTACATTACATTACTACATTAGAGCACAGCTTTTATAGTACACATGTGATTGTGGAACTTCATGGTTAGTACCTGTATCATTGCATGAATACATGGCTAGTGACTAAAAGATTACAATACTGCAAGGAGAGTGCTTGAGTGCATTTATAAGTGCTTAGGTATTGGCAGAGTGACTGGATAAGTAGATAGTGCTGCATGGGTGATTGTAGAAGTGCATAGGGACTAACAGAAGGATTCGTAGACAGCATGGGTACTACCTGGGTATTTAGAGGAGTGAATCAGTAGTATGTAGCTGGTTAGAGGTCTGTATGGATAGTGCACAGAGTATTGTAGCTATGCTTGTGTTACTACCAAGGCCATTCCATAAGTACATGACTAGTATCTGGAAAGATTACAATGCTGTAAAAAAGACTGCATTTTGAATGTATAAGTGCTTAGGTTTTGGAAGAGTGATTCCATAAGTAGATAATGCTGGATGGGTGATTGGAGAAGTGCATGGGAGTGAGAGGGGGATTCCTTGACTGCATAGGTAGATAATTAGAGAAGTGAATCAGGAGTATGTAGCTGGTTAGAGGTCTGCATGGATAGTACACAGAGTATTGGAGCTGTGCTTGTGTTAGTAACTAGGCCATTGCATAGGTACGTGACTCATAACTGGAATGTTTACAGTCCTGCAAACAGAGTGCATGGTGAATTTATAAGTGCTAAGGTATTGGTGAAGTGATTGGATAAGTAGATAGTGCTGGATGGGTGTTTGGAGAAGTGCATGGGGACTGACAGGGGGATTGATTCCTAGACTGCATAGGTATTACCTGGGTAACTAGAGAAGTGAATCAGTAGTATGTAGCTGGTTAGAGATCAGCATGGATAGTGCACAGAGTATAGTAGCTATGCTTGTGTTAGTACCAAGGCTATGGTGAATGTATTAATGCTTAGGTATTGGCAGAGTGATTGGATGAGTAGATAGTGTCAGATGGGTAATAGGAGAAGTGCATAGGACTGACAGGAGGATTCCTAGACTGCATGGATACTAACTAGATAATTGGAGGAGTGATACAACAGTATGTAGCTGGTTAGAGGATCTGTATGGATAGTAGCAGTGTTTGTGTTAGTGTCTGGGCCATTGCATGAGTACATGGCTAGTGATTAAAAGATTACAATAGTGCAAGGAGAGTGCCTGAGCGTATTTATAAGAGCTTGGATATTGGCGGAGTGATTAGACAAGTAGATAGTGGTGCATGGGTGATTGGAGAAGTGCATTTGACTGACAGGGGGATTTCTACACTGCATGGGTACTACCTGGGTAAATAGAGGAGTGAATCAGTAGTACGCAGCTGGTTAGTGGTCTGCATGCATAGTACGCAGAGTATTGTAGCTGTACTTGTGTTAGTGCCAAGGCCATTCCATAAGTACATGACTAGTAACTGGAATGATTACAGTCCTGCAAAGAGGAGTACATGGTGAATTTATTAGTGCTTAGGTTTTGGCCAAGTGATAGGATAAGGAGATTGTGCTGGATGGGTGATTGAAGAAATGCATGGGACTGACAGGGGGATCACCAGACTGCATGGGTAGTACCTGGGTAATTAAAGAAGTGAAATAGTAGTATATATCTGGTTAAAGTTCTGCATGGATAGTGCACAGAGTATTGTAGCTGTGCTTGTGTTAGTACCAAGGCCATGGTGAATCTATAAGTGCTTAGGTATTGGCAGAGTAGTTGGGTAAGTAGATAGTGCTGGATGGGTATTCAGAGAAGTGCATGGGACTGACAGGAGGATTCCTGGACTGCATGAGTACTACCTGAGTAATTAAAGCAGTAAACCAATAGTATGCAGCTGGTTAGAGGACTGCATAGATAGTGTACAGAGTATTGTAGCAGTGTTTGTGTTCGTGTCTGGGCCATTGAATGAGTATGTGACTAGTAACTGGAACATTACAGTGCTGCAAACAGAGTGCATAGTCAATTTATAAGTGCTTTGATAGTGATGGATTGATTGGATAAGTAGATTGTGCTGGATGGATGATTGGAGAAGTGCATGGGACTGACAAGAGGATTCCTAGACTGCATGGGTACTAACTGGGTAATAAGAGGAGTGTATCAATAGTATGTAGCTGGTTAGAGGTCTGCATGGATAGTGCACAGAATATTGAAGCTGTACTTGTGTTAGTGCCTAGGCCATTGCATAAGTACATGACTAGTAACTGGAATGGTTACAGTGCTGCAAAAAGAGTGCATGGTGAATTTATAAGTGCTCAGGTATTGTCGGAGTGATTCCTCAAGTAGATAGTGCTGGATGGGTGATTGGAGAAGTGCATGGGACTGAGAGGGGGATTCCTTGACTGAATAGGTAGTACCTAGGTAATTAGAGAAGTGAATCAGGAGTATGTAGCAGGTTAGAGGTCTGCATGGATAGTACACAGAGTATTGTAGCTGTGCTTGTGTTAGAAACTAGGCCATTGCATAGGTATGTGACTAGTAACTGGAATGATTACAGTCCTGCAAACAGAGTGCATGGTGAATTTATAAGTGCTTAGTGTTAGATTTGGGGTCTCTAGTTGGCAGAGGTAGGTACCTATGACCAAACAGGGACCCTTGCGTCTAGTCAGGGTAAGGAGTACACTCCTAAAATAACCCCTGCTCACCCCCTTGATAGCTTGGCACGAGCAGACAGGCTTATCTCAGAGGCAGTGTGTAAAGCATAATAATAATAATCGTTATTTGGATATAAAACAATATCCTTAAAAGGAGCACCGACAGCAATATACATTGTAAAAGCAAAACTGACATCAATATTCAACTTTAAATGGATGCAGGGTTATCACATTGCAATTTTCGCCTCCCTGTTAAACAGTGCGGGTTGCGTTAAAAATAACTTCAAAAGTACGGAGGTTATTATACAGTAAATTACAGTATTAAACTTATTGGCCAACCCACCGTTAATAAATAATTATAAAGGTTAAAGTGTGTAAAGCATTTGTTAACAGATACAGTAACCCAGTGACAATACTACATATGGACACCACACAAGTTGTAGCATGAAACTAAGTATTTTTATATAGACTGAACACAAGACCACAAACGACAAAAATCTACAATACTGTACTTTGAAAATGATAGAAATAGCTTAGTTCTCTTTAGATGTAAAATGCGACACTTTGAGTTCAATGTACCTTTGGATGCGTAACGCTATACAATGAAAGTGTTGCTGGGAAGGTGATGCATCGGTTCCTTACTCGCAAGAACGGTGATAGCTCTGGTCCCTACTGCTACGTAGGGGATGCGTCGGTTCTTCTCCGTGTGGGGAGGTGATGCATCGGTTTCTTACTGCGCTTCCGTGGCGATTCGACCAGCAGCGCCGTGATGCGATGAAGATCCGGTGCAATCATACAGAAATTGTATCTTCTTCTTGATGCGACATGATGTGTGTACCCCCGACGGCAGTGCGGCGAATCAACGATTCTTCTGAGCCACGACAGGCCCTGCAACACGCTTCTCCGAAAATATGCAACAACGTCTGGTGCGACGGCGACACTCTTCTCCGGTGATACGAGGCTCTTCGGCTATGCGATGCGGCAGTGGCGACACCCTTCTTCAGTGATGCAACAACAGCGGCTGCGGTGGCAACACGCTTCTCCGATGATGCGACTGCGTCTGATGCGACGGTGACACTCTTCTCCGGCGATGCGAGGTGCTACTGCGAGGCGATGCGACAGCGGCGACACCCTTCTTCAATGATGCGACGACAGCAGCTGCGGTGGCATCACTCTTCTTCTTCATGAGTCGGGCTTCCAGCTCCTTGCGACACGCAGTCCCTCAGAAGGCCCAACCCTGGTGACCCAAGTACACAACGGAACCCAGCCCAATTTCGCACTTACTCGCCTTGATCGTGAGGCCTGCTCTCCACGGTGCCATAAACACTTCCCAGAGGTGGCATAGATGTTCTTCCCAATTGGCGCTGAACACTGCAATGTCATCCAGGTAGGCGGCACTGAACTCTTCCAGTCCAGCCAACACCTGGTTGACCAACCTCTGAAAGGTGGCAGGGGCATTCTTCATCCCAAAGGGCATAACCCGGAACTGGTAGTGCCCATCTGGTGTGGAGAATGCTGACCTCTCTCTTCCCCCATCAGTCAAGCACTCTGCCAGTACCCAGACGTTAAGTCAAACGTGCTGAGGTACCGGGCAGCCCCTAACCGATCGATGAGCTTATCAGCTCTGGGGATGGGGTGCGCGTCAGTACTAGTGATTGAATTGAGCCCTCGGAAGTCCACACAGAACTGGAATTCTGGCGTGGCACCCGGCACGGCAGCCTTTGAGACCAAGACCACTGGGCTGGCCTGGTATGGTAAGAGAAAGTCCCACTTAAGCCTCACAGGTTCTTCATGTAAGGTTCCAAGTGCTGTTTCCGCAGGAGTGCCTGGAACCGAAGACAAGCCCAACCCGTCCCCCCTACACCTCTTGTGTTTATCAAACACTAGAGCACAATGGTGATATGGAGGGAAAGGAGGGAACAAAACAAGGAAAGGAAGGGGAAAAAAGACTCCACGGACAGGACTATCCAACAGGTCGGAAACAGGTGCTAAAAGAAAGAATTAGGGTCAACATGCAACAAAAGAAAACATAGAACAATACTTCGTATATTCTATATGTGCTTACCTGAATGGTGTCTTGAAGTTTCATACAATGCCAGTGACTAACTTGCTCCCAGGAGTTTCATAGGACCGAATCACCACAGTAATGACTTTAATAAGCCTGTATAAATGGAAGGCAGAGATGTGCCTACTCCATACTACTATATACATGTGCTTAAGTGTTGATTCTTCCCTCTCATGGACTGGTTAAAGCAGAAGAGGTAAGAATGTCCTACTAATGGGTTCTTAAGTCTGTAATATCTGCAACATAACAATACAAGCCTAAGTATATATGTGGTTCACTTTAGAGGTAATTGTAAAAGTGCGCAAAGCCATTTACCAGGTTTTCATTCTTCAAGACTGTGACGGATGCCAGCATCCGATACCAGTGGGAGTCCAAAAAGAACCAGGGAGTAGAAATGATAAGGAGAGGGAGGCCTCTAGGTGGACCACAACTACCACAATGCCCTATGAGCAACCACACACAAGCCCAACCCAAGTCCGGATGACCAAAGAAACACAAGTCCGGTCGGCGGGCGGAACCGGGAGCAGCAGGTTGGCGCCCCAGGGAGGTTTGGAGAGGATAGCCGGCACTAGAGAGCAAAAGTGGAACCTCGAGTCCGCCTATTAACAAAGGACGGAGGCGAAGTGAGGGGTTGCCAAGGCTCCCAGAAAAAAGCAACAAAACCCCTAAGGTACCAAGATCTCAGAAGGGGCACAAACACTGAAAATATCATGGTTCCGCAAAAACGAAGAGATCCCCAGCCACGAGAGACTGAACAAAGCAACAGGATACAGTGAAACGGCAATATGGCTCGGCGGAAGTGACGCGACGCAAGAGGCCAACAACACTAGAACGCGAAGCACCGCTCAAGGGGGGAAGTCAAGCTTTTGACTATTGCCTGACACCCTCGCACATGCGCGCCACAGGGCGGCCATCTTTGCCGGTAAACGCGAGCTGGCAGGCGTGACACTTCAAGACCTATAATCATGCCTTTTAGGGTCTGGTTGAATCTCTCAAACAACCCATTTCCTTGAGGGTGGTAAGGAGTGGTGTACTTCTAAGTTACTCCACACTCCTGCCACAGGGACTTCATATACCTGGAAATGAAGTTTGTATCTCGGTCAGATACCACCGCTCTAGGGAACCCCACATGGGAGAAAATTCCCATCGGTGCTCGTCCCACCATGGGGGCTGTCATTATCCTGAGAGGGATGGCTTCCAGGGACCGGGTGGAATGGTTCACCAAGACCAGGATGAACCTGTTGCCCATGGCTGTCTTGGGGTCTAGTGGCCCCACAATGTCAATAGCCACCTGTGCAAAGGGGTACTGACCACAGGGAATGGCTGGAGTGGAGCCTTCTGCTTCCTCCCACTCTTTCCACTTACTTGGTAAGTCTGACAGGTCATGCAATGAGTGTCTGAACTATTGAGCATTTGAAGCCAATAAAAGTGGATGACAAGCCTCTCAAAGGTCTTGTCCTGCCCCAAATGTCCTGCTAAAGGCACATCATGAGCCAGCCCCAGTAGGAAGGCTCTGAAGTGCTGGGGTACCACCAGCACATGGGCTGACCCAGGCTCATCAACCTTAGGCTCAGTAAACAGGAGATCATTCTCCCATTAGATCCAATGTGATCCTGACTGGTCACCTGCTGCGTGGTCTGCAGCCTTCTGCCGCAAACCCACTAAAGAAGAGCACTTCTTCTGCTCTGCACAGAACTCCTCCCTGGAGGGTCCTCCTTCCTGCTGCCAATGGGTCAGCTCAGGCAGGTTACCAGGTCAGCTACTTGTTCCCCTGTAGGCTCCAGGGCATCCCCCTCAGGTTCTGCCTCCTCCTGGACCGTGGGAACTACAGGGGTGGTTTCCCACGTCCCCTGCCTCTTCTCTTTAGGGCAGGCATCTTCAGTGATGCGATGACAGCGGCTACAGCGGCGGCGCGCTTCCAGCTCCTTGCGACACGCAGTCCCTCAGAAGGCCCAACACAACAGCAGGCACTTCAAAAGAACTCTTGGGGAGCTGGTGGGTGAAGTCTGTTGTCCCTGAGACTTCAGCAAGCTCTATCCCAAGCCCAAGCTCTCGGAGATCCTTTACAAGTTGATTTGAAAGTAGAACAAAGTCCTTTCTCCTTTCTTTGGCAGTCAGGCAAGCACTACAGTCCAATACCCCAAACAGCACTTAGCTTAGAGATAGTCTCCTCCTCAGTTTCTCTGGTTCCTCTCCTCAGCAAAGGTTCTTCTTGTTTCCCAAAAGTGATCTAAAGTTCTGGGGTTTGGGTCCCCTCTTTTATAGTCCTCTTCCCTTTGGTCTTTGAAGGCAGAGAGGCCTTTGCCTAGTCCAAACCAGGTCTGATCAGTCCTGGAGCACTTTGTTGACAAGACTCCTTCTTCCTTTCACAGTGTAGGCCAGGGACATCAGACGCACCACAGGAGGTGGAGCCAGCATTGTGGAGGAAAGGCACAGCCCTAACAGGTCCTAGGTGCAACTCCTCCCACCCATCTACACGCACATCTCTCTAATCAGCCCTGTGCTGATTCACCCTGTCTCCTGGAATCCCCCATCCCCTGTCACTCAAACTCCAGACAAGGAATACACAACCAAGCAGAGGCAGGCTTGGATAGTTAGGCAAGAAAATATCTACTTTCTAAAAGTGGTATTTTCAAACACCGAATGTTAAAGCCAAGTTCACTAAAAGATGTATTTTGTCATTCTAAGTTCAGGCATATTAAACTCGACTTTCTACCTAGTTCCATGTGTCAGTTGGGATTATAAGATGTAATAAGGCCATTCTGGCCTATGAGGAACAGGTATCCCTGCAATAGTGAAAAACGAAAATGGCCGTAATTCACTATTAGGACATGCCACACACACAATGGCATGTTCTACTTTTTACCTACAATGCACCCTGCCCTTGGGCCTGCCATAGGGATGACTAATATGCCAAAAACGGGAAGGCTTGGGACTGGCAAGTGGGTGCACTTGCCCAGTCAGCATGGCAGTTCCAGACTGCACACAGGCTCTGCAATGGCAGACCTGAGACACACTTTTACAGGCTGCTTCTCTGAGTGGCACAACCAGTGCTGCAAGCCCACTCACAGCATTTGGTTTACAAGCCCTGGGCACACTCAGTGCACTGTACTAGGGTCTGACAAGTAAACCTAACCAACCAATCATGGAAACATAATTCATACATCAATTTACCATAGGGAGCACTTGCACTGTGCCACTGAATAGCAGTGGCACAGTGCCCAAAGCATCTATAACCAGCAAAAACCCATGAGGCAACAGAAAACAATGGAACGGAGACCCACGCCAAAACACTTAGTTATTGACGAAGTGATTGGATAAGTAGATAGTGCTGGATGGGTAATTGGAGAAGTGCATGGGTACTGACAGGGGGGTTCCTAGACTGCATAGGTAGTACCTAGGTAATTAGAGAAGTGAATCAGTAGTATGTAACGGGTTAGAGATCGGCATGGATGGTGCACAGATTATTGTAGCTATGCTTGTTTTAGTACCAAGGCCATTGTGAATTTATAAATTGGCAGTGGAAAGGTGTGGCCAGGGCAGCTGACTTTGGAGCACAGGGCTCACGGCTCGATCCTTTGCTCTGGCGGCAGCTCAGCTCAGCACCATGTGACTCTGGGCAATAGCTCACTTAGGGCCAGATGTAGGTAAACGTGAAATACCGATTCCTTAATACCGAATTTTACCAATTCGGTATTAAGGAATCGGTATGTCCGATGTACGTAAAGATTCGGTAATAATTACCGAATTGGTAATAATTGGTAAAAAGATAGCGAATCGGAAGGTATTGGTAAAAAAAGAAAAAATACCGAAACCCCAATACCGACTCGTAAATACCGAATCGGTAAATACCGATTCGGTAATTAAAAAATTCGGGAATTGATGAATCAGCCAAACCTGTGCATCCCAATTACCTACCAATCAGGAAGTGGCCACACCAAGGCAGCTGCACTGGACCTGGAGCTGAATGTGAGGCAGGTAGCTGAGCAGAGGAGCCAGGAGCAACACAGCCTCTCTTTTTCACACAAAAAAAACCAAACCTTGGTAAATGGCAACCCAGGAGACAGAGAAGGAGGGAGCAGATAGAAAAAGGAAGATGAAGTTCAGTGAAAAGGAGCTGGAGGTCCTCATCGAAGATGTCAGCAAGGACCATGAAAAGATTTTTGGCAAGCAGTCCCTCCATGTGCCAGAGTTTCAGAAGAGACAGATCTGGCTTGGGATCGAGAGCAAGATAAATGCCATTGGGGTCACCCAGCGCTCCATTGAGGACATTAAGAAAAGGTGGTGTGACCTGAGGAAGACGGCGAAGGCAAGGATGGCGGAGAGGCAGAGGCAGGCCAGCAAAACTGGTGGAGGGACGAGCAGAGCACCTGCACCAACAGCTCTGGAGCTCATGGTAGAGGCCACCCTCCAGCCGGAGAGTGTGAGTGGGATCGGCGACGCAGACAGCTCTGCCAGAGCTGCCAGCAAACAAGGTAAGATGCATGCCCAGCATGCTGTGCTTCCTCCTCCCTAACCCCAATCCCCAGAGAGGCATAGGGACTCCCACTCCAGTCCAACTCATAACCTGCAATGCATCATGGGAGATGTAGTCATAAGAAACACATGTTCAGAACAGTCAGTCTAGCAAACCCAATAGCATGTGACAGCAATTAGCAAGCAGAGGACAGTCAGTGTGATTGGCAGGCATAATGTTTAATGAAATGCAAATACTGCCAGATAAGTGAGTATATCAACATTCTATCATTACAGGCGAGACATCTCGCAGTGCAGCAGAGGGGGGGAGAGGGAAGGCACCCAGGCCAGAGGGGAGACAACAGGAGGAGGAGCAGTCGCCTGCAGGGCACACAACCACCGCACCACCACCACCACCAACAACTTCTCCATGCATGGGTACTAACTGGATAATTAGAGAAGTGAATCAATAGTATGTAGCTGGTAAGAGGTCTGCCTGGATAGTGCACAGACTATTATAGCAGTGTTTGTATTAGTGTCTGCGCCATTACATGAGTACGCGACTAGTAACTGGAAGATTACAATACTGCAAGGAGAGTGCCTGAGTGCATTTATAAGTGCTTGGATATTGGCGGAGTGATTGGTTAAGTAGATACTGCTCAGTGGGTGATTGGAGAAGTGCATGGGGACTGACAGAAGGATTCCTAGACTGCATGGGTACAACCTGGGTAATTATACCTATGGTTGTGTTAGTACTAAGGCCATTCCATAAGTTCATGACTAGTAACTGGAATGATTATTGTGCTGCAAAAAGAGTGCATGGTAAATTTATAAGAGTTTAGGTAGGATAATATTTTGTTTTGCTTGATTAATTAAAATCTTTGCAAATACATGGCAGAAAGATTCATTGTGCATCCATAAATACCTATAAAAACTATTAAAAGCTGCATAATATAAAAGGGTCAACAATTGCATATTCCTAATGTGTACAATCAGCTGTTTAAAAAAAAAGATTCTCATAAACTTTTACATCTCATTTAATACTAACAGCAGTGTCTACCACAACTTCTCAAATAGGATGGCACAGCTTAACCCGGTCCATTGTCCAAGTTAGAGGCTTGGTGATTAAAGTGCAAGTACAACTAATACAAGTTAGGGAATTGGTCAACTCTGCCCAAGACACCCTCTCTCCCATCTCGGATAACATGATGTATCACCTCGCCCATCTTGAAACTCAGCTTGAAACCTTAATCCGTGGTCTGAAGGGAATTTTAACTAACCTTGGCATGGTCTGAAAAGCCTACTCAACCTCCTCAAGGGTTCACTACTGCGCCAAGCTTCACCCAACGCTGGCCTGCCAAGGTACCACCCCCTAGTGGGCTCCCTGCCCCCCTCACATCCTGGCCATCAACCCCTAGAAGAACAGTATTGAGAAACACTTAGAGAGACCCAGAAGATTGAAAGCTGCATTGTCCTCACTAGAAGCGGCAGATCTATCCTCAGCCTCTGACTCTCCGCCCACTACCACCCCTAAATCTAAGATCCAAGTGATTACTGGAGTTGGAAGATACCACCCTCTGCCGAAAGCCCCAAGACCCCCGGCCCACCTCACTTCTCTACTTAGGGCCCCATCTACCCATCTACAAAGAATCAGTACAAGGAAGAGTCCCCCATCAACTGCATGCTACTAAACTGCAGATCAGCCTCCAAACATGCAACCGAACTAGCAGAAGCCTTCCTCTCCCATGATATAGACATAGCATTCATCACGGAGACGTAGCTCAACCATCTCTCCTAACCTAGCTTGGACATGCTTGTGCCTCCAGGCTTCAAAATGATCAACAAAGACAGAAAAGTTCAAAGAGGAGGAGGTATAGCAATCATAGCCAAGAACAACATCTCTATTGCGTAAATTGACTCTTGCCTGTACAGCTTTTTTGAATGTCTACAGGCAACAACAAGACAAGCGACAACAGGCCAACACTTTGCCACGTTCGGTATCACCCCCAGGCAACTCCACTGCATTTGCGGAACACCTCTCCGACCTGATTGCTCATTGCTCACCCGAAAACTCAAACAACATAATTCTTGGCGACCTCAACCTAAGGTGAAATGAAACAAATAACTGGCTAATCCAAACCCTAAACAACCTCCTGGAAGATAATAATCTTACCCAACACTGCCCAGAAGAAACTCATCACAGAGGGGCAAACCTTGACGCAATTATCGCCCAAAGCGATGCAATTACTATCAACCACATCCTTCCCGTAGACTGGTCCGACCACCACATCATCTTATTCTATATCAACCAATCGGTCCCAACTCATCACCCGATCAGGACCCCCCAAATAGATTAGAAGCACAGCTCAGATCCCTCGTGCTGAACTTGAAGAAAGGGTAAGCGCGCTCCTCCCCAACATCACTGATCATGTCCCCACAACCGAACTCACCTCTCTCTATAAATCAAATATGATGCTCATCCTAGACCAACTAGCTCCTATGAAACTAAAAAAAGACAGGATCATTCCATCCAGATCATGGTTCACCACTGACATCAACGAAGAAAGAAGACAACTAAGAGCCTCAGAAAGACTCTGGAGGAACAACCCCTCCGTCATCCATCGTGATCAACTCCAAGCAGCCCGCAGAAAGTACAAAAAGCACATTAAGAACAAAAAAAATAATTATTCTGCTCCAAGCTAGATAACGCAAAAAACAGACCTATATCATCAGGAAACAAACCTCCAAGCCCGTTGCCTCCCCAATTCAGGCATCCAAAGAACTGTGTGACAACTTCGCCGTCTTTTTCAATGACAAAATCGCCAAGATCGAACTCTCACTAGTCCCCAACCACATCCCCTCTAGTGAAAACCCGGTGCTTGGAACCAATGACAGCGCATCCAAGAACCCTCCAAAACACTGGACCTCCTACAATCCCATTCAGTAAGCAGAGATAGTCAAACTAATCTCCAGCGCTAAGCCCTCATTCCACGCCCTTGATCAGTTACCCGCTCAACTGACCAAGGAACTGAAACAGCTCCTTGAGATCTGGAGTTGTACCAGACTGCCTCAATTTCCTAGCTCGCGTTCAGTGACTGAAGTCGCATTGCTTAGCAGACGCGCATGGGGAAACAGAAAACTCCTACATGATGATTGCAGTAAATATCGAGAGTGTGCACAGATAGCCGTGTAAGAGGAAACGAGGCCCCAGTGCCCAACCCTAAAAAACGAAGACATTACCAAAGTCCCATATTAGTGAATATTGGAACACATTGCAAGGGACCTCAATCCTTTAAAAACGATTCGCCAACAAATAGGAATGCATATGGACTAATGCCAAAGATTATTTTTAAATAGATATTCATTCAATTGAAAACGAGACCCCTGACCGAATAGAACATCGGGATGTCTGATTCATGAAGATCTGGCGCAATTATCCTCACCACCCCCGTCCTGAAGAAGACCCGCTAGAGACCCACAAATAAGGTGTCCCAGGGTCGAAACGTCGACAGATTCTCACAAAAGACCGGCTAACCATGTCCAACAGACCACATCTATTCAATATAGCTTGTTGGTTTTGAGTTTCAGTAAAATAAGAACCGGCCTTTCTAATTCTTTCTCTTCCCCTTAATATCCTTTCACGCACGTGTATATAGATCACTTGTCACTGTGTCACATTTATTTCACACTATGTCACTTTGTTTACTAAATTGAATTGTTGCGCCTTATTTTGTAAATTTTAATATATATCGAAATGTGTCAGTTGATGAGAACAAAGAAAACAATGAATGAAACTAATTCAATAATTAAAATATTGTACTGACCCCTTACAGTATTTGGTTTTTGCACTTATATGGATTAGCATAATAAGTAGGAATGTTATGCTCATACTACAGTTAAAGATAATTACATGATTTAAAGCAATTGTGTTTATACCCGACGGAGCCATTGTTGTAACTATTGTCAATGTCGGACAAGTCACGCCACTGCTGAAAAAGCCGGACCTAGACACAAAGGATCTGAATAACTTTAGACCTGTCTCAAACCTACCTCTTCTATCCAAAATCCTGGAAAGATGTGTACTTCCACAACTGACCAACACTTGGACAACATCAACCTTCCAGATCCCCACCAATCGGGTGTCAGAAAAGGCTGCAGCACTAAAACGCGATTCTTAATGTCATAGATGATATACTCAAATCACTTGACTCGGACCAATGTTGCCTTCTCATTCTCCTGGATTGACAGCATTCAATATGGACGACCACAAACTTCTCATCAAGGTTCTACAGGAAAGGGCATGTCTTGAAGAGACGATCTTACACTGGTTTTCCTCCTTCCTCCACAACCGCTCACAAAGAATAAAAATCAAAAACTTGGAGTCCGATCTTCTGCCCGTAAACAGGGGTGTGCCACAATGGTCATTGCTCTCCCCATAGCTTTTCAACACTGAACCCCTCACTACCCTACTCAAAAAAAAGCAACATCCCTTTCCACCTATATGCCGATGACAAACAGATCTATCTGGAAACTACCTCCATTGATGACATCCAGAGATGCAACGTCATGCTCAGAAAGGTTCACCATTGGCTCTCAAGTAATCATCTAGTGGTGGAGTGGTGTGGCTCACTGGTTAGAGGCATATAGCTGTGTCTGAACTGGGGTGGCAGAGTGGGCTAAAGAACGGTGATGGATTAAACCCAGATTTTTTGACTGGGTGTGAGTGTTTGATTGATTCAAATGCCCCGTCAATCACCACCCCCTTTTGTACCGCTTTTGGCCGCCATAAGTGTGGCAGGGTATGCTCAGACGTGAGTCCCTTGCTCACTTTGCCACTGGATTCAAGCAAGCCGGGCTGAAGACGCTGGAATGCCAGAAACCGGTCCTCGGAAGCTTGTTTCCGGTCCAGGGAAGACATGGCTTGGCAGTTCGGGCTGGACTGTTCCCATAAGGCACAGGGTCAGACTGATTTGCATATAGCCATGTCTGAACTGGGGTGGCAGAGTGGGCTAAAGAACGGTGATGGATTAAACCCAGATTTTTTGACTGGGTGTGAGTGTTTGATTGATTCAAATGCCCCGTCCATCACCACCCCCTTTTGTACCGCTTTTGGCCGCCATAAGTGTGGCAGGGTATGCTCAGACGTGAGTCCCTTGCTCACTTTGCCACTGGATTCAAGCAAGCCGGGCTGAAGACGTCTGGAATGCCAGAAACCGGTCCTCGGAAGCTTGTTTCCTGTCCAGGGAAGACATGGCTTGGCAGTTCGGGCTGGACTGTTCCCATAAGGCACAGGGTCAGACTGATTTGCATATAGCCATGTCTGAACTGGGGTGGCAGAGTGGGCTAAAGAACGGTGATGGATTAAACACAGATTTTTTGACTGGGTGTGAGTGTTTGATTGATTCAAATGCCCCGTCCATCACCACCCCCTTTTGTACCACTGGTTAGAGGCGGCAGACCCGGGAGCAGAAGTCGGCCCGGGACCAGGGTTCAATTCCCAACGCGGCAGGGTCGTGGACCAGGGTCAGCGGACTCCACAATTCTCGCCTCGGTGCCTACTCTAACCTGGGGTCCCACTCGGCAACTCTGGGCATTAGCTTGCCTAATCTCCACAACGGCCCCATCAACGCCGGGGATGCCTGGCTCCACCTTGGGGATTCCCAGCAGGGACCATCCCACAGGGAAAGCCAGGACGGGTTCCCCTGCGGTATACAGCGCCGGGACGCCCCTTTGCTGGGGAAGCTGTGAGCTTTACAAGTATACAACATTTAACATTTAATATTTAAAACTCAAACAAGTGAAAACAGAAATACTCCTCATCTCCAACAAAGAAGAGAACCCCCAAATTGCAGAATGGCTCAAACCTACTGAGGTCTCAATGGTAACCTCACCCTGGCAAACTCTGTAAAATCTCTAGGTGTCACCCTAGACCCGAAACTGGACATGAACAAACACACTAAAAGCTCTGCAAAAAGCGCCTTCCTTAACTTGAAGCTACTGCACAAAATAAAACCCTTTCTCCCGCCCAAGTACCTTCAACAAGCCACTCAAGCACTGGTTCAGTGCAGACTAGACTACGGAATTTCCGGCTTAGTTGGAACAGCAAAATCCCACCTTGCCTCCCTCAAAATAACCTTTAATGCAGCAGCCAGAATGGTCACCGGAACTAAGAAATTCGACCACATCTCGCCTGCACTCAGAGAACTAAAATGGCTCCCAATTGAAATGCAGGCCACTTCAGAACAGCCTGCCTCAGGCACAAAGCCCTTCACACTGGCAAACCGGAATACCTGGCTTCCAAACTCAAAAAGGCCAGAAAGACCAGGAACCTCAGGAGCTCCAATACTCTGCTACTCATCCCGCTGAAAACACGCAAACTAAAAGCCGAAGCCAGTTTGTTTGCTGGTAACGCGCCCAAAATCTGGAACTCCATCAGTCCCCACATCAGAACAATCCCCTCTTTTGCAAAATTCAAAAGCTTGCTCAAAGTTCTCTTCCTCGATCGCTCACTAGCGAACCAACAGGATCCACAGAGGTGCCTTAGCCGACACTCCACCTGACTTTAACCCTGTGTCATGTGACATTGACATCCTCTACCACCCGGACCCCTTCTGGAAACCCTACCCCTTCCCTCCGCCCTGAAGAAGAAAACGTATCAGCTACTCGTTCTGTGTCACCTGCGCTCTCCAAGTTTCTTTGCTTTCAATTCTTTACATTTTTTTTCCTCTCCTTTGTTTGAACTCTACTCGTCACGAATCTCTATGTTCTTCTATGATCTCTGCGCTGCTTGTTTCCGTATAAGTCAGTTGTTGTGAAATGCTCTGATGCCCTCGGGTCAAGCTAGCGCTATATAAAACTCCTAAAATAAATAAAAAAACATAATACTATACAGGATGTATATTAAACAACATTTAACCTCTTCACTGCGGCGTGAATTCCGCTGCAGTGCTGGACATTCCAATTGCGGGCGTGGTCATGACAGCTCCCGGCCGTCATGAGCACACGCTCACCGTGACTCATGCCGGGCGGGAGCCGCCATGAGCATGGAAGAGGTTAAATACATTACAAAAAACTGCAATAAATATTTCTTCATTTCAAGATATACCTCAAACTTCAAATTTCATGATTTATATTTTACCTTTACCTGGAGAAGTGTGGCTCACTGGTTAGAGGAGGCAGACCTGGAAGCAGAGGTCAGCCCGGGACCAGGGTTCAATTCCCGGCTCGGCGGGGTCTTGAGTCCTAAAATGTCCATGGACTCGACAATTCTCGCTCCGGTGCCTACTCGATTCACGGGTTCACACTTTGCGACTCTGGGCAATAGCTTGCTTAATCTCCACAACAGCCCCTCGCGGCGGGATGCCTGGCTTTCACCTTGCGGATACCCTGCCGGGGTTATCTCACAGGGGAATACCAGGACGGGTTCCCTAAGCAAGCGCTTAGAAACCGCTTGGTGATTTGCGCTATATAAATTCCTGTACATTTACATTTACAAAGATACCACATAGTACACCTCACAAATTCATAACTCACCTTTCAAATTGATTTGCAGAATATGGAGTATCAGAATCTCACACCAGATTTTCTTATGCACACAATCAATATAATGCACTGCTCTTAGCAAAACCAGTAATGGCAAACTTTCCCTCTCTTTCTTTACACATATAGATGTAAATAACAAATCACATTGCTTCCCAGATTATTTCAAATTCTAAAACACATGCCAACTGACTACTAGCTGAACCAAATATGCTTCTGGAATTTTCTGACGTCTCGCCTGCACCGTACACCGTAAGCGATGGCACCCTGAATCCATACAAGAGTTAAAAAATATATTACAAATTATTTTACCACTTTTTTAATAATACACTACTTCTAAAGAGGAGGTCAGGAATCTGAGAATAGCATATAAGTTGGCCTGTAAAGCGAGAAAAGAAGAGCTAAAAAAGGCATTATGGGACCAGCTGCATGAAAGCTCATTAAATAAAAATAGCGAACTCTTTTGGAAAGTGGTTAAAGCACCCTTCCTGATGGATTCAAAAGACCAGCCATGCCTCGATGTAGCTATTGAGGGACAAACCTGGACAAATCATTTCGCTAAGATTTTTGGCAAACCACCAGTAGTAGTTGTTAGTGGAAAAAATACCACCACAAATGAGGATAATTCATTCCCAATTCCACTGACACTTAAACTACATGAGGTAATAAACGCACTGAAAGCCAGCAAGAGCGGAAAAGCTCCAGGCCCGGACGGGGTACCAGTTGATTTTTTCAAGTTCAGATTAGATCTCTGGGCCCGATAATAAAAAGGGTGTTTGACGCAGCAATGGTCTGCGGATTACTTACATCCTGGACCCAATTAATTCTGGTACCCATCTTTAAGAAGGGAAATAGAGAGGAGGTGACCTGTTATCGCCCAATCTCCCTCCTGGACTCACTGGGGAAAGTACTGGGCAGAGTGGTTCTCCAGCGTTTACAGGAGTGGGCAGATGATACCGGGACCCTCTCGGACATCCAGTACGGTTTCCGAGAGGGCCACGGAACAACGGAACAAGCCCTGAACTTGGCCTTACTGATGGGAAAGTACGTCTCAGCAAAGCGCGAGAGGTTGTACATGGTATATGTGGACCTCTCTGCCGCTTTTGACTGCGTTAGTCACGCAAAACTCTGGTCAGTTCTGACTAATATGGGAATGGACGAGGTTCTTGTGACCTTCCTTAGAGAATTATACTCCAACGCTTCCGCGAGGGTGCGTTTTGGAGTACGGGGCGAATTGTCAGAATACTTCTCTGTAGAGCGCGGCGTCAGGCAGGGCTGCGTCCTTGCCCCCTTCCTCTTCTCCCTCTATACCAACGGACTTGAGGTAGAGATGTTACGGGGGGGTTTGGACCTACCCCGCGTAAAAGATCGACTGGTGCCCGCGCTCTTGTACGCAGACGATGCGGTGATTATAGCACGCACCCCTCGTGAGCTACAAAAATCCCTGAATAGATATGCAAAATTCATGAGCGACCTAGACCTTCTTATAAATATAAAGAAAACTTTTGTTATGGTAGCTGGACGGGTAAGGAGTAATAGAAAAGCAATATTTTTAAATAACGAAAAATTAGAAACCACTTCCCAATACCCTTACTTGGGAATTATGATAGATGAGAAGCTCAACTGGAGAGCGGCCATAGAAGCTCGCAAGCACCAACTTTTGCGATCTATCGCTGCTCTTATGAAATTTGCCCAGAAATTAGGGAAAAAACCTCCGGTTGAACTACTCCAAATCTATAGAGCCAAGTGCCATTCAATCGCACTTTATGGGGCTGGCTTATGGGGTCACACACACACAAAAGTCCTACAGGTCGCGGAGAATACTTTTATAAGATTCTTACTGTCAGTTTCTAAAAGAGTATCGACTTTTGCTTCTCATTCAGAATTGGGTCTATCACACATTGAGGATTTGGCGAAAATTGAACCTGTACTTCTTTGGCGCAGAATATGGGTCTCAACAAAGAACTCTCTCACTAAAGCTATTGTTGCCAATTGTATGACCCTAGATCGCGTAGATAAAATTGCCTGTTAACATATATTAAAAATCTCCTCACTGATTTAGGAATGGCCGAGTATTATTATAACCCCGAATCTATTATTGGAATTCCTAAGAAAGATCTCAAGGCAAAGGCGTAGAGTCACTTTGAAGAATTACGCATCACTGTGGAGATTAAGAAACCATCCGTACAGCACGCCTTGGCGGTCACAACAACAATGGAAATAGAACCGTATTTAACCTATGTTGACTCGCAGTTTGAACGATTCCTACTAGCGCGATTTAGGATGAATATTTTCCATAGGGTTGTAGCATTCCCAAACCGAAATAGTTGGGAAGAGAGTCTAATCCTTTGCCCATGTGACGATTTATCCGAACAGTCTACGATGCACACCGTACTGTTCTGCAAATATTATTCCGCCCATCGAAGGCTTTGGCTAACCCCATTGTTGAGAACTTTAGGCCTTCGGAAATGTCACCCTGCTATGTTGTGGTTACAATTTTTAACCTCAGAACACGTATGCAAAGTAGTTAGTACTTTCTTAAAATGTATCTTTAAACTAAGGCTGAATCTTCAGAATAACAACCATTAAATTGTTTTGATAAACTATCATCGCCACAAATCTTAAATGAGCTGAATATGTTTTAGTATTGTTAAAATGCATGTAAATATAATGTGTAAATGCTTTTATGGTAACTCATGGAAAATGAATACCGAATAAAGATTTTACTTACTTACTTACTTACTTACTTCTAAAGATAGCACGGACTTGGGAAATCTCACTATAATAACAAATTACTTTAATATTTATAACAATTTCACATTTTAATGCCACAGTTAACTTTCTAACCTACCCCCATTCTCCGTAATGCCTGTTTCCATAACAACAGTTCATGGAACACTCAACTGAATTCACAGATCACAAGTTCAGCACACAATGTTGCAAATACAAACAGCAAGTGTGCTTGACTTTCCAAAATATGAGCTTATCCTATCTAATGTACCTTTCAAACATTTTTAACTAACCAATAAGAAACATGCTTTTTAAAGACAGAAACATGCACCCTATTTTTGACTATATAGGGTGCATCAGCCAATCATTTCTCTTCTTTTTAAAAACTGCATCTTGTCCACCCTTTTAGATACCTCTCATTCTATCAACTGTCTACTTCAACTACACACATCTTTTGAGTGTATACAGACTTCCCTTCAAGATACTTAGAGTGTGTATAGTGGAACACAGCTATGTTTTCTGGTGCAAAAGGTATGCTGATCACAGAGGTGTTGACAAAGATCTAGCTTTGTAAAATATGTACAGTAAATGGATTGGACAAAGAGGATTAAAGAGGCACCAATTGATGCCTTTGGTTAAAACCTTTTTATTTTATTTTTATATTCTGTTTATTCTTTTCAGGTTACAGAGACATATACATTCAACATACAATTTGTTTCAGTACTGCTTGGGTACATAGGTACATTGCGTATATTGCAGGCATCAATCCACACATGGCATATACTGTATATCACTGTGATTACATCCTAGCGTTAGAAATGTCGGGTCACCTGACCTTAAATGTCACAAACATCTTTTCCACCATTAGTTTGCTTCAGGAGTGCAACATTACCTAGCTACCTCTACATTATTCCAAAAATATAGTACAATACATCCACCCTCTCACCACTTAATGCCCCAGGGTATTCACTATCATGCAGTCTATTATTCATCTTCACATCTCAGGTCCTTCGGGCCCACACCCAGTGCCACCTACCATGTAATATACCACGCCTTGCGAAGTCTATTCCCTCGGGTGGGAGATCAAATAACATGTCAATGGGGCCCATATATCAGTGGGTCTGGAGTGGGCAACAATTCTGCATATGTAGCAAGTGTCTCCTGGCAAGTTATCAGGTCATCTAGCCATGTCTTGAATTTAGGCGCCCGTCCCCTGCCCTCCTCTTGGCCATTAGAAGTAACATGGCAACCAATTTTCAACGTTCTGCTCTTAAGGGTTTAACAAACCCAAGTAGGGCCAGCAAAATGTCCGGTTCCACAGGGGTATCTATCAATATTTTCAGTGCACGGAACACTTGGGTCCAGTATTCCATGATACTCGGGCAGTTCCAGGCCAAATGTAAAAAATCAGCTCCCTCAGCGTGGCATCTATCACATCTATCATCTGCCCAAAGTTTATATCTGCACATCTTAGCCGGGGTATAGTATAGCCTATGCAAAAACTTATAGTGTATAATCCGGAGTCTACTTCTCGCTGATACTCGCTCTGTCTGTAAATAGCAGGCCTCCCATTGTTCATCCATCAGGGCAGTCCCCAATTCCTCCCCCCATTGCATAGGCGAATGCGTGTCTTGGTACTCCTTCTGTGTGTGCACTGATGTGTATCTGATAGACTAGTTTTTTGGGTGTGGCTTTTCCCAGTATGAGCTGAAGGGGGGCCTGCACTCGTGGCTCCTCCGGGAACTCCGGAGTTAGCGACCGCACGCCCTGACGTTACCTAATGTACAAAAAGACATCAAGAGGCGTTTTCTGATCTGATGGAAACATATGGTCGATAGTAAGGAACTTGTTCTCATAATACATATCTCCCCAGGTAGCGATGCTAGTCTTGCACTTAAAGTTATGAAAAACTTCCTCCTGTAGCAGTGGCATGTTAGGGTGGTAAGTCAGGGGCAATAAGGGTGAATATAACAAGGGCACCCCGAGCGTACTCCTATAAGCTGTCAAGCTGTGATCGTGCACATAAGTGCATTGGGCTGCCTCCCTCCAGCTCCCACAGTTAGATATAGCGCTCCTTCAAGGGGAACGGGATGTGCCAGCCAATGCTCTGCCGCCACCTGTGGCATGTATCGCGGCTGCTTGATCCAAAACCACGCGAAATGGGCCTGCACTGCAGCAAAATAGAGCTCAAAGTCCGGCATTCCGAACCCTTCCTTTGAGTAGGGTTGTGTTATCACCTCCCACTGTAATCTTGACTGTTTACCTCCCCAGATGAGTCGTATCAGCTCTGATCGAAGCATTTTAAAGAAATGCGCACCCGGGTAGTAGGGTATATTCAAAAAGAGGTACAGGATTTGGGGGAGTATCACCATTTTTATCAAGGACGCACGGTCAGCCATAAACAGAGGCAAAGCCACCCACCGCGAGTCATGGTCGTACCATAATGTATTCTCAGCAGGTCTCCCCTGTCTCTTGTGATTCTGATCCCCAGGTATTTCAAATCATCTGAATAGCAAATATAATCGGACCCCCTCGAATTTGAGGTTGGTCAGGGAAACAGGGGAATGAAGAAGAACACAACAAATATTTTTCCCTCTTAGACCGTACTCATACACTAATGATATAATTCATTTTCATTATTTTAACATTTTATCTCAAATAGTACATTAGTGACAATCACAAAAAGAATTCATTTCATTATTTATTATTAGCACAAATACTCTTTTCCTTTTTCTTTTTTTGAGACCATTTCATCTATATCTCATTATTTTTTTCTTTTTTAGAACAGTATATTACATCTCATATTGTATGACATTCAGAGATCAAAGACATATTGAATTACATAAACACATTATAAAGCGAAGGGGGGCAGTGGGCGTGGCCTCCGGTAAGGGGCGTGGCCTGCGACCTTGGCGAGGCGCTCGCAAAGGAGTGTCTAGCACGGTTGTCAAACAGCGCTAAGTCCGCTGATGGAAGCGGAAAGGTAACAGAGGGTAGGCAATTTTAAAAACACAAGAAATAACAATGAAATCAATGGTTAAAAATGAGGAAACTCCTGGCTTCCGCCTCAGGAGTGTAGCACAATATAGATGGCGGCGGTAGCAGTCAGCGTCGCTTTATAGAGTGTGGCGGTGGGCGTGGCCTCCGGTAAGGGGCGTGGCCTGCGACCTTGGCGAGGCGCTCGCAAAGGAGTGTCTAGCACGGTTGTCAAACAGCGCTAAGTCCGCTGATGGAAGCGGGAAGGTAACAGAGGGTAGGTAATTTTAAAAACACAAGAAATAACAATGAAATCAATGGTTAAAAATGAGGAAACTCCCGGCTTCCGCCTCAGGAGTGTAGCACAATATAGATGGCGGGGCTAGCAGTCAGCGTCGCTTTATAGAGTGTGGTGGTGGGCATGGCCTCCGGTAAGGGGCGTGGTCTGCGACCTTGGCGAGGCGCTCGCAAAGGAGTGTCTAGCACGGTTGTCAAACAGCGCTAAGTCCGCTCATGGAAGCTGGAAGGTAACAGAGGGTAGGTAATTTTAAAAACACAAGAAATAACAATGAATTCAATGGTTAAAAATGAGGAAACTCCCGGCTTCCGCCTCAGGAGTGTAGCACAATATAGATGGCGGCGCTAGCAGTCAGCGTCGCTTTATAGAGTGTGGTGGTGGGCGTGGCCTCTGGTAAGGGGCGTGGCCTGCGACCTTGGCGAGGCGCTCGCAAAGGAGTGTCTAGCACGGTTGTCAAACAGCGCTAAGTCCGCTGATGGAAGCGGGAAGGTAACAGAGGGAAGGTAATTTTAAAAACACAAGAAATAACAATGAACTCAATGGTTAAAAATGAGGAAACTCCCGGCTTCCGCCTCAGGAGTGTAGCACAATATAGATGGCGGCGCTAGCAGTCAGCGTCGCTTTATAGAGTGTGGCGGTGGGCGTGGCCTCCGGTAAGGGGCGTGGCCTGGGACCTTGGCGAGGCGCTCGCAAAGGAGTGTCTAGCACGGTTGTCAAACAGCGCTAAGTCCGCTGATGGAAGCGGGAAGGTAACAGAGGGTAGGTAATTTTAAAAACACAAGAAATAACAATGAAATCAATGGTTAAAAATGAGGAAACTCCTGGCTTCCGCCTCAGGAGTGTAGCACAATATAGATGATAACGCCCCTCGTTATGTCGAATGTTTGCGAAGTGCGGCCATTAACAAGAATCTTTGCTACTGGCATGGTATCCATGACAAAAACAACGGCGGGAACCCGATTCTCTTCATTACTCCAAAAAGATAGCTCCACTTTATGGAGTCAAATGCCTTAGTGGCATCCAAAAATATCGCAGCCATAGGGAGATCCGGGGAAACAGTGTTTAGTATAGCAAAGGGCGTTCCCAGATTGTGAGAGGTGGCTCTCCCAGGCACAAAGCCCAACTGGTCTGGCAAAATCAGTGTTTACATCAGCAGGCTCAATCTCGTTGCAATAAGTTTGGCCAAGATTTTAGCATCGCTATTAAGAAGCGATAGTGGTCTGTATGAGTCGCAAAGTTCTGGTGCCTGACCCGGTTTCAACAATACCAGTATGAGGGCTTCCCTCATAGTGGGAGGTAGATGTCCCACTCCCTGCGCATCCTCATATACTTCCCTAAGCACAGGAGGCATAACGTCAATGTACGTTTTATAGAATTCAATTGGAATCCCATCGGTGCCCGTGGCCTTGCCTGATTGCATACCCATTATGGCCTCTCTCACCTCATCCAGTTCAAAAGGTGCACATAAAAATGCTCTCTGCCCATCACTAAGCCAGCCCAACGCCACATCCCCAAGAAATCCGTCCAAGTCCAGGTCGCTCTGTCCCGTTGTGGTATAAAGTGTGCTGTAATGTCCCAGAGATGTATTGAGTATAGTGCCTGTGTCCCGGTAGACCTCCCCATTCGAATCTCTCACCTCAGTTATGTATGTGGAGCAGTGAGGCCGCTTCACTTTCCAGGCCTATCTCCCTCCCCATAATTCCTGGCCACCCAGTATTTACCTTTAAATCTCGCCTCTCTTTGTGCCTCCTCCATATATAGGGGTAGTTTCTCTAAAAATATAGCCTATGTGGACCCCCCTGAGTGCCCAGCAAGTTTTGTTTCCAAATTGTTGAGGTCTATTTCCAGCGCTCATAACGTAGCCTGTATATCCTTAAGTACTTCAGCTCCCTTCGCTATACAATACCCCCTCATCGTTACCTTGAATGCCTCCCAAACTACTTCCACGCTTTGGACAGAATCCTTATTTATCCTAAAGAATTCGCTTATCTCCTCCCACAGTTCCTCCTGAAAGACTGAATCAAGCAGAATGGGTGCATACAACTTCCCGGGTCTGCGTGGTATATTAAAGTCAGTAGAGGAGAGTGCCATCAGCACCGGTGCATGATCTGAATACGTCCTAGCTAGGTGGCGCGTATCAGCTATCGCAGGGGCCAAACCCCTAGTCACAAGAAAGAAATCCTACCTAGCCCAAGACTGTGCCTGTGCAGTAAAATGCTTGCCCTCCCGCGTATGTGGATGTTTATGCCTCCAAGCATCCGTCAGCTGATAGGTCATTATGATCTCCTTCACTACCGCCTGTGCTTACGTATAATGGTGCAGTGCTGAGTGGGATCTATCCAAGTGGGGACAGTATGTAACATTGAAATCCCCCCCATACTACATTTGTAGAATCCGTTTCAAAGATCTTAGCCCAAAGCACATCAAAGAAACCAGGGTCATCTATGTTTGGCCCATAGCAACAGGCCAGAGTGATGCACTGGGAACCCATTCTTCCCCACGCTATGCAGCATCTGCCCTCCGAATCCCATGAAGTTCCTGCAAGCTGAAATGGCACCTGTTTCTTAAATAAGATTGCAGTTCCTCTTGCGTATGTGGAATAAAAGGAAAAAATTCTATTCCCTACCCATTTGCTAGCGAATGTGTTTGGAGTGTTTCGCGGGAAGTGCGTCTCCTGTAGCAATGCTATATGTACATTATGTCTATCTAAATAAAACAAAACCTGCCTCTTCTTTCTCGGATCTCCCAGGCCCCTTACGTTCCATGAGATGATGTTCAGTGTGACTGTAGTCACATCAGCCATTCTCTCCTAGTGTGTGATTTTGCAGCAATCGGCAGCCAAAGGTGGTCCTCTGACGCAGTGACCTGCACCCTATTGTACTTGCCATGTTATGGTGATGTCGCCTAGCATGTTTCAACAGAACATTTGTACATCGACCAATGCCTGTCGTTAGTTCAAACTGTTTCAAACAGCTAACATCCCAATACCCCCCCATCCTCCCCTCCTCCCACTGAAACAACCCAATATTGCCAGTATCTAATGTCCTCCCTTTCCCAACATAGCCCAACAGGTTTTCAAGTCCCCAGCATCGTGCATGGTGTGTTCGGTCATAGGGGTACACCCTCAGGGGGACATCTCTAGAAGGCTACACAGTTACTCCACCCCCTTTAGACCCTCTTTTGGTGTTGCTTCGGGGTCCCATCTCAGGGGATGAAGGGGGTTCAGCCAGAATCTCAAATATTGCGAACAACTTGCATAACTGGTAGTGTCTCCCTTATGTGTCTCTGCTTTAGGCGCATATATTCGACTTTTCCAATGTTGTTTACTTCCAGCACCCTCACCACCTTCACTACTGACCCCCTTCAGCTCTTAAAGGGGATGCTTGCCGAGAACTACCGGGGCAGCCTCCTCCATGGTGCATACGTTTCACTGAGCGGAGGAACTCTTCCACCTGGTGAGGGTTGGTGAAGTATCGTTGTTTTCCTTGGTGGCTGACCCTCAGTTTCGCCGGATAGAGTAGGGCATAGTCTATTTGCACTGCACGTAAAAAAAAAATTCACATCAATAAATTTACGCCATTCCTCCTGTACTATAGGTGTAAAGTCTGGGTAAATCGAAAACGCAGTCGTGCTATAATGGGTCGTGGAGGATTGCCAGGCGTTGGTCGTGGTCCGAGGGACCTGTGGGCACGCTCGACTATAAATTGTGACAAGAACTCCTCTGCCCCTATTGTTGTCATCAACAATTTCTCCACATACTCCTCCATTTTGACAGTGTTGGTAGACTCCGGAATACCTTTCGCACGTATGTTGTTTCGGCAGCTCTACACTTCCAAATCCTCATTATTAGCCGCTATAGTTCTAAGGATTTTATCCATGTGCGCAAGTTGTGCCGTATGCCCAGTCGTGGTGTCATCGTTATCCGATATTCTTCTGTCTCTTTGATACGCTCCTCATGCGCATCTAGTTTGTGTGCTATGGCGTCCATCCTAGATGACATGCGATCTACCTTGTCCACTACCGTTGCGAACCCTTATCTCATTTCTTGCAGGATATTATGCATATCTGAGTTGTGGGTTGCGGTTCCACCGTTACTTCTCTCTTCCTCCTCTGCCTCCTGATCACCTTGCTTAGACCTGCCCGCTTTTTTGGCTGATTCAAAATTGATTTTTGGCTACCTTGTGTCAGGTTTCCCCGTTTTTACTGTCAGTTCTTTGTTTCTATACTGTACGTTAGCGTAGCTCACTTCCAATCCTGACCTCTCCGAACGCAGCAGTAGACCCCGAACCCGGGTGTTTCTACCGTGCAATCTCCTGACCCATCTCCAAGGTGTGCCTGCAGCATACACGTGGTCAGGCTGCCAGCCCTCCGCCATTAAGCACCAGTGTTATCTCACTATGTCACCAGGTCCTCAATGTGCGCTGATTGCGCTGCTGACCGTCCATTGCCAGTATTATCTGTCGAGCAGAAGTGGCTTATGCCTCAGGCCTCTTTAGCCTTTCAACAGTGCCTTGCAGTGTTTTCCACTCTATGTCCACTTTCTAGCCCCCTCCTTGGCTGATAGTGCTACTGACTGCTATGTCGCCGTGTCAATCTGCCTTTTTTACCGGGGGGGGTGGAGAGGGGCTACACTCCCCTCCAAACTCCCACTTGAGTCCACCAGAGCCACCCTGGATGGGATGCCCCCTGTTCTCCAACCACCGCATGTCCCTCCGCGGGATACAAAACTGCAATGGGGAAAGAAGGATGTGTCTTCCCGCCTACGCTGCGGGGCCTTCTGCACACTACCCTTTTACCCCCAGCTCTCGTGCATGACTGACCCTCCTCCAGACCCTGTATCCCACTCCGGTGGTTGCTCCGCACTGATCCCGCAGAGGTCGCGGTGCCTACTCCCGATGTCTCAGCCCGGTGCAGCCGGCAACGCGGTTTTTCATCCCCTCCCCCGCATAGGGGTCTCTTCTCACTCGTCACCGGTCAATCGCGGCCCATTGCACTTACTGTCTCTGCTGTGCCGGCTGCCGTCCGATCCGATGCACTCTTCTGCCCGTTCCAGCAGTGCAGCAGCTCTGCAGCCCGGTCCGTTTCTGCCACCTCCTACGGCTCGCGGTTCGCGCACTGCGGCCTTCACGCCGTTATTCAATCCCCGGCCTTGCCTAGAGTGTCACACCGCCCCAAGCGTCCGCTGACCAGCCAGACAGGGGTCGGACAAAACTTCCGCCAGTCGGCACTCGCACACACAGGCTCCGTTTGGTCTCATACTTTCACCGAGGGTGCACTACACTAGTATCTTCAAGTAGCCAAGAGCTTAGCTACTCGCGGCTCCAGTTGCCCAGGATAAATTAAAGGATTAATAGTTCAGGCAGCAGGAGCCTCACATATGTGCAGCCATTCTGCTTGTGCGCCCTCTAGCGCCCCACCCCCCCCCCCAGTTAAAACCTTTATACATATCTGTTAGACCTGGTACCATTGGCATGGGTCTCCCTTCCATTTTTCACTTTTGTCTCCTCTGTGTTGGCTGGTGTTAGATGCTCTGGGCGCTGTGCCACTGCCATTCAGTGCCACAGCGCAAATGCTCTTACTGTAAATTGACTGTATGAATTGGTATAATCCTAATTGACCCTAGGAACATGATAAGAAAGTCAAATTTAATATGCCTGAGCTCCAAACATTAAAGCACATATTTTAGTGGCGATTATTTTTATATTATGTGTTTAAAACTACCACTTTTGGGAAGTAGGTATTTTGTGGCCTCAGCCTTCCCGTGTGCTATGCTGTTATGCGTATTGGCTGTCTGGTTTTGGAGTGTCAAGGCAGGCTGAGACCGACCTGGATGAAATGGAGAGATCTGAAGTTGGAGTATGGGAGGAGTAACCCTTTGATCTGAGCAGGGCTGTGCCTGGCAGGGTGAATGATGGCTCCACCTCCCACTGTGCATCTGAGGGCTGACCCCCTCTCCCTGAAAGCAGGATGCCACCTCATAAATAAAGTGCTCCAGGGCGACACCAATCTGGTTCTGGCTGAGTTCAGTGATTTGCGGTTTTTCTGAGAACAAAAACTTTTGGGGTATAAATGTCTGTGCAAAAACCGCTGCACGGTTTGTTACTTCTGGATGTCAAGACAAACCTCTGTCCGTGTAACTAGAGGGAAAGGACTCTGAAACTTTCATCCTTCTTGCTGAAGCAACTACCCAAGGGACTGATTTGAACTTGCCTCCAGCTGAAGTCTCGGGGACATTAGACTTGACCCATCAGCCGTCCGGATTCCTATTTGAGGGGGATTCTACTCGCAGTTGAGGCCTCTGTTAAGAATTCCAGAGCCTCTGGTTCTACTGCGGGGACCGCGGGCTGAAAGTCCTTGCATCGCTATTGTGGGCCGCTGCAGCTGAGGAGCAATTGCCACTGAGAACCCGCATTTGCCTGTGTTACCACAGTCATCGTTATTGCGGGCCACCGCAGCTGGGGAGCTGTTGCCGCTGAGAGCCCGCATTTGCCTGTGTTACCAAAGTCATTGTTTTCGCTATTGTGGGCCGCCGCAGCTGAGGAGCTGTTGCCACTCAGAGCCCGCATTTGCCTGTGTTACCAAAGTCATCGATATCGCCATTGTGGGCCGCCGCAGATGAGGAGCTGTTGCCGCTGAGAGCCCGCATTTGCCTGTGTTACCAAAGTCATCGTTATCACCATTGTGGGCCGCCGCAGCTGAGGAGCTGTTGGCGCAGAGAGCCCGCCTTTGCCTGTGTTACCAAAGTCATCGTTATCGCTATTGTGGGCCCCTGCAGCTGAGGAGCTGTGCTGCTGAGTGCCCGCATTTGCTGTCCTACGAGAATCATCACTATCGCTATTGTGGGCCGCTGCAGCTGAGGAGCTGTGCCACTGAGTGCCTGCATTTTCCGTCCTATGAGAATCATCGCTATTGCTATTGTGGGCCGCTGCAGCTGAGGAGCTGTGGCCTCTGGGAGTCCACCTGTCATTACCACAGCTTCCTTGTGAGGCTGCGTGCCGTGCCCCTTTAAATCTCAGGTACATTGTGCACCACTGGGTCGCATGGACCCCGGCCTCGAACTAAGTTCGTTCCACACGTTTTTGAGTGCCTTTATTGCTTTTGAAGTGAATCTGTAACAATGTGCATTGTGGTTCCTTGAGCGCTTTTAAGCCTCGTATTCAGAATATATAAAGATATCTATTTTTCTATAACTGCTTGTGGTGTCTGTTTGTAGCGTCTTCCCTGCGTTATTGTGTATGGTCATAAATGCTTCACACATTGCCTCTGAGATAGACCTGTCTGCTCGTGCTACATTACCACAGGGTTGAGCAGGGGCTATCAAAGTGTGTAGCCTCCTTACTCTGACTTAGGAAGAAGGATCCCTAATTAGAGCTCGGCGCCAGCGGCTGCCAACTAGAGATCCCCATTTCTAACAATCTCCAACCCCTGACCTCATGATTGTGCACTGTGGTGGCAATGACCTAGGCACATCGACTGGGATAGGTCTGGTAATACTAATGAAGGACACCTTTGCAGAATTGCTGTTGCTTTTGCCGCAAACTGTCTTTGTATACTGTAACATATGCCAAAGACAGAAATGTTACTGGTCCAATCAATTTTGTCCTCAGATTGAGAAAGCTAGAAAAAATGTCAATAACGCTTTTTCTGCTTACCTCAGAGACCATAGTATGGGCTCCATGTACAACAACAATTTACGTTTCAATATGGATGGCATCTACAGGAGTGATGGTGTACATTTCACAGATAAGTGAAATAGAGTCCTTCTCAACAACCTAGTGCTTTGCATCGGCACTTACATGTAGCTACAAAAATCTCCCAATAAACACAAGGGCTCTTTTAAGAGCAACCTAATAACCCAACATATAATAAAAAAAAAAAAATCTTGATTGTAGTTGTGCACCCAGCACGACTTGTAGCTGTCAGTCATCGCGTTCACACAGGGATCGCACTGAGAGCCATACACCTATCGTGTTCAAACGGGGGCGCCGTGCTGGAAGCCACGCACCCATAGCGTTCACACGGGGGGCCACGCTGAAACCCGTGCGCCCATCGCGTTGACAGAGGGCCGCGCTGAGAGCCGCGCTAGGGACGAGACTCCATTTATTATTAGTTTTTTAACATCCACTTTCACTAATTTACAATTGCCTCGGGGACCCCATTCCCTGAGGCATGCTGACATATTCATTATAAAAAAAAAAGAAAAAACGAGAGGAGGGCCACGTGGCCCCCCTCCCAGGCCACATCTGGCCCTGGGGACCCCATCCCCGGGGCCTGGCCTGTTCATTGGGGACCATGGGGGGAACCCCAATTCCCCTATGGTCCCTGTCCGCTCTCCGCCTCCTGAGGGAGCCGGCATTGCTTTTCCACATGGGGAGCTGCTGACATGCAGCTCCCTGTGTGGAAAAGCAATAGGCTTTGGATTTTGGAAGAGAGAGTAGATTTCCCTGCTCTTGCTTCCAAAATCCAAAGCAAGTTTGCTATGACAGGGCGGGAACCGAATGGCTCTCGCCCTGCCATAGCAAACAGCAGTGTCCCGGGTGGGGGCACCCTGGGACACTACAGGAGCTGGCTCTGGGGGTGGCAGTCCCGAGGGCCATGACGGGCTCTAGGAGGGGAGCTGCACGGCCCCCCTCCAAATGTGAGTAAATCCCCAGGGAGGTGGTGGTCCCTGGGGCATGTGGGGGGCTCGAGCCCCCTTACACATACTTTTTAATTTAAAAAAGAGCCCCAGGGAGGTGGCCGTTCCCGGGGCGCCACAAGCCCCCGTGGTTATTTTGAAAACCGCGGGGAGGTGCCAATCCCGGGGCAGCGTGGGGGGATTGAGACCCTCCATGCTTTTTATTTACAGCCCCGAGGAGGTGGCGGTCCTTGTGGCTGCGGGGGCCATAGTGCCCCCGCATACATTATAATAGGCCCCGGGGAGGTGGTGGTCCCCGGGGCTGCGGGGGCCCCAGCGGGACCCGGCTATTATTTTTTTAGCAATGCCCCGGGTCCTGGCCCACCCGGGGGCCTCATTAAAATTAAACGTGCTTCATTTTTTAAAAAATATTTCAGCTGGATTCGCGACCCCAGCGCAAACTGCGCCAACTTGTTTTTTTTTTTAAATGCATGTGGGACCTCCTGAGCAGGCCTATGGGGTCAGGGTGTTTCTACGCTGCCCCCTTTTCTTTTTTTATATCTTTGTCTCACTGTTTACTTGTGGCTCGGTAGAACTGTAGCTGTCAACACTTCCTGGTTTGGAGTGTTGACAGCCGATTAGAATAAAGCATGTGGTCGGGAGGGGTCGCGACTCCACCTCAGCCAAAGATATAGCCACTTTGATTTTTTTAATTTCTGAGCAACTACTGAACGGATTTCCACCATTTAAAAAAAAGGTCACTTTCTGAACCAAGCACTACTCTTTTGCCAAATTTGGGGTAATACTGTTCAGCAGTTTCAGCTGTAGCCTTGCCTAAAGTTTCCTATGGGAAATTGATTTTTTTTGTCATCACTGATGTCATTTGAGATGTCATCAGTGATGTCATGAGTGATGTCACTTACCATGTCATGAGTGATGTAATATGTGACGTCATCAGCAGTGCATTGCGGGCGCGCGAGTTATAGTTAGCTGAACTAACTATAACGGGGGAATTTCAATGGTTTTGTATGAGTGAAATGTCCAGCTAACTATAACATGTGTGAAACCTATGGTTTTTTAGTGAATTTCTAAGGTTTTTTAAATGCTAATTCCTAACTATAACGTGTGTGAAACCTATGGTTTTTTTCAGTGAATTTCAAAGGTTTTGTAAATGATAATTTTTAAATGTATTAATTGTTATATTTTTTTATACTGATTTACTACATTATTTTAAATTATGTATTTTTAGATATTTTATTTTTTTAAATTACATTACATATTTTTAATATAACTTGAAAAAAAATGTTTTTAAAAATATTGAAATTGTAAAAAAAAAATTATTTAATATTTTTTAAATTAATATATATTTTATATATCAGGCAATGATATCCAATTGAAGGAAATTCAAGTTATTGGTAAGTACAGTTAGATTTACTTTTCAGGAATAGTAGTGAGCTAGATTGGGGAATTAATTCCTCTTCAATCCTGAGGTCCCCTGTGAGCCAACTAGCCCACCTGGAGGTACGCCTGGCAGCTGTGTTGCAGAGAGGTGTTCAAAGGGCACGCCCCCTTTTTACAACACTCTGCAACACAGCTCCGTGGCGCTTACTGGAGATACCTGTTGGACTAGTTGCCCCCTGGGGGACCTCTGGATTGGACAGGCATTAATACCCCAACTTAAAACGTGCCTCAGGGCATGTTTGCACTCACATCACCTCAAGCCCCGCCCCCTACCTTCACCACTGTGCAAACGCGCCCTGTAGAGTGTTCTAAGTTGGGGGATTAATTCCCCTTGGATACTAGGGGTCCCTGGGGGCCAACAAGCCCACCAGGAGCCTCCAGTATGCTCCAGGGGGGTGTGTTGCTTTGCCCCGGGGGTGGCGGTCCCCGGGGCAGTGTGGGGGGGATTCTTTTTCACTTTGCCTATGGGATTTGGACCCCCCGGGGGGTAATTTGAAATAAAGCAGAGCGGGTTTTTTTGAAATTTTTTTTGGCCTTGTGGGACCACCTGAGCAGGCCTAGGGGGTCAGGGTGTTTCTACCCTGCCCCCTTTTTGTGTTCTACATGTTTGTTTTTCTGCTTTCTTGTGCCTCGGTCTACCGAGCACTCTTGTGCCTCGGTCTACCGAGCACAAGATGGCTGCCGACACTACCTGGTTTGGAGTGTTGACAGCCAATGAGCATGCAGCTCGTGCTCGTAAAGGTACGCGTACGTACGCATATGGTACACGTACGTACGCGTACTCCGCGGTTTTTGTAAAAAATAAATACAAAAATGTTTGGCCTCGGGGTCTTTGTGGGATCCCCCTGAGCAGGCCTGGGGGGTCGGGGTGTTTCTACCCTGCCCCCTTTTTGCATTCCACACATTTGTTTTTCTGCTTTCTTGTGCCTCAGCATACCGAGGCACAAGATGGCTGCCAACACTTCCTGGTTTGGAGTGTTGACAGACAATTGACAGCCAATGAGCCTGCAGCTCGTGCTCGGAAAAGTACGCGTATGGTACGCGTACTGTACGCGTACCGTATCTCGTCTATAGATATATCTATGACTTTACTTTTGATTTTCTCAGGAACTACTGAATGGATTTACACTATTTAACAAAAAGCGTAATCTGCGAACAGAACTCTACCTTTTTACCAAATTTGGTGTAATTCCGTTCAGCCGTTCGGGCTGTAGCCCTGGCTAAAGGTCCTATGGAAAATTGCAGGGGGAAAACACGTTTTAGGACCCCCCTTTTTTCTCGGCCCCTGCTTCACGAATCACCCCCAAACTTTCAGGGAAGGAGCGGAGCAGGCCATTTTCCTGGAGAAATTCTCGAAGATTCGTCCACCGGCGCCAAAATTATTCCAAATAGAATGTTGCGGATTTCCTATGGATACTAGGTACTAACTATAACTACCTACTGGTAGGTAGCATGTGTATATATATATATATATATATATATATATATATATATATATATATATATATTTCTATATATATATATATATATATATAGATATATAGATATATTACCTACTGGCGATAGCCAGTAGGTATATATAGTTAGGACCTAGCTACCATAGGAAATCCGCAACATACTATTGGGAATAACTTTGCCGCCGGTTGAGGAATTTGCATGTAATTTTCCAAAATTTTGGCCAGCTCCGCTGCGCTCCTTCCCTGAAAGTTTTGGGGAGATTCGTGAAGTGGGGGCTGAGAAAAAAGGGGGGTCCAAAAACGTGTTTTCATGTCATGTCATGAGTGATGTCACTGACCATGTCATGAGTGATGTAATATGTGACGTCATCAGCAGTGCATTGCACGCGCAAGTTATAGTGAGTCCAACTAACTATAACGTGGGAATTTCATTGGTTTTATGACAGTAAAATTTCCAGCTAACTATAACTGGTTTAAAACCTATGGTTTTGTCAGTGAATTTCAATGGTTTTTTAATAGCAAATCTTTATAGGTATAGAAAGTGAAAAATTTTAAAACGAATTTTATATTGTATAAATATGTATAAATATGTAAAAAAAAAAACTTTTAACCCGGGGGCGCTCCCGGGGCGCGTACCGGCGAACGCACGGGTAAGCACAATATTACGGTGCGCCCCGGGGGGCGTACCGGGGAGCGTCCCGTTAGCGCTATTCTCGCGAACTAAAACAACATCGTGACGTTTCGCGTAACCGCGTAATGCGTCATATGACGCACTGCGTAAGCGCACCCGGAAGCACGCGAGCGCATACGATCGCGCAACATCTCGACTCGCTTATGCGACGCGCCCCGGGGCGCGTAGCGTAAGCGCGTCGGGTCATGTGACCTAAAAATAACACTTTTAATTGGTTGCTAACATTTTTTTTATAAAGAATGAAATCCCCACCCATTTCCTTCACTTCTTCCTTCACTTTTGTGACTGAAAGACCTGCCTGTTTTGCTGTCGGTTCTTTGTTGGATATCTTGGATTATCATGGCTGCCAGACCATCCAGCAGTGAAGATGACTCCAATGAATTCATCGATGAAGAGCCTCCTCAGCCAAAATACAAAGAACATTTCATCTGGAAATTTTTTTCCATACCTGCTCACCAGAAGAAGGTAAATGCTCCAAAAGTGGAGTGCAGGATCTCTCACACAGTCCTGTCATGGGGTAACCCCAATAAAAAATATTCTTTAGGGAACTACACAATGATTCGCCATGTGGAGAGAAAGCACCCCCAGAATTTTGCCCGCGAAAGTGTCAGGGCTCTGGCACAAAAGGTTCCCAGTGATGGGGCCTCTACATCAACCGGAGGACGAACACCATCGGTGAGGGGGCGATCACAAGAGCAGGTTCCGAACATTCAGCCTGCATTTAACAAAGGCGCCCTTAAATGCAGATACTGTGATCAGCTACTTTCCTGTGGGGAGCAAAGTGTTCTGCTCATGGTTCGAGCATTGGAGAACCATCACTGCCGTTACCAGCCCTAATTTTGTTTTTTGTTTTTTTTGCTCCTGTTGAGCAGTTTCCATTCCCTGGTTTTGTTGTAGTTCTAATAAAAGAAAAAAGAAGAAAAAAAAAGTTCTTTTCAGAACTACCTCCAATTCTCATCAAAGAGCTATATTCTAAAAAAAATGAAAAAGAGTAAGTGAAGTGGAGTGCATTGATAAATGAAAGGAAAATGAGTAAGAAAGAACAGAAAAGTATGAGAGGAGAAAGGAAGTGAAGTAGGGGGACTGAAAGAAGGTGAGTGTTGGGAACGAAAGTAAGGAGAAGGAGAGTGAACATGGGGAATGTGGTTATTCAACCAAAATGTAGAAAAGGAACGGGGGTGTGGAAGGGTAAGAAAAGATGCATTGCTGGAGTTGCATCATTTTTGTGACACTCTCCAGCAATGCATCACTTTTGCGCTTACAGATACGTCTGAAATACTGACGTATCTAAAAGTACTTGCAACATAATACGTCATATATTTAATATGACGCATGAGTTGAAGACTGAAGGCCTCATTTATGAGGCCATGCATCACTTTTACGCTACCGGTGCGTCACTTTTTGTGACGCACCAGTGCTGTTAAAAATGCACCTGATTGAGTCATATTTACAAAGTGACACATCTAGGTAGATGCGTCACTTTGTAAACCCCTGCGCCACATTATACCTACGTCAGGTGTAATGTATGCAAAATAGGTATATTGACGCAAGAAAGGGTCGTAGAGGTGATGCAGTGAATAAACGGGGTTTCCCCCATGCTACGCTCCCCGGTACGCTCCGCGGTGCGCGTACCGGGCGCTCCCCCCGCGAAAACCGAAAAAAATTAAAAAATGTTTTTTTGCCCGAGGGACCCTTTTATGGCCCCCACATCAAACCTAGGGGATCAGGGGGGGGTCTACCCTGCCCCCTTTTGGTTATTTCCCCCTTTGTTTTTACCACCTCTTGTGTCTCGATCCTACCGAGACACAAGATGGCGGCCGCTCCGGACTGTTTCGAATGTTTACAGACACCCGAGAGCCAATCAACTTTCCGTGCGCAAGTCGCGTGGCGCGCCCGGAGCGCTCCCTGGTGCGCGTACCGGGGCGCGGCTATAGGTATATACATTTTTTTTAACCTAAATTACCCAAAATCCTCTGGAGCACATATCTTGAGACATAGCAAAGGCACATCGGGCTACCAGTCCCTACAATTTTGCCAAGTTTGGTGAAAATCCATTCAGCCGTTCGAGCTAAAAGTGTGACCGACCGCCCTATGGAAATTAACATGGGGAAAACACGTTTTGGGACCCCCTTTTATCTCGGCCCCCGCTTGACGAATCCCCCCCAAACTTTCAGAGAAGGAGCGGAGCGTCGCGAGGGAAAGTTGCTGAAAAGTTCAGGCAGATTCCTCAACCGGCGCCAAAGTTATTCCCAATAGAATGTTGCGATTTCCCTATAGAAATCAATCCTAACTATAACTACCTACTGGCGACCGCCAGTAGGTAATATACACATACATAAATGCTTATGCATATATATGCATATATATATATATATGTATATGTGTGCGTGTAGAGAGAGGTAGAGAGGTAGAGAGGTAGAGAGGTAGAGAGGTAGAGGTAGAGAGGTAGAGACTAGTAGAGAAAGAAGTAGAGAGGTAGAGAGGTAGAGAGAAGAGAGTGAGTAATAGAGTAGAGAGTGAGTAGTAGAGAGTAGTAGAGAGCAGTAGAGAGAGTAGCAGAGAGAGTAGTAGAGAGTAGTAGAGTGAATAGTAGATTGAGTAGGAGAGAGTAGTAGAGAGTGAGTAGTATAGAGTGAGTAGTAGAGAGTAGTAGAGAGTAAGTAGTAGAGTGAGCAGTAGAGAGCAGTAGAGAGTGAGTAGTAGAGAGTAGTAAAGAGTGAGTAGTAGAGAGTAGTAGAGGGTGAGTAGCAGAGAGAGAGGATAGTAGAGAGTAGTAGAGTGAGTAGTAGAGTGAGTAGTAGAGAGTAGTAGAGAGAGAGTAGTAGAGAGTGAGTAGTAGAGAGTAGTAGGGAGTGAGTAGTAGAGAGAGAGTAGTAGAGAGTGAGTAGTAGAGAGTAGTAGAGAGTGAGAAGTAGCGAGTGAGTAGTAGAGAGTAGTAGATAGTGAGTAGTAAAGAGTGAGTAGTAGAGAGAGAGTAGTAGAGAGTGAGTAGTAGAGAGTAGTAGAGAGTGAGTAGTAGAGAGCAGTAGATAGTGAGTAGTAGGGAGTGAGTAGTAGAGAGAGAGTAGTAGAGTAGTAGAGAATGAGTAGTAGAGAGTGAGTATTAGAGAGTAGTGGAGTAGTAGAGAGTAAGTAGTAGAGACTAGTGGAGAATATTCCAAAGTTTGGCACAGCACCACTTGCACAATAAGTCCAATCAAATCATATCACTTAGAGTCCTTATTGAAGCGCTGAATCTTGGTGTATATTCAAATGCATTTATTTTCCTTAAGTTTATGTACCACAGCCAGCTGACGCGTTTTGTTCTGTACAACAGAACTTATTCAGGGCGTTCTTATTTCCTTCAAGTTATGTCGGTATCCTGTTGTCATATAACTAGATATTTCTTCCAAATATTAGACGAGACGTAAGCACATTCTTATTCAAAGTGACTAGGTATCAATTTTACCCACACAATTCGGGCAGACTTGAGTAATTTATAGCATCCTCAAAGTCAGTCTTTCAAAAATTCCAAAGTATAGGACATGATAATCCAAATCCAAATGTTTCTCAAGAAAAGTCATTTTCAATCGTTCGGAATTTCGGCGTTTGGTCAGATATGACCCAGGGACCCCCAGTATGCAAGGGGAATTAGTCCCCCCTCTGCAAACGCGCCAGTGGCCTGCGTTGCAGAGAGGTGTAAAAAGAGGCATAGCCTCATTACACCTCTGTGCAATGCAGCCCCCTGACGCATACTGGAGGTTCCCGGTGGACTAGATGGCCCCCAGGGACCCCCAGTATGCAAGGGGAATTAGTTCCCCCTCTTCAAACATGCACGGGGGCTGCGTTGCAGAGAGGTGTAAGAAAGGGTGTGGCCTCATTACACCTCTCTGCAATGCAGCCCCCTGGCGCATACTGGAGGCTCCTGGTGGGCTAGTTGGCCCCCAGGGACCCCCAGTATGCAAGGGGAATTAGTTCCCCCTCTGCAGACGAGCCAGGGGGCTGCGTTGCAGAGAGGTGTAACAAGGGGCATAGCCTCATTACACCTCTGCAATGCAGCCCCCTGGCGCATACTGGAGGTTCAAGGTGGGCTAGTTGGCCCCCAGGGGTCCCCAGTATGCAAGGGGAATTAGTTTCCCCTCCTCAAACATGCACGGGGCTGCGTTGCAGAGAGGTGTAAAAAGGGGCATGGCTTCATTACACCTCTCTGCAATGCAGTCCCCTGGCGCATACTGAGGTTCCTGGTGGGCTTTCAGGTCTTATATCATTAGGAATTAGCATTAAAAAAAACTTTGAAATTCACTGAAAAAAACATAGGTTTCAGGCCTTATGTAGTTAGGAATTAGCATTTAAAAAACCTTGCAAATTCACTGAAAAAACCATAGGTTTCAGGCCTTATATAGTTAGGAATAAGCATTTAAAAAACCTTTGAAATTCACTGGAAAAAACCTTAGGTTTCAGGCCTTATATAGTTAGGAATTAGCAATTAAAAAACCTTTAAAATTGACTCAAAAAACTATAAGTTTTAGGGGTGTTATAGTTAGCTGGACATTTCACTCATACAAAACCATTGAAATTGCTCCTATATAGTTAGTTGTACTAACTATATTTCACGCACCCGCAATCCACTGCTGATGATGTCTCATATTACATCATTCATGACATGGTCAGTGACATCACTGATGACATCTCAAATGACATCACTGATGACATCACTGATGACATCATCCACGTGACAATCACATACACCTTTTCATACACTAGTAAAATCTTTCATCACTCTTTGTAAAATACACAGTATCATACTTGAATTCATTGTTACAGCAATACAAGTATCTAAAAACCCACTCAGTGATTCATAGATGTATACACACATCTAATCACTTACCTGTAGATTCACTCATACATGCTGTCAATGAACAATAGAACACTATCAAAAATACTTATACACCTAAATCGACATTACACACCAGCACACATCCTATTCCACATATGAAGTCATCCTACTCACTTATGCAAACAATGGATCATACTTACATATTTACTTAGCAAAACACTTATACAAACACAACTTCATCTATTCATTTAGATAGTAAGTCATACTTAGTGAATTATAAAATCATTATTACAAGTATAAAGTTATCCATACAGTCACTCACACAATCATTGAGTCTTATGTATACTTATTAATATACAACAACTGACACATACACTGCCTTTTATTGTTCTAGTTTGTTGGACATGTACCATTGAGAAATATATTTGCTCATCACCACACCCATAAAGATATTCACTCACCCAAACAACTGTTAGAACATGTAGTTTTAACTTCATATATCTAGTGAATCAACTATTCACACATCTTTGGGCAGTCACACACCCCCCACCGAACCACACACACATTCACTCTCCCATACAAATACTCAGTTAACTAATCAATAACTAATATCCACTTTCACATAGCTAGTAACCAACTGGAGAACCACTTTACACAACAACTGACAAAGTGATACAGATATTCAAACAGTTTAGTCACTATCCACTATATTTAGTGAGACAGTATAAATTGGTCAAGTAAACAATCAATTACACTGCTACTAAATCCTCCATCCAAATATTTATTTTTATATATCCTCTCATTCTTCAATACAAATTGCTATATATATATAATGCATATTTAAATAACGAAGCAAACCACATTCACTGGATGATGTCATCAGTGATGTCATTTGAGATGTCATCAGTGATGTCACTGACCATGTCATGAATTATGTAATATGTGACTTCATCAGCAGTGGATTGCGGGTGCGCGAAATATAGTTAGTACAACTAACTATATAGAGCAATTTCAATGGTTTTGTATGAGTGAAATGTCCAGCTAACTATAACACCCCTAAAACTTATTGTTTTTGTAGTGAATTTTAAAGGTTTTTTTTAAATGCTAATTCCTAACTATATAAGGCCTGAACTCTATGGTTTTTTTCAGTGAATATATATATATATATATATTCACTGAAAAAACCATAGGTTATAGACCATATATAGTTAGGAATTAGCATTTAAAAAACCTTATTTTACTCACACAAAACCATTGAAATTCCATATATAGTTAGTTGCACTAACTATATATTGCGCACCCGCAATCCACTGCTGATGATGTCACATATTACATCATTCATGACATGGTCAGTGACATCACTGATGACATCACTGATGACATCTCAAATGACATCACTGATGACATCACTGATGACAACATCCAGTGACTATGTTTCTGTAAAGTTAAAATATGTCTTACATATTGAAGAATGAGTGGATGTATAAGTGTCTGGACGAAGGATTTAGTAGGTGCATGACTGAATGTATGAGTGAGTGATTAAATGTGTCTCACTGAGTGCATGGGTTAGTGACTAAACTGTCTTAATTTGTGCATCATTATGTCTGTTGTTCTGTAAACTGCTGCATGTGTTGATCAGTAGCTATATGAGTAACTATATGGGTTATTGATTGATTGCCCAAGTATTTGCATGGGAGACTGAGTGTGTGTGTGGCTGGATGGGAGGTGTGTGACTCTGTACAGATCAATGTGTACTTGTATCAATGATTGTATAAGAGAGTAAGTATGTGTTAGTATATGGTTGAAAACGTAAGGTGCTCTATGTTTAACTGTATAGAGTAGAAAATGGAAGTGTGATTGATTCTTTACAGGACTGACTAGGTGTGTGAGTAACTCCATGGATGAGTGGCAGAGTGTGAGTGTCTGTATAGGTGTATGAGTGCATATGATTGTGTTGTAAACATGAGTGATTGTATGTATGAATGATTGTATGGGTGAATGAGTGAATGTGTGTGTAGACGTAGGAATCAGTGAGTACGTATGTAGTAACTAGTATTGGTGTGTCAATGGTTTCCAAAATTATACTCTGTTTTTAACACTGGGTGAAACAGAGGTTATATTAAAATGTGAGGAGATGCATTGTATTGTCACATGAATGATATCATCAGTGATGTGATCATTGATGTCAAGTGAGATGTCATCAGTGATGTCATTTGAGATGTCATCAGTGATGTCATCAGTGATGTCACTGACCATGTCATGAATGATGTAATATGTGACATCATCAGCAGTGGATTGCGGGTGTGCAATATATAGTTAGTGCAACTAACTATATATGGAATTTCAATGGTTTTGTGTGAGTAAAATAAGGTTTTTTAAATGCTAATTCCTAACTATATATGGTCTATAACCTATGGTTTTTTCAGTGAATTTTCAAGGTTTTGTAAATGCTAATTCCTAACTATATATGGTCTATAACCTATGGTTTTTTCAGTGAATTTCAATGGTTTTTTAATAGCAAATATCATAAGCTGTCGAATGTCAAGTACGTGGTAAGAATTTTTTTTTTCGTGTTTATGCACACTGATCTGCTTTGATTGCTGCCCCCCACCCCTCATTTCTATTAGGAGTACTCTCTCTTTGCAGATAGTGAAGGGTAGTTAACGCAGCCCTTTCCCCCTTTGTAATCCGTCGTGCCTGCTTCTCTCTCCATTTGATTGATTGTTCTCTTTGGTTCATTCTCTATTTACAAACAAGCACAGAGTCGCAATACTCTGTTTAGTCTTTGCAGATAGCGAAAAATCGTGTAAAAAAACAAAAGGAATCGAGCAAAATCAGTAGGCCACTAATGGGATCTCTTTTGACCTCGCTAAAATAGAAACATTAGGAACAACCTGTTGAAAATAGCAATGCGTATGTATATAAGCGGCGTTCATTTGTGTTCACAGTACCCCTTGTTGATTGTTTCAATCGAGCATTGAATTGTTCGAAGTTAATTCTCTTAACGATCTTCTCTACCTGCAAACGAGAAAGAATAGGAATATTCTATCTCCCTTTGCAGATAGTGAAGGGTAGGTAACGCAAGCCTTTAACACGTCGTACCTATTTCATTCCTCATTGATTGATTGATTGTCCGAACATTGACTGTTTGGGAATTAGTTCTTTTTGGAGGTATTCCCTGTTTGCAAATAAACGTAGGAAAATCTTTGCAAGTAGTGAAAGGGTACGTAATGCGGACCGTTCTCCCCCGTTGTAATCTGTCATGCCTATCTACTCCCCACTGATTGATGCACCTTTTTCACCCGGACCATTTACTAGAGATACGTCATCTGGCCCGACCAGAGAGCACCCCTAGTGAAAAGGACATATGCAATAATAACGAAGTGATCACTGTATCCTGTTAACAGAAACTTTACCATGAAACAACCTGGAAAGAAAAAAATAGGAAAACGAAAATCAGTAGGCCACTGATGAACATGAACTTTTATTAAACAACGAACAAAGAAACGATAACATAACGTAATGATAAAACCTATTAATGTCCTAGAAACAAGAAAACGTTAAAATATGCCAGTGGTGAGAGACCAGAAAAACAGTAAGAGAAACCAAATCACCCCTCGCTGTCCCACCGCCTGCCACGCCAAAAAAATCGATAGACTAGGGAAAATGCAAGTCAGTAGAACATCCACCCCCACTCTGGAAACTTCCAAGGTGGGGCACGGTTCCGGCTACGCCCAGCCGGGAGCAGCCCATATAAGGCAGGTCCTGCTGCCACGCCTCGGCCAGGAGATCCTAACGTAGGGTGTAGCCGGAGGAGAGGCCGAGACCAGCGGGACCCGGCCAGGGGATTGCCTTTACAACGCTGAACAGTTGCAGGGGGGGGGAATGTCTCCTCGACCCTCCCCTCTCTCTCCCAGTCCGGCCGCGGTGGCCCTTGAGAGTTGCAGGTAGTCCCGCCACATGCTCTTCCGGTCCGACCACCAACGGTCGGGGGGCCGAGGCCGACGGGATCCGGCTGCAGCCGATAAACCAAGAAACCCGTTCATGGGGCCAGAGCCAGGGGCGTCCGGCCGACATCCACCGGAAGCCCGGCCCGAAGACGGACGGGACACTTCTTTCTTTTATAATGGCTGCGACAACACTGGAGGGGGATGTCTTGCACATGCCTCCGACCCCCCCCTCGTCCTCATCGCCTGGTCCGGCCATAACAAATCTCAAGCGAGACGCCGTGGGGTGCACTGGGAGGGAGAGACGGTGCGAACAGGCCTCTCCCGCCTCCCCAGGTGGAGGCTTCCCAGCTGCACCCTCAGCGCTCCAGGCGGTGGCATCCTAACAACTACAGTGCTGCACAGTTTCGGAACGACCTAGATAACGGTTCTTCCACTGTGGCCATGCTGCAACGTCTCGCCCGGCAGGGTGGAGCCCGTCCGCTCATGTGACCCCGCGATCGCCGGTAGCTGCCGAACTCTCAAAATGGCGGTCGACCTGGCAAGAGCGGGCCCAACATAAAGAAATGGCCCGGTCACTGGTTGACTCCACCACCGTAGTCCTCCACGACCTTGAAGATTCTAGAGGAGCCGCGGGAGTCTCCGACCCCCGATGGGGAATGACTGCCATGATCGCCCGTGGAGTGACGAAACTGTATCCGCGGGACGTCGGCGCTCCCATGCTGGCGCCAGCCTCACTTTGAATTACTACAATCCTGCAGACCTCACTTCCGGTGAAAGCACAGTGTGACCCGGTAGGAAAAATTATTGCACCCCCTCCCCTTTTTGACTGATAGTTCAAACCACCGATCCTTTCCTTTGCCCTTTTAACGGAACTTTGGACTGCCTCCCCCTCTTTTACATTTTCTAGAGAAAACAAAACATTAACCACTACATTAGCATAGCAGTTGACACCAGAACTGTTTTCAAATTGAAAACCAACAACATCTTCAACAGAATCCTTTTTGTTTCTGCTGTGACCCTGCTACAGCACAGGCATTGTCCCCAGCAGTAATTCTGCAATGCCGGTAAGAATAGCTGTGGTGCCTACTGGACTCACTCACCCCCGCGGCGCCCCACGCCGTTATTTGCTGGGCGGCAACTTACTAGACATCACTTTCGTGCCATCTAGATTTCAGCGCGTTCTGCTGCCTTGGAACTATTCGCACAACAGACCGCTACTGACAAGAATATTTCATTATTGGTGCTGTCAATTTCAATAAATCTATTGGATAATTAAAAAGAAATTGCCACGGTCTGTTCGTTGTTTAAATGTTTTTACTGTTTTTGTTTTGTTGTATATATTTATATGTTATTAAAGTTTTATATTCCTACTACTTTGTTGGAGTGCTATATATTTTTAATGTGACACATAATTGTAAAAACTTTGATGTACAAAGAGTCATTCCTGGAATCTTCCGCTTCAGGCTCGGTCCCCTCCCCAATCACAATACAGGATGGTTTTCAGATAGTAGGAACGCGTGTGCTGTGACGGATCACATCGGGTGTGGGCCTTGATCTACTATAACTCCTTTGAAGAGGGGTGATTCTTTACAGCTGGGGCCATAAACTACATCTGCAGGGCTAGCTGATAGCCTAGGACCGGCCTGGACATTCGGACACAGAGGAAGAGGAGTGTCAGAGGGTGCGGTAGTGAATAGGGCGAAAGGGAGGTGTCGGGCGGGCACAGAGTGTGATTCTCAGGGAAGAGCAGCGCAGATGGGGGAAGGTTTATTGCCCATGCATAAGACAGAGAGCGGTGGTGACCAGTGCCTGGGGGAGATGCTTACGAGGGTGAGGAGCCATGCTACGAATCGACAGCGTGCAGAGAGTGGGTCTGGTCAAGACATCTAAAATGGCTGCCGTGCACGACAAAAGTGTGGCATTTCAAAAAAGGCAAGATGGCGCAGACAATGTTTTTCAACACTTCCTCATTTCCTTCGAATCGAACGTTAACAGACGTTGGGGCATATTACCAAAGTTAAGCGATATTTATCGCTAACGATGCTTACCAACCAATTTTTTACCACTAAGCATCGTCAGAAATTATCGAAGATAAACCTTACTATTATCAAGGTTTATCGCAAATGCGATAATAAACGGCCGCAATGCATGAATATCGCTAAAAACTCAGCGATATTCATGCATTACCGAGCTAATACTCTTAGCCATGTTATCCACCTCCCATTGGATAACATGGCTAAGAACTGCTCAGGGCAGGTGTTACTTTTTGGAGATATTCGCGCTTAGCGCGAATATCTCCAAAAGTTGGTAATAGGAGATAGATATCTTGCATGTTGTAATGCAAGTTATTGTGGTATATGGAACTCATACCATAATCTCTCAGGAAAGCAGAAACTGATCCTTTTGGGACCGCCTAAAAAGGCCTAGGGGGTGAGGAGTACTCTACTTTGCCCCCTTTTCACGTTCCGAACTATTTTATTTTACTCTCTTCTGTAATTACACAAAATACCAGCGATAAGATGCATCGGAGACACACAGTGAGAGAAAGGAGGCCGGAGATAAAGAAGACATGTCAAATACACATTGGAGATAATATCAATCAATCAATCAGGTCATTTGTAGAGCGCACTACTCACCCGTAGGGTCTCAAGGCGCTGGGAGGGGGGGGGGTGCCGCTACTGCTCGAACAGCCAGGTCTTGAGCTTCTTCCTGAAGGAGAGGTGGTCTTGGGTCAGGCGCAGATTGGTTGGAAGTGAGTTCCAGGTCTTGGCGGCCAGGTAGGAGAATGATCTTCCTCCTGTTGTCGCTCTTCGGATGCGGGGGACGGCGGCGAGGGCGTGGTTGGTTGATCTGAGGAGGCGCTTGGGAGTGTAGAAGTTGATCCGGTTGTTGAGGTAGCTCGGGCCTTGGTCGTGTAGGGCTTTGTGCGCGTGGGTGAGGAGCCGGAAGGTGATTCTCTTGTTGACCGGGAGCCAGTGCAGATCTCTCAGGTGTCCGGAGATGTGGCTGCGTCGGGGGATGTCGAGGATGAGTCTCGCCGAGGCGTTCTGGATCCGCTGGAGTCTCTTCTGGAGTTTGGCGGTGGTTCCGGCGTAGAGGGCGTTGCCGTAGTCCAGTCGGCTGGTGACGAGGGCTTGGGTGACCGTCTTCCTCGTCTCGGTGGGGATCCACCGGAAGATCTTACGTAGCATGCGCAGGATGTTGAAGCATGACGAGGAGACGGCGTTGACTTGTCTGGTCATGGAGAGGGAGGAGTCCAGGATGAAGCCCAGGTTGCGTGCGTGGTCCGTCGGTTTGGGTGCGGTGCCCAGGGCGGGGGGCCACCAGGAGTCGTCCCAGGCGGAGGGCGTGGAGCCCAGGATGAGGACCTCCGTCTTGTCTGAGTTCAGTTTCAGGCGGCTGGTCGTCATCCATTCGGCTACGTCTCTCATCCCTTCGTGCAGGTTGGCTCTGGCGGTGTCGGGGTCGTTGGTCAGGGAGAGGATCAGCTGGGTGTCGTCAGCGTAGGAGATGATGTTGAGGTTGTGTTGGCGTGCGATGGTCGCGAGGGGGCTCATGTAGACGTTGAAGAGGGTGGGGCTCAGTGAGGATCCTTGAGGGACGCCGCAGATGACTTTGGTGGCCTCTGACTTGTACGGTGGTAGGCGGACTCTTTGTGTTCTTCCGTCGAGGAAGGAGGTGATCCATTCCAGTGCCTTCTCCTGGATTCCGATGTTGCTGAGGCGCTGTACTAGGGTGCGGTGGCAGACCGTGTCGAAAGCCGCGGAGAGGTCCAGGAGGATGAGGGCCGCTGTTTCTCCGTTGTCCATCAGGGTTCGAAGGTCGTCGGTGGCGGCGATGAGGGCGGTCTCGGTGCTGTGGTTCGCTCGGAAGCCGGACTGTGAGGGGTCGAGGGATCCATTCGTCTCGAGGAAGGCGGCCAGCTGTTTGTTGACGGTCTTCTCGATGACTTTGGCCGGGAACGGGAGGAGCGAGATGGGACGGTAGTTCTTGAGGTCGGTGGGGTTTGCTGTTGGTTTCTTGAGGAGAGCGCTGAGTTCGGCGTGCTTCCAGCTCTCAGGGAAGGTGGCGGAGTCGAAGGAGGTGTTGATGATGTCCCGCAGGTGGGGTGCGAGGACAGCGTCGGCCTTGTTGAAGATGTGGTGAGGGCAGGGGTCAGTCGGAGATCCGGAATGGATGGAGTTCATGGTGCGGATGGTGTCTTCGGTGCTGATCGGGGTCCAGGTGCGGAGGGTGGTGGTGGGTGGCGTCGTTGCGGTTGTGGCTTGCGTTGGTTGGTTGTTGAAGCTGTTGTGTATGTCCGTGATCTTGTTGTGGAAGTAGGACGCGAGGGAGTTGCAGAGGTCTTGCGATGGGGTGATGTCGTTGTTTCCGGCGCTGGGGTTGGAGAGCTCTTTCACGATGTTGAAGAGTTCCTTGCAGTTGTGTGCGTTGTTGTCCAGCCGGTCCTTGTATGCATTTTTCTTGGTGGCGCGGATCAGTTGGTGGTGTTTCCGGGTGGCGAGCTTGAGGGTGGTCATGTTGTCCGTCGTTGGTTCCCTTCTCCAGGCTTTCTCGAGGGCTCGACAGTTCTTCTTGGAGCTCTTGAGTTCGTCGGTGAACCATGGTGTTTTTCTGCTGCAGGATCTGCTGGGTGGGGTTCTCAGAGGGGCGAGTTCGTCCGCGCAGTCGTTGATCCATTTCGTGAGGTTGTCGGCGGCCTGGCTGGGGTTCGCTGAGTTGGCGGGAGGGTGCTGGCTCAGGGAGGCGGTGAGCTGGTCGGCTGTGATCTTGTTCCAGCTTCTTCGAGCAACCTGTTGCTGGAGGTGGTGGATCGTCGTTCTTCTGAAGGTGAAGTGGATGCCAATATAGTGGCAGAAGGGAAGTAAATATGAGTAAACTTACCATGTAACATAAAAATGTTGCACTCTATACTATAAGTCTCATTTTATACTACAATCACTTCGCTACAACCTCATAAATTAAAAATAAAAATAAATAATGTCTCAAACAATTTTTGATTTCTAAATATAAATTTATTCTTCAGAATTTTCTAAATTTGAAACAACTAGTAACATGTCCTCATCAGTAATTTCCTCTTCAATCATCTCATCTGGAATCTCCTCATTAAAAGTCTGCAATGATGATTCTTGTAACTCTATGGTCTCCAAACACTCGATAAATTCGCCATCAAGAGATTGATCAAAAAAATCATTCAAGTCATCTCCTCCTTCTGACAATATTTCATTATTGGTGCTGTCCATTTCAATCAATGTAGTGGAATCATTCAAGTCATCTCCTCGTGACAATATTTAATTATTGGTGCTCTCAATTTCAATCAATGTAGTGGAATCATTCAAGTCATCTCCTCCTTGTGACAATATTTCATTATTGGTGCTGTCCATTTCAATCAATCTAATGGAATCATACAAGCCATCTCCTCCTTGTGACAATATTTCATTATTGGTGCTCTCAATTTCAATCAATGTAGTGGAATCATTCAAGTCATCTCCTTGTGACAATATTTCATTCTTGGTGCTGTCCATTTCAATCAATCTAATGGAATCATACAAGTCATGTCCTCCTTGTGACAATATTTCATTATTGGTGCTCTCAATTTCAATCAATGTAGTGGACAATTCAAAAGAAATTGCCACGGTCTCTTCATTGTGAGCCATTTTATTTTGAAATTGCTTGCTGTAAATTGCAGAAAAAAATAATCACTTTCATTTATCGTTTTTAGTAATACATAATATAAAACTAACTTCATCAAGTATTTAGTATAACAGAAGGACTGCAAATAAATAACAGAAAACATTTTTCAAATTATCTTCAAGTGTACAACATAGTTCCCCTTACAAATTAACAACTCACCTTTTTAAAAGTAGCAGAAGTGTTAGTACTGTGTAAATCAAACACCAGAAATTCACCACCAAAAATTCCTCACAAATGTACCTCAGACAGTAGTATCACAAAATGGCTGTGGTTTCCTCTCATTTGACATATATACATAACCAATTAACTTTCATCACACACAAATACAAAACCAAAGTAACATTTTAATTGGTTCTAAATTTCAACACTTTCAAATGTGTTTTCCCCATGCAATTTTCCATAGGACATTTACATACGTCTACAGCCTGAATGGCTGAACGGAATTACACCAAACTTGGCAAAATGGTACATCAAACCTAAGAGGTCAGGAAGGATCTACTATGCCCCCTTATGGTTATTTCCCCCTTCGCTTTGGCCTCCTCTTGTCTCTCAATCCTACCGAGGGACAAGATGGCGGCCGCTACGGACTGTTTGGAATGTTGACAGACGCCGGAGAACCAATCAGCTTCGCAAAGCTCCGTAACGCGAAAAGTACGCGAAGCGGAGCGCTGTTACAGATATATATCTTTTTTTCAACGTTAATTTCTCAAAATCCACTGGAGCACATATATTGAGACCTAGCAAAGGCACATCGGGCTACCAGTCCCTAATATTTTGCCAAGTTTCGTGCAAATCCATTCAGCCGTTCGATTATTATTATTTTGTTTTTTTTTTGCCCCGCGGGGCCCTTTTAAAACCTCCACATCAAACCTAGGGGGTCAGCGAGGATCTACTATGCCCCCTTATAGTTATTTCCCCCTTTGTTTTGACCTCCTCTTGTCTCTCGATCCTACCGAGAGACAAGATGGCGGCCGCTACGGACTGTTTGGAATGTTGACAGACGCCGGAGAACCAATCAGCTTCGCTTCACAAAGCTCCGTTGCGCGAAAAGTCCGCGAACCAGAGCGCTAACCGGTCCGCTGTTACAGATATATATCTTTTTTTAAACGTTAATTTCTCAAAATCCACTGGAGCACATATATTGAGACCTACAAAAGGCACATCGGGCTACCAGTCCCTACAATTTTGCCAAGTTTCGTGCAAATCCATTCAGCCGTTCGGGCTAAAAGTGAGGCCAACCGCCCTATGGAAAACTCAATGTTAAAAACACGTTTTGGGACCCCCCTTTTTTCTCGGCCCCCACTGGACGAACCCCCCCAAATTTTCAAGGGCTGCTCAGAAACAAAATGTGCCATTTTCCTGAAAATTTCAGCCGATTCCGTCCACAAACGCCAAAGTTATTAGACATAGAATTTTCAAAAAACCCATAGAGAAAAAATCCTAACTATATATACCTACTGGCGACCGCCAGTAGGTAATATATATACACCAATAACATAAAAATCTTTTTTTTAAAACATTCTAATTAAATTAAAAAAGTAAACAACTTAAAATGTAGTAAACATATTTTACAGATTAAAAACATTAATAATTAACCCCTTCGCTGGTAGGCCATCCGCCCACCTCTTCCCCCCCCTTCTTAAGTCTGTTCTTGGCTATTTTGGGTAGTTTGCACTTAGGCCCCTGTAACTTTTTGTCCACTTAAGGTATCCAAGTCAAATATGCCCCCTTTTTTTCAACACCCTGAGAATTCCAAAGGCACCCATGCTTTGTTGATTCCCCTGGAGGGGACCCAGAAATTTGACAAAATACAGCTCCATTTTCTTTTTTAAATGGGACAAACAGATGCAGAATAAAGTGTCTGTTTTTCCTCTGCAAATGGTATCAACAAAAGGTTTGTGGTGCAACCATTCTGTCATGAGCACCGAAGGGGTTACAAATATTATAATTTTAAATAAACAAAAACATAATAATATAAATTATAACAACATAAAATGACATATAAAATGCAATAAATATACTATTCATAGTACAATTTATACAAAACTATGCAAACTATTATGATTAATATATAAACAATCTACTAATCCCACTTCACGCAAAGCCAAAATAATAAAACTGGGTATATTTTACAAATATCCTCCAGTAAATGCACCAGTAGGGAAAATTTGGGTTGCGGATAGTTAAAATGTACAATTCCCACACCAGTTAGGACAACACTAGGGAAAGTTATGGATTGCAGAGGGGTAAAATGTACTATTCCCAGCCCAGTCAGTACAACAGTAGGGAAAGTGTTGGATTGCGGAGGGGTAACATTTACTATTCTCATTTCAATCAGTGCAACAGTAGAGAAAGTTTTAGATAGCGGAAGGATAAAATTTACTATTCCCACTCCAATCATTACAAAAGTAGGGAAAGTGTTGGATTGCAGAGGGGTACAATTTAGTATTCCCACTCCCGTCCGTACAACAGTAGGGAAACCAGAGGGGTAACATTTAATATTCCCACTGCAGTCGATCCAACATTAAAAACAAACAAAATATATTGTACAAATAACATTATTTCAAAAACATAGTAAATATAGAAAAATATAAATATATACATAAAAAACTACAAATATATTTAACATGAAAAATATGTTACAATGTTGAATAAATAACACAAATAACTATAAATAATGCTGTAAATAAAACACAAAAATAATTTCATACAAATAATGTTTTATATTTAGGAATTATTTAACAAAAAATATTTAATACTTACATTAATTTTGTTACTTTCCGCCGTATAACCCCACTAAATTCACAAACTGCACCTAAACCTTAACTTTAAAAAGCTAAATATATGCACTATTCAAATATTTATCAACAAACTATTCCCCATTAATTAAATATTAATTAATAATTCCTTATAATAAATTCACCATCCACATTATAATCCCCCAAAACACACAACACACTCATAAAATTTAACAGAAAAATACTTACACATTAAGATATTTAAATATTCTTTCAAACAATGAATAATAATTAAACGCTTATTAGTTATTTACATTTAATTTACTTCCCACCCCATAACCCTAAAAAAAAACACATCTAAAATCCTAAAAAAGAATATGAGTTGAAAATTAACATAAATATTTATGAATTAAACAAATATTATTAATTTAAAACTAGCAGCCTCATTATGGTGAGACCCGGGTCGGAGGCTTTCCGGGTTCGTTGCGGGTTTTACAATCGACAGCCGCATTACGATGCATGCGATCGAAAGTGGAACCGGCTGGTCATTCCGACTGGATTCCCACTGCTCAAGGAGCCTGTAGACCAGTCGGAAGCATGCCCGTAATCCCTATGGATGACGTTTCTGCCGTAGGGATTACAATGTCAGTTTCCGACATGCTTTCCATGTCGGGCTTTCAAACATGGAAAGCCTATTGGAAAGCGACATTTGTGGCCCCTAGCATGGCTCCCTTTACCCTGCAGCCTCTGGTTGGGGGATGAGGGGGTACCTATTGTGCCCCCCCCATTAATCCCTGCACCGTGTGGCAGGCACCCTGAGGTGAACAGACTCTCCCATTTCTGTATGGGAGCTTGTGCTATGGCCGGTTTACTGCCTGAGTACAAGCTCCCATAGAAAATGGGAATATGCAATGCACCATGTGCGATCACGTTGTAATGCTGTGGTCGGGACCGCCGACCAAAAGTTGGTCGGTCCCGATTCCGCTGTGGTGTCATGCCGCCCAACATGGTAATAAGGGCCTAGATATAAATTCATTAAAATTCATTATTTTTCCATCCTTTACCCCATAAACCCCACAACTCGCACCTAAAATGAAACTTAAAACAAAAATAATATTACACAATTAAAATCATTAATTTTCAATTAAATAATTCATCATAATTACCAACTAATTATTAATTAATTAAAAATAAATTAGTTCCCCCCTTTACCCTTATAAGCCCCAAAACCTGCACCTAAGAAAATAAATGATAACATTAACAAAATGTATTATCAATTAATTAATATTAACAATTAATTATTGATTCAAAATAAGTGACTTCCCACCCTTTACCCCTATAAGCACCACAACCCTAATTTAAAAAAACAAATTACACAATTCACATTATGAATTATCAATGAATTAATTATTATTAATTAACAATTGAATATTAATTCAAAATAAATTACTTCACACCCTTTACCCCTATAAACCTCACAACCAGCACATAAAATGTACATTAAAAAATTTTAATAGCACAATTTTCTTTTTGTCCTTATCTCATCAATAAGCGTCTGCAATTCTTACAAAGAAGCCGTCATTCCAAACTGTGCACCCACGGCTACTGCCATCGCTTAGGCCATACCAGCCCAGCCCCTTTTGTTGGAAGCTTGGTGTAATCATAGAGCCAAGAGGAACCAGGAGGAACTATACCAGCCTCATATCTCTATCCCAGGACACTAGGGCCTGCCAGATGTTCACACCTCTCTCCCTTTCTTCCCCCTGGTCCAATCGGGCAATAGCAAAAGCAACTTTTAATCAGTCCTCACACTTTGGGGGCTACAGTTCTTTCCAGTTCTTACAAATTTCTCTCCGGGCTATCAAAACCAGGTATAACAACATGCCTCTATGTATCTGCTGAAAATTCTTTCCAAGTGGGCCGTCATTTAAAAAATAAAACAGGGAGACATTGATCTTGATTTTAGCTTCAAAAATGCCACATATAACATCCTCCACACCCCTCCAAAAAGGTCTAAGTTCGAGGCATTCATAGAAGATATGGATATCATTGGCGTTAAGAAGGACGCATCTTTGACATTTGAGGGAGGATAGCGGTGCAAACTTAGCAATCTTTGCCAGTGTATAATAAAGCCTATTGATAACAAAGAAACGGTTCTTTCTTAAACTGGCCGGCTTAACATATTTATAGAGAAGCTTCAAAGAGGGTTCATATAGATCATCAATAACGAAATCAAGGGGAGACTGATTCCAGACTGCATGCTGCAGGGGATGTTCCACATCATCAGCCCCCAAGAACTTCTTATACCAGATAGAAACTTCCTTTCTTTTAAGATGTACTACTGGCAAGATTTGCTCCGTCTCCCACTCTCCTCGTATGTACCCCTTTTCCGCTATAAACCAGGAGGCTAGTTGCAAGTATTTAAATCTGGAAAGACTACTTCCAACATTAGCTCTTAAGACCTCCCAAGGGTGGACTCCTTCTGAGGATAAAAGTTCTGACCAAATAGTAATACCCGCCCTTTTTATTGGGATCGCAAGAATATACTTCAGACATAGCGCGTTCCCCGGAGAATCCCAAATCGGGGCAAAATTCGAATAGAACCCAATCCCCATCTACATCTGACCTTAAACCATAGGTTAAGGGCAGCCCTAAGAACTTTCAAACGCACTTTTTTGAAGTACCTTGGTGGCCCAAATGTATACAGAAAGGCTCCTCCTCCACTTTGACCATTTCACCCAATAGCCTGCCCCAGGATGTCTTTTCTGGTTTTACAAGTAGAATGCGGAAGTTATTAAATTGGAAAGTGACAGAGTACCAGCCAATACCTGGGAAAGCTAACCCCTCTTTAATAAGCCTATGTCTCAACTTTTTCCACAACAATCTAGCGCCCTTATTTTCCCAGATTAAACTTCTGATCTTACTTTGAATTTTACAAATATCTTGACTGGGGAAATCTAGAGGGATCGCATTAAACAGTTATGTTAACTTGGGGAGAATGACCATTTTTACCAAGTTGATCCTACCAAAAATTGTTAAGGGAAGATTCTTCCATCTGGCGAATAGGCGGTCCACTTCTTTAATGGTCTTATTCAGATTGATCTGGGGGATTTTATCTAGATCTTTAACGATGGTAATGCCCAGGTATTTGAACTCATTACTAGTGCTACCCTCCCAGTTGTCAATGTTCCAACACATCACCTTTGTTTTGGAGGTGTTAGCTAGATATCCTGAAAGGGAACCGAATTCTTCCAACAGTGCTTCGTACCTTGGAATACCTGCCCCCAGATCATTGGTATACAGCAACAAGTCGTAGGCATAGAGAGCCAACTTGCTACAATATTGCTGGGACTTGAAAGGATGAAAGGAGAAATTATATCATCTGATCTTATTGCTTGTGCCAGAGGCTCTATATAAATATCAAAAAGCAGGGGAGTGATGGGACAGCCTGTCTTGTTCCTCTTTGGATATTAAAGCTAGAGGTTAACATGCCAATTAACATAATTATATATTGATTAAATAATTAATATTCAATAAAAATGAATCATTCATTTATTATTATTAAGTAGCTTCCTAACCCCTACCCCTCCAAATTCACCACCCGCTACGGCACTAAAAATCACAAAAATTAATTACATTAAATGTGATAGCTACTAAAAATGTAACAAACATATTAAAAAACATTTACAATATATGTACAAAAAATGTACATCATATACATTTAAAATACATACTAAAATACATAACAATAATACAAATATATATTTTAAACAATTATATTTTTGCAAACAACGTGAATAACTTCGATATTTTAAACATTTATATTAGTTACCTTGAAATCGATATTCTTGACAACGATATTCTTGCTGTTGATGTTATCTCCATATCCCGATATTTTGGACACAATATTTTGGTATGGCGATATTTTTACTATGATATTTTGCCTGAATAACTATCTTCAAGAGCTACACTGGTTATCAGTTGAACAGAGGATTCTCTTCAAAGCTCTCACCCATTTATACTGGCAGTATGCAGTACCAGATTAAAAGGTCGGGCACTATCCGTCCTTTAAATCCTTGTGTTCAGCCTCAGCTTTTGCTAGTCACCATCCAGTGGCTCCACCAGGTAAGACTTGGCAGACGGTCTTTATGGTTTTGGCTGGTGGCGAACGAAACGGGCTTCGCCTTTCTCTCCGGTCTATTCCTCATGAATTGCCTTTTCATAAAGATCTAAAGACGTGTCTTTTTCAGGATAATAGCATGACTTTTCACTATCCTTACAATGGGCCTGATTTACATCTCGGGGGACGGGTTAACCCGTTACAATGGTGCCGGATATCCCACCACTGAAATATAAATCCAATAGGATATAATGGGATTTATATTTCAGTGGAACGGATATTTGATACTATGTTTTCACATTTTGTTTGGGCATATAACAGACCTCGCCGGGCACTTAGATGGATTACTCTACCCAGAGATAGAGGGGGATGGTCACTACCCAATTTTAAACTGTATCATTGGGCTACAGTTTTAAAATACAGCTCTAACTTATTAATGGTTAACTTGGTGGGGTGTAGGGTATCTACTCCACAAGAACTTATCTTGGGCGACGGAAGTGCTGGCTGTCTGTGGCGCCACATCAATGATGATTACTTCAAAAAAGTGAAATTCAAGACTATTTCTAGCGTTTTTAAAGTTTGGGGCGATGTTAAAAAATTTGTCGGTTTGGGTCGTTATTCCTGCTATACCCCCATGTCACAGAATACGGACCTTCCGAATATATTTCATGACGTATGTACAAAGCGGTGGGTGGACGCAGGAGTCACACATCTTGGGTGTTTTTTTTCTATTAATGGACTTGACGCATTGAAAGCAGAGTTTGGTTTGTCGAATAGGGACTTTTTCAAATGTCTCCAGGTGCGGGACTTTCTATTAAAAAAAACAGGCGGTCGTATCAAATTTCAACCTAGTCAAATTATCGAAAAACTCAGATTAGCTAAAACTCCGAGAATCGGGGAGTTATATGAAGAATTAAATATATTATTACCCGACGATATGGATAAGCACAGGATGGTATGGCATACTAGGTTGGGGATCTCACCTCGGGTGTCCCGTGATGCTTGTGATAGGTCATTGACTTGTTTAACGTCTATGAAACTCCAGGCACAGTTTTTTAAAACATTCTTTTCACTTTACTATACACCTGGAAAAATAGCTAAATGGGGGACCGGGAAAGGGACAACCTGTCCACGATGTGCATTACCCGCAGCGGATATAACTCATATGTTCGCCTCATGCCCTGTTCTGGTTAGAGTACTAGCGGAAGTCTCTGATTTTATATCTCACATCGCCCAATATAGGGTTGATATCACTAACGAAGAGGTGTTGTTGGGTTTAACCAGTATCACCCGACCACCCGAAATACAAGGACTGATCTTTGTAGCCATGGCTGTATTTAGGCTGTGTGTCGCATCAACCTGGATTGATCCGCTACCTCCCTCATTTTCTGAATGGAGAACTCGGTTGCTTGCGACTTGTAGCTTGGAGGTCGCAATCTATAGAAACAAAGGGAGGGTTAAGCGGAATAGGGGTCTACAGATTTGGGCGCCATTACTATCATGGATTCAGGATGTATGATTTTGGAAGTAATATATTGGGGAAACATGCCGCAAATTTATTATCATGGTATTCTTGCGATGTGTTGTTATTTTTTTCTATATAAATGCTTATGTTTATTATTGTTTTTGCTGTAATAAAACTAAAGAATGCTGGGTTCCTGTTCTCCGGGGGTGGGGGGGGTGGTTTGGGAAATGTGTAAACTTGAAACTCAAATAAAGAAATAAAAAAAATAAAAAAGGAACGGATATTTGTTACCATTGTGACAGAGTAACAAGTCAGCTGTGATCTGGATCCAGCCTTGTCAGACTAAAACACTGGGACACTCTTTGGAGTAGCCCTCACTTTACAAATCCCTTTCATTCATCTGAGTCCCAAAGTATAACCACCTAAATTTCTCTTCTAGAGGCGCTACTAGAACGCCCTGGCACTACATCGGCCAACAAAAGACTTTGGCTTTCAGGGAGGACACTGTATAATGAGGTAACATATGGCACAGCATCATGCAACACCACCCTCACCAGACACCAACCCTTTCCTAGAGAGTATGTGAACGTAGTCTCTTTCTACGAGGCGGGGGACAAAGGTCACACAGGTCATCGTTGCAATCTCCTGCATGGCGTCGGAAACCATAGCCACCTGAGCTGCATCTGTGTGGGGAAGGAAGAAAAATAAAAATCATGTTTGGCAATAAGGAGTATCACCTTCACTGTGAAACCTTGGGAAAGAACATATACCATAAACATCATCAAGGACGTAGGGGACTCTGATGCGTCCATCGCTGGAGCGGGGCCAGAGGCATTCGCCGTTGGGACAGATAATGGCATCACGGCCTATTTTCGCAAGAATATCGCCGTCCAGTAGAGGGACGTCGGCATCTGAAGGTATCAAAAATAGGTATTACATTAGCGTCTGACACAGACATTTCATGAGAGGCATCCAGTAGACGTGTAAGGAGAGGAGAGTGTTAGGCAATCATGGTTATAGATAAAAAGAGGGATGGAATACTAGAAGAAATAGACAAATTAAGAGGCTTGAGAAAGAGCAAGAGAGAGTTAAAGGGCAATGAAGACATTCTAAAACCCAGGGTTACAAAAGAGCAAATGTTGATAGTAGAGAAAGGGGAAGACGCAATAGCGCAGAAGGGTAAAAGAGAGACAATGAGATGAAAGGGTAGCAAGACAAAATGGGGAGACATAGAGGTGAGGAAGAGTGCAGAGGAAGGAAAGTGAGCAGCCATGGGGAAGAGGTAGAGGAGAAACAAGGAGCTAAAGGGATCTGAGTGAGAGGAAATGGGAGAAAGGCGAAGACAGTGTGAAAAAGGGGGGGCAGGGGAAAATGTGGAGAAAGGAAGGTGTGAGACAAGGGGGAGGATGGAGGAATGACTATGAAAAAGAAAGGGTAGAGAGACTATGAAGGAAGAATAACTGAGAAACTATGTGAAGACATCCTGTAAACTGGAAAGTATGTGAGAAGTTAGAGTGGCTGTCTTCAAATAGGGGGGGCTCTTCTGAGGGGGTTGGATTTAGACTCCCAGGGCCGGAGGTCATGCTCTGACCAAGAAGATAATTTATTATACCACTATGGAACAGAAACAACAACAGTGTTGTGTTTTTAGTGAGAGAAAACGTCAATGGCTATTTACACTCATGTCATGGCTGAAAGTATGTGTCAAAGTGTGCATGGGGGGGGCTACAAATGATCTCCAATTAACCTCCTATTTCCGATAAAGAATCACACTGTCAAGGCTGCCACTAGCATGTTTGTAATCATGTATTTGACTGCATTTTAAAAGGCATAACTGAACACAACTGCAATGTTTGAATTGCTACATGTGTACAGAGCTGACATTTTTATAAAAAAGTTATAAGAATAAATGCTTGATATAGTAGGGTGGCCCCAATTATGTTTTGCTTTGCAGGGTGGAAGACCACAGATTAGAGAAAGGACAGGAGCAGCGCAATTTAGACTACACACCTACACGTCACAGAAATGAAATGATATGTGCGTTTGACATTATATTCACTGTGTGCCTTAACTTCATTAACGTGTGTGCAGCATTCAAATGCATTAATGAAATGTATTTACTGAAGACGAGACTAGAGGCTCAGTGTGCACTAATGTTCAGTTTAAACATGAAACATGTATTCTTTATTGACATCTTACACTTACACTTCAAGTCATATTTACATACGTAAACATGTACTCTTTAACTAACTCTATGCATTTATTTCAAGTCAGACATGTGCATGTATAACCATGTAGTCGATGTGCACATTATATGCTTACATAAATTCAGCCTGACTATAGGCCTCTGTTGAAATGCATTTCGCTACCCAGCATGATTTCTTTTCATGCACGTTTATTATTTTGTTAGCAAGCGAAAGGTTTATTGTCTTAGATTGCCGATAGGAGACCTGAAGGGAACTTGGCAGTAATGTGAAGAACAATGGTCTAAAGAAGCTTTCTGTTCCTCATGTACTAGGATGGCAAGATGTTCAAGGCTGCGAATTGCAGTCTCAGTTCGATGCGTTGGGAATTCAGGGTAATGTTGCAGATTTACTCAAGTAAGGTTTTGATTGGTCCCTGGTGGTGAGAAAAGAAATGGGACGTTTCAGCATCCCCTGTAACTTTTAAGTTGATATTCTGACAGTAAGAGTAGCGCACCTTCCCTTTAGACCCTGAGAGGTACAGACCTCCCTGCTTGGAAGCGCAAAGCTTAATGTTAACATGTGATCCCTTTTTTTCTTTGGACTGCTATTGAAGTCTGATCATGCTGACACCTTCTTCTATGCTTTCAAATTTGTGGCTCTTGGTAGATGACCCTAGAATTTGAGACTCTTGGTAGATGATCCTATTTCTGTTTTATATTTAGGCGAGAGAAGGGTAGTTTATTTATGGAAGACCTGTTATATTATTGTGGTTATTACAATTCTATATCTCATTCTATTATGTCTCAATCAACTAAGATATTTCACTTTAACTATCATACAGAGGTACTTATTGAATTGACATTTTGCTTGCATATTTACTGTATTGGTTGGTAATACAAATATAACCCTTTGACCATATACAGTGATTCCTGGTCCTCATTGTGGAGTCACATGGATTTCAGAAGTTAAACATTTATTTTTGATGGTTTCTCCTTTTCAGTGCTTAACGTCAACTAACAAAGGTCCATATGACCAAGGGGGAAAAATCTTTAACATCTTGACTAAGAGAATATGTTGCAAGGTTGATCGCTTCAGCAGGCTCGTGAAACAAAGTGATGCTGGTCTGAGATACCCAAGCCACACGGAGGGGCTTACTGCAGGGTCCGATTATTTCAGATATCTCTTACCCCTCGGCTTAAGACAGTGATGAGGACCTACGCAGCCTCCACAGACCATAGAGACAGGGGCTTGGTGCTAGGAACCTAAGCCACTGTGTGCACTCCATAAGTCAGGTCTTCAAACACAGGATAGCCCAAGTGTTTTCCAGCAGCAATTCTGTACCTGCATGAGCAGGCAAAGTAATAACCGTCAACTGCCAGGGTAGCAGCATAGAATACATGACTACACTGACACAAGACACCAGGCACCTGCAAGGATCTTTGCAAGTTAGAGAGTATGTTCTCTGGTAGGCAAATCTATTAATGAATACTAGTTTGTTTCTACAAGATATTTCTGACAATGCTATTGGTACTTGATTTATCAGAAAGTGCCAGTCAGCACCACATGTAACAGATACAAAGCACTGGTTAGACGTAAATTAATCAGAGAGCCCTAGTGCAGTCTAGGTAAATCAGAAGGTGCTACTTGGAACTACCTGTATCAGTCCCAAAGTGATAGTTGGAACAGTGTATAAGTCAGAGAGCTGGAGCTGAAACTCGGGCACAGATTTGCTAACATTTGACAAAACGCAATGCAGCAAGAGAAGTGGCTTTGCTGCCTCAAATGGAGAGAGGAGGAATGCACCATATTTACTAAGATCTGGTGCATTCCTGCTCTCTCTGTCAGCGCTGGTGCCCTCAATGCTGCCTAAACAACAAAACAAAGAGCCAATACTGCAACAGCTATTTGAAGTAGAACTGGAACACAACGCACTGAGTATTAAACTGAGTACGGGAAGGGACAATTTATATCAGAATTAATCACATTTATTATTTTTCAGAATTTATAATAATTCGTTGGTTAAAGATTCACCATTTAGTTTAGAATAATTTGTCACACGGACGATACACAATACAATTTTATAAAAATTACATTTTACATAAAAAATACACATAAGTGAAAATACAACATTCATACGTGATTGATCAATATTTGCATACACATCTCACTCTCACACATAACAGGCATACACAAGGCAATATTTACAATTTGAATGTCACAAATTAAAGTTGCACAACTGAAACACCAAAGACACTTTTTCAAATACAATTGCAGAAAGTAATCTAATCTTAACAAGCTGTTTCAAGAATAGCGGTCTTTAGGTGCAGAAAAAACGGTCTACGCGTTTCGAACCCAGTATAATTTGGGAGGGTTCTCATCAGGACCTCAGCACTGTGGAAAAGAAAAGGGGAGGTATCACTGATACTAAATCAAAACGGAGGTAGAGCTCACTAGCTGCCAACTCCAAACTGCGCCTCTTACCTTTGGTGTGGGTGCACACTAATGTAAGACAAAAGCCGGACGATGACACTCTAAAAAACAAATGAATACGTTCCTCTAGTCACTTGAACAACAAGAATCCATCCATGAACACTATATCTATCAATAACGCCCATCCAGTAAACAAGACTGGCACTTACATGATTGATGTCAATGTCGTGAAGTCGAGGGCTGGAAAGGAGAGGGAGTGTTATTAACAACGAGGAGGCTCAGGGAGGTTAAGGTGGAAGGGAGAAGTAAGGGGCTTACTTGTTAGTTTCCCGAGATGTGGCCAATAAATGTTGTTGCAGGGGGTCTGCGAATAATCACGGACCTGGGGAGACAGGGAAGCGAGTATAAGGCGTCTGGGCGCTAAAAAATCAAGGGCGGTTCATGGAACTAGTAATTCGGTCAGCTTACCTTCTGCCGGCTGGCGTGGTGTCTCGAGGTGGCGTCCGCTCTGACTCTACGGGTGGCGTGAGTACCAGAATCGCGTGTGGATCGCGTCTATCAATGTGGCCACACTTCCTGGTCGTGGGGCTTCTGGGATTAGTAGTTCCGTTTCGGCATGTAAAGGACTGACAAAATTAGCACCTTCAGTCTGTAAGGCGCTTATGGCAAAGGATGCTATATGTTACGAGCTGTGGGCGCAATCATGCTTACGTGTGAAATGGTCGACCACGAATCTGAGGAACTGGGTTTGAGTCTTGGCAACAACACTGAACATCCTGTGATTCTGGGCAAATCACTTATTCTCCCTGTGTGTAACAAATAAAAATGAATGTGCCTCATGTAACACAACTGGTGCTTTGTAAAGCGCTCTGAAACCCGATACCTAGGGGTCAAGTTTGCGATATATAAAACTCTGTAAAATAAGAACCACACAAAGTCTTGCTTCACCTTGTATTCCATCTGTCTTTGTTTTGTATACTTATTGTGACCTGGCTTGGCAGTTCGGGCAGTACTGTTCCTATTGCAAGACTGATTTGCATATAGCTGGGTCAAAACAGAGGTAGCATGGTGTGCAAAATAACGATAGATAGGGATGCAGGCCCGAGTGATTACCAGGGTCTGAGATAAATTTAAGCATTCCATTCATCACTGTTTTGTATACCTATTGCGTCACCCTAATTGAGAAGGGTATGCCCAGATGTGGAGTCACTGGAACTAATCTGTAGTAGGCTGAGGAGCCCATAACTATGATGAAACAGGTCCTGCGTTGCTTGTGTTCCAGTACTGGGAGGATATGGCTTGGCAGTTCGGGCTGGACTGTTATTATTGGCGAAGGGTCAAGACAGATTTGCCTATAGCTGGGTCCATACTGCAGTGGCATGGTGTGCAAATACACAATGATTACCAATGGCTGACATTATTTCAAGAATTCTATCACTTTTTTGTACACTTGTTGTGTAGCCCCTAAGTGGGATGGGTATGCCCAGACACGGGTCATGTGCACACTGTGTTACTGGAACCAACCTGCACCTGGCTGATGAGCCCATAACGAATGCGCAGCCGGTCTTTGTTTGCTTGTATTCCTGTTCAGGGAGGACCTGCGTTGGCAGTTCGGACTGGACTGTTCCTATTGGAGCAGGGTCAAGACTGATTTACATACTTACTGGTTGGCTGAGGCAATGCCCTTGCCAGGTAGAACCTACTACTTCCGTCAGTGGTGGGTGAGTACACTCACTGTATAGCCTGCGCTCTCCCTTGGGTAGCTTAGCACTGAGCAGTAAGGCTTATCATAGGTACAGGCAATTTGTAAAGCATTGGCCAGCACTCCTTCACAATGTATATATTGAGAGTTACAAAAGAGACTTCACACGTGATGTATGAAAATGACGTTTGAATTCAACACACAATAATCAACACAACATGAACATCATGTACTTCTGGGCATAAATCACACTTGTTAATATTACTAGCAGTACTAGGCCCAACCTTGTTGAAATGACATCAGCAGTATTCACACTTGGGAAAGATCCTACTATACCCCACTCCTCCCCCACCCCAGTACCTTTATGCGGTGCAGCACATTGTTTTCCATAGGCCCACCCTAGCAATTCTTATAATTTAATACCACACAGTTATGTAGTGCTCTCCAGGCCACAACAATATCAGAAATAAGAGCATGCAAGGAATTATAAAACGAGGCTGCATGGGCAAAACTAATGTCAGACACAGAGTTCTTCTAGCAAGAAATCAACATGTAGTGCAACACAGCTATCCAGCACCATCAATAGGGGTGGGCGGAGTTCATGGAGTTGCACTACGTGGAATTCCGCAAAGTTGCAAAAAAACGCCATGGAATTCCTCGGAGTTCTGTTCCGCACTAATTACAGTCCAGAAGTAGAGAGAATCCTATTTGAGACACTATAAAAAATATATATTAAATCATCACTAAGGAACAATTGTGCAGCATGGAGTTGGGTAAATTGGAGCATAGTCTCATCTTCTGTTACAGCCTATAGAAGTAGACAGAATCCAGACTGAGTCACTATCAAAAAGATACATGAAATCATAGGGAATTAATACTAAGCAGCCTGGAGCTTGGTAACTCGGACAGGCTGCTTAGTATTAATATTCCCCTATGATTTCATGGATATGGCTCTGTTACAGCCATAGGAGTAGGCAGAATCCTAAGTCCCAACGGAGGCGCTATATAAAAAAGTAATATGAAATTAAGGGAAAGGACTGATTGCTTGCTGCAGACGTGATCAATTCATCCTAGAAGCGCCATCGAGCCAAATGGATCTGCCCAGAGCTCTTTGACGAGCCAGGACACCACAGTGTCTGTGGGTTTCTGCAAGCTGCATCAATGTTGCCAAACAGGGGTCCCCTGGCACGTATTTTCTCACAGATGTTAGGGAAGCCGAGGACGTATTGGCCTCATTTCGTAACTAAGTTAGCTGCTATTTGAAAAGTAAAAACATGTGTTTTTTTTCTTTCGGTTGGGCAGGGAGTGGGTTGAAGCCACCGGCTGCCTCTTGAGGGTAGCTGCCACTACAGCGGCAGAAAGCTGTATCTGGGGGGGTGCCCTCTCATTGGAGGAGGGAGGGGGCAGGAGGGATGGGATGGGTTGGGTTGGTGAGGGGGGTTTGTGGAGGGGTGGTGGGGCTTATAGGGGGAAAAAAAGCAACACAAGAAAATGAAACCGAAATTTTAGAGCAATTAAAGAGTTATGCACTAAGCACGGTAAGGACATGGAATGTTAGGATTGGCAAAATATATGTAAAAATTATTTTCTCTTCTAAATGCTTCGAATAAATTGCTTGGCCTGGAACGTTGCCGGCCTAAATAGTAAAAGGAAAAGACGTTTGGTCCGGGAAGAAATAGCTTTGTATAAGCCCAATTTGTTTTTTTTATCTGAGACACATGTTGCTTATGTTGATAGGAAAATGTTGGGATATCTGGGGCTCGAGGTGATAATTTGTTCAACATTCAATGCATCTATAAGGGGGGTTGCTATCTTGAAAGATAAACGTGTTAAGCTAGAAGTTGGGAAGAGTGTCTGTGATAAAAAAGGGAGGTGTGCTATTGTCCAATTAATGGCGGAAAAAATTAAATATGTTTTTTGTATAGTTTATGGGTCAAACTTTGATGATGCTTTTTGATCAGCTGAATATGGAATTATTGCAGTGAGCGGGTGAATTAATTATTATGGGTGATTTTAACTGCATAATGGACTACAAGGTTGATACTACGAGGGGCAATGTAAATCATAGAATGCGGAAAACACGAGCTGCTATCCTTGAGTTAGGGCGCATTCATAACATTAAAGATGTCTGGCGAGCTGCTTTTCCTACTACGGCTTGGTATACATATTACTCCGCCCCTCACAAGCTTTGCTCACGCATTGACATGGTTTGGGCATCAGATAGAGTAATGAGTTCTAGTACCATCGAACTTTGCCCCAGAATCAACTCAGATCATAATCCTCTTTTATTTACTTTTGATACTGAAAAGAGCTATACAACACCCCGAACATTTTCATTTCCTAGGCACCTACTTACTAATACCTTATTTATCTCATAACTCAAGCTGCATATTGTAGACTTTATCAAGATTAATCTTAACTCCACTACTTGTCTAATGGTATGGGACTCTTGCAAAGCGCGTATTCGGGGCTTTACCCAGCAATTTCTTTTTCATCAAAATTCTGAGCGGTCTAAAAAGGATAGAGCTTTGGTTAATGACATACTTTCCGCTGAATTGTTACTAGCGTAGGCTCTCCGCCGACACACCACGAATATAATAGAATTGGAACTACAATTAGGACGACTGAAGTCTGCTCTAAAAACTATTTTCTGGGATAAGAGCAGCATTAAATTACATAAATTTCAAGTGACACAGTATGAGAGCGGCGATAAAGTCGGAAAGCTATTAGCTTATAAAATAGCTGATGAACGAGCTAATACCCTGATTAAGAATTTAAAGGGCTCTAATAATATTATAATTGACCAACCTAACCAAATTTTAGAACACTTTGCTGCATTTTATAAAAAACTATATACTCCAGAAAATCAACCGACAGATGTGGATATTCAGAAATATCTGGATGATTTTCTAGAGAAACCCGACTCTCTTGAGCTGGAACAACTATCTAACCCCATTAGCTCATGTGAAATAAGAAAGGCCATCTTTTCCTTACCAGCTGGAAAGGCATCCGGAGAAGATACGATCCCATTAGAAATTTATAAGGGGTGCGTCGAGGAACTTATACCTCTCCTCTCCCAAGTTATTAATTATATTGGGGAAAACAAGGTAGCCCCGAAATCCTGGAATAAGGTAAAACTGGTCTTTTTTTTAAAAAAAAAGGGAAAATCACCAGATCAATGCAGTTCGTACCGCCCCATTTCGCTAATTAACGCGGATGCTAAAATATTTGCTAAAGTGTTAGCCACTCGACTAGCCCCTATAATACCGAAAATAGTAAGCCCAAACCAGCATGGGTTTGTAATCGGCAGGGATACTACCGCACATATTAATTTGGCTTTGACAGCTTTTGATATAGCTGAAAAGGAATCCACCCCACTCGGTATGATTATGCTTGACGCAGAAAAGGCTTTTGACCGAGTGGGGTGGGAATACTTGTGGCTAGTTATGATTGGCCTCGGTTTCAGGGGTACATTTTTGAATTGGATACAGTCATTGTATGACAATCCCATGGCCAAAATCAGCTATGCTGGTCTATTATCAGCTTCGTTTACTATCGCCCGGGGAACCCGTTAGGGGTGTCCCCTATCACCTCTTTTATTTGCTTTATCAATAGAACCATTTCTTTACGCCCTACGAATACAATCACTTATTATTCCTTTTAACTTTGGTCCTCACTTATTGAATCTTACAGCTTACGCTGATGACGTTGCCATATATTCAACTGATATCGGAAAGGCGATGCAGGGCATCATACTAGAAGCCAATAGATTTGGGGACGTCTCTGGTTATAAATTAAATTTAAATAAAACCCAAATAATTGCTAATTACAAACCAGAAGGACTAACTATTGGACTGTGCTCGGCGGCTACTTACTTAGGGGTTAAACTATCTGCAAATATTAAGGATTTAACTAAATTAAATTACGATGACCTAGTTAAAAATACTATAATTCTGTTAAAAAAAATGGCATAAACTTCCTTTCAATATTATTGGTAGAATTAACTTGATTCGTATGATAATCCTACCTAAATTTCTGTACTTTTTTCGCTCTATTCCTCTGGCATTATGTAATTCTTTTTTTTAAAAACTAGACTGGGTGTTCAGCAGTTTTATTTGGGGATACCGTAAAGCCCGCAGATCAATGACACTCTTAAAAGGGGCTCTCGATATGGGAGGGCTGAATTTCCCGGACTTTAAGTTGTACTTTTGGGCAGCATTTGTTGGACGCTTACGATATTTAATTAACTCTGAAGGCACAGACAAACGACCTTACTTTCTTACATTTATGCTTGATCTAGATGCGAAAATTTTCTTATGGAGAGTTAACGACCCCAACTACTACAAAAGAGTGCGTTTTAAGATAGCAAGGGATCTAGTCAAAATTTGGCGTAATATCCAGGCCTTCTGTAATGTGAATTTTTTCCATCCTAATCTGATTCTGTGGGGCAACCCCGGTTTACCGGGAATATTCAGTGATGGATTAACTAACATATGGGGAGCGCATGGAATAAAAAAGCTAGGGGATTTGTATGGAGCACAAGGGTTCCTGAGTTTCGAAACACTTAGAATATTATATAATATCCCTGACTCCATGAAGTTTAAGTACATGCAGATATTCGACTTTTTCACTCGAAAAATGAAACTAAAGAATATCTCTGATTCGAGCATATGGGATAATTTCTACTCACAGGAAACTAAATCATTAATTAGTGGCTGTTATAAATCTTTCAATACCTATAGAAACATGGACTGCAGTACAATATCAGAGAAGTGGAGCAGGATGTTAGGGACCAATATTACTCCGGCTGTAATTAGTCTATCTTTACATAATATCAACAATTTGGTCGCTTCATCAAGTCTAAGATTGCTGCAATTTAAAATAACCTGTATGCTTTACCATACCCCAGAAAGAATAACCAAATGGGCCTCGAATAGCACATACAGTGAACAAACTAAATGTCCCAAGTGCGCGTTGGCTGCAGCAAATCTGGTGCACATATTTTAAACTTGCCCTAAACTATTAGAATTTTGGACATCTCCCCAGACCAGAATATAATGATACTGAAATTAGGGAATATTCCTCCCTTAGATTCTGCGTTAGTTATGCTAGACACTAATGTTAGGAACATCCCACAAAAACCCTTATCCACTATTATGGTAACCTGCGCCAAACTCATAATTGCTCGTGCTTGGATCTCCCCTAATCCCCCACACATAATGGAATGGTGGTCTCTTCTTAATGAAATTTATAGTATGGAACTGGCGCTGGCTAGGCTCAGGGGTACTAAGTCTTTAGCTAAATTCAATAAGATTTGGGGGTCTCTCATATTTTAGTTGAAAAATTATGTATTATCTAGATCATTACTGTTTTCTGTTATATATGTGCTAAGATATATCTATATACTCTGTCTGGGTCCAATAAGAATCTTGTTAAATGATTTAATGCCAACCTAACGTCAACTCTGTAGACGTTTAGATCATCTTTTTTAGTTTGACTTATTTTGTATATTGTTGTTTCCTGTATTGCTAATAAAAACAATTTAAAAAAAGGAATTCCTCCGAGTTCTGCTCCGCACTAATTACAGTCCAGAAGTAGAGAGAATCCTATTTGAGACACTATAAAAAATATATATTAAATCATCACTAAGGAACAATTGTGCAGCATGGAGTTGGGTAAATTGGAACATAGTCTCATCTTCTGTTACAGCCTATAGAAGTAGACAGAATTCAGACAGAGTCACTATCAAAAAGATACATGAAATCATAGGGAATTAATACTAAGCAGCCTGGAGCTTGGTAACTCGGACAGGCTGCTTAGTATTAATATTCCCCTATGATTTCATGGATATGGCTCTGTTATAGCCCATAGGAGTAGTCAGAATCCTAAGTGCCAACGGAGGCGCTATATAAAAAGGTAATATGAAATTAAGGGAAAGGACTGATTGCTTGCTGCAGACGTGATCAATTCATCCTTGAAGCGCCATCGAGCCAAATGGATCTGCCCAGAGCTCTTTGACGAGCCAGGACACCACAGTGTCTGTGGGTTTCTGCAAGCTGCATCAATGTTGCCAAACAGGGGTCCCCTGGCACAGGCTCCCGCCGCTGTGTTGGCTCAGCATCAGATTCAAAATCACCTTTCTCATGCCTAGAATAGTAGCCATAATTTCATGATGGGTTTTAATATCTATTTTATAAACATGAAAGACCTGTTTTAAACATAATCCCACAGCATGTACGAAGAGGTCTCCATCCTAAAAAGTGAAACATTAATCCTTGCGTAAAATGGGACATTTCACTAAAAGCCTGACTTACAAGGGTGCAGAACAACACTTTGATTTCTGAACTATGTCCCCCCCCTGGGCTTCTCCTGGCACTCTAATTCATTCTCACTGGGTCACTCTAATGGACTTCTTTACGTTTTTTCTTTTGTCCTGGTCGCCATTTTGCTGCTGCTCTCGGCCGCTTTTCTCTGGACCCTGACCCGCCATCTTGTCCATTCCCTCGTCCTTTCCCCTTTTCCCTCATTTCCCCTGTGACGATCCTTAAATGTTTCTTCCTTTTTCTGATTTGCCTTTTCTCCATACCCTTGTATCCCTCCCACCCTACCTTGGTGTTTTGTGACTGTGTCCACCCTCCGACCCCGCTTAATGGAACTCTGCTCTCCTGGTTTTTTGGGTCCAGACCTGAGAAAATCTACTATTTGTATATATATGTATATAGAGATCACTCTAATCACTAGTACATGCATTAGACCTGTGTACTCTCTACCATTCCTATGTGACCCTTAGAGTATTTCCAGTCATATCCCTTCCCTATGTATATAGAGATAACTCTAATCACTAGTATATGCTGAAGACCGTTGTGCTTTCCACCATTCCTATGTGACTCTTAGAGTATATCCATTTGTATGACTTTACTACCTTTACATTTGCAATGTTTTTTTGTATCTCTTCCTTGTGTGACTTTATAACTTGTACATTTGCAATGTTTTTTCTGTTTGGATCTGTTATGTAACGCATGTAACCCTAAGTCCTTATGTATCGCAACTGGTTCTTATGTAAAGCGCTCTGACACCTTCGGGTAATGTTCACGCTATATAAAATCGCATTAAATAAAAATAAAAAAAAATAAAAAAGTACTAGGGTACTCAGCAGAGAAGAGACACAGGGGCAGGGGTAGACATAGGACAGTGTGCTTGAACAAAAGGGCTCGGGGATGGTTCGTGTTACGCGCCCGAAGCACCAACTGGCCACACACTGAAAAGGCACCTTGTGTCCAAAGGTAGCATGTACTCTCAGTGGGTTTTCCTTCAAGTCTTTTCCATCTCTCACTTCTATGAGTCTTGTCACCATCACACGCATGAGCTCTGCGACCTAAGACAGGACGAGAGCGCTCTGGTCACGCGAACACCACTAAATGAGATGAACCATGCTGCTTGTCCCTGACCCCTGATGCACTTCAGCGCCTTGCGAGGGCTATGAAGCACTTTAAATAAAGCAATTACAATATAGTACATGGAAGGGGGCTGTCTTATTTCCTCTCTATCCAAGTTTGTGAATAGTCCTGGCTGGTGCTGGAAATGTGGGGCGACAGAGCTGCTCCGTCCAGGCCTCATCCCACTCCCTGCCCCGCTGGAGAGCTCAGGGTGCTCTAAAGGCGGGGTGATGAAGGTGGGGGTGAGCACCACAGAAGCAAGCCACTCGACTTGCAACGTGAATATCTAGTTAGGATCCGGTACAATGTGGGCATGTGCAAAACGCACCTGCTGTATCTGTAACGTGTGCATGGTGGAAGGGGAGCACGTTTACCTGCGGGATTTCCAGGGGTGCAGGTGCGGATACCGACGGGATGAAGCTCCTGGGTGGGAAGCGGCGTGTTCCCAGCTTGCTTCACCGGCAGCCACGCCGTCCCAGCGGCTGCCAAAGCACCGAAGCCTGTCTCTTCTCTGAGCCGGGAGAAGGTCACAGGCTGGCACATCAAGACTGGGGGGAGGAGGAGGCCACAGAGGAGTCTGGGGTAAAGATCACTGATCAGTACGCCGATTAGAGAGGAATGTTTACCAGCCAGCGAATCAGATGAGGTCCCCGGCTCTATATATTGATTGTGAGGGAGCTGAAGGTGAAAAGTTGGAGAGGAGAAATCCCCAGTAGCGCCTTCTACAGGAGTCCACCCTGAGGAGAAGGTGAGATGCCTGCCACATGGATGCTGGTAAACTGAACTCCACTCCGTTGGAGTTTCAGAGCTCAGAGAACTTCGCCAGTGGAGCAGAGTTTACAGTTCACGCCTAGTCATCAATCATAAGCGGTCAGCAGACTGTCACTCCCAATCACAGCGGATATCAGGCAAGTCTGTAGACTGTGTGTGGAACGCACTCCCACACACACACACACAGCACTGTAAAGTGGTGCAACTCCTCTCGGAAGGAAGAGGCACCCAGCCCGACACAAGTCAATCCAAGATGCATCCAGGCAATTCAGACCACAATGTCTGGTGTGCGGTGATACAAGCCACACCAGACAATACCGTTCTCACAAAATGAGTAGTTTCAAATTCCGGACCTCCCTGGAAATGAGAAGTCTGTTGCGTTTTGATACGGGTCGCACCAGACGATACCAGTCGCACCCATCAGAGTTGCAAAGTCTGTACCTCCCTAGTAATGAGACACAACTTTATTTATTTATTTATGTATTTATTTAAAGAGTTTTATATAGCACTGACTTGACCTGAAGGAAGCAGAGCGCTTTATAAGAGAATCAACGATGTAACAGAAAAAGATCAACAATTACACATTACATGAACAAATAGGCAATACATTAGGAGAGGAGAGAAAGGAGGGAGAAAAGTAGTGGAGGGGGCAGGGGAGGTGAGAAAGGGAAGATAAGGGAAGAGACAACAAGGAGAGAAGAAAGAAAGTCTGTCTAAAGACCAACTGGGTAGGTGACGACCAAGGAGGGAATCCACGGCCCATCTCCTCTATAGCTAAACCAGGTAGCTCCATCGGGCATCAAACAAAATAGTTCAGTCTCAAGTGGCGAGGGAAGCAGTTCCCCCAAAAACTTAGAGGGTGGGGACAAAGTGCAATGGCAGGTGAGGGCAAAGGACAGAAGTTGGAAAGAGTAGGAGTGGAGAGGGGTGAGGGAAGGGAGGGGGGGGAGATAAGGTCAGGAGAAATGCAGGAGTGTTTGCCCAAAGTCCGGCTGGGTAGGTGATGGCCAAGGAGGGAATCCATAGCCCATCTCCTCTTTAGTTCGCGAGGTAGCTCCACTGGGCGTCATTCAAAATGGCTGGTTTCAGCTGCCGATGGAGGGTTCATAGAGTCAATGCCTGGGACGACCATCTTGAGGATAGGCAGGGGGATGAGTCCTTGATATACGAATTCCGAGGGTCCTCATAATTTTCTATAATCCGGATGAAAGGGGGTGCAAACTAAGCATAGGATCGGCATGATGCGAGCTGAGTGCACCTGAACTCGCCTGGTGCACGTTGATACTGGTCACACCAGGCAATTCAGGTCTTTCCCACAATGAAGAGTAACAACTTCCGTAGTTCCCTGGAAATGAGGCATAACGCTTGGTGCCCATTGATACTGGCCTCACCAGGCAAATCTGGTCACACACACAGGCGCAAGTTCAGGTTTGTCACACAAGGTAAAATGCAGCACCACTACAGGTACATCCTCACCTCTGGGGGACGCACCCTGTGAGTCAGACATCACATGCAATGAGCATACAGTAGGCCTGTCGCACGAGAGTGATAGGGCATGATTGAAGAAGTGGGTTATGCGGGATCCCGCAACCGGTGAATACTCTCACCACCAACGAGACGCTTATATGCGTTGAAGTCCCCACGATGTGGGGGCTCTTCTCATTAGATGCAGGTAATGCTTTTAGGGCTCCACACTGGGAAATCTAGTCTCCAGGCAAACTTTTTAGTTTCACGCTTATGTCGTGCTACCAGTTGAGATTCATCGGATGATGTGGACACTTAAGAGGACATCACTCTCCGCGTATCATATGTAGACTGTATGGGTCCACAGCGAACATGGGGCAAGCCAGCAAGCCCTTGGAGAGCGCACTTCAGGGTGCCACACAGCAGCAGGTAGTCAGCCTGGGCCAGCCACTATTCAGAATGTGCGCTCTGTCCCATTCAAGCGATACAAAAGGGGATGATGGACGGAGCGTTTGAGCAAATCAAACACTCACCCCCAGTCAACTGATCTGGGTTTAATCCATCACCATTCTTTAGCTCACTTGGCCACCCCAGTTCAGACATGGCAATATGCAAATTAGTCTGACCCTGTGCCTCATGGGAACAGTCCAGCCCGAACTACCATGCCATGTCTTCCCTGGACCAGAAAAAAGCATCCTGGGACCGTCCCATTCAAGGGCAGTAATCCTCCTTGTGCACAACAGAATCCTCTGGCAGTGTGCACCACATAGTTCTAGGTTCTCCAGTCCCACGCCCCCACAAGTGTATCTCTCTCCTGCTGAAATATGGCACCAGTAGATATACTGGAGTGTGCATTTGAAGGCGGGGTCATTCAGAGGGTTTCCCTTTGAACCACACATTTCTCCCTGAAATTGCTGTCCTATCCGTCATGAGGCCCTAAAATTCAGATCCTAATCTTTAATTGGGCCATGTTCCGGCTCCAGAGGCCATGCGTCAAAACCTCTTCCTCCAATCTATCCAGCTATGCATTCAAATGGGAGAGGTCCAACTGCATGCCAAATGTTTATGCCTGTCGTTGGGGAGTGCACAGATGTGCTCCCCCAGCCTCCAGTGTGGGATGTAGACAAACTAAAAGGCACAGCAAGAGTAATAGAGCAGAGAAATGCCCACTTTCTATAAGTGCAAAAACAAGGGGGGGAACCTGGTATCATACTCAATTAAAGCACTTGATTTATTGCAACAACCACACTATATTCCTTTGGTGATTGGGTTATTTATTCACCCTACTTTTTCAACAATTCTTTTTTATATATTATGTAAGGACCTCACATCCTATAGTGAAACACATATCAAGTAACATATACATATTTACATACATAACAATTTATACGACATTTATCACATTTATACAATACCAACAATTTACACAAACATTCATTTGACATCATGAACATAAATATAACACAAAACCAATGTATCATATACACTCCAAAAGACACCACTAAATTTTCTTTGGTATTCCTACAATTCAGTCCATTATTTCCTGAATTATGTGTATATCCGTATCAATATTTTCAATCTTAATTGAAATTGCCGACGCCTTTCAAGCCACACAGTTATCAATGGGCTCTCATCAGGGCTTCTTAGTGATAACTTGACCACACAACCCCTAAGCTTCCTTGCTCGAGACCCTCCTTGAGGATCCCTTTTTATCTGCATAGGGTTATCAACAGTTGATCCATTGCTAAATCCAGAGAGCTGCTTGGATATTCAGAATTGATTAAAGTCAGACAATGGCAGGCATGATCATAATGCGAGTGAAGGACATCATAAATACAAAGAATGGTGGAGGTTAATCAATCAATCAGTCATTTGTTAAGCGCACTACATACCCTCGAGGGTCTCAAGGCGCTGGGGGGGAGGTGGGGGCCACTACTGATCGAACAGCCAGGTCTTTAGATTCTTTTTGGATGCGGTGTAGTCGATTGATGAGCTTGGTCGGGGCTCCCGCGTAGAGGGCGTTTCCGTAGTCGAGTCTGCTGCTGACAAGGGCCTGGGTGACTGTATTTCTTGTATCTGTTGGGATCCATCTGTAGATCTTGTGGAGCATGCGGAGGAAGTTGAAGCAAGAGGAGGAGATGGCGTTGACTTGCTTGGTCATTGAAAGCGTTGAGTCGAGGATGATTCCCAGGTTGTGTGCGTGGTCGGTGGGGGTCGGGACTGCCCCCAGTGCCGTTGGCCACCAGGAGTCGTCTCAGGCTGACGGGTTGGAGCCGAGGACGAGGACCTCCGTCTTGTCCGAGTTCAGCTTCAGATGGCTGATCTTCATCCAGTCGACGACGGCCTTCATTCTTTCGTGGAGGTTGGCTTTGGCGATGATGGGGTCCTTGGTGAGGGAGAGGATCAGTTGAGTGTCGTCGGCATAGGAGATTATGTTGAGGTCTTGCTGTTAGGCGACGTGTGCGAGCGGGCCATGTAAATGTTGAACAGTGTCGGGCTGAGGGAGGATCCTTGAGGTACGCTGCAGATGATCTCGGAGGCTTCGGAACGGAACGGGGGAGGCGGACGCTCTGGGTTCTGCCGGAGAGAAAGGAGGTGGTTCATTCCAGAGCCTTGTCTAGGATCCCTGCGGCGTGGAGGCGTGCGCATAGTGTGCGGTTGCAGACAGTGTCAAAGAGGGTGGAGAGGTCTAGGAGGATGAGTGCTGCAGTCTCCCTGTTGTCTAGCAGGGTCCTGATGTCATCGGTGGTGGTGATGAGGGCAGTCTCGGTGCTGTGGTTGCTGCGGAACCCTGACTGGCAAGGGTCCAGGATTCTGTTCTCTTAGAGGTATTGGGTTAGCTGTCTGTTAACGATTTTCTCGATGACCTTGGTCGGGAAGGGGAGCAGAGAGATAGGTCGGAAGTTCTTGAGGTCTCTTGGGTCTGCCTTGGGTTTTTTGAGTAGGGCGCAGTGCTTAATTTGTGCCGGTGCTTAGCACCGGCACTTATTTCTAAGGGCCGGGTCTACACTCTAATTGAGTCCACAGTCCACATGCACTATGAATTGGCTGCGCTGTGCGCTGTTCAGTGTAGGTGCCACCGTTCCAGTCTCCCCCCATCCCCGTGGAAAGCTGACAGGGCACACAAATGTTTGAGCGTAAAATATTTAAACTGAATGCAGCAGCTCGTCTGCCTACATAGGAACCACACTCATCACATTACCGCCAGAAACGGAACCTTCACCAACACTATCACACGCCAATTTCATTTTCTAGTGATTCATTGGTAACGTCAGGTGCTAGCGTAGTGCACTGCCAATAAAAGATTGCAAACTATAGTATTCGCCTGGCCCCGTCCCTCCTTGGCGAATCATCACGTTTGTGTACAGAATCGGACCGATTAAGTAATGTTTTCACCCTCCGCCTGCTCAGCATACTGCGCAGCTGCGGAGTTCCTAAATCATTATGTGACGACAGAAGCAATCATCGTGTCGAGCAGCAGGCCTCCTCCCTCGCAGATGAAATAAAACTAAAGAGTCTGTCCTGCAGAGCCAGTAAGTAATGCCTATCACTAGTGTTATATTTGTTTACAATTTCAGCTTTTGAATGTATGATTATGCTAAATAAAGTTTTACAGTGTGGGGTCCGCAGCTGCAGCTTTTCCGGTACTGCTGCTGGCTTTTATCTTTTTCGGAAGAACTGCAGCCATGGGCCCACATGATAAAACTTTATTTAGCATAATAAGCCATTTGAATGCTTTGTAGACAGATATAACATTGAACACTAGTACACAGCTGATTGGAGAAAAACAAGACTATCTGAACGTGCCACTGGACGCAAAATTGCTTCGAGTGGCATATTCAGGTAATCTTGTTTTTCTGTAATCAGCTTTGTGCCAGTGTTCAGTGTTATATTTGTCTACAAAGCATTCATGTGGCTGATTATGCTAAATATCATTTTATAGTGTGTGGGGCTCACGGCTGCAGCTCTTCTCCACTGCTGTTGGCTTTTAACTTTTGCAGCAAAATAAATAATTTTTAAAGTTAAAAGACGGCAACAGTGGCGGAAGAACTGCAGATGTGATCCCCACACACTATAAAGTGTTATTTAGCATACTAAGCCATTTGAATGCTTTGAAGACCAAAATAACACTTAAAACCGGCACAAAGCTGATGGAAGAAAAGCAAGATTACCTGAACGTGCCACCTGAGCCAAATTTGCATCGAGTGGCATGTTTAGGTAAACTTGATCTTCTGCCATCAGCTGTATACTAGTGTTCAGTATTACATTTGTTAACAAAACATTGAAATGGCTCATTATGTTAAATAACTTTTTATAACTCAAGCCCACGGATGTGGTTCTTCCTCCACTGCTGCTGGCTTTTATGTTAAAAAAAAAAGATTTATTTTGGCTTGAGTGGCACATTCAAGTAGTCTTGTTTTCTGCCATCAGGACGAGTCGGCACTGGTGACCGTGATGGATGAACTTCGTTCGCGGGCAGACAGGAATCAGGCAGCGGTTCTTATCCTGCTTGACCTGTCTGCCACGTTCGACACGGTTAACCATGGAATTCTTCTGAGCAGGCTAGAGGAGGTGGGGGTGAAGGGACGTGCTTTGCAATGGCTTCACTCCTTTCTTACGGATCGGACGCAGGCCGTGTCCCTCCCTCCTTACCGGTCTGAACAGATTAATATCACTCATGGGGTACCCCAGGGCTCGGCCATCAGCCCGATACTCTTCAATATTTATATGAAACCTTTGATTGCGGTCGTTAAAGAGCATAGGATTAGCATCACAAACTATGCTGACGACACGCAACTCATCCTCTCATTGGAGGGGGAGCAATCCGTCTCTATTGAAGAGTTTCATTGCTGTTTGCGCAACATGGCCCAATGGCTGAAAGTTAATTCTTTGCAATGTAATGCCGGTAAGACGGAGATTCTTTTCTACCCTGTTGATAGAATTCCATCAATGTTGCCTAGTAACTTCTGGCCCAGTGAAATGTCAATGGTAGTGAGACCAGTGGAGAGGGTTCGCAACCTGGGTATTGTGTTTAACAACAAGCTGAACATGGAAGCCCAAGTTACTAAAACCGTGTGAAATTGCTTGGCAATCATTAGATCGTTACGCAAAATTCTTCCTCTTTTACCACCTCAAGTTCGGGCCCTTGTTGTTCAGAGTACTGTCTTGAGTAGACTGGACTACTGTAACGCCCTCTTGCTTGAATCTCCTAAGTCCCTGCTGGACAGATTACTGAGAATACAGTCTGCCGCAGCTAAACTTGCTCTGGGATGGCCGAGACGTTCCTCATCCTCCAGGGCTCTTGCAGAACTCCATTGGCTGCCGGTGGGACAGAGAATTAAGTTTAAATCTCTCTGTCTTGTATTCAAAGCTCTGAATGGGACGGGTCCTATTGCGCTACAGAGAAAGTTTGAGTGGTACGTCCCAGATATCTTCGCTCTGCTTCAGCTGGACTGGTCAAGGTAGCCAGATTTAGGAAAGCTAGAACTGGGGGCAGAACCTTCGCAGTTGCGGCGGCTAAACTGTGGAACGGATTGCCCCCGGAAGTAAGACATATTAGTGAGCTCTTACCCTTCAAGAAAAGGCTAAAGACTCTGTTATTTCCTAACGTTTAGTTGACATACTGTCTGCCTCTGGTTGCCAATACCTTTTTGTTGCTTGCCTTCCCATTGTGTACTTTGAGTTTTTCTCAGCGCCAGGATGCCGTAAGGTGATAGAGCACTCTACAATGAAATAAATATTTAATAAATAAAATGTTCTAAAGTAAAAATAGAAGTCCTACAACACAATGTACTCTGCTAGTTCTTCAAAGCCTTGTACTTGCTAAAGGTAGCACACATTATGGGTTCAATTGGCCGCTATTGAGGACAGCCCACCAGCCTAGCCGTACCATAATGCAGCTACATAGACTGCACAGGCAGTCGTCACTGGCGTTTCACCTTCCTAGAGTACAGGTTCCCATCCAATGGTGTGCTTAACCGAGTGTGGCGGAGTGGTTTTGGAAGTAGTGAGCTGCCAACTGGTAGACTTGTGCAACTGCCCCCCCTGCCAGTCTTTAATTGTTAGCCAAGACCACTTTGGATTCAGGGAAATAGGTGGGCAGAGCTAGTAGAGGAAGTTGGTGGACCTGGGGACGTGGGTGTGGCCTCCTACAAAAATTTGAGCACCTGGACTTAATATTTTACAAATTAAGCACTGGTAGGGCGTTGATCTCGGCGTGTTTCCAGCTCTCTGGGAAGGTCACGGTCTCAAGGGAGAGATTGATGACGTTGCGTAGGTGGGGTGCAATGGAGCTGCTTGCTTTGTTGAAGAAGTGGTGCGGGAACGGATTTGACGGAGTGCTGGAGTGGATTGTGCTCATGGTCTTGATGGTGTCATCGACGCTCACGCTGGTCCAGGCTAGCAAGGGGACGTGGTCGATGGTGTGCGGAGGGTCTGTAGTGTTGCTGTCTGTTGGGGCTGTCTGGGTGTTAAAGCTGTCATGGATGTCTGCTATCTTGTGGTGTAAGAAGGTGGCGAGGGAGTCGCATAGGGCTTGAGAAGGCGGGATGTCATTGGTGTTGGAGCTGAGGTTGGAAAGTTTCTTCACGATGTTGAAGAGCTCCTTGCTGTCGTGTGCATTGTTGTCGAGGCGGTCTTTGAAGGAGGTCTTCTTGGCAGCCCTGATGAGGTGGTGGTGGTTGCGGATGGCGTCCTTGTGTGCTGCGTGGCTGTTCAGAGTTAGTTCACTGTGCCATTTCTCTAGTTTCCTGCAGGCTTGCTTGGAATCTAGGTGTTCTGGGGTGAACCAGCTAGCCCTCTTGCTGGTGTCTCTGTGGGGGGGTTTCTTCAGCGGGGCGAGGGTGTTGGCGCAGTCCTCGATCCAGCGTTTGAGGTTGTGGGCAGCATCGTCGGTGTTGGAGGGTTCAGTGGGTGGGCTGAGAGTGAGGTTTGCATGTAGTTGGTCTTCGGTGATGTTGCTCCATCGGCGGCAGGGGATGTGTTGGGTGCGGTGGTGTGTGGTGGGTTTCTGGAAGGTGAAGTGGATGTAGTGGTGGTCGGTCCAGAGGAGATCGATGTTGTGGCTGACGGAGACGTACGGGCTTGAGGATAGGTCGGGGTCTAGCGTGTGGCCGGCGGAGTGGGTGGGCGTTGTGACGAGTTGTCTCAGTCTGAGGTTGGCGAGGTTATCGATCAGGGTTGTGGAGTTGTTGTTGTTGTTCTCAAGGTGAACGTTCAGGTCTCCAAGGAGGATGGAGTCGGTGGAGGTCAGGGGGTGCGTGCTGTTGAAGTCGGCATTGGAGTCACTCAACTGGGGGCGGGGTCCGGGGGTCAGTAGACGAGGGTGCCTCTGAGGGTGGAGTTGGGGTCTGTGTGGTTCTGGAAATGCATGTGTTCTGTGGTACTGAGCGCGTCGTCGATGCTAGTCGAGACCCTGATGCTGTTCTTGTGGACGATGGCGATTCCTCCTCCGACTCCGTTGGTGGGGAGGTTAAAGAGTGACTATTAGTTTTATTTGTGTTGTAGATTATTCCAACGTGTTATTACTAAGAAGCCCTGATGAGAGCCCATTGAGAAACCGTGTCGCTTGAAACGCCTCGGCAATTTCAATTAAGATTGCAAATATTGATATGGATATACACATAATTCAGGAAATAATGGACTGAATTGTAGGAACACCAAAGAAAATTTTGTGGGTTTTTTTTGGAGTGTATATGATACATTGGTATTGTATTGTATTGTATTGTATTGTAAGGGGAATTTATAAAGCGCGCTGACACCATGGGTTTCCTGGCGCTGGCAGACAACTGGGGGACTGGGAGGGTTTAGCCAGATTGAGGGAAAAGCCAAGTTTTTAGGGATTTACGGAAGAGGGTAAGGGAATTGGAGGTTTTAAGAGAGAGGGGGAAGGAATTCCAGAGTTTGGGGGCCAGAAATGCAAATCTCCGGCCTCCGGATCTGCAGAGTTTGACAGGGGGAGTGAGTAAGAGGTGCAGATGAGAGGATCTCAGGTTCCGAGAGGGGCTGTAGGTCCTGATGAGAGATTTCAAAAAAACAGGACAGGAACCAGATAAGGATTTAAAGGTGAGGCAGCCGATCTTAAAGGCTGCCCTCGAGATGACGGGGAGCCAGTGCAGTTTTAGAAGGAGGGGTTTGGCGGATTGCCATTTCGGAATCCCAAAGGCCAATCTCGCCGCTTGATTCTGAACGAATTGTAGTCTGCAGAGAGATGTTTTGGGCAGACCATGATAGATAGCATTCGAAAAATCTAAGCGGGAGAGGACAAGGGCCATGATTACTTGCAGGAGAGCTTCAGGAGTGAGGAGATAAGCCACCTTCCTGATCCTGCGCAGCTGGAACATGCAGGAGGAGACAACTGGTTTTGTGTTATATTTATGTTCATGATGTCAAATTAATGTTTATGTAAATTGTTGGTATTGTATAAATGTAATAAATGTCGTATAAATTGTTATGTATGTAAATATGTATATGTTACTTGATATGTGTTTCACTGTAAGGATGTGAGGTCATTACATTATATATAAATAAGAATTGTTGAAAAAATAGGGTGAATAAATAACCCAATCACCAAAGGAATATAGTGTGGTTGTTGCAATAAACCACACTACACCACGCTTTAATTGAGTAGGATACCAGGTTCCTCCTCTTGTTTTTGCATTTATGAATGGCCCTACCTGGGTCCTGTCTTATGGGCCTGACCCCTGTGTTTATTCACTTTCTGTGAGTGGCATGTCTAGGCTAGTAATGACAAAACCACTTTTACCACAGGCGAGGGTCTGTCATTGTGAATCCATATAAGAGGAAACATTATGAGGCTGCTCCACTGAAATCCACTACTGCAGCCTGAATTCATTTCCACCCTTCTCCCATGTTAACCTTTAGGAAGAGCAACCCTCATAGATAGTGAAAACACACATGGGTATTCTTCACTAACCGGGCAGGGTACACACATGTGTACCTGCCCTGACTTTCCCCTAGCACTTGCATAACCCTACGGGACTTACCCTAGGTGTGCTCTAGTGGTGATCAAAGGTCCCCTCAGGACTAGCTAGTTATTTAGCAAACCCAGTCTGAGCGTAGGTGCTACGGTGCACACCCAGGCCTGCATTGGCAGGCTGGACAAATGTTTAAAACACCATTGGTGGAACTGCCCACACACAAGCCTGCAACGGCAGGCTGGACACATGTTCAAAAACACCATAGGTGAAAGTGTGCACTCATAGGACTGAAATGGCAGGCTTAAAACATTTTACAAATCACCATAGGCGCAAGTGCGACTACACTGGACACATGGTTAAAAACAACATAGGTGGCAGTGTGCACGCCCTGGCCTGCAATGGCAGGCTTGACATATTTAAGTATATCATAGATGCAAGTGCATCCAGTCCATTTCCTAACATGGATAAAACGGGTGCATGCACTTTCACGCTGCATTTACAGTGGGAAAGTGCCCAGAGCCCTAAGGCCACTACAAAAGAATCAGCAAACCCAGGAGATGTCCTATGGAAGAGCTGACCCACCTCAGTAGGGAAAATCCACATGGGGTTTCTTCACTACCCGGGCAGAGAACACTCATTTGTACCTACCCGGTCACCCCCCTATCACATGCTTCACCCCTCATGACTTACCCTAGCAGTGCTCTGGTGGTAGTGAAAGGACTGCTCAGGGCTGGCTACTGAATGAGAAAGGCCAACCTCACTTGATACATGTTTGACTGGCTACTCTGGTGGGTGGCACTACTAGCCAGTGCCGTATCCATCCTGGGTATGTGGTGTACCTTTTTACAGGTCACTCAACGGTAGAACACCTTAACCAATTAAGTAAACATCCCTTCCTGGAAAGGTAGGAAGGGTGCACCCCCTTTCCCATTGCAGTATACAGTGGGAATGTGCCCAGAGTCCTAAGGCCACGAAAACAGATCAGCAAAAAACAGGAGGGCATGAAGCAAAAGGTTTAGGGAAATACCCTAAGAAGGGCCATGACCAAAGTCAGTCCAAACTTAGGTGGCATGGTGTGCAAAATAATGATAGATGGGGATAGGCCCACAAGTGATTACCAGTGGCTGTGATTTATTCAAGCATTCCATCCATCACTGTGTTGCATACGTATAGCATGGCGCAAGGGCTTTGTAAATCTGGGCCTCAGTGTATCAGTCGCACATGAATAGTAGTTCTAGATCTACCAGTTACAGATGGCTAGTTGGAGCTAGGGGCCTGATTCACAAATGGTCTCCGCACTCGTGAGCAATGCGCTCAGTGAGGATATTGGCAATGGACTAGCCGATGGCCTCTATGGAGACTGCCATCGGGGTCAATGCTCAGTTCCTGACAAACATGATGTAGGATCTCCATGGCACGTCTAGCTTCAGGGGTGAGCTGGGCATACTGGTTTTTGAACCCCTGCCACCGATTGTGCCTCCCGGCTTCTAACGCCTTCTGTAGACATTCATTGAGGCTGGTGGCCTTTTAAAATAGCTTCCATGGAGAGCAGAAGAGAACGAGACAGTTCAGCCATGTACCTCACGTACTGTTCCGTTTCATCCGCCTCCTTTCCTTCATCTAGTGTGGCGGCATGAGGGTGCCTTGACAGGTAGTTTGCTGGGTTATGGGATCCAAGACAGTACTCCAAGACAGTACTCCACTTGACAATTGTTTTCCTGAAGTTGGAACATCCATTTCTCGACCCTGAGGGGCAGTTTCGATGCTGTACTGAAAAATGGTATTAGGGGTTGTGGTCAGTAATGACTGTGAATGGATTGCCGGAAACATATAGATAGAAGTGGTGGTACCCCCAATGAATGGATATCGCATCTTTATCAATCTGAGAGTATCTCTGTCCTGTCATCATGAGAGATCAGCTCGGAAAAGCTACTGGGGCCCATTCTTCCTCTGCTCTTCATTGCCACAGCATGTCACTCACGCCTGCATCTACTGCTTTTGTGGTGTCCTTCTGGGGGTCAAAATAGATCAACATTGTATCGGCTGACAGGGCATCTTTGGTTGCTTGAAAAGCCTGTTCTTGATTGGGCCCCATTACCATGGGACCGTGGCCGTAGTGAGGTCTCTGAATGGTTGTGTTAGAGTTGTGAGGTCTTTGATAAATGGACCACAGTAATTGATTGTTAGATCTGGGGGTCTCTAGTTGGCAATGGTATTCACATTTGTCCAAATAGGGACCCTTACTTCTAAGTCAGGATAAGGGGATTACACTCCTTAATAACCCCTGCTCACTCCCTTGGTAGCTTAGCACGAGCAAACAGGCTTATCTCAGAGGCAATGTGTTAAGTATTTGTGACTACACAGTAATTCTGTGAAAACACTACAGATGGACACAACACAGGTTTTATAAAAATAAGTATTCTTTATATAGACTTAAACACAAGACCACAAACGACAAAAATCCACAATACTACACTTAAGGTTACTTAAAAGATGATTAAAGTCTCTTAGTTCAAGTTGTTGGTAAATGCGACATAGTACCTGGATGCATAACTCAAAGTGGAAAAAAGGCTCGCAAAAGGGAAGATTTGTCGGTTCCGTGACCCAGGGAAACGGTTGCGTCCTTCCTCAATGCTTGCGCAGAGTAGGGGACTCGTCGTGAGCCTTACCAGTGCAAAGGTGATGAGTAGATTCTCGGCCTGCGAGCCCGTTGCGGTGCGCAAGATGGCGCCTTGATGCGATGCGATGATCCGGTTGCGATGCGAGAAGATGGCGTCCTTGATGCGGCGATACGATGATGAGCGATGACGCCCTGGCAGCCTAGAGACGACTCTGTACCTTGGAGCCGCAAAAGGCCCTGCGACACGCTTCTCCGGTGATGCGATGGCGTCTCTCACGATGGCGTCACACTTCTCCGGTGATGCGACAGCAGGTAGCTTCGATGAACACACACTTCCAGGGAGATGCTGCGAAGGCTCGTTTCTCCGACATTGCGATGATTTCAGCTGCGGCGACGACGCGCTTCTTCTCGATGCGTCGCGCTTCCAGCTCCCAGCGGCACGCAGGTGACTGGAGTCAGAATTCCCAGCAAGGAAATTCAGGAGGGAGCTGGAGGTGAAGTCTTTTGTCCCTGAGACTTCAGCAGGAGACAAGCACAGTTCAAGCCCTTGGAGAATATTCTCTAGATGAAAGTCCTTACAAAGTTCCTTCTCCTTTCCCTTGGCAATGAAGCAACCACTGCAGGCCAACCCAGCAAACAGCACACTGGCAGAGGGGCAGTACAACTCTTGCAGCTTCTGTGGTTCTTCTCCTTGGCAGAAAGGTTTCTTGTTCCAGAAGTGATCTAATTTCTTCGGCTCAGGGTCCCAATATTTATACCCCCAAATCCTTTGTTCTCTGAAGGCAGAGAGGCCTCTCCCTAGTCCAAACCAGTTCCTGAGCACTTTGTTTACATGACTCTCTTCTTCCCTTCACTGTGCAGGGCAGAGACATCAGCCGCCCCACAGGAGGTGGAGCCAGCACAGGGGAGGGAAGATACAGCTCTGGAGCACTCTGTTGACATGATTCTTCCTCTCCTTTCACAGTGCAGGGCAGAGACATCAGACAAGCCACATGGAGTGGAGCCAGCATTGTAAAGGGAAGGCCCAGCCCTATTCAGGTCCCAGGTGCATCTCCTCCCTCCCATCTAGATGCAGATCTCTCTATTCACCACTGGGCTGCCCCAGCCTATCTCCTGGAATCCCCCAGCCCTGTGACCCACAAACACAGACAAGGAATACACAACCCAGCAGAGGCAGGCCTGGATGGTTAGACAAGCAAATACCTACTTTCTAAAAGTGGTATTTGCAAACACAGAATATTAAAATGAACCTTACTAAAATGTACTTTATTATTCTGAGTTCAGGCATACTAAATTCGAATTTCTACCATGTTCCCTGAGTTAGTTAGGATTATAAGAATGTAATATTCTAACAGCCACCTGGTTCACTGACGAGCTCCAGGCTTCCAAATGCCGACGCCGGAAAGTGAAGAAAATATGGCTCCACGAACGCACACCGGACAACCCCACTGCCCACAAGGACGCCACCCGCAGACATCACCACCTCATCCGATTAGCCAAGAGATCCTCCTTCAAAAACCACTTGGACTACAACGCACACAACAGCAAAGAGCTCTTCAGCATCGTAAAGGAACTCTGCAACCCCAGCGCCAACGCCAACGACATCCCGCCCTCACAAGAACTGTGCCAAGAACTGTGCAACTCACTAGCCACCTTCTTCCACTGCAAGATCGCTGACATCCACGACAGCTTCAATACCACAACCGCCCCGACTACGCCAGACTCCACCTCCCCTGTGAACACCACCAGCGCCATCCGACTGACCTCCTGGTCCAAAGTCAAATACGACGAGGCACGCAAGGTCATGAACTTCATCCACTCAGGATCTCCGTCAGACCCATGCCCAAACCACGTATTCAACAAAGCAGACGCAGCCATCGCACCCCAACTACGGAAGGTCATCAACATCTCCTTTGAAACAGCAACATTCCCGGAAAGCTGGAAACATGCTGAAATCAACGCCCCCCTCAAGAAGCCGAAGGCGGACCCCAAGGGTCCCCAAGAACTTCCGGCCCAACTCCCTGCTGCCGTTCCCGGCAAAGGTCATCGAGAAAATCGTCAACAGGCAATTGGCCCGCCACCTGGAACACAACAACATCTTGGACCCGTCCCAGTCCGGATTCAGACGAAACCACATCACCGAGACAGCCCTCAACGCCGCCACAGATGACATTAGGAGCCAACTAGACAACACCGAAACATCAGCTCTCATCCTCCTGGGCCTGTTGGCCGCCTTCGACATGGTCTGCCATCGCACTCTAAAGACACGCCTCCTAGGAGCCGGAATCCAAGAGAACGCCCTTTACTGGACCACGTCCTTCCTCTCCGGAAGAACCCAGAGCATCCGCCTCCCACCCTTCCGTTCCGAAGCCACCGACATCATCTGCAGCGTCCCCAGGGCTCATCCCTCAGCCCGATGCTGTTCAACATCTACATGGCCACCCTCGCACAAGTGGCCCGCCATCACGACCTCAACATGATCTCCTACGCCGACGACACCCAGCTCATCCTCTCCCTCACCAAGGACCCACACACCGCCAAAACCAACCTCTAAGAGGGAATTAAGGCCGTCGCCGACTGGATGAGGAGCAACCGTCTGTAGCTGAACGGGGACAAGACGGAGGTACTCATCCTCAGACCTACCCCCTCAGCCCGGGACGACTCCTGGTGGCCGACCACACTAGGAACAGCACCAACACCCACCGGCCAGGCACACAACCTAGGATTCATCTTCGACTCCTCCCTATCCATGGCTAAGTAGGTCAACGCCGTCTCCTCCTCCTGCTACAACACTCTCTGCATGCTCCGCAGGATCTACAAGTGGATCCCAGCCGAAACAAGAAGAACGGTGACACAGGCCCTCGTCAGTAGCAGACTAGACTACGGCAACGCACTCTATGCAGGAATCCCAGCCAAACATCTACAACGGCTACAACACATCCAAAACGCCTACGCCCGACTGATCGTCAACGTCCCCCGCCGCAGCCACATCACCCCCCCACCTGAGAGACCTACACTGGCTCCCCGTCGACAAGAGGATCACCTTCAGGCACCTCACCCATGCACACAAAGCACTCCACAACGCCGGACCAGCCTACCTGAACAGCAGACTCAGCTTCTACACCCCCACCCGCCAGCTCCGCTCCACCAGCCTCACCATCGCCTCTGTCCGCCGCAGCCAACGAACGACCTCAGGCGGCAGATCCTTCTCCTACCTCCCCGCCAAGACCTGAAACACCCTCTCTACTCACATACAGCAGACCCAAGACCTACTCACCTTCAGAAGACTCCTCAAGACCTGGCTCTTCGAACAGTAGCAGCACCCCCTGCCCCCTCCCCAGCGTCTTAAGACCCTCACGGGTAAATAGCGTGATTTACAAGTACTCTGATTGATTGATTGATTGGCACAACCAGTGCTGCAAGCCCACCAGCAGCATTTGATTTACAAGCCATGGTGACACATGGTGCACTGTACTAGGGGACGACAGGTAACTCAAATTACCCAAACATGGAATCCAATTAGTATCTCAATTTAACATAGGGAGCACTTGCATTGTGGCACTGATTAGCAGTGGCACAGTGCTGCCGAAAGCATAAAACCAGCAAAAACATATCAAAACAGAGGAGGTAATCCGTCAAAAATGGAAGGGATACTCACGCCAATGATGCCAGGTCTAACACGTGTCCCCTCCAGCTGAAATGTAAGGAGAATTACCCTTCCCCTTGGGAGTTCTCTTCACTAAGGCGGAAAAATCTGGACAGACCATCAGCGTTGACGTGTTCTGTACCAGGGCGGTGTTCCACCGTAAAGTCCATACCCTATAGGGAAATTGGATGGTTGGGTGCGTGGCAGCGAGGTGCGTGATTTTGAGAGTCTGTATAACCTTTTTTTGAGAGAGCACCTCTTGGATAAGTGTTTTCCGGAGTTGCGCCAACATTTGGTGTACCGCAAGCTTACTGATTCCCGTGAGCTCGCGGAGGAGGCAGATATTTGGGTTAGCACCCGGGTGTTACACAAGGGCCCCGGGGGAGATGGCCCAAAAGGTGGAGAGGGCGCCCCTCAGAAGAAAGAGGGTGGTGATAAAAGAACAGAGTTCTCACGAGGCCCACAAACTACACAGTTTGGGAAAGGAGTTGGTACCCCACCTCAGAACCGTTCCCCAAAACCCACTTACCCTGACAAGAGTCAGCAGCCAAAAGTAGTCCGGTGCTATGAGTGCGGAGAGGTCGGACACTACAAGGGCGACCCCCAGTGTCGCAAACGACTCCCAGCCCCCACTGGTGGCAAGAGTCCCGGGGTGGCTACTGTAGCGCTTGGGTTGGAGCTGCCCCTAGATAGGGAAGGGGAGTGGACAGGCTTGACCCTGGTTTCACTTGGAGATAAGGAGATGGTCCCAGAGACCACCTTACCATCGAATACTGCTAAGTACCAGCAGAGAGTGAAGGTCAATGGGGAGGAGGTGGACGCTCTGAGGGACACAGGAGCCAGCATGACCACTGTAGTGAGGCGGCTGGTGTCCCCTGAGCAGGTTGTTCCTGATGTGTACCATCCGGCTGTATTGGCTGACGGCAGAATGAGCTACTATCCCGTGGCTCAAGTTCCCTTTGAATGGGGAGGAGTGTCAGGCCCGTTGAGAGTTGCGATCAGCCCTGCCTTGCCTGTGGACTGTCTGCTCGGTAATGACCTCGAACATACCGCCTGGAAGGAAGTGGAGTTTAAGGCCCACACTGAGATGCTGGAATTACCAGGGTGGACGTGCATAGTCACGCGGTCCACGGCTGCCCGGCAAAAAGCTCAACCCAATCCACTGTTGGTCCAGAGGAGAGTGTTGTGGAGGACACACCCCGTGCGATGGATGGGGAGCCCGCAGGGGTAACCCCGGAGTCCGTGGAGGTAGATGTCGTTCCCGTGGGGGATTTGCCAACCCTTGTCAAGTGGCATGTGGAAGGAGGTCCTACCCGGGAAGAATTCTGTCGGGCGCAAAAGGAGTGCCCCACGCTTGAAGGCATGTGGCGACAAGCCGAAGCCCAAGCGGTGAACAAGGAGACCGGCAGCTATCACGTGTTTTGGGAGGAGGGCCTCCTGTACAGTGAGCCAAGGGTTCCGGTGCATGGATCTTCGAGGGCCCTAGTGGTCCCCCAGTGCTACCGAGCCTTTTTGATGGAGCTGGCGCATGAGATACCTCTAGCCGGACACCTGGGCCAAGACAAGAACTTTGCAAGGCTAGTCCCACATTTTTATTGGCCTAAGATGAGAGTTGCCTCTGACACTTATTGTAAGACCTGCAAGACTTGCCAGGCCAGTGACAAGACTGGGACCAAATTGAAGGCCCCATTGGAACCACTCCCAATGGTCGGGACCCCTTTCGAGCGGGTCGGTATTGACATCGTTGGGCCATTGGACCCTCTGACCTCTGCGGGACATCGGTTCATTCTGGTGTTAGTGGACCACGCCACACGGTACCCGGAGGCCATCCCTCTGAGGACCGTTACTGCACCTGTGGTGGCGCGGGCCCTGATGGGGATATTCACCGAGTGGGATTCCCCAAGGTCGTGGTGTCGGACAGGGGCACAAATTTCATGTCGGCCTACATGCAGGCCATGTGGAAGGAGTGCGGAGTGACCTATCGGTTCTCCACTCCTTACCACCCCCAGACTAACGGACTCGTGGAGCGCTTCAACAAGACCTTGAAGGGAATGATCCGGAGTCTGCCACAAGACCTGAGGCGGAAATGGGACCTCCTCCTCCCTTGCTTGCTGTTCTCGTACCGCGAGGTACCCCAGAAGGGAGTCGGGTTCAGCCCCTTCGAATTGCTCTATGGTCATCCCGTTAGGGGACCCCTTAGTCTGGTGAAGGAGAGTTGGGAGAAGACTTCGAAGAAGCTTCCCGGGATGTTGTCAACTACATGCTGGCCTTCCGCAGCCAGATGGCTAAGCTGTGGAAAGAAGCCTCAGACAATCTGGAGGCTAGCCAAGCCGTCATGAAGGAGTGGTATGACCACAATGCTCGGACGGTGGAGTTGGACACTGGACAGAAGGTGTGGGTCATGGAGCCTGGGGAGCTTAGTGCCCTCCAGGACCGGTGGACTGGACCGTACGAGATTGTGGAGCATAAAGGCCAGACCACCTATGTCGTGGACTTGAAGACCCCCGACAGCCCCACCGGGTGCTCCACGTCAACCGCCTGAAGCCTCATCATGAGCGATCGGAGCTTGCTCTCCTCATGGTGACGGATGGGAGCGAGGAGGAGGAAAGTGAGCCTCTCCCTGACCTTCTAGCGGCTCAGGAGAAGGATGGTTCAGTAGAGGGAGTTGTCCTCGCCCCATCTTTGACCCCAGAACAACAGAGAGACTGCCGCCAGGTTTTGGCGCAGCACGCCTCGTTGTTCTCCCTCACGCCTGGAGTTACGCATCTGTGTACCCATGATGTGGACACAGGGGACAGTCCGCCAGTGAAAACCAAGTCTTACCGGTTGTCCGACAAAGTAAAGAACAGCATCCAGGGTGAGGTGACCAAGATGCTGGAGCTGGGAGTAATCGAGCCCTCCAGCAGCCCATGGGCTAGTCCGGTCGTGTTAGTGCCAAAAGCGGCTCCACCGGGCACCACACCAGAACTTCGGTTCTGTGTGGATTATCGGGGGTTGAACTCTGTCACCAAGACAGATGCTCAACCGATACCACGGGCAGACGAGCTGATTGACCGGCTGGGAGCAGCCAAGTACCTCAGCACCATCGACTTGACATCAGGGTACTGGCAGATTGCCATGGCCGATGGAGCAAAGGAGAAGACAGCATTCTCCACCCCCGAGGGTCATTTCCAATTCCGAGTGATGCCCTTCGGGCTCAAGAATGCCCCGGCCACCTTCCAGCGGTTGGTGAACCAGGTATTATCTGGCCTGGAGTCCTTCTCAGCAGCTTACCTGGATGACATAGCTGTCTTCAGTAGCACCTGGGAGGACCATCTGCAACATCGCCAGGAGGTGCTGCGGGCGTTACAACGGGCTGGCTTGACCATCAAAGCTAGCAAGTGCCAGATTGGACAGGGCTCTGTCGTGTACCTGGGACACTTGGTGGGCGGAGGTAAGGTGCAACCCCTCCAGGCCAAGATTGAGACCATCATGGCCTGGGAGCCCCCCAAAACTCAGACTGAGGTCCGAGCTTTCCTCGGCCTCACTGGCTATTACCGCAGATTCGTCAAGGGATATGGTACCATCGTGGCCCCCTTGACCGAGTGGACGTCCAAAAAGCAGCCACGTCAGGTCATCTGGACGGCTGCTTGCCAGGAGGCATTTGAAACACTGAAGCGCGCGATGTGCACCGCTCCGGTGCTGACCACTACGAACTTCCAAAAAGAATTCATCGTGCAGACAGATGTCTCAGAGCATGGCGTAGGCGCCGTGCTGTCGCAACTCAACGATGATGGTCAAGACCAACCTGTGGCCTTCATTTCCCGAAGACTCCTTCCTCGGGAACAGCGATGGAGTACCATCGAACGAGAAGCCTTTGCTGTGGTCTGGGCTTTGAAGAAGTTGAGGCCATACCTTTTTGGCTCTCACTTCCTGGTTCAAACCGACCACCGACCCCTTCGCTGGCTCATGCAGATGAGAGGCGAAAACCCCAAGTTGCTAAGGTGGTCTATTTCCCTACAGGGAATGGACTTTAGGGTGGAACATCGACCCGGAGCTGACCACGCCAATGCTGACGGTCTCTCCCGGTTTTTCCGCCTTAGTGACGAGAACTCCCTAGAGGTTGGGTAGCTCTCCCCACTTTCAGCTGGGGGGGACGCATGTTAGACCTGTCAGCCCAAGGGTGGTCTTTCCCTGTATTTTTTTGCCCTTGCCTCATTTTTCACACCTACGTTTTGTTGGCTTTAGGACTCTGGGCACCCTCCCATTGCTAATCAATGCCAGGGTGCAGGTGCTCTTTTCCCCCAACATGGCTGCCACTGACCCCTGCTACTGCAGCGTGGTCTGTATAGGCGCACTCTAGTAGCCAGGAGCTGGCTGGAACCCTTAAACAATGTTGCCATACCAGCCTGCCAGCCTGCCCATAGCTAGAATGAGGGAAGCTCCTGGAACCTTCCAGAATAGGGGAGGCACCAACTGCCACTGCCAACTGCCAACTGACACTATATAAGGAAAAGGAGGGAAACGTTCTAGTCATTTGGGTTATCACTGACCTGGGGAACCCACGCAGGAGTTTTAGGCGGGAGGGCCTAGTGAGGAACCTATGCTACTGGGAGTGACAGGATTTAGGTGCTGCCTCTTAAGCTCAGTGAGGTGTCCAAAGCTAGCCCCCTGATCTGGCCCAGTGGTAGGGAACCCTAGGGCCCATCTGCAGTGACTAAGGAGAAATTCTTCAGGCCCTCAACTCATTCCCCCCCCTCTTCTGCAACTTCAAGAAACAAGCAACTAAGGGCGCAGAACCATTCAAGCGCCAAGAAGTCAACTTCTCCTTGACCAGAGACTGCAGGGGTGATCGACCAGGTACTGGCCTTGTGCTGCCCTGCGCATCCCCTGCTTTCAGCTGGGCCCACCTTGCCCTACCTGCCTCCCCCTGACTGAACTGCTCTGCTGTCCTGGTTAAACCGTGTGGAAAGAGCTATATTCCGCTTCCCCTGTCCAGCGCTGTATTTAAGACTGCCTGCTCTGAGCTAACTGTGCCCCCGTGGTTCAAGCGCTGAGATCCTAAGGCGATTCACGCCTCAAGAAGCATCCTGCCCTGTGAGGCGCCGCAGTTGCCCCCATGCGCTCACCTGTATCGGTGTAAAGCGCTGTGACTAGCCCCGAGTCGCCTGAGGGGACCGCGGCATCATCGCGGCATCGGCGCCGCCTTCACGACACCTCCGAGGTGCCTCTAGCCTGTCCTGTGGCCGCCTGCCTTTGCGCAGTGTCCAGCGCTAAGATTACACCCCTCGGCGGCCCCCGTACGTCAGGAGAGGGCCGCCGCCTTAAGTGAGCCGGGCCGCGGTAGGCCCAAAGTCAGTGCGCAGCCCACGTGACAGGGGAGCTCCTTCGTCCCGCCCCCGAGGGCCGCGCTACCATTGGCTCTGACTGGCGCGCCCTCGAGGCGAAGCACACCCGGCCCCTGCCTCGTCCCCAGCGCCGGTGCCCTGAAGCTGAGGCTGCACTGCACTGGGACGAGGGCAGCCACGAGAGGGTTGGAACCCCCTCTCCTCCGCTGAACCCGACGCAAGGGCCCTGGAGGGCCGAAGAAGTGAGGTAACCCCCTGGGGAGGAGGGCGGTAGGCCGGGAGAGGCCCGAGGTCGCCCCTCCCCCGGGGTGCTCTGAGACTGGGCCCTGTTGGCCCCTTCCCCCCTGCAACTGTGCCTCAAGAGACCGTATTTACAAGCCTGAAGTGTTTAGCGTGCACCGTATTTACAAGACTGAAGTGTTTAACGTGCACCGTGTTTACAAGCCTGAAGTTTAGCGTGCACCGTATTTACAAGACTAAAGTGTTTAGAGTGCACCGTATTTACAAGCTTGATTTGCTCCTAGTGCACCATATGTACAAGCCGGAATTGAGTGGGAGATTCACTTCACTGTACTGAATTTTCTTGCAGAGGTGGGCTTCCATAGTATTCTGATGATCTGATCTAGGTCGCAGCCGACCTGTATTCACAAGAAGAAAGGCTTGTCACAAATAAGTAAAGGTTGTGTTCTTTGGAGTTCCTGGTTGGACTGATAAGTACTTGCCGATATGTTGTATTACCTGTAAGGAAAAGCGTCCCTGAGAGGTTTTGATGTGATATTTAAACGCATTACTATAGTCGCTTCTTGTAGGATCCTCCAGGTTAATACAGTTACCCCGTTGCCTGTCAGAGAGTTTGATACGATAGGCGGGGTCAGCTAGTGTTTCACTGCTAGATGAACTGGTTATTATTCTAATGAAATGATCACCCATTTATAGGGAATGTAACCGGAACGTGATTCATGAAATGTCTCAATGTAATGCTGACGAATTAATAATGCAACGCTCTATTTGAAAGCTTATATAAAAGATCTTGATTCTTTCAAATACAACTTCTGGTGTGGTCTCCATTATTGCGCCACTGTGTCTTACATTGGATGTGTGCGTTAAGTAGCTGCTTTACACACAAGCCCTTGGCTGCCTTCCTGCTCGAGCCATGCTACCCCCCGGAGAACTGGCGGTCCCAGTTCTTACAGACCACCTCAACAACTTTGGGTTATCACCCCTCACTTTAGGCCTCAGATGAATGGTGATGCACCTACACCAGAGTGATACTGGCTGCACCACTTGAGCTGTGTGTAGTTTTATTTCTTTGCCCTTCAGGCATCCAATGCCCTCAAACACTGTTGAGAATTCTTCCAGGGTGTGTGTTATGGTTCCTTGGTGGACTCCAAAGCTATAGGTCATGATTCCAAGAGATCCTAGCAGCATTCCATGCCCTTCTTTGGTGACATAAAATTTCGTGTCCACAGACTGAGATCAGTATGTTATGGTTGTTCTGAACTTCCCTCGCATGATGAGTGGCTTATCTTGGCCATAGGCAAACACTTTTATTACTGACTGGTGTAACATGGGGGTGGCCGTATGTCGTTGTAAGCTTCTGAGGACATTATGTTCATTGATGCCCCATGACTATGACTGCTAGTGTTGGATGGGTTCCGACCATTATTTGGCACTGTGGTAGACGACATGTCACTTGGGAGGCTGCACCTATTGCAAAGATGGAGTAAACGGCGTGTTCTTCGCTGTCGTCGTCATCCAGATCACTATCTTGTTTGTGTACTTCAGGGACAGCATTCACAGTGGTAAGCGGGCGCGCCCTTTTCCTGATCAATAGACTTTCAGGAAATGGTTGATTTTTCCACACCAAGCACACTTCTTCACTCTCGCTGGGCACTCTGCTGGATGGTGATTTGCCCTCCACAATAGGTGCATGCCCTGGGGGTCGCACCACCATTTATGGGCTCGCTGGTGCTAGGTGTCATTGCTATGGTGTTGACTGGTTCTACTATCATAGGTCTGTTCAAAACAGCTTCCATGTGGGAAGCATGGACCTTGGAGAGTTCTTTTGTCCGGCCCATCTTAAGGAAGTCAGATTGTGACCTTACGGATTCTTCTAGAATGCGTTTGCTGAGTTTCACTGACTCACACCCTTGAATTACTTGGCCCCTTATTTCTTCGCTTTCGTTCTGTCAACCGGGTGTGGAAAGTGTTAATAGAATCTTCCGTTTGCTGCATGGCTTGGCGAAATACGAATCTTTCAGTCTTTCAATCTTTATTCACCATCGGCTCGAATTAGGCATTAAGAGCTTCAGTAAGGGTGTGATTCGTCCTGGGGGTAGCTTCTGTGATTGGCTTAAAGACTCTATGAATGTCCTTGCCTCCAAAATTTAGTAAGAGTCAGAGACGTTTTAAGGCATGGGCAAAGTGGGCTCTGTCCCAGGGTCCCAGCCTACCAGGAGGCGCCCAATAGTTCCACCTATGTTCTCCACACAGTCACCCCCTGATTCTTAAACAGATTGTTTTAAATACTGTTTTCCTTTCATTTATTTTTCATGAGGTTGATGTTTGACGGCCTATTACAAACATTTTGCAGAGAAATATTGTGTTTATGTTTCATGCATCACCCATAAAAAAGTTTCTTTTAGATCAAAACAAGACTTAACATATGAGAAATGGGAGGGCGTCCAAGAGATTATTTGCAGTAATATTAGTGAGCTGCTGCTGTGTTACAGTCGTGAAAACTATCACTGACTATTAAATGTGAACACGTTTAGAATTTAGACCAGAGTGCCTGTGCACTGTCAGTGACCAGGCCGAAGACGGCATGAAGAGCTGAAATTGGATCATAAACTCAAATCTGTTCAGGACATAGGCCCCTAATAGATTTGGCTCAGGACCCCCAAATCCTTAAGATGTCTCTGGTAACAGTGCCCTTTTTTGGGTGTTGCCGGCCTTGGTGGCTACAAAGAACAACAGCACTCTCTCGACCGAGTCCTTCCAGCTGGGGGCTTGTGTCAAGAGGGCCCCTTCAATAGTGAATGGTTTATCTTTTGGGTGTCACAGCTAATGGCCTGTCAAACTATTCTGGGACGTAAGGACGGCAAAGAGGGCTGTATGTATCAGTAGCAGAAGTGGCAGTGATAAGCATGTGACAGAGGCCGTCTTCCGCGTGGCCCTTTCCTCCCAATACGGAAAATGGCTCCACATGCATTCCTCACAGGCGTCATGAGTGACGTGAGTCTGCTAATAAAAGGGCCCGGGTGCAAGTGCTCGTGGCTAGTTCCCAGTACTGTATTCAGGTGTCTGTGTCTTCTTTCCTACAGTTTGTGGGCCTAGTGCCCAGGACATGACAGTGTACTCCTAACGCGGCAGTCGTATACCGCACGGTGAGGTCACTGACCAGCTGCGCGCAGCACGAGCACCGCCAACCTAAAATGGCACGAAACCGCCACGGCACACCAGGTACCAGAAACGCCAACCCCTTCATAGCCAGTGTGATATTATGAGCCCCATGGTGATAGTTGGCAGGGCCCTGGGACATCAGTGTCTGCACTGCAGTTCTTGTGGTGCAGTGGGGCCTACGAAAACAAGACTCAGAGGCAAAGATATGACTCAGTTTGTAGTCAGCGCATGCGGGCTTATTGTGACCACGCTGTACCGCTCCCAATATTTATTATCAAAAACACCCGTGGCTACTGTGTCTTTCCATTGCAGTAGAAAGTAGAAGGGGGATAAATAAGAGACCCATACTCACAACTTCTTTATCTCAAGTCCAGCGCTCCAGTTACGTCACTGGATGTGACACTACACTACCCGACTAAATGGTATGCAAACTGTAGCTCGTCCATGCCACCTGGTTTCGGGTCCATTTAAAGACTTTGTCATCAGACCTTTATATACCTCAGTGCAGTTGCTAGCAAACCCCTGCCCTCCTCCCATCTTCCTCACACCTCCTGCTGTCACACAGGAACGACCTCAGACCCCACAACAAACACCATGGGGTCCATTAGGATGTAGGGTGGATCGCCACCGCCCGCATGGCACCCCACCTCGCGGTGCCTGTCACCTTGTGCATGACAATGCACACAGTGCATTCTCAGCATTGTGGCGGGCGATGCTGTGAGCACTGCCCACCACAATGCTGGGACTAGAGGATGCCACCGCCACCCACCATCCTAAGTGGGCCGCCATATGTTCTTTCTGCACAAGGAGCTGTCCCAGTCAAACTGATTTAGGGACGGCCCTGCGTGTGAAGAGGTGATACTCACACGCAACAGACTTCTGCTCTTTTGCTGGACACACCCATTTGTGCTAAGATCAGATTCCCTGAGAAGGGCCAGCTCTAGGGCGGTGCTACCAGTGCGTCCGCTGACTTCCAGTGGGGGAGTCTGTTTACAAATTTATTATGGTTTTAAAAGTACCTGCTGCCACATTCGAGGCATCCAGCAATTTCCAGGCAACAATAAAAATGTCAAGATAGCTTTGTGTTCTTTCTAGAGAGAGATCAGAGGTTTGTCAAGTGCACATTTTGACTCGTGGCAAAGAAGCACAGAGGGTTAATATGCCTGCTATGAAGAACTTGTATCGTGCAGATCAGAAAGTGTATATAATGGAAATAGGTCAGTTGGTTACGGCTTTTGTTGGAGGGATTTTTTTGTTCTTTGCACTTTATAAGTTAAAATCCTAATATAGAGCTGTGAGCTATTAACTGTCATCAAAGAGCTTCATGCACACTGCAAGGTCTAGATCAGAGTGTTATGATTTTTTCCACTTACTTCGCCGCAAGACACTGACACACTGCGCCCCATTCGACATATACTCCACCATCAAGCTACGGAGGACTAGATACCTTACTATAGTATCTATTATCATTATTTCGTATGACGGTCAGCCATCCAAGCAAGACTGAGCTGCGTCACAATTACCTAGTTCCACATCACTGAGGTTCCCCTCGGGGACTTTTAGGCGGGTATTTTCCCAACCACAAAAGGTGTGTCCACGTATTTGTTATACCTAGACCAAATATTGTCGCAATCAAGTATTATTTTGAAGATTATCCAGTTATAACAATCAAGGCCCTGTTCTATGAAAGAATCCACCTATTCCCTCCTGAATTTAGACATTCCATCCAGACAATACAGAAATTGTGGCCTCTCCTGACGAAGGCGTGATTTACGCCGAAACGCACGTCGAATTACATACAGCTTTGCCACACCATTGTTCATTGGGTTTTATTGAAAAGAATTGTTGTTTATATGTTTTTTAACGTAGGTGTATTACGTATTAGATATTTTGCACAAACTTTTAATGAAATGTCTGAATAATTGAATAAAATATACACTTTTTTATATAATTTGGTTTGATTATATTTGATTGTTTATGCTTGACACTACCTGTTTTGAACTGTTAGACACATATTCAACAATCATCTATCATTTACTTAATTGTCTAGGAATCTTTTTTACATAATGATTTTTCCACAGTCTTTCATTTTCCTGATGTTGGAAAAATGGTTCATTTGGATAGAAATCAATTCTAGTGGTGGCTCCTCCACTAAGGCAGAGGAGTGTTGCCACACTGCTTTTCAGCAGTGGGAAAAAGAAAACCTAAAATGACAATAACATGCAAGTATTATCATTTTATTTTTCCTTACAGATGCAGTTTTGGGGTGGGCAGGACTTGGCTGTCTCACAGCCTGCGGGGGGAGGAGGAGTGGTTCATGTACTTAAGTGCGCATGACGGTTTGGTCGGCCATCTTGGGCCAGCCTAACCGTCATGTGCAATTAGCATGTTCTCCACCGAGCTGTAATGCACAAGCTAGGTGGAGAACATGTCCAGCCTCCCACTGCGTGTCTGAGCGCCGAACCACGGCCCTCAGATCAATCACAACGCTGCTGTCATGGTTGTGACTGGCTTAGGGGAGCCTGGGTGCTTCCTGCTTCCCGAGGAGAGACGACGCTGGAGGAGAGACGACGCCGGAGGAGAGACGGAAAGACGTCAGCCCTGCAGAGGAGGTAAGTCGGTTCTTTATTTTTTTGTTTCGCCTCCCTCCAAACCCTCCCCACCCGCCACCCCGTCCTATACCAGCCGCCGCTGATCAATTCTGATTATTAAAGCGTACCCGCAACCATGGTGTTATGTTTTAAATTCTGAGTTTTTGCTTCTCCAGACCAAGCACTATTAAACTATACTGTCCAGCCGCGGTCGGTAGGGGAGTATCTGCCGGGAAGGTGACGTGGGGAGGGGAGGGGCAGGGTGGGGGTTAGTAATGTATGGATAATGGAGGTTTGCAGGTAAGTAAACATTTAAATAAATCAAACGAATTTAGTTGCGCGCACTGCATTGCATTTGGGGATGCAGTGCGCGCAACGAAATTCGGTTGAAGAGACTATTCTCCCTCCCAACTCCGATCCTCCCCAGGAGTACCTACCGGTGGTGCCAAGGGAAACTATGGCATGTCCCCTGTTCCCTGTCCCGGGACCCAGCCACGAGTATCGACTGGCTGGGTTCTTGGATGGAGACCGAGGGCTTGCCCCCCGGCTTTTTGGGGACATGTATAATCTAGAATGGTCCGAAGAAATCACCTTGAAGGAGGTTGAGTCTGCAATAGCAAGACTAATACCAAATAAGGCCCCCGGCCTAGATAAAATCCCCGGGGATTTATTCCGATCTCAACCCAAAATATGGGCACCGCATCTGGTTGTTTTATTTAATGCAATCCTTAGGGGAATCGACCCACCAGATACTTGGCTCGGTGCCGAGATCGTTCCCATTTTCAAGAAAGGCTGCCCATTAACACCATCAAACTATAGGCCGATAAGCCTCATAGATACCACACAGAAACTAATGGGCAGGGTCATTCTAGATAGGATCATGGGGTGGATGGAAGAAAATGAAATACTAACTACACTCCAGGCCGGGTTCAGGACGGGTATTTCCACTCTGGATCAAATATTTCGGCTACAGGTCCTATTCTGGAAGACGGTGAGAATGGAGAGTGGCAGCCTCTATCTCATCTTCGTTGACCTACGGACCGCCTTTGATTTAGTTCCAAGGGAAAAACTGTGGAAATCACAAAAGTTCCGTTTTTTTATTGGTCCTGATGAATGCTTGAGTGATTGTTGCTCATTAGTAAGCAGAAACATGTTGACCACATTTTTTCATTTATAGGACATCAGGTTTCATTGTTATGCCTTTAAAATGTCCGTTTTTTTCACATGCTTTTAATAGAAGTGGGCTATCCCTCTATTAAAATTGATATTAGGAACTGCTTATCTTCTTTTTATACTTGCACTTTCACTGTGGGTCCTATGGGTGGTCCCCCCTCTTTTTTACATTTTCATACTTGGAAAACCCAATGATGATAATTAACACCTACTTGTTTGGTGTTTGAGGGATTTTCTTCTTAGCACTATTCTTCTCTCTCCCTACTTACTTTTTTTCCTCACTCCCCTCACTTTCCTTCCTGGTAAGATTGTTTTCCGAAGGTTATGCTGGGGTTGGAGTGTGTTTTTATAGATTTTTGACGCTCTTTCGTTGTTTTGAATAATAATAAAAACTGTGGAAAGTCTTAGCAGAGCTAGGTCTCCCATCCTATCTACTGAACATCCTAATTAGGCTTCACACTAGCAATTATGCCCAAGTTAGGTGTGGGAGGCACGGGGATCTTTCGGCACGTTTTCGAGTTCTGAAGGGTGTAAGCCAAGGGTGCGTCTTGGCGCCAACGCTATTCTGCCTTTACATCAATGGCCTTGTCAACCATCTAATTGGTGTAAATGACAATGTTACCCCTAGGTTGGCCGCCAGGCGGGTGCCCGCTCTGATGTTTGCGGATGATACTTAGTTGTTATCCAAAACATCATCGGGCATCCAGCGCACCCTGGATGCCTTCTCAGCATTCTGCGCTTTACGGGGTTTGGAGATTAACTTGGACAAGACCAAGTTCATGATTTTCAATCCCCCAAAGCAGACGTGCCCGAACCCCATACTAAACGGTTCTGGCCTAGAGAGAGTCAAGACCTTTGTCTACCTGGGCATTACCCTGCCTGAAAATTTTGACTGGGGTTCCCAAATTTCCAAATCAGCCCTTAGGTTATCCCAGGTAATGGGGGGCATTAACAAAGTCCACAGAATCTCGGATTTCAAGGCGGCAGCCCCGGTTATCGAAATATACCGACTACAAGCAAGAATGTCCTCAATGTACGGATCAGAACTTTGGGGCCACAAAAATAGTTCTAATCTTCTGAGGGTTGAGCAGGGCTTTATGAGGAGCGTTTTGGGGTTGCCAACTAGTACACCACTTATTCCCCTACGACTTGACTTGGGGTTGGAATCTATAAAAGAATTAGTATCAGCACGGCCCTTACTTTATTGGAAGAGACTTTGGTCAGTGCCCGAACTAGCCCCATATAGGGAGGAATTTCTAGAGGTTTGGGCTCTTTTAAAAGGCAAGAACATTCCGTGGCGGTGCCATGTTAAGTCCCTTAGTATTCTGATTGGTTTGCCTCAGCTCTGGGAGACCCCGGATGTGTTTTGCCCGGGGATATCTAAATTAGAACTCAAAAGCCAGTTGAGGCAGCAGTATTTTTTAGCCCTACAGAGTTCAGGTTCCATAGGAAGACTTTCAGCAGAGTTCCTCCTTGTGAAATCTGAATTGCGAGTGGATGATTTTTTAAATGTAATTTATCCACCGCTTGCGAGGAAGCTCTATATTCAGCTAAGGCATGGCACTCTACCACTTAGAGCATTTACTTGCAAATGGGCTAAACCAAAAAATATTGCTTGCCCGGCATGTAACTATAAATGTGAAGATGTTAGCCATGTAATGTTTTTCTGCCCTGCATATGAGGTTATAAGAAAATGCTGGCTGATTCCGCTATGCAGGAATCTAGGGTTTAGATATTGTAGACAGGCAGGGCCGTTTCTAGGTGTTTTGCTGCCCTAGGCAAGAATTGAAAAATGCTGCCCCCTCCCTTTTACTACCATGGCCTCTCCATGATACCAGGCTTTCATGCCTCAATCACAGATCAAAATCGAACACTAAACCCAAAGAACACCTCCCCAGTGTTTAGCTGGCAATACTCCACATTATTTGAACTTTGTGCCCCATTACTATTTAGCAGTTTTTTGTAACACGTATGAGGCCAGCAAGGGTCAGAACGCTTTACAAATATAAACAAGATGTGACAAAAATAAAAGCACCAGCATATAACAGACATTATGGATAATAAGGAAGAGGTAAACAACTTGTCCAATATGGTACAATAGGAAAATAAGGAGTATAGTGAGTCTTAATTTGCAGAATCTGTTAATTATATTTCTAAACATATCCCTCACTTAATAGCATAAGATAGCCCTGATGGACCGAATTGTTCTTCTGAGCCAGAAAACACTCTTTAATAGTGATATGGAATTTGCAAACCGAAAACTGTTGCCAAGATTGGTTGGAAATTGATCTCCAGTTTTAGACAGAGTAAAAGCCACAGTGGGCACTTCAAAAGAAGATATTCATGGACAGAAGTGTCGAACTTCGTACTGTTATGGTTGTTTGCCATATTTTCTTTGCTCCATTTATAACACTGTGTGCACGTTTCAAATATGGTTTATACTATTAATTTTACCCAAAGAATTTGAAATGAAAACTAAGGCTCCACACATTTCGGTACAAAAAACGAACGGCGCTCGCCGCTGCTTAAAGTGCCATGTATACACTCTCATTACAGTAAAAACAATGAGATTCTGAAATGCCTTGCAAAGGCATTCAAAGCCCCACGCCCTCTCACACAATTAGTTGATAATGTGAAAATAAGTGTATTTTTTTTTCTATGCACCTGCTGCACATCATTCAGAGACAAACAGGCGACAAATTAAACCCTCGACTCTATACTGGCATTTTTAACTTTATTCTGCACGTTACAAATACCTGTCACTGGTGTTGTCAGAATAATTCCAAGTTTTGCACGTGACAATCCTGCCGCAGCAGGCACGGTGTGATGTCCCCGAAAGCAGTTCTTTCCTCTCATCGTCCGATAAAGAGCATCTTAAAAATCCGACAACAGGTACGCCTTTGTTACGACTCTGACCCACTTCAATATACGAAGAACTTTAACCGACTTTAAATACGTGAAGACAGGTAGAGGAAATCGGAAATCTAGTTTATACTGATTGACAGGGCAGGGCCGGTACTGTTGTGTCCTGTAGAGGGATCGTGACAACCTCGGGGATCACCGCTAGGGGCCTACTCTGTAGGTTATCTAGGTCTAACTAGATCTAGCACGTGGCCCTAGAAATAACGGAGTCAGACACTGGGAATAACTTGTTGGCTCTCCGTGCACCCGTCTCTGCCTGCGTACGTGCGTGCGGAGCCTCTCTTTATTATAACAGGTCACATGACTTCAACACCACACGCCCCTTGCGCCAGGGGCGGATCGTAGGCCCAGAACATAACATTCCTCCTAAAACAAGAAAAACCCAAAACACCTTCAACCTTGCAGTCTCGATGGACAGTCTATTGCAATAATCTTCATAGACCCCAAGTCCGCTTTCCAAAATCACTACCAACGGGTAGGACACGTTACTGAACATTGTACTCAAATACTGATACATAAAACAGTCTTACGTGAGGTAATCGCGTAGTCGGCAGGAAGGCATCGGGTTTATTCTCAGCCTTGGATGTACGCCCCTCTGGCTTGAGCAGTCTGTTTCTGGGGCGGTGTTAGTCTCAGGCGCCTCCATGTCGGCCTCCTCCGGATCTGACACCTCCTCCGGGGCCTCAGCGCCGCCCTCCATTTCTTTGATCACCGCCCTTGGAGTGCTACTCTGGGTGACCTCGAGACTAGGCGTCGGCTCCTGGCCTGGCAAGTCCGGGGCAGTTTCGATTTCTGTCGGCAGAGTGGGTTGACCAGACGTTTTGGAGTCCCCGTGGAAATGTTTAAAGTGCGACACATTTCGGGTTACAGTCTCTCTTCCTCGGACCACAGTGATACGGGTTCCTTTCACACCAATTACTCGCCACGGTCTTCTTTCATAGTTCAAACGGAACTTTCCACTGGTCACCCTGTTGCGGAGAAGTACCACATCCCCTCTGTTGAATTGTGTCATCTTGGCTCTTCTCTTTTGGCTGATCTTAGCAAAGGCAGTCTTTCGTTTTCGTGCAATTAGTTCTTCATTCACAGTTGCTGGTGCCCATTGTGGATGGTGAGGAATGGAATCGGGTACGATCCGTCCCATTAGGAGATGCGCCGGGGCTATCCCCGTAGTTGAGTGCGGGGTTTGCCGGTAGCTGCGGAGAAACGTGAAAATGGCCATTTCCACAGACTGTCCTTTATCATGGGCAATGCGAATTACTTTATTCAGAGTCCTCATGAAACGTTCAGCTTCCCCATTAGCTTGTGGCCAGCGCGGAGTGATGCGTCGATGCCGAATGCCCAGGGAGGATAGATAGGTAGCCAGCTCCTGTCCTTGAAATGGGGGCCCATTGTCCGTGCGGAGCTCACACATGGCCCCATGAGTGGCAACAATCTTTTCTATTCTCGGGATAACACTCTCGGCACTGGTGCTGGTTATTATCTCTACTTCCGGGTACTTAGAATGGTCATCAATCATGACCAATGTATACCTGCCATCCTGAAGACTGCCAAAGTCCATGCTGACCCTCTCCCATGGCTGTTGTGGGCGAGGTTCCACTGCAATCGGGGCTTCACGAGGAGCTTCCCCGGTCACCTGACACGCAGCGCATGTCTTCACCACCTTCTCTACCATATCGTCCATCAGGGGAAACCACACCTTTGTCCGCAAGCGTGCCTTGGTTTTGACTATTCCTTGGTGACCTACATGTGCCAACTGTATTATTTGATCAGTTAGGGCTGAGGGTATCACTAAGTGATGCCCTCTCAGAAGGCATCCCGCTTCATCCTCATTGAGCTCCTCCCGGACATGATACAGGCTTTCCATTATTTTCTGAGCCTCGGAGGTGAGCACCTTCCATCCATCCTTGGCCCGATGCCAGTTGGTCGTGTGAATGAGTTCCTTGGCCCTCTGGAGACAGGCATCCTGTGTTGTGGCGTTTACAATGTCCCCGATAGAGAGGGGACGGGGGCATGATCGCGCCACCACCCATTTGACATAAGCCTCTGTCTCTTCAGCCTCCTCCATCTCTTCGGGCGTGGCTGGTCTGGGATGTCGTGATAGATAGTCCGCCGGGTTCCTTGCTCCAGGCTGATACTCAATTGTGCAGTTGTACTCCTGCAATTGGAGCAGCCACTTCTCTATGCGAGGTGGCGGTTTGGATGAGGTCCCCGCAAACAGAGACAGCAGAGGTTTGTGGTCAGTCACCACCGTGAACGGTTTGCCATAGATGTACAGGTGAAAATGTCGGCACCCCCAATGAATGGCGATTGCTTCTTTCTCGATCTGCGAGTACCGTTGTTCCGTATCCGTGAGGGATCTGCTCGCAAAAGCGACCGGTGTCCAGTCAATGTCGTCCCTCTTCCTCTGCATGAGAACCGCGCCCAGTCCCGCAGGCCCAGCGTCCACTGCAATGAGCGTGAAGTTTCGTGGGTCAAAGAAGGCAAGGGTGGTGTTGTTGGACAGAGAGTCTTTGATATCTCGGAATGCTTTTTCCTGCTCAGGTCCCCAGCTCCATGGAGTGGAGTCTTTGGTGAGGTCCCGTAGGGGGAGCGTGAGATTAGCCAAGTCTCTGATGAACCGGCCACAATAGTTGACCATGCCCAGGAAGCTCCGGACTTCAGTGACGGTCTGAGGGGGGGGCACATCTTTTATGTCTTTCACTTTGTCAGGGTCTGGATTGACGCCATCGGCCGAGAAAATGTATCCAAAAAACCCTATCCGGTCCCGCAGGAACTCACACTTTTCTCTGTGGAGCGTTAGTCCTGCTTCCTTGAGTCTTCGAAACACTTGGGCCAGCCTTTGATTGTGCTCAGGGATGGTGCGGGCATGTATCATTATGTCATCACTGACATTTATCACTCCAGGTATTCCGGCAATTAACTCCTGGATGACATTCTGAAATACCTCGGCTGCGCTGGAAATTCCGAAACTGAGCCGAGTGTATCGTCGAAGGCCAATGTGGGTGGAGAAAGTGGTGATGTTGCGTGACTCCATGTCCAACACCAACTGGTGATATCCTGATCGTAAGTCCAGCTTCGAAAACCAGCGGGCACCTGCCATCTCTCCGATGAGGTCATCGATGGTGGGAGTAATGTGACGCTCCCGTTTTATGGCGGCATTAGGGAGGCGCATGTCCACGCAGATCCTAACCGCTCCAGGTTGTTTCGGTTTCCGGGTGACCACGATGGGCGAGACCCAGGGGGTGGGACCCGAGACCTTCTCGATTATGCCCGCCGCTTCCAGTTTGTGGAGTTCCTCTTCCACCAGCGGCCGTAGATGGAAAGCAATGCGACGGTGTCGCAGAGCCACCGGCTGCACCGTTGGATCAATGTGTAGGTGAATCTCTCGACCCTTGAACTTGCCGATGCCCTCAAAAAGGTCCGGGTATTCCATGAGGAGGTGTTGAACGGATTCCTCATGGACTCCGAAGGCAAATGTCACCACGCCCAGGTCTTCGGCTTCTCTGCAACTCAGCAGCATGCCTTGGCCTTCTTCCGACACAAAAATGTTGGTTCTGATGGTCTTGTTCCCATGGCGGATGACCGCTTTGAATTTCCCTCGGATCTTGAGAGGGGTGTCTTGCCCATATGCAAAGACGGTGATGTGGGTGGTGCTCAGCACCGGAGGCGTGGTCATGGTCCTGTAGAGGGAGACACTCATAAGATTTATGGATGCGCCCGTATCCACTACCGCTATTAGATCTTGGTCCGCCACTTGTATGGCACATTGCGGCAGTGGCCTGGTGCGGCGGGCAGCGGTGCCGATCATGTGCACCTTGTGCACCGACCGCTCTTCTTCCTCATCGTCATCCATGTCACTGGGACTCTGTTCCCCCTCCGTTATGGCCTGCACAGCGGGGCGTGGTTTGCGGAACTTTTTCGAACGGCACACCTTCTTGAAATGATTTTGCCTGCCACATCCCGAACACCGCTTACCACGTGCTGGGCATTCTGCCATCTGGTGTCGCGGACCTCCACAATAGCCGCACGACTGTCCTGACGCCCCGCCCTGAGTGGGCGGTCTCTTGTGCCACTTGGTGGGCGTGTGGGCTTGTATCTTGTTAACCGGTTCCACTTTGACCGATGCCTGCAGGGCAGCTTCCATGTGCGCAGCCCTGGCCTTAGAAAGTTCTTTCGTGCGGCCAAGAGTTAGGATCTCCGTCAGCGGCTTGCCAGACTCCTCCAGAATCCGTTCCCTCAGTTTGGCCGATGCACATCCCTGTATAATTTGCCCCCGAATCTCTTCAGTGGTATCTTGAAAACCACACGTCAGCGCCAACCTTTTGAGTCGAGTGTGATATGTGTCCAACGATTCCTCCGGCAGCTGACGCGCTTGTCGGAACACAAACCGCTCATAATCTTGATTGGCCATGGGCTCAAAATGGGCATTGAGGGCATTGATCAGCGTGTGATGAGTTCTGGGGGTCGCCTCCGTGAGGGTCCGAGCAATGGAGTGAATTTCCTTGCCACCAAGATGTAACACCATGGCCCGTTTCTGTTCCTTGTGTATTTTCGTAGCTTCAAAGAACACTAGGAGTCTATCCACCCACTCCTTCCATTTGGGAGCGAGCGCTGAGGGCGCACCCTCCACCACAAAGGGCTCGATGGGCGGAATAGTGGCCATCCTCCAGGTCGTGCCAGATCAGGCACCCTGCGCGCCCACCAGATATGTGCGCTGAAACGGGGCACCGCCCTGATCGACGGGCTGAGTGGAAGGAAGCGCGCTTCGCGCACGGGCCGAGAGGCACAGTGCGGCGCTAGGACTAGAAACACCTACTCGACATCCATGTGCCAGGTCGCTCCTCCAAGCAGTCCGTGTGGGGGTGGGGTACACCGCACGGCACGAGCACCACGAGCCGAAGGACAGGCTCGCGGCCGCCACACGGGGCAGGAAGTACCCCCACCCAGCGAGGATTCAGCAACCACCCTCGTCGCCAATTGTTGTGTCCTGTAGAGGGATCGTGACAACCTCGGGGATCACCACTAGGGGCCTACTCTGTAGGTTATCTAGGTCTAACTAGATCTAGCACGTGGCCCTAGAAATAACGGAGTCAGACACTGGGAATAACTTGTTGGCTCTCCGTGCGCCCGTCTCTGCCTGCGTACGTGCGTGCGGAGCCTCTCTTTATTATAACAGGTCACATGACTTCAACACCACACGCCCCTTGCGCCAGGGGCGGATCGTAGGCCCAGAACATAACAGGTACTAGGAGGGAATTGGGTTTTGGTTGCACTGCCCCATAAAATTGTGTGATTGGTTGGCAATAAAAGGCACGCTCCGGAAAAGACACAGACCAACGAAGAATTCACCATCTGCTGCCCCGGAAGCGATTACTCAGTAGAGCCTGGACCGTCGGTGCTTGCTTGTGTTGTATTTTATTGGCTTTCAACTGCCAGGAGGGCACTGAAACCCGCGTTTACGTGAGCTGTAGGGTACGGTGTGTTCGCTATGTAGTTGGAAGTGCGCTGCTTTTATTCCATACAGTCTGTTGCACATGTTTTGTATTTGGGCGCTAAAGTCTTTGTGAAGGCTGCATTTGGACAAATGGTTCGAACTCTGTCCACCAGCTGAAAAGACGAGAGTAGCTTTTCCCACAGTGCCAGGCAGGTATTAGGGTCAGTAAAAAGCATGATATATCGCTCAGAAAAGAGGGTGAAGGGAGGAACCGCTGCTGCATGTCTTGAGATGCATGTGAGCAGTGCTTTAAATGGAAAGTACAGGTACTCATTAAAATGACTCATTTCGAATCCCAAGCTCAAGTTTTTTGCCGCCCTAGGCGACCGCCTAGTCCTGCCTAATGGTAGAAACGGCCCTGTAGACAGGCTTGTAGGGTTTTAATATATGACACTCACCCTCCCTTCGTTTTTGCTGTCTCTCGCTTTTTATTTGGCATGTGGCGTAGAAGGAAAAGTTATGGATAAACTCTTCTGTTCAATTATGTTTTACTATGAACTTTAACTTTTATGTCTTGATAACTACCTAATTTAATCCATTTTTATCCAGATCTGTTATTTATTCCTCGTTTTATATATTGTGCATTTCTGTATGTATTTTATCTGCTCTTTGCACTATGGCCGAAATAAAGTTATCAACCAACGACATGTAACGTTTCCTATAAACTGACATAAACACGTATGCTTGATTGTCTCTGTGTAGTGTGTGCAGGGCCGGCGCTAGGCATGGGCAGCATGGGCAGCTGCCCAGGGCCCCCGCGCCTGCTGGCAGCCTTGGGGCCTCGCGCCTTTAAGGACTCCAGAGTTCCGAGGCCCAGGGGGCCCCCCCAAGAGATTACATTTCTTCTTTTTTTAACAGTCTCCCCTGCAGTTCTCTCTCTGTGGGCCTAATGGCTGCATCTGCATGTCGATGACAGTGATTAGAAAGTTAATTAAAGTGCCCTTGCCTGGGAAGTGTGCCCTGCCCCTGTATGAATGAAAGGCAGAATATCCTGCTGGGCGCAGAGCAAAAGAATGGCGGCGCATCACAATGGGAACTCCTCACCTAGGACAAGTGGAAAGGGAGCACGGAGTTATTAACAGCGGGGGGGGGGGGGGTGGAGCAGATAGGTGTGAGTATGGCAACGAGACAAGAGGTGCATGCAGAGGAGCAGTATCAGATGCAAAAGTGGATGGAGCAGAGTTTAAAGTCTGCTGGGTTACTCGAGTCTTAGACCTGGTATTAAACTAATATGGACATTGAAAAGGGGCCTTAACTTTTACTGCAAAAACATTAATCTAGTGTCTGCAAAACAAATGAAAGTTCAGAAAAGCAGGTGATGAGACGGGCCGCTCTCCATTTTTGCAGTCACTCCACAAATCTTAACTCTGCAGCAGCACAACTCTCTGCTGCCTCTAATGCAACTTCAACAACACTCGTTATAGTTCTTTCAGTCTCATCATGTCAGAACTGGAGCATGTTCGATATTATATACAAGGAAGCCATAGATGTTGCTTATTTATCGTATGCAACTGATAATCACTGACAAAGCCAATAGTACTGGCATGTTATAGGTGTAATTTTACTTGTTGTAATATTTATCTGGAGGCAATGACAGAAGCAGCAAAATACCAGTTGGGCAGCACACTATGCTAAGTACAGATTTATATAGCTTACATGTTTTTAAGCCACTCCCTTTAGCCATGCCCCTTTGAAAGACCCCCCTAGTTTTTTCATCCCACTTAAAGCCCTGCTGTCAGGTCAGTATGTTGGCCGTTTTTTTGGCTAGTTATTGACCTGCTTTATGGTCAGGTGAGCCAGTTTTTACTGTTGATTTTCATGATATTAAAGCTTTTATTGCCTGCAGAAAACTAAAATCAGTGCAGTCTTCCATACCTTACAAAAAACTTATACAGCAGGGCTTTACAGGTTTAAAACTGCCCTAGTTTGCAAACATGAGACACTTTTCTAGCTAACTAACTCACTAATGAGGGCCCCTTTTATTTTGGTACTGGGGCCTATTTTCTTTCCCAGGCTGATGCTGCATGTTAGGCAGGGCCACTGGAATAATGCGATTGTGCAGCGATTTCTGCACAATTATGCATTTGACGCATTTGCCACATAATCCATCATCTGCTGCATAATCTATAGATGTTAACAACAAAATTGCTTTCTATCTCAAACAGTTCAAAAAAAAACTTTATTCGATCATTGATTAATGATCATAAAAGTACATACATACATAAGTGATAAAACATGAGGATATAGCAAATTTTAAGTTAATCACATATCAAAAAGGGTGCTTTTCCTCAAACAAATCGATTTTAAAATAAATACAGCAGTAAAAAAACAGATGTCCTGTGAATCAAGTCCAAATAAAAGCCCCATGGCCGATACAATAGTGGATACATTATATTTTTTAAAAAGCGGTTTCAGATATATTTTTCGGAGGTGAAGATAAAGAGGGCATAACAATAAAAAGTGCTCCGTACTTTGTTTTGTGGTCCCATCACACGGACAGGGGGCAGTAGTATAGGTCTTCATTACAGGATAAGCGACAAGCAAATGAACAATCCCCATCCGTAATCTTGTCAATACATATTGGTGGGATCGGATAGTGACCAATTTAAAATATCCTGAAAGCCCCATTTCTTCCTTAGTGTATCTGTCGTAAAAAACATGTGTAGAGAACTGGGCAATAGCTGCGTTACGCTTCCCCATGCTAACCCTCAAAAATTCATGTTTAAGCTCACTCTTCGGTATATCTAAAACACAAAAAGGGTTATCACGCACAGTAAGATTAAAAACATCACTAAATGTTCGAATAATATAGTTAAGCCAAGGGATGCGGGAACATTTGTCCATATGAAGACAGTCTAAAATAATTTTTCTTGTGAAACCAGTCTGTTCCTTAATCCATATAGATCTCCATACTAACAGGGGTCTTAATCTGATCAAGTCAGATAGATGTTCTAGACCAACCTCCTGATGGATCAGCTTTGTTGAGGCAGAAGATGGTAAACACAGGAGTTTTTTGACAAATTTGTTTTCCTCAACCTGGAGCATGTTGTTATTACAATGGCCCCACACTCCTGAGCCATATAGGGCCAGAGCAACACATTTATGGCGGTATAAGTACAACATGTCTGGTATCCGTCTTGAGCCTAACTTGGATGCGAACTTAAATATGCCAAAAGAACACTTGGCCATTTTGGCTCTTACATTAATCATTTCAGGTGTCCACATCCCCCCTCTGTTAAAGGTGATACCTAAATAACAAAATTTGTCCACCACTTTTATAGTTTGGTCCATAACTGTAAAGGGCCTTAAGTTTTTAATTTTCTTCCCACAGGGCATTATAAAAGTTTTTGAATTATTAATTTTTAATTTTCTCCCATTAATAAAATCTGCAAATGTATTCATAAGTTTTTGCAACCCAAGAGGTGTTTGTGAGAGCAGAACCGCGTCATCCGCGTAAAGCAATATTGGGATGGAAAGGCCATCAGCAGTCGGTGCATCTGCACTGATGGTCCGTAGTTCCGACTCAATTGCGTTTATAAAAAGGGAGAAAAGAAGAGGTGCAAGGACACATCCCTGCCTAATTCCAGAACCTACTTTGATACTGGGTGTACACTCCCCCGATTGCCCGTAGCGTATCTTAGCCGTCAGATTCCTATAAAGTTGGGCCAAAAAATAGATAATATCCTTTGGAGCACCCATGTCCAACAAGGTTGACCACAGAAGACCATGATCAACCAGGTCGAAGGCACTGGTCAGGTCGGCAAAACAAAGAAACAACGAGCCTTGTTTAGCCCTTGTATATTTGCATATAATAAGATCTAAATTAATGCATTGTTCTATGGTGCCTAACCCCTTGCGGAATCCATACTGAGAATCCGCAAGGATCCCTTTATCTTCTACCCATTCCTCCAGACGACTCAGTAATACCCTACTCATAATTTTTAGGGAAGCAGTGAGGAGAGAAATCGGGCGGTAGTTTTTTGCCTCACCCCTCTCCCCTTTTTTATACACCGGGATAATGATTGATTCCCCCCAGATCTGTGGGGCCGCAAGCATTGCAGCTGCATTAAAAACCTTTGTTAACAATGGGCTCCAGATAGAAACCTCGGCTTTATAAAGGTCAACGGGTACCCCATCAGGGCCCGGCGCCTTTCCCCCCTTACTGGCCCGGATGGCAGCATCCACCTCAGAGACTGTGATATTAAGAGGTAGGGGGATAAAAGCCACGGTCTCCCTATCACCCTCTACAACTAGTCCTTCAGGGTTAAAAATGCTAGTAAAATGAGCCACCCATTGTTCCTCAGACACCTGAGCAGACATTACCGGGGCTTCTTCATTTTGGAGGAAGGGACTATTGACAGTGGACCAGAAAAGCTTTGCATCCTTAAGATCCACTGCCTTAGTCAAGTTGTTCCAGGCCTCTTCCCTTAGTTCCTGTTTTCTATCCCTCAGATGAATTGAGTATTCCCTTCTAAGGGTTTTAACTGCTTCCTTATCCCTGGGTTTACCCTTAAGAGCAGCTTTGAGTTTTTGTAAGGAGTTAGTACATTCCCTGTTAAACCATCCCCCGTTAATCCTAGGGCCCTTTGGTTTTCTTCCAGTTAAAATTTGTGCAATGTTTTTATTAATAATATCGAAGCTAGCTAGAATATCAGCATTATCCTTTTCGGGTTCAAGGCAGCATTCCACCTCGTCTATACAGGCAGACACAATGGTACATAGTAAACGTTCCTCATTTTGCCTACCCCATTTAATTCTAGGGCCATTAGGTCTATGTGGAACTACATCTGTCACTGCACCATGTGACGCCTTTACTTTATCCCCCCATAAGGAGAGATACATAGTTAGACAGTTATGATCGCTTAAGGCTGGGTCTACTATTACGGGTAAGGAACACAAAGCTGTAATACTGGAGGAGTCGATAACCGTGGGAGAATTCCTACCAATAAAGGTCGGTACCGAGTTACCCTCACTGTCTACGCCAGGTAACATAATGCATAGATCCATTTTAAGCATAAGAGTGTTTAGAGATTCCCCATAAACAGAATGTAGAAAATGGGTCTGATCTTCCCCCACCTCTCCCCCATACCCACACACCCCTTTGCCAGCAAATGGGCACATGTGAATGTTGAAATCTCCGCCCCACAGAATATCAAAAGACACATCACTGCGCCCATGTAGCCTTTCCACCTCCGCTTCTAGTTCATCAACCATATATGTTTTTGAATGGTTAAAGACATTGTTATAATGGTTTATTACTAAAACATTTTGCCCATTCCTGTGTTGTAACCACAACAGCTGGGAGTGCAGACCAACAATCCGGTGGGTTTTCACTCGAACCGGTAACCTCACAGAGAGCAATATCACCATCCCACCACTGGCTCTCCCCATGTTGGATGGCTGAGCATGGCAATTATAGGCAACATACCCATCAAGATAGACATCTACGGCCGCCCAAGTCTCCTGGAGACACAAGATGTCAAATTGGGTTATAAATTCTAACCATCCTAGACAATCTATCTTATTATTCCACCCAGCAATATTCCAACTCGCCATCTTATATCCCCGTTCTGTTAAACTAACAGCCTCCCTAGATGGTGGGGGTAGGGAATGGATGTGAATTACTTCCCCTGGCACGGGGTCTTCAGACAGTCGGGTCGGAGTTGTACTTCCATTAGCCGGGGTAGGAATATCTGAGTTACAATGAAGCTGCCCAGAATTACATGTATTACCCCCAGAGCTACAAGTAGCATTGTACCCATTGAGTGGGTTAATATCAGTTGAGCCTTTTTCCCCCGTGCCTGCACCCGTATCTCCCCCTTTGTCTCCACAGAATTCCTTACCCCCCTCCCCTGTGGCTCGATGGCATCAATCGCAGTCTTCCAGGCCACTAAACACGTCAAACCTGTTGGTGGTGTCTAGGGGTGTAAAAGGTTTAAGATGATCCATTCTCCGGTGTGTTAGGGAGTTGTATCTTGGTCCTACAGTATTCCACCCATACGGATCTACAACTATGGGAGGTTGCTTGTCGTTAAAAATAGATCCATTTTTGTAGACAGGTGGACGATATGGGTTTGAGAGCATTTGCCTCAATAAGGGGGGGGGAGGAGCTTGCCTTGATGGATGATTGGGTGGAAACACCACTGAGCGAGGGTAAAAATATGTTAGGGGACGAGGGGTAATAGATTTACTACCGTGGTCAGAATGCCAGTTAAGTATAAAATGGACAGCATTCTGATCTCTAAAATTAATGACCACTATGTCTCCCTCAATATCTTTGGATCTTCCTCCCAGCCAAGGAAGGCGGCGGACATGGACAATTTCTCCATTGATATTATTTACAATAGGTCTGTGTAGACTTAACCAGTGCGATATTTTATTTTTCAACTGGGCAAAGCCCTCCCGTTTGTTCTTCTCTAGCTCTGGTACCCCAGTAAGAACTACTACAAAGGGTACAGCTTCTGGTGGGAGTTCTGGAAGGGGGCCCTTATTATAGTTACCTCGAGCCGGCCACTCGTTTCCTCTAACTCTCATCTTAATCCCTGGAGCTTGACCAAGGTTATTCGGCTGTCCATTAAACGTTACAGCCGGGGACAATGTGGGTTTACTTTTTTTGTAAAATTTTTATTTATTTTTTTAAACATCAGAAGAATAGAAAGGGGAGGGAAACAGGAAAAGGGGGAACAGGAAAGAAAGAGAGGAAGATAGGCGACATAACGCCATAAAGCCCCACACAGGGGGAGCAAAGATAGGGACTGAATCATTGAAGAAAAAGGGCTACAGGGCTCCAAAGTCCACAAGAAGCCAGCAATAATCCGATAAGGCAACAAGGAAATGTCCGCTCAGCTCAGTTCTCGTGTAGGACAGATTGTCAACAGTGGACATCGCATCTTCAGACAGAGAGGACAGCCCAGATATCATCCAGAGTCTAGAGGTCCTCCTCAGGCAGAGCCAATCGCAATGGAAGAAGAAACAGAAGGCAATAACCCCAACTAACCCCCCCCGTCCCTCCCCAACATCTCCCTCCCCCCCCAGTGGTGGCAGCCAACAAGCACGCAAGCAAATCAGGTCTTCAGGAATTTAAATCTGGAAGAGATGAAGGGACCGCACTGCTGAAGGACATACTGCCGAGGGCAAGCCTCGGGACAAAAACCTCACAAGCGGGCCCCAGTTGTACATAAAATTCTTGAAATTCCCCCGAAAGACATCAGAGAGACGTTCCATGCTCAACAGACGCCACAGTCGGGCATGCCATAAGGAAATAGCGGGAGCAGACGGGGATTTCCAAGCGGCTGCCAGTGTCATCTTAGCCGCCCCCAGGCATAACCACATAATACGCTTATCCGCTCTAGTCTGGTGCTCAAGCAGCGGATCTCTAAGCCCTAATAACACAAAAGCCATGGAGTCCGGGATCGGGTAACCCAAAATGTCTTTAATGTGGGACAAGATCTCAGTCCAGAATGGCCGAATGGTAGGGCATTCCCACCATATATGGCTAAAGTTCCCCAACATCCCACAGCCCCGCCAACACCTATCTGAAGTAGTGGGAAATATGCGGTGCAATTTAGAGGGATACAGGTACCAATCAAAGATGAGTTTCATATGTGCCTCCCTGAGGTCAGTAGAGTGGTTATGCGCCGTCACGTCCCTCCATAAGCCCTGCCACTCACTAGTAGAGATGTCCCTCCCCAGGGTGGATTCCCAATGACCTTGGTATCGCGGCCGCGGCGCCACAGTAGAGTCTAACAGCAATTTGTACAGGAACGAGATTGCTCCCTTCATGGTAGATGTGCGGAGAAGGAAAGATTCGAATTTCGATAGGGGTCTAGTAGCAGCGTCCACTACCGCCGGTGACGTCGCCCAATGCAGGAGCTGAAGGTGTCTGAAGCGTTCTGTCGGGGGAACGCCATAATCCCTCATACAGTTGTGGAAGGTAAGGGGTTCGGTGCCATGAAACAAATGGGTAAGGGCTCTACAGCCGCCGTCCTTCCAGGCCTCAAAGGGGCCTTCCATCAAGGCCGGGGGAAAGGCCGGGTTATAGTGAATCGGGGTAAACGGGGACGGGAATGTGGTCCAGCGATCATCGCTGCATACCGTGTCCCAGACTTTTAACACCGTGCTCGTGGGAGTGCTGATGTAAGCATTCCTGGGTCTATGTGCCTTGGGTAACCAGGCCAGACTCCAGATGGAGCGTCCCGCCACACTCCGATCCATATGGAGCCAATGCTTCTCCGACATCTGCTGAGACCACTCCACGATGACCCTCAGTTGGGCGGCTTTATAGTACAAATGCATGTCCGGATAGCCAACTCCCCCCTCCAGCCTCGGACGGCGCAGAACCGAAAACGGAAGCCGCGCTCGGCCACCTTGCCAGACATAGCGCAACATGACGGTCTTCAAGCGGCGGAAGTAGTCTGATCCTATCGGGATAGGTAAGGCCTGAAACAAGTACAACAATTTAGGAAGGAGCACCATTTTGAGGGCGTGTATCCTGCCCAGCCACGAGATGAATTTAGGCTTCCAACGCTCCAGTTCAGATTTAATGGAAGTTAACATCGAGGGGAAGTTGGCTTGGAACAAAGCACCCACTGTGGCGGTCAACCGTACGCCCAGATATAGCAAGGACGTCGACGCCCAAGCGAGCGGAGTAAGCAGCTGGATCCGCTGCACCTCCCCCGGTGACAGGGTTAAATTTAGGATGTAAGATTTACCAAAATTAACTTTGAAGCCCGCCACCTCCTCGTAGGTAGAGAGCACCGAGTGGACATGGGGCAATGATAGCGCTGGGTCCTGGATGGACAGCAGGACATCGTCAGCAAAAAGCGAGATCTTATGCTGCTCACCTGTAAAGGGAAGACCCAGAATCTGCTCGTCCTCCCGTACCGCCAAAGCTAACGGCTCTATACTAAGAGCAAAAAGCAGGGGTGACAGGGGACATCCCTGGCGCGTCCCCCGGGAATGGCGAAAACTCGCCGATCTGTGGCCGTTGATTATCACCCGAGAGGTAGGGCCACTATAGTTGGCCTCGATCATCCTAATGAAAGCAGCCGAGAATCCAAAGGCTACCAACGTCTGGTGCAGAAAGCCCCAGTCAACGCGGTCGAAAGCTTTCTCCGCGTCGAGCCCAACCAGCACCGCCGGAATACGAAACCTGTCCGCCTTTTCAATGAGATGGACGACGCGACGCAGGTTATCGTGAGTCTGCCTACCCTTAATAAACCCCGATTGATCAGGATGGATCAAGGCAGGCATCAGATCCTGCAATCTACCCGCCAGAATGGAGGAGTACAGCTTGGCGTCCAGGTTAAGAAGTGCTATCGGGCGGTAAGAAGCACAAGAGGTAGGATCCTTCCCAGGCTTGGGGATAACCGTGATTAAAGCTTCGGCCATAGAATCCGTGGTCTTACCATCACTCGCCATTGCGTTGAAAAGGGAGACTAAGTAGTCGCAAATGTCAGAGGCGAATGTTTTATAAAAGAGGGCCGTGTAACCGTCAGGCCCAGGGGCCTTATGCAGCTTCAGGGCCTTAATGGCATCCAAGACCTCCTCTCGAGTGACGGGGGAGGATAACTGCTCGTTCCAGACTCCAGAGACTTTCGGGAGGGGCAGGCCCTCCAGGAATCTGGATTGGGCCCCCGGATCAAGCGAGTCACTCGAGTAAAGCGCAGCATAGAAGCGCCCGAATATAGTAGCCTTGTCCGCATCTCTATGCTGAACGAAGCCCGCATGGTCGCGAATACCTCCGATATAATCCTTCTCGCGCTTATCCCGAAGCTGCCGGGCAAGATGGCGCCCGATTTTATTGCCCTGGGAGTAGGAGGTGCGTCGGAGACGTAAGATAGTAAACTCCGCCCTGTTATTATAATGGGCCCTCAGCTTCCCACGCACCGCCGTCAGGGGGCGTAAAGTCACCCTAGAGGGGTTCGCCTTGTGAGCCTGTTCTAGGGAGGCCAGCTCGGATTCAAGAGCCTCTCTCTCTTCCCGTCGCAGTCTATTCAGGTTCGCGTTGAGAGCAAGGCACGTGCCTCTCAAAGAAGCCTTGCACGCGTCCCAAGTGGTATACACTGATGTGTCCGTAGGCGGATTGAGGAGAAAAAATTCGCCAATAGCTGCGCGTAGAGCTTTACAAGACACCTCATCTCGCACCAATGCGGCCGGGAAATACCACTTCCTCCATCCATCTCCCCCGGCAGCCCAATGTAAACTCAGTACCACGAGGCTATGGTCCGAGAGCGAGAGTGGAAAGATGTCAGCTAACTGTATGTCCCCCTGAAGAGCCTGGCTAGTCAAGATGTAGTCAATGCGGGAGTATGAGTGGTGAACATTGGAAAAGAAGGTGTAATCCCTAGTCTGAGCGTGACGAAAACGCCAACTATCAATCAGTCCCATGTCCCCTAGTTGACGCAGAGTGTCGTCTGAGAAGACTCCCGCGTCCGCTCTGTGGCCTCCAGAGCTATCCAATCCCTTGTTCCACACCATATTGAAATCCCCCAACAAGAACAGGTGACCCTCCACAAAGTTCCCCACCCTGTCCAGTAGACCCTGTAAGAAGGCATTCTGACCCGCATTAGGAGCATACATCACAGCAAAAGTACACAGACGACCATGCAACAGCCCCTTCACCAGGAGCCACCGGCCTTCCTTGTCCGCAGACATCCCCGTGGGCTGAAAATGCAGGGAAGCCCGAAAAAGTAGGGCCACCCCTCTATGCTTCGTGGACGCAGACGCCCTGTAAATAAGAGGGAACTGCCTATGACGAAGCCTCAACTCATCTCGCCTAGCCAGGTGGGTCTCCTGAAGGGCAACCACGTCCAGGTGGTGATCTACAATGTACTTCCATAGTTTCTGCCGCTTCTGCGGGGAGTTAAGACCCTTTACATTCCAAGTTCCCACGCTGACAGGCATTAGGGAAAGTAATCACTCCACGCCATGTACACAACCAAACAGCCGCACTCCCTGTACTGGACCTGCATACCCATCAAACCACAGAACAACATATGAAGGACAGGCGAGACTGTCAGCAAACGTGTGATCTCCCCATACACCCTTCTGTCACCCCCCAGATCATCCCCTCCCGTGAATCGGAGGCCAAAGTGGATCCCCAACACCAGAAGAGCAGGAATAAGCAGTAAAACACGCGTCTCTCCCCATTCTCGGCAATCCAAACATTCCATACAGAGCTGCCACCACCGGACCCTCGCGCCCCTTTCCCCCCCCCCCCCCCCCCCCCTCCCCCAAAAAACAAGAAAGAAGAAAGAACAAAATGCAATACAGAGCACTGAACCTGAACCTCGCAGTCTTCAGTTCCAGCAGGTCAAGGCTCAGGAGGTCCCTACTGGACTGGTAACGGGGCAGGGGTGTCGACTCGGCGACCCCCTGGTCCAAGGTCTGGGGTGTCTTCTCCAAAAGTACCAGTGTACCCCAGGGACCTCAGGCCAAGAGCCCCTCCGACGCCATGCCATGAGGGCGGGGTCATGCTGCACCAGAGCTCGTCTGGGACTCCGTCATGGTGGCGGAGGCCACCGATGCCACTGCGTCTCCTCTCTCCTGCTCTCTAGTTGCTGGATCCGGTCGCTGTCGCTCAGGGGACGGGCCCACCCTGTGCCAGGAAGAAGAACGACGCCTCCGCCGGAATGGTGAGGCACGAGCCTCTCGGGACGGTTCCTCCTCCTCGATGCCTAGGAGATCCCTCGCTTCCCGTAGGGAGTTGATCTGTCGCAGTCTGTTCTCCCATCGAAAGATAATCCGGAAGGGATGACCCCAGGAGTAGGACACCCCGCGCTCCCGGAGGAAGGCGGTGACCGGCCGGAAGTCCCTTCGTTTTTGCAAGGTGGTAGCTGCCAGATCCTGGTAAAGTTGGGGGCGATGGCCCCTAAACTGCAGGGAGGTGATGGTCCTAGCTTTCCTCAGAATCTTTTCCTTGACCTGGAAGTCGTGCACACAGACAAGGATATCCGGCGGCGGGCCCCCTCCCCTCCTAGGCAGCCCCACTCGGTGCACTCTGTCCATCTGGATGTCCCGAAGTTCCTCGTCTTCCAGGATCTGGAGAAACAAGGCCAGAACATAGCCACGCAGGTCCCCCGATTCACCATCCCACGGCACCGCCTTGATGCGAATGTTATTCCTCCTGGAGCGGTTCTCCAAATCCTCTGCGTGGGTTTGCAGATCCAAATTCTGCTCCGTGAGCCGTATGATGTCTTGCTGAAGCTGGTGCACGTCATTTGCCAGACCAAGATCATGGTCCTCCAGCGTCGCTACCCTTTCGCCAATTCCATCTACATCTCTTCGCACTTCCCGGAGGTCCGATGCCAGCTGAGTTCTGAGTTCGGAGATGTCCTCTTTAATAGTCGCGAAAAGCTCCTTCATAAAGGCCTTAGTTGCAGGTGCCTCATCATCTGGCTGTCTGGAGGACCCGCTAGCCCCAGGTGACGCCGGTTGCTGTGATGACTTGGGGGCCCCCTCCTTCACCGTCTTCCCCCCTTTGCGCTGCGCGCCAGACATAATTGCGAGTTGTTGTTGCACTCCCACTACCAAGTCGCAGGTAGTCGCAGGCGGGAGTATGAAGCCCAGGACAGCGCCCCCCGGGTTCGGGACTCAGTGCCGCGTCACCCTCCAAAAGTAGCCGCTAAGCCCTCTGCCCGCAGTGTGGTAGGTCTTCCGCACCTTGGAGTCTTTGCAACGATGGCAGGCCAGGCCTGCAAGCAGTGAAGCACACTTCTCAGGCTATCCGTGCATAGGCACAGCCACCCCCGACAGCAACCACCACCACTCCGGGAATGCAGCAGGTATTAAGCGTGGTCTGCAGGGTAGGGGGGAGCTGCCGCAACGGGGACCCTCGCGATAGACACCAGTCAAATGCAGTGGCACCTCATGAGGCTTCCCAGCAGCGCAGCCAGATAGGTTCCGGTCAAACCAAGAGGTCCCCCAAAGATGGCGCTGAGGTCATCCACTTCGAGCGTTATGTCCCAGAAACACCTCGGGGAACCCAGAGCGACGCCCCCAAGGGTTGATAGTCCGGTATTGGGGCTCCACTGGCCAGGCAACAGGAAGTCCCCCGGGTCAATGGCGGCCAAAGAACGGGCCCAAGTAGGCCACTGTCCACAGCCACTCTGGGCGCTGTTCCGCCCGCTCCAAACAGGGCAGCTTCTGGTCCGCCTCAGAGTACGTGAGACTCAGCCGGCACCCCGTGTCGGGCCCGCAGCGACGCCAGCCGCTCCCACTTCAGCTCCGCACTGTCAGGCCTCCATGAGTCGGAGCCGCTCCACCACGTGGGCGCGCAGCCCCAAGGTTCTCCGGCGTGGGACGCCTCCTCCGGCCCGGTGCGTCGTCCCTCGAGCTCCTGCCGAGGCTCCAGTCGCGCCCCGCCAGCCTCTTCACACACCGGGTCCCCACTCCAGGGACAAGGCTCACCCCCGGCGGTCGGCAAGTCTCGGGGGCGGGGCTCGGCAGCGAGCGGCGAGTGCTCCTTCTGCACGCCGGTTGCCGCGTCAGGCGTGGCCGGCCCCCTGGGTACCAGAGGCCGGTGCTTCGCAGGCCTCAGCTCGTCCCCGCTCCAAACTTCGTCTCTGGCCTCCGCACAGCTCTCCGACGGGTCCGGACGGCACCCCCAAGCTGCCAGTGACCTCCGCTGCTCGTGCAACGCCGAAAGGAACGGCCTGGACCCCGCTATTCGTTGCTTTGTAGAGTCGGCGTCGGAGAGGCTCTCAGAAGCGTCCTACTCCGACGCCATCTTGGCCACGCCCCTGTGGGTTTACTTTTAAGTACAACAGGGTTACTCCCTGGTGTGCTTCCACTCATATTATTTGAAGATTGAGGCAAGATGGTAGTCTGAACAGGGGTTGGTATAGTAGTTATAGCGGGAATTCCTGGTGAGGTAAGTAAAATCGGAGTTGGTATAAGGGGATTAGGCATCACTTTATTAATCCCTATCTTGATTCCCAGTTCATGTTCTATCTTCTCAAGCCTATTTTCTAGTTTATTGAGCCTGTCTACGATAGCCAGAGTATGGGTCCTCAATATAGACTCTATACTATCGATCAGGGCACCATTTAGTGGTTCCTATAGCGTCACAACTGCGGGGGGACTGTCGGCGGTGGAGATAACAGGGTCTATAAGGGGGGTTACGCATGAATGCGTAGGTGATATAACTATCCTTCCTTTTTCTGTTACTTTAACCCGTTCTCCCCTAATACTGTCGTCCTTTTTGATGCCAAAGTCTGCATGATTAATTTTCCTCTTTGGAAGGTCGGATTTTTTACGCCTTTTTGTCGGAGGAGGGCCATAAATTTTAACTGGTGTGACTTTTTTTCCCCTACTTTGAACTGCTTTAGATAGTTTAGGAATAGGGGTAATTTGTGCATTGGTTATAACAATAGATTTAGTTGTACTAGGAGTGGTAGCAATAGTTGGCAATTTACTAGTAGTGCCTAAGGGTTCAAATTCACTCGTAGATGTTCCCTCTCTAAATATTAGAGGGATGCTGTCCTGCGAGGGGGGTACAGATATTTTCTGTAAGAGTTCCGTCCCCCGTGGAGCTAATTAACACTGGTGAACCCGGGAATGGTCTATTCTTTAGGCTTTCAACCGACCGCCGTCGCTCAGCCCGAAGTTCTTCAAGGGTGGCGGTGGTTGGAGAATCCAAAAGAGTTTTCTTAAAGTAATTATCTAATTTCCCATTTATCAAACTCACAGGTTTCTCAGGGCCAACCAACTCCGGGGTTAGTATTTCAATTGACATAATGATTGATAATATAGTATAACCCCGCAAGCACTTACACAAGAGTCCTAGGTCGTTTAGTAATCGACCAGGGATTATGGCCCAGTCCAGTCTCTTTAGGCCTCTGACGGCCGCAGACGGTCCCGCCCTTGTCCCGGGCTTCTCCCGGCGAGCTCCCGCGCGCTCCCGCGCAGCGGTATGCACACGTTAATAAATAGCTGTTACGATGATCACCCGGTCGTTGGGGGCGGGGCGGGGAGGGAGAGCAGCCCAGGTGGAACGGGCGGGGTTACTGGGACTCCTGGGAAACGTAGTCCCAGCCCTCTTGCTCGCAGCCCTCAGCCCCTGTCTTACCCCAGCAGCAGCTAACAGCCCACAAAGGAAAGGAAAGTGCCCCTCTGCGAAGCGGGACCCGCGCAGCGGGTTCCGCGAGGCGTTGGAGGAGAGGCAAAGAATCCACGGGCAATCCGGTCAGCAAGGCAGGTTTATCAAGGTGTCTATCAAGGTGTCTCAAACAGTTAAAAGGTTACTAAAAACGCAGCAGCACGTCTTGCGCATGTGGGAAGGCCCTTGAAAAGCTGGAATAGTCAACTTTCTATTTCTCACGGCTAAATTTGGGTGTTAAATTGGTACTAATGGGGTGCAACCGGTTCCCAAACAATGTTACCAGGTTTAAAAATGGCAAAAAAATGAAGTAATACTATTTCAAAATGTGCCGAATTATGCCGCATAATTTACTCACCCTGCCACATAATTCCAGTGGTCCTGATGTTAGGGTAAAACAATGCAGTGATTTTGTTCCTGTTTATATTTCACATGCTTTAATTAATCTTGCTTTTCTCAGGAGTGCTAGCTATTTTCAGCATGTGTGTTTCTGTATTTCATTTCACAGCATATCACTCTTGGATGATGCACCCTTTGTACTGTCACCTCCAGGTGTTTATAACAGGCTACAGTTGAGCACTTCGGAGTTGAGGATGAAGGCAGTACAACTTTCACATTATGCCTGTCTGTGGGTCAAAAAGGTGTTCAGATTACATGATCATTCAAAATATGGCCTCTCTGCAGAGCACAAAGAGCAATGGTCCTGCATTCCAGTTGTGATTCTATGCAAATGTGTGTGAAAGAGCTACTTATTGGTCAACGCAACAAGGTGAAAGGAAAATAATTTATTGTAGTTGCTCATTTAGCTTAAACAGCTAACAACCATTGATAAAACCCAGTCGAGGGTGTGCAGTTTGGTTTAATTTTAATTATAAAAAAAATACCTTTCTTTAGCCGGCCCGATCCGATTCCGCGTGGTCTCTGCTTAGGGGCCTCACATGTTCCTATTCTGCCCGGGGCCCCACATATCCTAGGACCGGCCCTGAGTGTGTGTGATCTAAAGTGCTCTGACACCCTGCACTGGTGTGAGTCGTACTATAAAACGAATTAAATGCACCTGAGAGAGAGAGAGTGGTCATGGAGACTTGGGGGCACTCTTAAAGTGTAGAAGAGAGGGAAACTGTGGCGGGGGTGGTAATTATGGGGCGCCAACAAACGTCGCACCAGGCACCCCCAGCGCTAACGCCGTCCCTGCCCCCGAGTCAGATCATGGCGGTCCCAATACCTGCTCGCCTGAGGTATGATTATGTCGTCACGTGATTCCACGTCATCTTTCTTTGCTCTCTAATAATATCCTGCTGCTGTCAGCATTTGGACTTAATGAGGGCTAAAACCCGATAATTCCATCCAGACACGTCTGGCGAGCCATGCCCTTACCTTTATTGGCCTCTAGGATGTCATCGTTCAGCTCCAGTTCACTGCTGACTCCTGAAAGGGAGAGGAACACCTCGTGAGGACCACAGCTAAGTCTGCACATCTCCGGCACTGGCCACCGCCCCCCTCCCCCCTCAGGCCCCCTCCCTGAGTACTGAGCCCCGCCCGTAGCGCTGAGCCGGTCTTCGGTGGTGTATTGGCAATGGCCCTTCCAGGGCACCCTGGGTCCTAACGCAAGCAAGCACACTGGGCCTCCGCCCCCTGGTTTAGTAGCAGTAAAAACTGCATTTACCTGGGGTCAAGTGGGCCCCAGACTCCCTTGGGGCCAAAGCCAGGGCACCAATGGCTGCTGATAGCTCCGTCCCTGTGTGAGGGTAAGCCAATGTGAGCAAGAGGGTGAGTGTGGCAGGCAGGTGCTATGACGGAAACATTTATAATATGAACGTCAAGAACCCCCCCCCCCCCCCCCCCCCGCTGCCGTTCATGCGCATTCCTCTCCACAGGCCTCTCCAGCTCCTTCACTGTGTCTGTCCGGGCCTCAACCCGCTGGAAGGCGCTCCACCCCGGGGAGCACCGGGAGAGGTCCCCTCACTTCGAGCAGGGGGGGCGGGGGGCTGAGGGCAGGAGGTCTCCCTGCAGCTCACTCACAGCAGCACTGCCCAGCAGTGACCACACTCACTCACTCCCGAGATACCTGTGCAGTGGAGCACTCGAACCACCAACCTCGCAGTCACCCTCCCTCTCTCCTACATTCACATACTCTGTTTCTTTCTGTATCACCCCCGCTCCTCTCTCTCTCACACCATAGATGAGACACTTACCGGCGGGCCTGACGGCCTCCGTCGTGTGCGAGAAACCCCGAGCAGGAATCTGCAAAAGAAACCGACAGGAGCGAGCGTTAGACAAGCAGGAGTGGAGGGGTCCCCGGGGAAAGAAAGGAGTGACGCACAGTGCCAGGGACGGGGTGTCCTAGAGGAGGAAGAAAGGAGTGACTGACAGTGCCAGTAACTGCCTGTAACAAAGATGTCCTCGAGGGGTAGAAAGGAGTGATGTACAGTGCCAGGGGCAGGAGTGACTTCGAGGGGACGAAAGGAGTGATGCACAGTGCCAGGGACGGGGTGTCCTAGAGGAGGAAGAAAGGAGTGACTGACAGTGCCAGTAACTGCCTGTAACAAAGATGTCCTCGAGGGGTAGAAAGGAGTGATGCACAGTGCCAGGGACGGGGTGTCCTATAGGAGGAAGAAAGGAGTGACTTTGAGGGGACGAAAGGAGTGACTGACAGTGCCCGGGACCGTGTGTCCTCGAGGGGAAGAAAGGAGTGAGGGACAGTGCCCGGGACCGTGTGTCCTCGAGGGGAAGAAAGGAGTGAGGGACAGTGCCCGGGACCGTGTGTCCTCGAGGGGAAGAAAGGAGTGAGGGACAGTGCCCGGGACCGTGTGTCCTCGAGGGGAAGAAAGGAGTGAGGGACAGTGCCCGGGACCGTGTGTCCTCGAGGGGAAGAAAGGAGTGAGGGACAGTGCCCGGGACCGTGTGTCCTCGAGGGGAAGAAAGGAGTGAGGGACAGTGCCCGGGACTGTGTGTCCTCGAGGGGAAGAAAGGAGTGAGGGACAGTGCCCGGGACCGTGTGTCTTCGAGGGGAAGAAAGGAGTGAGGGACAGTGCCCGGGACTGTGTGTCCTCGAGGGGAAGAAAGGAGTGAGGGACAGTGCCCGGAACCGTGTGTCCTCGAGAGAAAGAATAGGGTGACCAACTAGCATGGGTGTGAATTCAGGACGGGGAGTGTAAAAATTCAGGACAAAGGGTCAAAATTCAGGACAAAAATTCAGAACAAAGGGCAAGTTTTACCGACACTACACATTAGGTTGTGCAATAGTATGTAAGTAAATAGACAACAAACATACGTGCAAGTCAAAATAGGACACCCGTAATATTAGTTTTGGTGCTAGTGTTTGAAATAATTTCCCTAGTAGATTATAGGGTTGGGGTATTAAACCAAAATATAAGTCCCTAGTATATAATAGGGCCTGCATTAGGGTAAACTATATAAAAGGGTGCACTTACATTTAGCATGGCCTACCCTATAAATTCCTGGTAGATTATAGGGTAGGGGTATTAAACCTACCCATAAGTCCCTAGTATAAAATAGGACCTTGCTGTTTTGAGGCCAGCCGCCCTTTCTGCACTTGCTTGTGTGCACTGCTGAGTGCCTGAGGCCAAAGTACTACTGCACTTTTCATAACTCGCCACCCCCCCCAAAAAAACCACCCCACAAACGTCAACTTTGCAGGCTCCGTTAACCTCCCATCTCTTGCTCACTGCATCGCCTTTTGTGGACCAGATTTAGTAAATGGCATGAAATAGATTGAGCGAATGGAAAAACAGACTGCAACCCCATGTTTACATTAAGTCCACAATAAAAAATATTGTGTGATGCTATACACTGAAGTTTGAAGGGAATCACAGCAGTTAAGGTGAGGGCGACAAGCAGCAGGAAGAAAAAACATCCTTAGGTATAAGTAAGAAAAGTTCAGGGCAAGACTCAGTATTAAGCAAAGGAAGTACATGCTCTCCCACAATACATCTTTGAGATCCAAAAATGCAACTTTCTGAAAGCTTAGCAATCCAAAAATAACGCTCACTTGTAGTGCACCTCACCACTGGAGTATGTATGTTGGGTTTAAGGAAACTAGATTTAGGCATTCAGGACACAATGTAACACTGGGTTGCGAGTGGCATGTTAATATGTAACATTAGTGACCCGCTGCTGAATTATAATATTGAAAACACACATCAGTATCCTGGCCTGAACAGTAGCTGTAAACTCATTAACAATTTGTACCAGCCTGACTCTTTCAGTGACCTCTGCAACTAGGGCATTAAAGAGCTGAAATTGATATTAAATTCAAAGGTGTTGTGAAGAGTGGCCCCCCAAAATCCTTAAAATGTGACTTGGAATTGTTCAAGGGAGAATATCGTTTGACAGCCTATGAGAATAAAAATAATTTCAACCGAACATATTGTAACTTAACCTAAGTAAATAAAAAATAAAATTAAACCTCACCAACAACGTTCAACGTGTCACCTCAACCAAAAATAACTCCACATACTGAGAGCCTAAAGTAATGCAACGTAGCATTCTAGTGAGCACAATGTAATGAGTTTGATACAGCCATGCTCTGCTATATTAAACTCATTACATTGCCCTGACTAGAGTGGTGAGTTGCCTTACTTGAGACACTCAGTATGTGGAGTAATTTTTGGTTGAGGTGACAACTTGTGCATGCAACTATCACGCAACATGATTAGACCTAAACATAATACTGTGACCGGAAAGTCGGCCGTTTTTAGACTGCTCTGGTCACCGGAGACTGAGGCATAGGAGAATCACAGCATTTGTATAACTGAAATGTTTAAACAAACTTAAACAAACATGGGATAAGAAGTAAGAGGCTGACTTTTGCTACAGGGACATTTTATGTTTTCACCTTAATTGTGCCACTATCTTAAAATATTCTTAATTGAACACTGTCTCCTCTATTTATATAACCTGCCCAAGCTCTGCATACATTGTCTGATCCTGGGCATGTGCAATTTCTGTTTGTGACTTAGTACAGGTACACCAGGGACCCCATTTCCTAATGGTGGGAGGACAAATTATTATTTTGATGCCATTCAACTGTATCATCCAACTGATTTCCCAGTTTTAAAATGTGAAAGATGTGCACAAGGATCTATGGAAATGAGCACAGATGAAGAATTATATACAGTACACATCCCATTAATGAAACTGAGCATATTCTTTATCCTCCTCGACCTTTTGAAGGTCATACTTGTCAACGTATGTACAGACACATAACCCAATTCGTAAACATTTTACAGACGCTTACCCTGAGAGTGACACTCTACTCTGAGTGACACCATTTACAATCTCTCAATTCTGCTCGCACGCGCATTGTGGGAGTAAGAAATGGCAGAAACTATGCAAAAGCAATGCTATAGATTAAGTGGGCATCGCCAAAGCTAAACATTTCACTCATGTGAAGCTCACATGGGCCTATAAGAGGTAGGAGAGACTGATCTCCTGCCTTAAACCTATTTTAGACTCGAGGATCAATTTGCTTCAGCACATACCATCTTCAATAAATGTCCCTTGAAACAATTCCTAATGGGACGAAACATAGTTTGGCTGGTTGCTGAACTACCTAAAATTATCTGAAGGTTCCCATTGGACACTGCTATATGCACTACTAATGCACATTTTGTACCATAGATATGACTGGCTGATATACTGTCAGACTGTTAACAAGAATGTCAAGAGCCTCTCATTACAACACTACGACTACATAATTGTTATTTAGCAGTGTTCACAAATAACCAGGTACACTTCCTAACTGTCTGATCTGCGCACTACTGGAACTTTATTAAACTGGGTGTGTGCTACCATTATAGCTTTAACTCACCTCATACAAATGCATATTCAATTAGTTGACCTATGGTGTCCCAAAGGGATTACCTGTTGCCCTATATCTGTGATAGCGACATGACCCTGTTTGAAAACATACTTGAAAGATTCAACATGGGTTAACACATGTATGCCTATGACACTCACGTCAAAGCCTAGGTGATCTTTGGTAAGTTCTGGATTGTCTCCTGGGCATGTAAATCTGGATGCACCAAAACTGACTTCATGTTAAATCTTCCAATACAGAGATAATTACAACTGGGATCTTCTGCTCAGCCATCAAGACTGCAATGCCCCCAAGACTGAGAGACCTCAACTAAGACCTGATAAGTGTTTCACTCTGTTATTCATCTAGTCTCAATCCACAGGCTAACGCAAGCGCCTTTGTAAGACGTCCACGACCTAGGTGCTGCCAATGACATCGAAAGTGTGAGAAAAATGCCTAGTATTACCCAAGTGTCCTTTGGGGAATTCTGCTCTTTTTGCAACAGCAACGAGTTGCTCGAATGCTTGACACACTGATTTACAGAATGGATTATTTGCATTAAATGCCTTCTAGCCAAGTCAACAACAAAACTTAATACTGTATAAAATGAACCTACCCACCTAGTCAGCCCTACCATATCAGTTTGCTTTATCTATGCCAGCAAACAGGTGCAGCGAGATACCGACACTTTCATGGCAGAACTTTCCATGCGCAGGTGTCACCACTGAAAGGGTTTATTCAGACCCCAGCGTTAACACCAAGCACATTAAATTAATCGAGAGCAGGGTGTGCTTTTAAACTCCATTATCATTTTACTGGTAAAAAATTGAGAAAATGTGCTGATGCTTTTTCTGGGGAAGAAATGTACATACGCCACATTTAAAAAAATGTTCACATAAACAGTACCACTAAAGTAAAATCAAAATACACTCATGATAAAAATCAACACACATTTTGTATCTGTTTTTGCACTTTGTATTTTGATTTTATAGAACATGTATTAATTCCAACAAGTGTTTGAATTTACCGATCACCAAATCGGAATGGAGTGGTATTTGCTGGATTATGGCGGTCCGCGGTAGACTGGTGAGTCCGGTCCGGGTTTTCCTCCTCTGGCAGACGGGCAGTAGCGGCACACAGGAGCCTACAGGTCAGGGGTCGAGTCCGTCTGAGTCATGTCTTCTCCTGTCAGATACCTTCTGACAGTGATGAGTTTTTGGATACCGAGGCAGTAGCCTCATTACTCCATATTCATTTAGAAATTTGTAGTCGCTGTTTAGGTTGTCTTATTGGTGTGTGACGCTTTGTCCGGTCCGGGTTTTCCTCCTCTGGCAGACTGGCAGTAGCGGCACACAGGAGCCTACAGGTCAGGGGTCGAGTCCAGGTCCCGCAAACTTTTAAAAGGGGAAGGTTCCCGTGGCTGGGTACCCTACAGCTGTTCTCATTGGCAGAACACTCCTGCAGTGTACCAGCGAGCTCTAGGATTGGCTGGTAGCTTTCAAGCCAATCCTAGATCACTGGAGCAATGGTTAGGAAAGAAAGGCACATGATTGGCTGTCACCCAACAGCAGGTGAAATTACAGACAAATGGCGTCCGTTAAAGAAACCTTCACGGACAACGGATAGACGGCCGAAATTATGGACTGTCTGTGAAATTTACGGACGGTTGGTCACTCTAAGAAGAAAGGAGTGACGGACAGTGCCCGGGACCGTGTGTCCTTGAGGGGAAGAAAGGAGTGAGGGACAGTGCCCGGGACCGTGTGTCCTCGAGAGAAAGATTAAAGAAAGGAGTGACGGACAGTGCCCGGGACCGTGTGTCCTCGAGGGGAAGAAAGGAGTGACGTCCCCACTCTGCCAATTCCTTGCATATGAAATGTACATTTACTGCTGTAGTGTGAGAATGCATTTCATGAAAAGGAATATAAAGTAGGTTTGCCAAAATAAAAATGCCAGCCATGTGTTTAAAGAGCCTGGAAAGACCTTGTCTTGGCACTAAATAGGGTTGTAAATAAAAATGTATGATTCATTTGTAATGTGACTTTTCTGTCTTTGTTCCTTTTAATTATCAGTCATGGATCTCATCATTGAGGCAGCCCTAGAACACAATTAAAGTGCATTTCTTTGTATATTTGCTGTTCGAAGTATGCACAGATAAGTGCTGATTATATGGCTTTAGGTGACTGCTTATTTTTGTCGGTGGGGCAAAGTGGTAGGTGGTGGGCCGGGCCGCTGGGGGGAGGGGGCCCTCATTGTGCTTATCAGGGGGGCTCCCTCAAGTTTCGTTACGCCCCTGGTGACGGACAGTGCCCGGGACGGTGTGTCCTCGAGGGGGAGAAAGGAGTGATGCATAGTGCCAGGGACGGTGTGTCTTCGAGGGGACGAAAGGAGTGACAGACAGTGCCTGGGCCGGACAGTGCCAGGTGCAGGGGTGTCCTCGGAAAAGAAAGGAGTGACCGACAGCAGGCGCGCAATGCCAGAGGATTCAAAAGGCTTCATCCCACCCACCACCCGTACAGTCGCTTGTGTCTGCCCGGGCTGAGACAGCTTCCCGGGCACGCACACTGATAGTGTTTGAAGTTATCGCAGCCGCACCCGAGTACTTTACAGATCTTTAAAAGACCCTTTACTTGTTAACGAGGCTTTGTTGTTTTTTCACCCCTTCATCTCCACTCTGCCCATTGCTGGAAGAATTAGCACCCCCCAAAACCCCCCCACCCCCAATTTTTAGTAGCCCACCCCGAAATTTGGCTCTAGTTGCGCCTCGGACGGGCAGTGCCAGGGACGGAAGTGACCTCGAGGGGAAGAAATGAGTGACAGACAGTGCCAGGGACAGAGGAGTCGAACTAGGAAAGAAAGAAGTGACAGGCAATGCTTAGAACAGCCAGAGAGAAAGAGGGGTGTCTTATGAGCAGTGTCGAGAGAAGCGGCCCAAAAACTCACCGGAAGCGCCAGGGCAGAGCCAAGCAGGAGGGCGGAGGAGAGGAGCGCGCCTGTGAGCAGCATGCTGTGAGCTGGAGGCCAGCTGTCTGGCGGGACCTGTTCACAGCTCCTCTATGTACAGATAAGTGTGTGTTGGCGGGGGGAGGGGGGGTGGACTGGGAGAGGGGCAGCCAGTCACTGCGTCTAATGGGATCACAGCTCTCGGGTCACGTCGGCCGGGTGCCTCTTGCACAGACCGGGCTCGTCTCCGTCCATTCCAGGGTGTGTTCATTGTTTTAAAAGCACCAGATGCCAAGTTCCTTATCCCAGCAATTTTCAAGCATTAATAAAAACGTCACAATAACTCCGGTGATTAATGTTCTTCCTGGCAAGAGATCGGAGCTTTGTTTGGTGGTGGAACTTTTGACGCATCATAGCACAGAAGGTGAATATGCCTGGCGCAAAGAACGTGTGCCATTCAGATCTCAACGCGGATACACTTCAAAGAGGTCAATGTGTTTTTGCTTTTGATAAAGAGATCCTTTTGTTACTTGCAGTTTACAAGGGGAAACCCTAATACAGAGCAGTGAGCTATTTGTTGTCCAAGAGTTGTGTACAAACGGCAAGGAATATATTACATGTTTTTTTTTGCCCAGTCTTATCTTATCCTAATATTGCAAAAAGGGTTCATTTCGGTAACAATCAATTCTTATTATTAAAGAAACCCCCCTAACAAGTGTCAGATTTTAAATTCTGTATTTGTGCTTTTCCAGATCAAGGACTCTTAAACTATACTGCCCACCAGTATGGATGACGTGACTCCTTCACCTTGTAGGCCTCTGTCTTTTGTAATATTTCCTATACACTGATTTACACATATAGGATGGTCCCCATGCAAGGTATGTGGGACGCAGGCCCGGCTCCAGGAATTTTCATTTGGGTGGGCCAAGAGTGCATTTGGGTGGGCCACTGCGGCCTCGATTTGTCGCATATATGTCTGGGCAGGCCTGCTTCAGGGCCCTCCTTTATCTCTTATAAGTCTTGCAAGGCCCAGTAAAACGCACTCTTTTCCAAATTTCTTTCTAAGTATTATCACTCTCAAAAAGTGTTTTTCCATACAATATTCCTTTGGTGGGAAGGGGAGGTTTCTGAGGTAGGAGTATCAGGCAAGTGACACTTCTCTGGCTCCCTCTGTGTGAGCCTTCAGGGAGAATCCTTCTTCATTACTGCTTCCACCTGACCCTGGACTCTGTAACACTCTCCCTTACAGGCTTGATTATCCACTTTTCTACCACCCCTCTCCAGTGCACCTTATCGCACAGCTGACCTTGGGCCCCAGCCCCATCGGGCTCCACTTTCATTTTTCTAAGTAAAAACATTAGTAAAATCACTTTCAAACCTAAAACATTGAATATAGCAGTAAATATAATTAGCACACACTTTAAAGTATGTTCCACAGTAGCCCTTATGACCCGATTGCTAATTAAATAAACAAAAACAGAAAGGCCATGACAAGGCTGGCTTCAGTGCTGATACAAAAGTCTTTTTTGGCGCCACACCAATAACCTCTTTCTTCGTAAATACCTTTACTACCACCTTCCAACAGTGCCCCTCATCCCTCCATGGCCCCCCTATTGACCTCTTCCTCGGATTCCCTCACTGCCACACGTCACAAGTGCCCTTCATCTCCCCATATCCCTTGCCCCTTATACCCTCCTCCTCGGGTTCCCTTACTGCCACCCTCCAGCAGTGCCCTTCATCTCTCTCAAGTCCCTCCTCCAATGACCTCCTCCTCGGATTCCCTCACTTCCACCCTCCACCAGTGTCCCTCATCTCTCCCTAGCTCCCCCTCCACCCATGAACTCCTCCTCGGATTCCCTCACTGCCACCCTCCACCAGTGTCCCTCATCTCTCCCTAGCTCCCCCTCCACCCATGAACTCCTCCTCGGATTCCCTCACTGCCACCCTCCACCAGTGTCCCTCATCTCTCCCTAGCTCCTCCCTCTACCCCATGACCTCTTCCTCGGATTCCCTCACTGCCACCCTCCACCAGTGCCCCTCATCTCTCCCTAGCTCCCCCTCCACCCCATGACCTCCTCCTCGGATTCCCTCACTGCCACCCTCCAACAGTGCCCCTCATCGTTACGTAGCCCTTCTCTCATATGCATTTCCTTTGTTTTTATAGTGCTACTCATATGATTGGTGTTGTGTGTCAGTACTTTACACCACGCACACATTATACAGAGACAATCATACAAGTATGTAAATGAGTCTACAGGGAATGTCACATAAGCCAATGAGGATTACAAGGTGTAGGAATCACCTGCCATCCATACTGGTGGGCAGTATATTTTAAGAGGATTAGGTCTGGGGAAACACAACCTTAGGATTTAAAGAGTATTCCATGGGGGTCAGCTTTACTGATAAAAATGTATATCTGCCCAAACATACTCTTTTTAGCAACATTAGAATAAAGAAAGACTGAGGAAGCTCTAACTATATCACAAAACAAAAGAAGCGAAGTTATAACTATACCATTCATGTTTGTATGCAGCTCTTTGGTGACAGTTCATTGGTCACTGTCCTATGTTAGGATTGTAACTTCTGAACTGCAAGTAACACAAGGATCTCTGTGACAAAGGCAGTAACCCACTGAGCTGCCACATAAAATACAGTTTATCTGCATTTAAAAACTACTAACAGACAAGTGATTGCTCTCCGGCAGGATCATTAATCACCAGCGTTATCTGGGCATTTTGTATTGTCTTATTGTTGTCCTGCATCAGCCATGATAATGATAAAAACTGTTTAAATGACGCACAGGAAGTATGTGTCCTGCTGGGCCTGTGCAGATTTTAGAAAAGAAAACCAAATAGTAACACATTATCTTACCTACTCTAGGAGTCAAACTTTGTGTCACAGGCAGCCTGATGTGATAAGCAGCTGCAGGGGTCAGGACAGGTGAATAGGAATAAACAAACTTATTTTCTCCTCTGCTGCATAGAAAAAGAAATGTCCACACACAGAAAAGTAGGCAAAGGTTACCGTTAACAAATAAAGGATTTGTCGCCGTTGCCATGTGGAGATGAAGGGGTGAAAAAATAAACAGAGCCTCATTAACATGTTAATGGTCTTTTAAAGACCTGTAAAGTACTCTGGTGCAGCTGCGATAATCTCTAAAACTGTCTGTGTGCGCCGGGAAGCTGTCTCCCAGCCCGGGCGCACACACACACAGATGGCCCTTTGAACCCGATGCTGGTGCGCGCCAGCCTTCAAGCCCTCACTGCGAGGACCAAGGCTCCTGTTTGGGTGGGCCTGGCCCACCCGGCCCACCCGCTAGAACCGGGCCTGGTGGGACGTAAAGTTTTCTGACAACTTGAACTGGTATGAGTGGTGCTATAATATAAAACTAAATGAATCTAAGAGACAGTGGTTATGGAGACTTCGGGGGCGTTGTCAAATGATTTCCACTTGGTAATTCAGCGCGCAAAATGAAATTTGTTTTATTTATTTATTTGTTTACTTACCTCCGTTCGGCCGTATTCTGTAGTTTACTACCCCCCAGCCTGCTACTGTGATACGCACACATGCAACAGACCACACGTCTTTCGCTGGACACACCCACGTGTGATCAAAGGCAGATTCCCTGAGCAGGGCCAGCTGTAGGGCGGTGCTACCAGTGCGTTCGCACTGGTCGCTGACTTATGGTGGGAGCGTCTGTTTACAAGTATATTATGGTTTTAAAAGCACCTGCTGCTGCATTTCTGGCCTTCAACAATTTTCAGGAAACAATAAAAATGTCGAGATAACTTTGGTGATTAATGTTCTTTCTAGAGAGAGATCAGAGGTTTGTCAAGTGGAATTTTTGACTCGTGGCAAAGTAGCACAGAGGGTTAATATGCCTGCTGCAAATAACTTGTACCATATAGATCAAAAAGTGTATATAATTGGAATAGATCAGTTGCTTACTGCTTTTGTTGGAGAGATCCCTTTGTTATTTGTAGTTTATAAGTTAAAATACTAATATAGAACCGTGAGCTACTAACTGTCATCAAAGAGTTGTATGCAAACTGCATGGTATAGTTCAGAGTGTTACGTTTTTTTCCCCAGCCTTTCGTTACCCTAATGTTGGAAAAATGGTTCATTTGGATAGAAATCAAATCCAGTGGCCGCTCCTCTGCTAAGGCGGAGGAGCGTCGCCCTGCTGCTTTTCAGCAGTTTGGTCGGCCGTCTTGGGCCGGCCAAGCGGCTTGCACACTTAGCATGATCTCCACCGAGTTGTAATGCACAGCTTGGGTGGAGAACATGCCCGCTTCCCACTGTCTGTCTGAGTGCCAAAACACGGCACTCAGACCAACCACGACTCTGCTGTCATGGTGACAGCAGTGTTGACTACAGTGTCGTGATTGGCTTAGGGGACCCTGGGTGCTTCCTACTTTCCGAGGAGCAACGACGCCGAAGGAGAGCCGGAGAAATGTCAGCCCTGCAAAGGAGGTAAGTCAGATCTTTTTTCCTTTCACCTCCCCCTGAACTACCCCACCACCCCTGTTCTATACTAGCCACTGCATATCTATTCTGATTATTAAAGCGAAACCCCAACCATAGTGGTATATTTTAAATTCTGAGTTTGTGCTTCTCCAGACCAAGCACGGTCAAACTATACTGTCTACCAGTATGGATGACATGTGACTCCTACACCTCAGTCTTATGTAACATTTCCTATCCACTAATTCAAACACGTATGATTGATTGTCTCTGTGTAGTGTGTGTGATGTAAAGTGCTCTGACACCCTACACTAGTATGACTGGCACTATAAAACTAATTAAATGCATCAGAGAGAGAGTGGTTATGGAGACTTGAGGAGCACTCAGAGGGTGGTAGTGAGGGAATCCATGGCGGGATGGTCATTAAGGGGTGCCAACAAACAATGTCACACCGGGCGCCACTAGCGCTAAAGCCGGCTCTGTCCCTGAGTCATAGTGTTTTCATGGCCCGCTGCTTTGTTTTGCAGAGGTGTGTGTGCCCCGAGGGCCGCTCCGCACGGGCCCTCTCTACTGGCCCAGAATTCCGGGGGCTGCCGCAGACGTGGGGCGGCCGGCGAGCGCGGCCAGGGATCACCTTTCTCGGCGGGGGCTGGATGGTGATCCTGCAGGTCCGGGAGAACCATAAATCCCTGGTGTGGAGAGGAGCCTTCGGCGCTGCTCTGGCCCCCGGGGGCACTGCAAGCCCGGCTCCGCTTCAGTGTTACCACCATCATCTGCAGCAGATAATAGTACTGGGGTCCACTGTAATAGAGGAAACTCCCACAGAAGAGCCATAGGTTGAGCGCCAGCCAGAAAACCAAAAACAGATGCTTTGCCCCCTCGTTGGAAAGGGGAAACGGCCTCTACAACGAAGCCGTTTCCACGAAAACCTTTACCACGCATGCATTACAACGCATGCGTGGTAACAACGAGAGGATTTACCACGCATATCTTTACTACGAAATACGTAGTAAAGGTATGTGTGGTAAATGAAAAAAAAGGGGGGGTTTGGGGGGTCTCCCCCGCAAAAACGAAAAAATCGAGGGATAAAAAAAGGGGGGTTGGGGGGGCTTCCCCCAAAAATAAATAAATACCTGAAGTGACGAACATCAAGCGATCAGCGTCGTAAAAGAGGAAACGGAATTAAACTTCCGCTTCCTCTTTAGGACGTACAGCCGACCTAACCAAGAAGAAAGACGTAACAAAGAAGATGGACAGGAGACGAGTTGAAAAGGTAAGGGAAAATTTTTTTTTTTTTTTAAATAAGGGTTAATGGCAGGGGTAATGAAAAGGAGTAGAGGCTGGGGACGTGAAAGAGGACAGGTGTAACCTTTAACAAGAATATGCCCTCACCATGCATAAATTAACAACGAAAAACGTTGTTAATCTATGCGTGGTAAAGGAATATTAGTGGTAAAGGTTATGCGTAGAAAACGAATTCCGTTGTAACGCATGCGTGGTAAAGGCATGCGTTGCAATGGAATTCGTTGTAACGTCATATATTCGTTGGAAAGCCAGCTCTTCCAGTGGATGGCAGGAATCTGCGAAAGGAAGGACAGGCGAGTGTGTTAGACTAGCAGGGGTGGAGGGATCCCCGGGGAAAGAAAGGAGTGACGGACAGTGCCAGGGGCAGGAGTGACTTCGAGGGGACGAAAGGAGTGATGTACAGTGCCAGGGACGGGGTGTCCTAGAGGAGGAAGAAAGGAGTGACTTTGAGGGGACGAAAGGAGTGACGTACTGTGCCAGTAACTGCCTGTAACAAAGATGCCCTCGAGGGAAAGAAAAGAGTGTTGCACAGTGCCAGGGACGGGGTGTCCTAGAGGAGGAAGAAAGGAGTGACTTTGAGGGGACGAAAGGAGTGACGTACTGTGCTCGGGGCGGGAGTGACTACGAGGGGGCGAAAGAAGTGACGGACAGTGCCAGGGACGTAGGTGTCCTCAAGGGGAAGAGAGGAGTGAAGGACAGTGTCAGGGACAGGGTGTCTTCAAGGGGACGAAAGGAGTGACGGACAGTCCTCGGGGCGGGAGTGACTACGAGGTGGCGAAAGAAGTGACGTTCTGTGCCAGGGCCGGGGGTGTCCTCGAGGAGGAAGAAAGAAGTGAGGAACAGTGCCAGGGACAGGGGTGTCCTCGTGGGGAAGAAAGGAGTGACAGTACCTCGGTCCATCATTTCTGAGCAATTGTCGTATTCCTGTCTTAGCTGGTGATTTTATTGGACATGTTCTGCATCACCTTTTTGTGGTTTTAGACAGTAAAACATGTGTGAGACTTCTGCTTTTCACACACATGACATGGCGGCTAGCTGCATGTCCCTGTGCTGCATGAATTATAATATTTTCTCTCTTTCATCATATGTGCTGACATAGTTTGTCTTTACTTGTTGTAGGGTTCTACACAGTGATATATATAAATATGGGTCCGCCTCATCCATTAGATTGAATGTCATGTAGTGACCGATTTATGGAGAATAAGGAAACAAAACTCTCAAAGAGCAATGCAATGAGGGTCATTTAGATTCTGGAGGGTGGCCAGCCACTTTATAGACCTTTTTTATGAACCGCCCGCTGAATATAGAGACCCCACCTACCTGGATCTCAGACCCTACATGGTTGTAGTGACCTCACTGTAGGCTTAATTAAATGCTAAGCATGTGCCATTTCGTTGTAGCTATCCTGAGCATTTAAGTTTGTTTTACCCAAACTAACTCCCAAAACAGGAGTTTGGTTTTGAAAAAGAAAAAAATTATTTCAGCACTAGGGTACCCACCCTGGCGATTTCTGCAGTATGCAAATTAACACAACAACAGCCCTGACACACTGGGACTGGGGGGCTGATAGATTTCCCGCTTGGTACAGTCATGCCTCATATCACGGTCCCGCCCATAGAAATCTAGTGACTGTCTGGTGATGTGCAGGGCAACCATAAATATGACCTGGAGGTTGCATGTCAGGTCAGGGGGCATCCATCACTGTGACCTGGAGGTTGGACTGTAAGGTCAAGAGCAACCATCAGTATGAACTGGAGGTTGGCTGTCAGGTCAAGGGGAACCATCACTATGACCTTCAGGTTGGACTATCAGGTCAAGGGTAACCATCACTATGACGTGAGTTTGGATTCTCCGGTCAGGGGAAGCATTGCTATGAACTGGAGATTGGACTATTAGGTCAAGAGCAACCATTACTATGTTCTGGAGGTTGGACTATTAGGTCAAGAGCAACCATCACTATGACCTGGAGGTTGGATTCTCAGGTTAAGGGCAACCATTAGTATGACTTGGATGTTGGACTGTCAAGTCAAGAAAAACCATCAGTGTGACCTGGAGGTTGGACTGTCAGGTCAAGGGCAACCATCAGTGTGATGTGGAGGTTGGACTGTCAGGTCAAGGGCAACCATCAGTGTGACCTGGAAGTTGTATGTCAGGTCAAGGAATACCATCACTATAACCTGGAGGTTGGATTCTCAGGTCAAGAATTTCCAGTGTTGGTGGTGTGATTGCCAACATTATCTCTATAGATAGGGGCACAAGACCGGGCTGCTCGTCGTCCCCACTCCTTTTTACACTAGCGATGGAGCCGTTGGCGATCCAACTACGACACAACATGACCCGCTAGGGTGGTGTTGTAGACGTCCATACCCATGTAATGTCCCTGTATGCGGATGACTCATTGCTTTATGTAACTCACCCTGGGAAAGCAATGCTCGTCCTCTTAGGTGTTTTGTTGGCATTTGGAGCTGTGTCTGTGTTAAACGTTAATAACCAGAAGTCCGTTATGTTCCCGATTGCGACACTGGTTGAGAAAGAGGTCGCAGTCCTCCCCCTTTTGGAGTTTAGATGGGAATGTGATCATTTCCGTTAGTTAGGGATCCAAGTCACACACTCAGTCGAGGCTCAATACACCTTGACCATGGGAGCTGTCCTGTCGGGTCTGGGCTCCCCCATTAGCTTTCGGAATCTCCTTCCCCTGTCTATTAGGGGGCATGTGGCTCTGGCTTGGGTGATCCTCATGCCTTGCTGTCTCCATGTTCTCCAGAACTCCTTTTGTTTTATTCCAAGAATTACGTCTCCCGCTCTCAACAGTCTCCTTACCTCTTTGGTGTGGGCTGGTAAATGTAGCCGGGTAAAATTAAAGATTTTCAAACTGAATATTAATCTGGTGAGCCTTGGCCTTCCGGACCAGAGCCTTTATTATTTGCTGGCCTCCTCCAATATGCGGCACAGCGGTGCACGGAGGGCCAAAATACGGAGAAGGAGCTCTTGGCTGATTTGGGAGGGGGAGCTGATCTCCCGGTATCTCTTATGATGGGTTCCAGGATCACCCCTCTGCATTACCCAGTTGTGGTTTGCCAGGTCACGTGGGCCTGGAAACGGGCGGTTACCCTAGTCTTGTGAAGGGCTCCGTACACACTGATGCTTCCCCTAGGTGGCTCCATAGCTTCTGGCATATAGAGTGTGATGGATTTGACAGGATGGTATGGGACGGCGGCTGATCAGACCTTCTTTGCTGATGTGAGAGAATGCTTTCGGATCCAGGAAGGGGCCATTTTTGCAATACTCAAATTATGGACCACTTTACCCGAAGAATCTCGTAGTTTGTTGGTTATACTCAACCCAGGCTCCTACAGGGGTCTGATCTCCCACCTATATGGGGCTTTGAAGGTGGACCGTAGAGTTGACGCTTCCAGGTTCCAGGGCAGGTGGTCAATGGATAGACCGTCACCTCTTATGTAGGGGGAATGGCGGTGCGCATTTGCACAGGTTCGGGAGGTTGCTAGCAGTGCTCACTTTAAACTCACACAGTTCCACTACTTGCATCGTACATACCTGACCAACCACTGGGTGGCACGTTTTAACACAGCATATTCATCGGCATGTCCCTGTTGTAGCGTTGAGCCCACGACCTTTGCACACATGGCATAGGATTGTACCCGACTCCATATATAATTGTCGAGAGTCATAGAGATGCTGCAGGAAACCACACAAATTCATGTCGAGGCGACGGCAAAGCACTGTCTTTTCGAGGTTTTACCAGTACCCAATTCAAGAAATCGAATGCACCATAAATGTACCCTACTGGGACTTGTATTTGCCGAACGCTGAATTGCTATCCATTGGACGCACCCCCTGCCTGATGTAATGCCCAGCATAAGTCAGCAGTCTAGTGCTGAAGCCTGTATTCACACTTAACACCCACCCACCACTGATGTCACTGGTCATGTGACACAGCATCAATAAAAGAGGCCGAGCGCACGTGCTCTGGGCCAGTTGCACCAGACCTCCAGTGTGTCCTGCGTCAGTGATTGTGTGCCTGCTAGCATGTAGGCCTAGGGCCCATCACAGCCCCTTACATTGGCGACGAGGCGGAGCTGTGCCCATGCGTGCCAGCTAAGCAAACAAAATCTTCAAGGTGAAAGGAAAGGGGAACTGCCAGCAGTGAAGGCACACCCCCGATGAAAGCAGCCGGCCACCGCGAGGCCCAAGAGGCGTGTCAAGAGCCTCGGGCCTAGAGGAGAAGGAAGAGGTGATCTCACCCTGTGCCCGGCGCGTGTGTGCCCCCTGCCTGGGGCGAAGAGAGAGCCATGCGGTGTCCACCCGCGTGAGAGGAGGCCCGTCGGCCGAAGGTGAGCCCTGGCCGTGACCGGCAATGTAAGCGGAGCCCACCCGCTATGAACAATAAACATTTAATGTGCCCCCTGAAATGAGAGCGGCGCCAGCTATCGATTGTAATTAGGCAAGGCTCGCGGAGCCCACCCGCGGCCTGCCTGCAGCGTCTGCTGTCCCCCGCCGCGCCGCGTGTGACGAGAGGCGGCCGCGGCAAGGGTGAAAGACATTGAATTAAAGCAGCGCTAGCGGAGCCCACCCGCGGCCTGCCTGAGGTGTCCCCTGTCCCCCGCCCAGCGCAGCGCGGGAGGCGAGGAGCTGCCGCGGGCGGGGACAAGAGAAAGTGATTAAGCGGAGCCTACCCGCTGGGATCGCCGACCTCGCACTACCTGGGAAAGCGCCAAGAAAAGAAGAGCGCGTAAAGGGAACAGAGTGTCCAGCACCCCCGCCGCACAGCGTGTGTGAAATGCGGCGGCGGGGCGAGGAAATTCGAAAGAAAGCGCCCGCAGCGTGAGGGGAGCTGCCGGCGCCGGAAAAGTCACAGCAAGGAAAGGCCTGCAGCGTATGGAGAGCTGCAGGCGTGAATGCACTGAGCGGAGCCCACCCGCTGTAGGGAGAGACGCTGCCCAGCCTATCCCCAGAGAAGCGACCCCCAGGGAGCCAGAGCCAGCGGTGCCCACCCGCGGCTAATCCGAGCAGTGCCGTCTCCTCCTTTTCCCCGCCGCGCAGCATGTGAAGTGTGAGGCTGCGGCGGCGGGGCTGAAAAGTGAAGCAACCATGGACGGCATACCGCAGTGCAGAGCGGCACCTGTAAACCCCCCCCAGCAGCGCGCAAATGAGGAAAAGCTGCTGCGGTGAGGGGAAGGCCGAGACAAGAGGCAGTGAGGCAGCCCCGCCTCGCAATCAGAAGCACAAAGTATAAATGCCCCCATCGAGTCAGAGATCCTCAGTGCCCGCTCAAACCAAAAGTTGCCAGGAATGACAGTGGGCGCCCAGAAGTGGGAAAAGTAGATAAAATCACCGGGAAGCTCCAAGGACAGCTGGCGCAGGGAGCGAGTGAAGAGGGGTCTACAGAGACTGGGAGTTGTGCGACTTGTCCCAGCAGCAGCAGCAGGAACAGGATGCCATCGTGTAAGTAGGGAGGCAGCACCACAGAACAGAACGAGGGTCCAAGCGCATAGGAGAAATGACCATAGTTTTTCATGAGCAAACCCAGCAGTGCCATCTAATGGCCAAAAGGAAAAATTGCACCTGCCACCAGAATTTAACTTATCTGCAGGACTGAGAAAGTTTACTAGGATATCAAGGCAGAACCACAATTGAGTGAATGAGTGAATGAAGAGGAGGCTGCAAGGATTGCAACCAGGACACTGGAGGAGTGCGCAGGAAAACGTCAAAGAGCACCACTGGACAAGCGAGAGACACTTAAGAACCCAGCACCAAGTAGCTGCGCAACAGCACAAGGTAACTGTGGAGTAGCAGAAAGGCCTGCACAGGTGACACTGCGTGAAAAGGCGCAGGGGAGCGTCATGCGTGCATGAAGGCAAATGCACAGCAAGAAAAATTGGCGCAGCAACGCCACACGGCAACAAAGGAGTAAGAAGAGGATTGATGGTGCGACACGACCAGGAGCTGCGTAAGTGAAAGAGCAGTGACCGTGGTCAAGTGCAAGAAAGCACCAGGAGTGCCGCAAGGAGTAAGAGGAGGATCTAAAGTGCGACACGGCCAGGAGCTGCGTAAGTGAAAGAGCAGTGACCGTGGTCAAGTGCAAGAAAGCACCAGGAGCTGCGTAAGTGAAAGAGCAGTGACCGTGGTCAAGTGCAAGAAAGCACCAGGAGTGCCCAAAGTGCTCAAAGAGGAGAGCGAGGAATGAAGGTCAGCACCGCGACGCCAGAAGCGACAGGTACTATCCGGGAAGCGTGAGGAAGACACCAGGAGACAGCGCAGGTATTCCCCAGAATGCGTGAGGAAGACGCCAGGAGACCGCGCAAGAATGCGACAGGAGTGCAAGAATTCCACACCCCGCACGACAGGACCGCACAGCACTGCGACGGAACGTGCCAGGAGAACCAGGAATCAGGCGCGCCAAAGTGACGCTACACAGCGACGCACAAGGACACCAGGACGGTGAATAGCGACCAGGAAAAGATAGCAGAGCATGACTAGTCATGCCGAAGGTGAAAGCCGAACACCCAAGATGGTCGCCAAGGAAAGAAAAGAAGCAACTGAGAAGATGGCGACAACCGGTCCAGTCACTAGAGGAAAAGACCAATGTCTGAGAGCCATGCCCAGAACAGAGAGAAACAGGTGGAGTGCACGCTACCTGGAGAAGACTGGCGGGGAAGGCTAAGGCAGTACAGTGACCAGATCACGTTGCAGGAAGGAACAAGGAGAAAAAGGGCGTGACGCCAAAATGAAAAGGAAGAAGGAACAGTATAAAAGGTCGCAACGCTAACCCTGGAAGTGAGTGACAAGAAGACAGTGTCCTAGGACAAGACCAGGATGACACATGCAGAGTGCGCAACTGCATGGGGAAGCCTGGCCAGAGAAGATGAAGGAAAAGGGACCAGGGTACGTCGTGAGAAAAGGAGAAGAGAAGAAGAATGATCGTAGTGGCACACCGCCACCCAAGAAAGGAAGAAAGGAGAAATCGGAATGGCACGCTGCCACTGCAAGAAGAAGTCGCCCCTGCGGATAGAAGCAAAGTGACAAGCACTGGAACACCTGAGTGAAAAGGAAGACCAGCCTGTCAAGAGCACCGGCAGTGCAGACCAAAGACAACCACCTACGAGCCATCCATCCACATGGCGATCGCAGAAGAGAGCAAGCTAGACGGTTGGCGACATCAACCTCTGGGGTTTGAGCGGAAGATTTGGATGACGAGACTACTCAGGCCTCTGGAGGTTGAGGACCTGACCTACCTCGCACCAGCCCGTGGCAAACCAGAATCGGAGGCCTCGAGGGACTCTGGTGGCAGCAAGTCCCGCACCGGAGACAGGTCTACCGATGCACGTCTGCAGGACCCAAGGGGATGAAAGCCTCGCGAGCGATGAGAAGAGTCTACAACCCAACCTTCAGGTGGAACTAGGACACGACGGTGAAGCTCGTGGAGCGCCCTGCTCACGGCCCGAAGGCTATGGTGGAGCACCACGACTGAAGACACCAGTCCAGTGGACGCCTGGCAAAGAGGTCCTCCCGGACATCTGGTGAGAGAGGAATACCGGCGAGAGGGGCATCCTAGTGAGAGGGATGTGTGCACCTACTCTATTCATCTGCCAAAAGTCAACATGAAAGCCTGCCCGGAAGAATATAACGAAGCCAGAAGAGAGAACAACACCAGAAAACTGTCAACACCTGTATCATCTAGTTATCTCTCATCACCAACGGAGCAAAGCAAAGGCAGGGCTGAGAACAGCAGACAGACAGCACAGCCAAGGAAAGAACCCGCCGAACAACTGCGGACCGTGCCTCCGAGAACTGCAAGTCCAGAATACAAGAACTATACTGCCTGCGGTTTGCAAGCAGCCAAAGAGACTCGTTTTGAAAATGCAAGTCCAGTGTTATTTTCTGTGTTTTCTTTCCCCCACAGGTCTTGGACTTTTTCTGTTTGGTTTAATTTTTTTAACCAATTTGGGAAGGGTTGTAATGCCCAGCATAAGTCAGCAGTCTAGTGCTGAAGCCTGTATTCACACTTAACACCCACCCACCACTGATGTCACTGGTCATGTGACACAGCATCAATAAAAGAGGCCGAGCGCACGTGCTCTGGGCCAGTTGCACCAGACCTCCAGTGTGTCCTGCGTCAGTGATTGTGTGCCTGCTAGCATGTGGGCCTAGGGCCCATCACAGCCCCTTACACCTACCAGGCTGACTACATGGAGAACTGACATGCGCGAATGGGGAGGAGCCCCGTCTGTGCTTAGTCCGTACTCATGAAAATGCTGACCGTGATTTGGAGACTTGGGGGATCAGGCTGGAAAAGTTACAGTAGGCTGGCAAACCGGGTGGGGACACGGAGGCCCTGTACCAAATGGGGGGCTCATGGACAATACCAGATGCCCTGTTCAATTAACTGTTGCCGGCTGGGATGAACTGTATGATATGTGTGTTGAGAGTGGTGATTTGAGCCTTGTAGATTGTGGTGGGGAGAGTTGGGTCATTGGAGGACCCCCATGGAGGGGAATGGACTCTGGTATATATTGAGTATGTCGCTCTGACTTAGGGATATGTGTAATATGTTACCCCCACCAATCACTGCCAACGTTTTTTCTTTTGGCTACAGGTTTTGTGTATTAATGACAACTGGTTTCAGGAGTGAAGGTGCTCAATGTAGTGATTTTGCGCAAGTTATTGTTTCAGTTTTTATTTTATTGGTTAGTAAAAAAAGGGATTTATTGCACTTGGTAATTGATGATGCTAGTAAGGCGTTGGAAGGCGGAGGAGGGCATGCATGTATTTTAAGAGAAATCCAGCAGTATTTGCAGGAGTACAGTTTGTTAATAGATAAAGTTAATTGTGCCTGCCAGTATGCCCGTTCTGGGTGACTTTCTCAGAGGTTTGAGCTTGTAAAGGTGAATGGGTGATCTTATTTTATTTATTTATTTTATTTTATTTACAGAGTTTTATATAGCTCAAACATGACCCAAGGGTATCATAGCGCTTCACAGTTACATGAGATAAATATTTTAGAGTACAATGGGTATCGCAAAGGTAATATACATATGGTTCCGGTACACACCTTTCTTATCAGTTTCAACAATAACAAGATTAGGATCGGTTTGGTGTACAAAAAGGTATAACAGTAGTATTATATATATGGTTCTGATGTGTACCTTTCATATCTTTTATATCAATATTACACAGATCCATTAATTGTAGTAATGTACAGTCTAAGAAGTCTTCGCAGCTCGTTGTTGACCAGTTGAGGTACCACCTATATCAGATCTAGTTGGCCTCAGTATTTGGGTAGTTTTGGTGTCTTTCATATCTGACAGGACTATGTGACGTCCGGCTTTTAACCACGATGCAGATGATGCTCAGTCATTGTTTAGGGTAGGAACCTGCTCATTAGGAAGATCTTCGCTTCCCTCTTGAATGTTGACGTGTTTTGAATTTTTCTAATGTTTGGAGGGAATGAATTCCAGATTCTGGGTGCCACTCTGAAGAATGCTCTGTCATACGTTTTCTTCTTCTGAAAGATGGGAGCTTTCAGCACCAGTTCTCTGGCATTCCGGCTTGGTCTGCTTACCCTGGATAGCTCAATTTTCTGGGCCTAAGTACATTGGCAGTTTGTATAGTGGTGCGCTTAGTGGGTTAACAAAGCGATACAAAAGGGGATGATGGACGGAGCGTTTGAGCAAATCAAACACTCACCCCCAGTCAACTGATCTGGGTTTAATCCATCACCATTCTTTAGCCCACTCAGCCACCCCATTTCAGACCTGGCTACATGCAAATCAGTCTGACCCTGTGCCTCATGGGAACAGTCCAGCCCGAACTGCCAAGCCATGTCTTCCATGGACCGGAAACAAGCATCCTGGGACCGGTTTCGGATTCATAATCCTCATCAGCCAGGCTATCTTGAATCCAGTGGCCAAGTGAGCAAGGGACTCACGTCTGAGCATACCCTGCCACACTTAGGGCGAACAAAGCGATACAAAAGGGGATGATGGACAGAGCGTTTGAGCAAATCAAACACTCACCCCCAGTCAACTGATCTGGGTTTAATCCATCACCATTCTTTAGCCCACTCAGCCACCCCATTTCAGACCTGGCTATATGCAAATCAGTCTTACCCTGTTGCTCATGGGAACAGTCCAGCCCGAACTGCCAAGCCATGTCTTCCATGGACTGGAAACAAGCATCCTGGAAACCGGTTTCGGATTCATAATCCTCATCAGCCAGGCTATCTTGAATCCAGTGGCCAAGTGAGCAAGGGACTCACGTCTGAGCATACCCTGCCACACTTAGGGCGAACAAAGCGATACAAAAGGGGATGATGGACGGAGCGTTTGAGCAAATCAAACACTCACCCCCAGTCAACTGATCTGGGTTTAATCCATCACCATTCTTTAGCCCACTCAGCCACCCCATTTCAGACCTGGCTATATGCAAATCAGTCTGACCCTGTGCCTCATGGGAACAGTCCAGCCCGAACTGCCAAGCCATGTCTTCCATGGACCGGAAACAAGCATCCTTGGACCGGTTTCGGATTCATAAGCCTCATCAGCCAGGCTATCTTGACTCCAGTGGCCAAGTGAGCAAGGGACTCACGTCTGAGCATACCCTGCCACACTTAGGGCGAACAAAGCGATACAAAAGGGGATGATGGACGGAGCGTTTGAGCAAATCAAACACTCACCCTCAGTCAACTGATCTGGGTTTAATCCATCACCATTATTTAGCCCACTCAGCCACCCCATTTCAGTCCTGGCTATATGCAAATCAGTCTGACCCTGTGCCTCATGGGAACAGTCCAGCCCGAACTGCCAAGCCATGTCTTCCATGGACTGGAAACAAGCATCCTGGGACCGGTTTCGGATTCATAATCCTCATCAGCCAGGCTATCTTGAATCCAGTGGCCAAGTGAGCAAGGGACTCACGTCTGAGCATACCCTGCCACACTTAGGGCGAACAAAGCGATACAAAAGGGGATGATGGACGGAGCGTTTGAGCAAATCAAACACTCACCCCCAGTCAACTGATCTGGGTTTAATCCATCACCATTCTTTAGCCCACTCAGCCACCCCATTTCAGACCTGGCTATATGCAAATCAGTCTGACCCTGTGCCTCATGGGAACAGTCCAGCCCGAACTGCCAAGCCATGTCTTCCATGGACCGGAAACAAGCATCCTGGGATCGGTTTCGGATTCATAATCCTCATCAGCCAGGCTATCTTGACTCCAGTGGCCAAGTGAGCAAGGGACTCACGTCTGAGCATACCCTGCCACACTTAGGGCGAACAAAGCGATACAAAAGGGGATGATGGATGGAGCATTTGAGCAAATCAAACACTCACTCCCAGTCAACTGATCTGGGTTTAATCCATCACCATTCTTTAGCCCACTCAGCCACCCCATTTCAGACCTGGCTATATGCAAATCAGTCTGACCCTGTGCCTCATGGGAACAGTCCAGCCCGAACTGCCAAGCCATGTCTTCCATGGACCGGAAACAAGCATCGTGGGACCGGTTTCGGATTCATAATCCTCATCAGCCAGGCTATCTTGAATCCAGTGGCCAAGTGAGCAAGGGACTCACGTCTGAGCATACCCTGCCACACTTAGGGCGAACAAAGCGATACAAAAGGGGATGATGGACGGAGCGTTTGAGCAAATCAAACACTCACCCCCAGTCAACTGATCTGGGTTTAATCCATCACCATTCTTTAGCCCACTCAGCCACCCCATTTTAGACCTGGCTATATGCAAATCAGTCTGACCCTGTGCCTCATGGGAACAGTCCAGCCCGAACTGCCAAGCCATGTCTTCCATGGACCGGAAACAAGCATCCTGGGACCGGTTTCGGATTCATAATCCTCATCAGCCAGGCTATCTTGAATCCAGTGGCCAAGTGAGCAAGGGACTCACGTCTGAGCATACCCTGCCACACTTAGGGCGAACAAAGCGATACAAAAGGGGATGATGGACGGAGCGTTTGAGCAAATCAAACACTCACCCCAAGTCAACTGATCTGGGTTTAATCCATCACTATTCTTTAGCCCACTCAGCCACCCCATTTCAGACCTGGCTATATGCAAATCAGTCTGACCCTGTGCCTCATGGGAACAGTCCAGCACGAACTGCCAAGCCATGTCTTCCATGGACCGGAAACAAGCATCCTGGGACCGGTTTCAGATTCATAATCCTCATCAGCCAGGCTATCTTGAATCCAGTGGCCAAGTAAGCAAGGGACTCACGTCTGAGCATACCCTGCCACACTTAGGGCGAACAAAGCGATACAAAAGGGGATCATGGACGGAGTGTTTGAGCAAATCAAACACTCACCCCCAGTCAACTGATCTGGGTTTAATCCATCACCATTCTTTAGCCCACTCAGCCACCCCATTTTAGACCTGGCTATATGCAAATCAGTCTGACCCTGTGCCTCATGGGAACAGTCCAGCCCGAACTGCCAAGCCATGTCTTCCATGGACCGGAAACAAGCATCCTGGGACCGGTTTCGGATTCATAATCCTCATCAGCCAGGCTATCTTGAATCCAGTGGCCAAGTGAGCAAGGGACTCACGTCTGAGCATACCCTGCCACACTTAGGGCGAACAAAGCGATACAAAAGGGGATGATGGACGGAGCGTTTGAGCAAATCAAACACTCACCCCCAGTCAACTGATCTGGGTTTAATCCAGCACCATTCTTTAGCCCACTCAGCCACCCCATTTCAGTCCTGGCTAAATGCAAATCAGTCTGACCCTGTGCCTCATGGGAACAGTCCAGCCCGAACTGCCAAGCCATGTCTTCCATGGACCGGAAACAAGCATCCTGGGATCGGTTTCGGATTCATAATCCTCATCAGCCAGGCTATCTTGACTCCAGTGGCCAAGTGAGCAAGGGACTCACGTCTGAGCATACCCTGCCACACTTAGGGCGAACAAAGCGATACAAAAGGGGATGATGGATGGAGCGTTTGAGCAAATCAAACACTCACTCCCAGTCAACTGATCTGGGTTTAATCCATCACCATTCTTTAGCCCACTCAGCCACCCCATTTCAGACCTGGCTATATGCAAATCAGTCTGACCCTGTGCCTCATGGGAACAGTCCAGCCCGAACTGCCAAGCCAGGTCTTCCATGGACCGGAAACAAGCATCGTGGGACCGGTTTCGGATTCATAATCCTCATCAGCCAGGCTATCTTGAATCCAGTGGCCAAGTGAGCAAGGGACTCACGTCTGAGCATACCCTGCCACACTTAGGGTGAACAAAGCGATACAAAAGGGGATGATGGACGGAGCGTTTGAGCAAATCAAATACTCACCCCCAGTCAACTGATCTGGGTTTAATCCATCACCATTCTTTAGCCCACTCAGCCACCCCATTTTAGACCTGGCTATATGCAAATCAGTCTGACCCTGTGCCTCATGGGAACAGTCCAGCCCGAACTGCCAAGCCATGTCTTCCATGGACCGGAAACAAGCATCCTGGGACCGGTTTCGGATTCATAATCCTCATCAGCCAGGCTATCTTGAATCCAGTGAGCAAGGGACTCACGTCTGAGCATACCCTGCCACACTTAGGGCGAACAAAGCGATACAAAAGGGGATGATGGACGGAGCGTTTGAGCAAATCAAACACTCACCCCAAGTCAACTGATCTGGGTTTAATCCATCACCATTCTTTAGCCCACTCAGCCACCCCATTTCAGACCTGGCTATATGCAAATCAGTCTGACCCTGTGCCTCATGGGAACAGTCCAGCACGAACTGCCAAGCCATGTCTTCCATGGACCGGAAACAAGCATCCTGGGACCGGTTTCAGATTCATAATCCTCATCAGCCAGGCTATCTTGAATCCAGTGGCCAAGTGAGCAAGGGACTCACGTCTGAGCATACCCTGCCACACTTAGGGCGAACAAAGCGATACAAAAGGGGATCATGGACGGAGTGTTTGAGCAAATCAAACACTCAACCCCAGTCAACTGATCTGGGTTTAATCCATCACCATTCTTTAGCCCACTCAGCCACCCCATTTTAGACCTGGCTATATGCAAATCAGTCTGACCCTGTGCCTCATGGGAACAGTCCAGCCCGAACTGCCAAGCCATGTCTTCCATGGACCGGAAACAAGCATCCTGGGACCGGTTTCGGATTCATAATCCTCATCAGCCAGGCTATCTTGAATCCAGTGGCCAAGTGAGCAAGGGACTCACGTCTGAGCATACCCTGCCACACTTAGGGCGAACAAAGCGATACAAAAGGGGATCCTGGACGGAGTGTTTGAGCAAATCAAACACTCACCCCCAGTCAACTGATCTGGGTTTAATCCATCACCATTCTTTAGCCCACTCAGCCACCCCATTTCAGACCTGGCTATATGCAAATCAGTCTGATCCTGTGCCTCATGGGAACAGTCCAGCCCGAACTGCCAAGCCATGTCTTCCATGGGCCGGAAACAAGCATCCTGGGACCGGTTTCGGATTCATAATCCTCATCAGCCAGGCTATCTTGAATCCAGTGGCCAAGTGAGCAAGGGACTCACGTCTGAGCATACTCTGCCACACTTAGGGCGAACAAAGCGATACAAAAGGGGATGATGGACGGAGCGTTTGAGCAAATCAAACACTCACCCCCAGTCAACTGATCTGGGTTTAATCCATCACCATTCTTTAGCCCACTCAGCCACCCCATTTCAGACCTGGCTATATGCAAATCAGTCTGACCCTGTGCCTCATGGGAACAGTCCAGCCCGAACTGCCAAGCCATGTCTTCCATGGACTGGAAACAAGCATCCTGGGACCGGTTTAGGATTCATAATCCTCATCAGCCAGGCTATCTTGAATGCAGTGGCCAAGTGAGCAAGGGACTCACGTCTGAGCATACCCTGCCACACTTAGGGCGAACAAAGCGATACAAAAGGGGATGATGGACGGAGCGTTTGAGCTTAGTGGGTTATACATGCCAGTGTAAATTGAATTCTGTCTTCATATGGTAGCCAGTGTAATGCCTTCAGGTGTGGGGAAATGTGGTCGTATTTTCTTGAACCTGTAATGAGTCTTGCGGCCACATTGAGACAGACTTTAAATGGTGCTGTGGAGATTTTAGTTAGACCTGCTAATGTTGTACAGCCATATTCAATTCTTGATATAACTAAGGGCTGAACTGCTAATTTGAGATCCAACGTAGTAATGAGTGGTTTTACTTTTGTAATATAGTTCAGGTGAAAATGGGCACTTTTTGCCATTGATTTGATGTGGGCTTTCAAGTTAGTTTCTTATCAAGCATGATTTCTAGTGATTTGGTTAAGTCAACTAGGATAGGGGTGCAGTTTAGCGCTGTGATCAGTTTGGTCCATTCCTTCACATTTGGGGAGTTCTTTGCAGGGGATATTAATGGGAATTTCATTTTTTGTGCATTTAATTTCAGATGATTTCTAGTTAACAATTGTAATGACACTTTTAAAGCCTAATTCATTGTCTTGATCTATTCCAACGAGGAGATCTTGATATAGATCTGAGTGTCATCTGTGTACATGCGGTAGGAGATGTTTGCGTGCCGGAGAATTTCTGTAAGTGGCTCGACATGTAGGTTGAATAGTGATGGAGATAATGATGATTGTTGTAGAACTCCAATCAAGTAAGAGCATGGCGGGGATAGTACCTGGTTGACCAGGATTCTTTGTGTTTTGTTTTATAGGAAGGATTCAAACCATTTCAGAACATTTCCAGCTAATCCCATCCTCTCTTCAAGCTGGGCTAGTAATTTTTCATGATTTACCGTGTCAAATGCAAAAGACCGGTCAACAAGTACTAGTAGACATGTATGATTGTGATCCAGGGCCTGTAGGCCATCATCCACTATATGTAAGATTGCTGTTTCCGTACTGTGGCCTGGTCTGAATCCAGATTGGCAGTCAAGGCCAGCAGACAGAAATTAGTTATCCTGTTGCTCAGTTGATTATGCACACATTTTTCAATTTGTTTGGCAAGTAATGGTTTATTGATCACTGGGTGAAAGTTGTTTGGGTCTGCCGGGTCCGCTGTAGGTTTTTTGATGAAGGGGACGACTTTACCTGATTTTAGGCACTCTGGTAAGACCCCTTGAGATGGTGAGGCATTGATTATTTTTGTCCATATTGGGACAAAAATACTGGTTGATTCTTTTTAGGCATTTAGAGGGGAGGGGGTCATTGTAGTTGTTATTTGGTTTGATATCTGAGAGAGTTTTGGCAATGGTATTCTGGTCATATAACTTGAACGTCGATCATTGTGGTTTTTTTTCCATCATATCTTGAGCGGTGTGCATGGTAGAAACATTTTGTGATGATAATTGGCTAGAGAGGTTGTCGGCTGCCATCCTGAGTTCTCTTTCTAGTGAGTTGGCCTTATCTGTGAAGAATGTTGTGAATTCCGCGCAGCTCAGTCGAGTTTTTGTTGCTGCTTTAGCAGATTTGGCCAATTTATTGGATTGTTGTTTTAACATCTCGAAAAGTTTCTGTGGTCTGTTTTTGGTATTATCCAGTTCCGGTCTAAAAAATCCTTTTTAGGTCTTGGCCTTCGCAACGCGCATGCGTTGCAAAGGAAAAAGACCTTTCCCGAACGTTAAGGCTTTTCAGCCAAGCACGTAAACGCGTACCATTGCCTTCAATGGCAACGGGAGCACGTCAGGATATTTACTCGCGGGAGTGCGCGCCCACATCTGACAGCAATTAGCGCTCCCACGAGTGAATCGGCCCGGCCCTCCTCTCCCCCAACCGCGTGAGTATTTGTGCTTGTTATATTAAGCTTTGGACACAAGTTTGTAGGTACGTGAATGAACGCTTCTGCCACCACAGGCTCCGAGGCATGTTCTTCTTTGCCCGAGTTGTGTGTTTCTGCTCTTCTGCTGCAGGAGGGGCGCACTCCTGCGCACGCCTCTTCTTTCGACCCCGCTTTAACAGCCAGGCTTTGGACTGCGCTCTTCTCCAAAGCTGGGAGAAGCTGAGAGGAAGACGCTCTGCGTGCTTCTGGATTACAAGCGCAGACACCAATTCGTGCGCAGTGCGGTTGAGTGGAAGCGGGGCAGAGCCCTCTGGGTGGGCACAGGAGCCGCAGAGGGGCGGGGGTGGCAGCTCCAGGTGGCACACAGATAATGAATGCAGCACCCAGCCTCAGCTGGCAGTGGTCGTGTCCCGGGGAGGTGTGTGTTCTTTGCGCCTCACACTCCGACAACAGATTTCAGTTCCTTCTCCAGGCTACATACATACAGCCTCTTGTGCTGAAGAGCAGCGCAACTCACTGACTCACACAAGGCAACCTCCAAGGGGTAGGGATTTCAGGGAGAAGTGTGTGCGAAGAGGCAGAAGCCTGTTTGAAAAGCCAGGCCCTTAAGCTCATATAAGACTTTGTGGCTCTGGGGTTGGTTCCAGATACCAGGAGCAAGCACGGAAAATCTGGTTCCGTTCAGCTTCTTCCTCGTGAATTTAGGGACCTCTAATAGATGAAGATGGGCAGATAGAAGATTGCTTGTAGGCATGTCATTCCGGATTTTGGAAGACACAACTGGGGCATTTGCCATGACGATTTGAAGATGGTGCGCCCGGTTTTTAAAAAGGGTTCTCTGACTGGGAGCCGGAGTGATTTTTCGAGCAGAGGTTTGGTGTGGCAGCGTCTTGGGTGAGGCCAGACCAGGCTAGGGGCGTCCGGTTTTGGACCAGCTGGAGCCTCCGACTCCGTACCTCGTCCCCCGTCAATTGGCATGATAAGTGTGGGTCATGACATGGGCACTTAAGAACTAGAATGATGGCCTCCAAGGAGGAAGATTCCTGTGCTTGTTTTTCCTTCTTCGAAGCTGACCGTGATACGGGACTTGGCCTGAGAATGAAGTCCATCGTGATACGAACCCGAGTATTGTTCGGCCCCTCCGAGCCTTGCACCAGTGCTCTTTCTTGATTCCTTATTGGACTGTGCGGGTGCTCAGCATCTTGGGATTTTTTTTTGTAGAGTTTTATGTAGCGCAAACTTGACCCGAACCGAATCGGGTATCAGAGCGCTTTACATAGCACCAGTTACGTTACATGAGGACACATTCATTTATTTGTTAGGGGAGATTAGGTGATTTGCCCAGAATCACAGGATGTTAGGCTAACTCCTCTCCATAATGGCTGTGCTTTATAAAAGTGCATAATTCTCTAGACACAGTTATAAATACAAGCACATATCTACTAAGTCGAGTTTAAACATTTTAAGCGAACGTTGCTTTGCAGAGAGGTCGTTGGACAGGTCGGTGTGCGGCAGGTGCAGGGTTAATCTTTTGTCTCCTGTACACACAGCAACTAGTGGTATGGCCCAAGGGGAAGCCAAGGCGAGTGATGCCAGGACACAGGGCCGCAGCAGTCCCTCTCTAAAGAGGCAATTGAGTGGGGCCTCGGGCGCTAAAGATATGGGGCCTCATTTATGAAAAGTGACGCATCGCTGCGTGAAAACAGCGATGCATCACTTTTCACTGCGCCCTCCTTGCACCACCAATGATGTGTCATATTTACAGTATGACGCATCATTGCACAAGGAGTTACAGATACGTCAGTATTTCTGACGTATCTGTATGGCGCAAAAGTGGCGCATTGCTGGGGTGTGTCACAAAAGTGACGCAACTCCAGCAATGTATCCTTTCACATGGGGCAAGCCCCATGTGAAAGGGCTTGCGTCAGTCTTACGCCTGCTGTGAGGCAGGCGTAAGAAATTGACGCATTTGTGTCCTAGAAGTGGCGCAGTGAAATCACATAGATTTCACTGCGTCACTTCTACGACTCTTTCTTGCATCAATACGCCCTGGTTGTATACATTATACCTGGCGCAGGTATAATGTGGCGCAGGGGTTTACAAAGTGACGCATCTACCTAGATGCTTCACTTTGTAAATATGGCGCAACAAGGCGCATTTTTTACACCACTGGTGCGTCACAAAAAGTGACACACCAACGGCGTAAAAGTGACGCAGGGGCTCATAAATGAGGCTCATGACCTCTTTGCAGTTCGCAGCCTCCATGACTGTTCGGCGTGCCCGTGAGTCGCACATTCTACAGTCCTCCTGTCTCGTGCCTCGATGTCCGATGTATGTGTCCGTGTTCTGCAGGGGAGGGCGGTACTTCGAGAAGACCTCTGCCCCTCTGAAGTCATGACACTGTAGGCAATTGTAGAAGAAGCAATCGTCTTTATTTGACAACCCCACAGCGAGAACCAAGCAGACCCAGAAGTAAGTGGAAGAATACCCGACATTCTGGTATACGGCAGTAAATACAAAGAACACACATTGGTCTGATTCTTAAGTCCTAAGAATCAGAACAATTCCAATAATGATGACAGTAGTATATGCAATATGTGAAGAACATAAAGTAAACTAAACCACAATACTACACACTCCCATAGCGCCATTGGGGGTGTGGGAGTAGATTGGCGCTTTGCTCGACCGCTGTTGCCCCTTCATGTTACCACACCACAACTCGTTCTGACCCCCATGTCAAGCCCGGGCCTCCACACCTTCCCTTGTTAGTGCCCTGTCCCGGCCGATGTCTAAAGCGCCCGGGATCACCCTGCCCCGCCTCGGCTTTGCCTGGAAGATCCTGGCGGCCAGTGGAGTCCTCCCAGGGGCGGCTTTGCTGAGTCACTTGCGAGCGGGAGTAGCATAGACACTCTGGTCTGCCCTGCTGGGGCTGTACCAGTACTGCTAGGTTGTGAAATCAAATGGGCCTTTTACTGCTATGACCGCGTCTCTATCCATAAACCATCCAGCCCTGCTTTCCTCGTCAAATTCAGGTGAAAGTGCAGCGGCAATACTATTCTGGCCTTCACTAACCACAGCGCCGCACCAGCTTGTTGAATCTGCAACTGTGGGGCTTAACACCACGTGTGCTTTCCGAAACTGTAAGTGTGTTACTGTGTTCATATCCTTATTCAGTCATGTCATGTTGATTTCTCATTTCCACGCATGTCTGCTTCCAGAGCGCTCATGTGTGTATTTGTGGCTGAAGCCTAAATCTAAAAAAATGTCATAATCTGTGTTTAAAGGTGGTCCAGTCTGTGCCTGCGCACTTCACAATATGTGCCCGGAGCGATAGCAATCCGGGTGCGTAAAGTTTACAATCTGTAGGTACAGATTTCAGTAGTTGTGTTTTTGCCATGAGATTTCAGGATGCGTCACGGGAGATTGTATAGGCTGTCTCTGGAAAATGTGCAGTATGGCATTTCAGATGAGGAGTGGGACGTCTCAAAATATGTGTCTAAGTATATTACAAGCGCTGTCTAGATATTTTGAAATCTGTTTTTTTTCCAGAATGTAGAACAGGAGATTTCAGATTTCCTCTACAGAGATTCTACAATGTGTGTCTGAAGATTTGACATCCTGTGTATGGGTGTACATCTTAATACAGTGGTAGACGTGTGCGTTTCGAAATTTTACAAACTGTATTAACATACTTTACATTCCCAGTATTTCTGAAAATATCTCCAGAGATTTCAAAATACATCTATCGATTTTACAACCAGTTTCTCGAAATATTAGAAATATTGTTCTGGACCGCCTCGGTTTGCATTCCTGCCCGTAGGTTTCCAATCGATGTATTTTGTGCACTCAAGGCCAGGAGTTTTGGGCACCTATGCACGTGTATCTGAAACTTCAGAATCTGTGTGCGTGGATTTTAAAGTCGTCGGCTGATTTCAGAACTACGATCTGTAGCAACTACCACTGGTGCAGCAGGTGCAGTGGCACCGACGGAGAGAGCTTTTCAGGGCCCTTTGAAACATGATAATTGCTTTATCATACTAACCTAACAAATTACAAAGGGGGTCGTTTTCCATGCTTGTTTAGATTTGAGAACACTTTTGTTGTATGCGTTTATAATTTTCCTGAGAGTTTTTAGCAGGGGGATGATGGGTGCTGTGCTCCATTTTCTTTCTACTAGTCTCAGCCTCCGCCTGTCTTCATTCAGTGTCCCATTAAACCATGGATTTTTATCATTCTCTGAAATTCTTTTCAGTTTTAGCAGCATGGTGGAGTTGACTTTATTCGTCATTGATGTGGTGTTGTGATCAGTGAGTTCACTAACGTTCAACAAGTTGTTAAGTGGATTTAGATCCTTCTCACATCGTACTACTAATTGCTCAATATTAGGGTCTTTGGTGTCCCGTGTCCACTTTGTAGGTTTGACAGGTTGCGTTGTCCTATTCTTTTTATGGTGGAAATATGGAAGGTTATGGCATGGTGATCCGACCAATTGCAAGGAACAATTGAGTGAATTGTAGTATCCTTGACTCTAGGATTAACCAGTCTGAGATTGCCCCTTTCGAGTGTGTTGGCAGTGTGCAGGCTTGAGCAAGGTTTAGGTCTGCTAAAAAGTCTTGGTGCCACCTTTTCCTAAAGTTGCACGTGTCTTCTCAGTCTCACAACACAGTGATTGTACTATGGTTGGCTTGGTTTGGACCAAGGGCAATTAAGTCTAAATAGAGTGATGGAGGGGGGGATGTTGGCAGTTGTTTTATTATATTGATTTACAATAGTGGGGAGATCAAAGCTGTTGAAATTATCAGGCTGTTTATTCTGTGATACTTTTCATAGGGTGCAGCCATGTTTTCATAAGCCTCCTTATACTAGGAGGAGGTCCGATGGTGATTGGTATGGATAAAAATATAGAAAGGTGGCCTAACTAGTTAATATCAACTACGTCAGGGAAGAAATGTTAATGGAAAAGAAGAGTTTCAACTATTTTGTGCATCAGGATTACAGTGAATGTGGTGCAACTTGTGCAGTCGGAGAAGGTGGTCTGTTCTGCAGTACGTTTTGAGTTTTTTGTTTTAAGATAGCACTCGCCTGTGTACGTTTTGATTATGAGTGAGTCGTACATGATATGGATTTATTTGGTATAGGCTCTCAATGGAGGTGAAGATGGTTATGATAATTTTAATGCAGTTTACAGACTCCGTGAATATTATGGCAATAAAATTGCCTTCTGTCAGGTTTCTTGTCCTGCACTCGCCAGAAGCGGTCGCTCCTATCGCTGCTCCCTGCCCTGACCCGACCCAGAAACTGGTATCGTTAAGATATTGCTCCAGACTGCTACTTGCCGAATTCTGATTTATTAACGCTCCGCCCGCATTACTGCAGATTCAATTTGTGCCCGCTCTGCTCACGCTACAGCTGCTCGCATTACCGCTGATTTGATATTGATTGAATTTGGGTCCCGCTCTGCTCGCACTACTGCTGCTTAACTTTATGCGTGTCTGATCGAATGAAGTAGCGCTCTGCTCGCACTACTGCCACTTTCTCGTGTGCTAGAGTGCTGTTTAATTTCCGTAGCGCTACACAGAAGATTGGATCACTTCAGAGCGCTATACTGCCACAGTGCACATTAATTCACCAATCAACTGTGTTTTCTGCCTTTAAACTGTGTTATTGATTTTGGGTTGATTGTGCTGGCGCCATTGCCCTTTCCCTAGCCTAACTCAGGTTGTGCCCTAATCTGTTTGTGTTGGCTCGCAACCATTTTGTTGTTTGTTGTTTAACCCCGAGCCCGGTTCCCCACCACGATCCCGCCTCCCAGCTGCCCCGCCCTCGCCCCTCCCCTCTCCTCCATCCACTTATGAAAGATGCCTTCCCGCGCAGCGTTCACGCGCAGCGGTCACGCCGAAGGTGCGCCAAAGGTAAGCCCGTCTGCGCCCGTCCGCGCCTGGACCGCGCCCAGCGCCTGTCCCCCTGGTCCCCGCCATTCCCAACCCACTATAACCACATATGATGCCGCAACTCTCCACGCCCTCAACCCCGGACGCACACCACAATGCTGCCAAGCCACCCCAGGACGTACCCACGGCCCATTCGCCTGCCTCTCCTGCAAGTTCAACTGCTTCAGGACCCGCACCAAACCCACTCCCTCCACACACAACTCCGACTCCAACCGCCTGAAGTGCATCCTGCTTAACACCCGCTCGGTCCATAAACACGCCACTGAACTCTGGGACCTACTCGACACTGCGTCACCGGACATCGCCTTCCTCACAGAAACATGGATGAACACATCATCACCATCCGACATCGCCATAGCCATACCGGACGCTTACAAGATTATCCGAAAAGACCACACCAATCAAACAGGAGGAGGCATCGCCATCATCCATAAGAACACCATCAAAATCACGACCAGCTCCGACGATAATCTTGCAACCGCCAAACATCTCCACTTCCAGATCCACACCGACCCCAGGACCACACTTAGAGGCACCCTCATCTACAGGCCTCCAGGCACCCGCACTCAATTCTGCGATGACATCACGGACTTCATCAGCCCACATGCCCTCGCCTCCGAGAACTACATTCTTTTAGGAGACCTCAACTACCACCTTGAAAAGAAACACGACAGCAACACCACCACCCTTCTAGACAACCTGACCAACCTCGGACTCAAACAACTTGTTGACACCCCCACCCATGCTGCCGGACACACACTCGACCCTATCTTCACTTCCAGCAAGCATATCACCTTCGATCGCACCACAGCTCTCCATTGGACGGACCACAGCTGTGTTCACTTCAGCTACAAAACCACCCTGAACCACAACCGCCCACAACCTATCCCTCGAAGAAACTGGAACAAAATCACCTCCGACCAACTCCTCACATCACTCAACCAAAACCCTCCCACCCTCTCACTGGACCCAAACCAAGCGGCCACCAATCTCAAACAATGGATCACCGTCAGTGCGGACGAATTAGCACCCCTGAAAAAGCACCAGATCAAATCAGCCAACAAAAAGGCTCCCTGGTTCAACGATGACCTTAAAAAATCCAAGAAGCTATGCCGCACCCTGGAGAAAACATGGAGAAAAAACCCAACCACCGGCAACATGGCCACCCTCAAGGCAGCCACCTGCAAACACCACCAACTGATTCGATCCGCCAAAAAATCAGCATTCAAGGATCGTCTCGACAACAATTCTCACAAAAGCAAGGAACTCTTCAACATCGTCAAAGAATTCACCAACCCCACCGCAGCATCTAACGACATCACTCCCTCCCAAGTCCTTTGCGATGCGCTATCCTCCTTCTTCCACAACAAAATAGCCGACATCCACAACAGCTTCGAGAATACCCCCAGCGATCAGCCCTCCCCACCCCCCTCAGATCCTACTCCGCCAACTAACATCCTCAGCAATTGGAACCCAATCACCACTGAGGATACCACCCGCCTAATGAACTCAATCCATTCCGGCTCGCCAACCGACCCCTGCCCCCACTACATCTTCAACAAAGCTGACTCCATCATCGCACCCCATCTCCGTGATGGCATCAACTGCTCGTTCAACTCTGCCACCTTTCCAGATAGCTGGAAACACGCCGAACTCAGCGCCCTCCTGAAGAAACCCACAGCAGACCCCTCGGAACTCAAAAACTACCGACCCATATCCCTCCTCCCATTCCCGGCCAAAGTCATTGAGAAAGCCGTCAATAGCCAACTCGCCGCATTCCTTAAATCCAACAACTCCCTCGATCCATCTCAATCTGGGTTTCGAGCCAAACACAGCACCGAAACCGCCCTCATCGCAGCGACTGACGACATCCGAACACTACTTGACAACGGAGAAACTGTGGCCCTCATTCTACTCGACCTCTCCGCCGCTTTCGACACAGTCTGCCACAGCACCCTTATACAACGCTTCAGCAACATCGGCATACAAGGAAAAGCCCTGGACTGGATCATCTCATTCCTCGCTGTGAGAACTCAAAGAGTTCGACTTCCCCCATTCATCTCAGAGGCCACTGAAGTCATCTGTGGCGTACCACAAGGATCTTCACTCAGTCCCACCCTCTTCAACGTTTACATGAGTCCTCTCGCCTCCATCGCGCGTCAACACAACCTCAACATCATCTCTTACGCCGACGACACCCAGTTAATCCTGTCCCTCACTAAAGACCCCAAAACAGCCAAAACCAATCTTCACGAAGGCATGAAAGAAGTAGCCGAATGGATGAAACATAGCCGCCTAAAACTCAACTCCGAGGTGCTCATCCTAGGATCTTCCCCCTCTGCCTGGGACGACTCTTGGTGGCCCTCCGCACTGGGCACAGCACCCACTCCCACAGACCATGCACGTAACCTTGGCTTCATCCTAGACTCCTCTCTCTCGATGTCCAGACAAGTCAACGCAGTCTCATCCTCCTGCTTCAACGTACTTCGCATTCTCAAAAAGATCTTCCGCTGGATCCCCCTCGAGACAAGAAAGACTGTCACCCACGCACTGGTCAAAGAGTTCGACTTCCCCCATTCATCTCAGAGGCCACTGAAGTCATCTGTGGCGTACCACAAGGATCTTCACTCAGTCCCACCCTCTTCAACGTTTACATGAGTCCTCTCGCCTCCATCGCGCGTCAACACAACCTCAACATCATCTCTTACGCCGACGACACCCAGTTAATCCTGTCCCTCACTAAAGACCCCAAAACAGCCAAAACCAATCTTCACGAAGGCATGAAAGAAGTAGCCGAATGGATGAAACATAGCCGCCTAAAACTCAACTCCGAGGTGCTCATCCTAGGATCTTCCCCCTCTGCCTGGGACGACTCTTGGTGGCCCTCCGCACTGGGCACAGCACCCACTCCCACAGACCATGCACGTAACCTTGGCTTCATCCTAGACTCCTCTCTCTCGATGTCCAGACAAGTCAACGCAGTCTCATCCTCCTGCTTCAACGTACTTCGCATTCTCAAAAAGATCTTCCGCTGGATCCCCCTCGAGACAAGAAAGACTGTCACCCACGCACTGGTCAAAGAGTTCGACTTCCCCCATTCATCTCAGAGGCCACTGAAGTCATCTGTGGCGTACCACAAGGATCTTCACTCAGTCCCACCCTCTTCAACGTTTACATGAGTCCTCTCGCCTCCATCGCGCGTCAACACAACCTCAACATCATCTCTTACGCCGACGACACCCAGTTAATCCTGTCCCTCACTAAAGACCCCAAAACAGCCAAAACCAATCTTCACGAAGGCATGAAAGAAGTAGCCGAATGGATGAAACATAGCCGCCTAAAACTCAACTCCGAGGTGCTCATCCTAGGATCTTCCCCCTCTGCCTGGGACGACTCTTGGTGGCCCTCCGCACTGGGCACAGCACCCACTCCCATAGACCATGCACGTAACCTTGGCTTCATCCTAGACTCCTCTCTCTCGATGTCCAGACAAGTCAACGCAGTCTCATCCTCCTGCTTCAACGTACTTCGCATTCTCAAAAAGATCTTCCGCTGGATCCCCCTCGAGACAAGAAAGACTGTCACCCACGCACTGGTCACGAGTCGACTGGATTATGGAAACACCCTCTACGCCGGAATCACAGCAAAATTACAGAAAAAACTCCAACGCATCCAAAACGCATCAGCGAGACTCATATTAGACGTCCCTCGCCAAGATCACATATCCGGACACTTAAAAGACCTCCACTGGCTTCCCGTCAACAAAAGAATTACTTTCCGCCTTCTCACCCACGCACACAAAGCCCTCTACAATCTAGGACCCGAATGCCTCAACACCCGACTGTCATTCTACAAACCCACCCGCCAACTAAGATCGTCCAATCAAGCCCTCGCCGCAGTCCCGCGCATCCGAAGATCCACCATGGGTGGCAGATCATTCTCATTCCTTGCTGCCAAGACCTGGAACTCACTCCCCACGCACCTCCGCCTTACTCAAAACCACATCTCCTTCAGAAAAGAACTTAAAACATGGCTATTCGACAAATAATGATCACCTCCCCAAGCGCCTTGAGACCCTCTGGGTGAGTAGTGCGCTATACAAATGCTCGAACTTGAACTTGAACTTGTCTTATTGAAGGACACAGTAGCCCTTTGTGACAAAGGTTCGCTCGCAAGCATGTGATGAACAACCCCCAATGCACAACATGTCAAGAATGCTTATGTTACTGAGGTTAGCTATGTTCGAGTGATGTAGCCCTGCCAAGTACAACACATCAGGCATTTGTCTAACGCATTTCACTGTGGTGGTCCCCATCACCACACTGAAATGCCCTAGCCACATCGATGCTCATGACGAGCTGAGCTCGTTAGAGGCACGGCGCTCCGGTGCTCATGATGAGCTCAGCTCGTCATGAGCAGTGGAACGCTTGCATGCAGGGATAATTCCGCTGCTGTGCTGAGCGTTCCTCGGGAACGGATCTGCTCATGACGAGCTCAGCTCGTCATGAGCACACGAGCGCCGTGCCTCATGACGAGCCGTCATGAGCATGGGGGCGCTGCACGCGCCCCGCCCCCCAGCACAGTGGGGGGATTACCCCCGCACGGGAGGGGTTAATCACACTTTATAGCGCTGATCAGCTGTCAAGCAGAGCGCAGCTATAATGCACAATGGTGACTGTGAGCTGCAGTAGCGCAGTGACCGCTGCTCCTGGGAGTCTAAGGGGGCTGGCTTAGGATCTGCTCAGCTCGCAGCTCTGCAAGTACTGCTCTCTCTGCTACTATGAATGTAAGTTGTAGACCCTCCTCCCCAGGGCCTAACACAAGAGCATAACTGACTTCACAGCCAGTGCCTAATCATGTCTGGAATAGTAAATCTGACTCTGTGAGTGAGAGACACAGTTATAGGCTAATGTTAGGTGGGGGTTGAGCCACGGGTCCAACCTGCTCAGCTGCCATCCCCAGTGCTAGCAGGCAGCATAGGTTTTTGCTGCGCTTTTAAGTTTGGGCAAAGTCGGAATGCGCACCGCAGCTTCTCTGACCCGTGGTGGGGCGGTGGGGATGAGGGGGATTGATCATTGTCTGGTGACCTGCAGTGCTGGGCTGCAGGGCAAGGCAGAGTCAGCAGCTGCTTACCACCGCCACAGCAGGCGTTAATCGATAATATGCTGGATGAGATGCTGCTCACGCAGGTCAACCCCAGGCCCACCAGCACCAGCTTACTTCAGCCAGTGTCAGACAGCCCAGTGTCACTACAGTGGAGTCAGTGCAGTAATATAGCAGCTCAATGACTGGGTCACCCATCACGACACTGCAGTGGTATCACTGACTGCACATCCCACAAGCGAGAGGGACCCTACCTGCCGCTGGCCAACCGGGCAGTGGTGCTTGCAGCCGAGCTTAGCTGCCATGATGAGTTTGCATGCTGCATGATAAGTAAGTGCCCGAGAGAGTGAGCGCTGGTATTTGTCTTAATTAAAGTAAACATTGAGCTAAATGGTAATCAGGGCCGGACTGGGTACCGGGCGTTTTGGAATGCTGCTGAGCTAGGGGCTGATTTCGTTGATGGGGACCTGCGTGTGCTGAACGAAATTCTTTTTGATTTGTTTATTTCAAAGCACACGCAAGTCTCCATCAACAAAATCAGCCCCCACCGCACTGAAATCAGCCCCCAGCTCGGCAGCATTCCAAAACGCCCGGTAGTCAGTCCGGCCCTGATGGTAATTATTTAGACTAGCCATTCAACTTACCTTAAGCCTCAGGTTAACAATAAATAACGGGCGGTGCCATGCACCGGACCAGGGTCGGTGCTGTGTTCAGCTAATTGACTTTTGTTATACTGCTCAGCGGGTGTGTGTTTTTTAATAAATTGCATTGAAATTATGGAAGTGTCACACATAGCAATCTGAAACCTTGGCAGCTATGGTGTGGAGTGAATGAGAGGAGGGAATATAAAGAGAATGCTAGGTGCTACAGGTAGTTTTTCTATGAGCAAGCCGTCAGAGAAGCAGTTTTTGAGAACCTGCCTAGGCAACTTGTGTCCTATGAACTAAACTTGGAGAGGAGCTGGAAGCAATAACGTGTTGGACATTGAAAGGTATCTGACATATGAACTTTATGGGATGAGATTCGCCCTCGAAGCAGGGGTCACGTGTAGCGGCGTGTTCAATAGGTTAGTACAGGGTGATTTCACTATAGAGGGTGTGGAGGGCTGAAGAGATAGTCCTCTGTGACTCTTTACCTTCGATGAAAAGCCAAATTCAATATGGCCGCCAATGATGAAAACACTGGAGAGTCAGGAAAGAGACCGAGTATAGGATGAGTGACCCTAGCTGAGCTGACTTTGGGTATTCAGTGGAATAAGATTAATTCTCATAGTGATGGTCCTTGTTGTGATTCACAGACAGTGTGAATTAAAGTGGCATAGCAGTCTCAGTTGAAATCAGTGAGGAGTACAATCATTCCAGGGTTTCTGTATCCAACATGAGAAGAATTTCCTCCAGGTAGGCTGCTGAGTTAAACACTTCAGTTCCTTTCGGTGTACATTTTCACACTGGTGTAGATGATCTGGGAGTGTGTTGGCCATTAATAGCTGAGATATTTGTAGTATGGGGTTTTAGTTTTACCGCTGGGGGTGGTACACTGTTACGTTATAGTGATTTGTATAGCACACTAATCACCTAAGAGGGTATTCAGGCCCCTGGGCAGCTGTGTAAGCGTGTGGTCCCCAAAGTGCTTATTCAAAGTGCCAAGTTTTCAGCTTCTTCTGGAACTCAAGAAGTGAGGAGGAGGCTCTGATACACTGAGGAAGGGCCTTCCAAGTCTTGGGTGGAATGTAGGAGAATGAGCGACCTCCAGTTTTGCTTTTGCTGATGCCGGGAGTGTGTGTGGGTGTGAGTGAGGCAAAGTGCAGATAACTGGTGGGTTGGTGAAAGTATGCTGCAGTTTAGGTATTCTGGGCATTTGTTGTGTAGGAATTTTTGTGTGTGCATGAGAAGTTTGAATTGTTTGTGCATTGACATAAGTGAAGCTGCCTGAGGCGCTCTGTGATGTGTTTTTGGTGTGGGAAGTTGGGTATAGGTTTTACGGAGGTATTCTGAAAGGTCTTGAGTCTGTGAAGTAGTTGTCAGCAGAATCCAGCATAGAGAGTGTTGCCGTAGTCCAGCCTGCTGGTGATGAGTGCTTGTGTGATGATTTGTCTGGTGTTTTGAGGCAACCATTTGAAGATCTTTTGCAGCATGTCTAGGATATGAAAGCAGGAGGCGCATACATTGCTGACTTGGTGTCACCGCTCCAATACCGGTGGAAAGGAAGTTTAAGGAGCAATTCTTTCTAGCTATGTACTCTCAGCAGCAAAGGGGGATTTGGTAAAGGTGAGTGCAACAGAAAACCATATTGTGAAGTGTCTTTCCAACCCTGACATCAAGCCAAGAAGATGGAAAGACTAAGACACACTCCTTCCTGCAGCATTCAGGATAAGGTTGAGGGAGCAGAGCCATCTGTTTAACAAAAGTGGTGCAATGGTGGTATCAGATGAAGCCAGTAGAGGCTAACAGAAGTGGTAAGAAGACTCGAGATGTGTCTGAGACGCTGACTTCTGTTGGAGTCCAGAGGATGTATGTTCAGTGTGATTCAGAGTCATTGTTGAGTCATCCTGGATGCCACGTCTGAACCAGACACTGTGGTTTTGACAATTTCACCTTTATTTAAGGTACACTTGCAACAAATGTGGTCAGTCTCCTGCCCTAAATATCTCCACCAGCCTGGTACATTTCCCTTAGCTCTTCACAATGTGGCTCCTACCACAGGGATAGCTATCCTCATGTCCTTCTAGTGGGGCCTTCAATAAGTGAGCAACTGGCTCCTAATGGATCTGTACTAAGAGGGGCTGGCGGAAGGTTTCCCCTGTGATCCATCACCAATCGGACTCAGTTTTCACAAAAATTACTATCAAAGTAACTAACGAAACAGCCTCTGGTCAGCCGCAAAGACTGGTAACAACCAATGAGCAACAAACCTCTTTGGGCTGGACCACCAGAAAAGGATATTGGCTGCCAGGTGGTCTGCTCTCGGAACATCAACAGTCTACAGACAAAACTCTCGGATCCAGAATTCATAGGATTCCTAAAATCCTTTGATAGCTTAATGTTCCAGGAAACCTGACGCAAACAATTATCCTTTTTATTGGCTACAAAGAATACACAAGACCAGCAGAAAGAAAGAGTGCATATGGGAGGGCAAAAGGAGGCCTGGCAATGTATATAAACACCATCATAACAAGCGAAGCAGTGGAAGTGTTTGTGGACGACCCAAATATGCTGGTATTAAAACTGGAAGGTTGGTCTAATAATTCTAAAGATCCAATCATCGTCGTCAATCTGTTCATCAATCCTAAACAAAAAGCGATATCATCCAAGAGAATAACAGCTCACATAGCACAGTTGAAGATAGCCACAATAAGGCACATTGGCTAGTTTCCAGAGACTTTAGCCTCAACCTATTTCATTGTCCCTGGCAGGAACATATGGACGCAGTGGGCCCCCTTCTCGAACAAGTAAAACCATCAAAAATCTGGAGGGACAATTCAGGAGAAGAACTCATAAAAGGTCTGTGAACTATTGAGTCTGCTGGCACTAAATGGCCGAAAACCCTTCCACCTGTCTGGTCAAGGGTCTGTGGTAACGAGGTTCAATCATAGATTACACCCTTGTTTCAATGCCCCTTTTCAACCATGTTTGCAACTATAGTATATGCCATTGTGTGGAAAGCAATCCCAATCCTCAGGTCATCACGGTGAACGCATCCCTGTGCAACTTTGAGCCATTTTGCATTTTGTCGGGAGAAACACACTCAGGAAACCTGAAACGCCTGAAGTGAAACTCTGGCTCCATCAACTCCATAGCAGAGGATGCAGTCTCAAGCTTACAGGTACTAGCTCAACTAGATCTCAATCCTATAGCGACATCGGATACTTTTGCCAATAACTTGACCAAAATCCACAGTGGGAACAGCCACAAAAAGGGTACTCAACTTGATCATTGTAAATCTTCAACTATGCCAGCCCATATTTGCAACATAAAAAGGGCAACAGGCAAACTTTTCCGGCAATCACGTCAACATTCAGGAGACCCAGAACTACTACAACAACTCCGCAATGAGAGACGGCGGCTAAAATAAGAGATCTGGAAGTACAAACAAGCGAAACAAGAAACACTACTGCATGCCTCCAAAACCCATGACTCGAAACGATTCTGGAAGATAATTAAATGGAAGGAGAAAGGTCCTTCAGCTGCAAATAACGCAAATATCAGTGAGATAGAATGGGTACATTACCTAAAGTTACACTTCAAGAGCAGTTTGACGCTCCCAATTAGTCCTTACTGTCCTAATAAAATGCACATCAGTTAATTACAGCAACCGAAGTAGAGAAGGTCATCAAAAAGTCCCAGGCGGACTGTGCCCCTGGCCCAAATAGGCTACTACAGGCATTATTGAAACATTCTGCCCCACAGTGGGCGGACTTCCTAGTAGTAATGTTTTAGTGTGTCCTCATGTAACGTAACTGGTGCTATGTAAAGCGCTCTGATACCTGATTCGGTTCGGGTCTAGTTCGCGCTATATAAAACTCTGCAAAAAAAAAATGTTTAATTTCATTCTGGAATACAATATTATTCCTGGCAGCTGGAGGGGCTCCATACACCATCCCATTTAAAAAAAGGCTTGGCATGATCCCCCATCAACTATACATTAATAGCATTGATGGATGTTGAGTGTAATATTTTTCATGGTTTGAAATCCTGTTTGCACGAAAAACGAAGAATCCCCTTAAACCAAACTTGCTTCCTAAGTGGCCAAGGTACTTCAACAAATCTTATGACCCTGAGCCTAATCAGGAACAGAGCAAAAACAACTAAGACACCTCTTCATATGTGATTAATTGATTTCAAAGCAGCTTTTGATGGTGTCCCTCAGTAAACTATGGGACAAACTTCAGCGATGGGGTATCCCACCGAACATCGTACGAGCAATTAGGCTGGTATATTCGGATACCTGAATCAAGATTACAATTGGAGATGGCTCGTGCGTATGAAGGAAGGTGCAAACAACTTCTGGCATAAAACAGGGCTGTGTCCTAGCCCCCTTCCTCTTTAATCTATTTTTGGCAGATCTCTCTACTGAGCTAGACAAACAGAAGGCCCATGCACTGAGGACAACAAATGTCACAGATCCTTTATGCTGATGACCTGGTGCTGTTCAGTAATACTCAAATGGGCATTCAAAAGCTGCGTAATACTCTTGGAGCTTACACTGAAAAGAACGTCCTGGAAATCCATTTTTCAAAAACAAGTGTGTTGGTGTGCAATCATCCTTCTAAGACCAATCAAAATGGCTTATTAAGGGACACAGAATTGATGGGGTCAGACTCTGTATATACACCTAGGAGTGAAAATAGACGCAAATGGGTCCTTCGGATTCCAGAAGAAGGCGATAAAGTCGATAGCATAGACCATTAACTATGGCATCTCGTCAGTGGTCAGATCCATTCGAGGCCATGATCTAAAGCCCATGGGATCAGATATGAAATCCAAATTGTTGCTAACCCTTGCTTATGGATCGGAGATCATGCTGGAGAACGATGCTCTTCCATTAGATAAATTGATGATAAGAGCCTACAAACATACCTTTAGGCTCCCCAGGTCGGCCTCTCCTGCACAGATCTGCCTAGAATCCCTGCTTACAAAACAGACACTTGCTAGACTGGCGGCATTCGTCAAGCTTTGTCATAACCTGAGAGCAGCAGCTGAAAACCCCCTAGCTAATCTAGCCTGGATAGAAACTAACTTACAGCGTTGCAATAGTGCTCACAAGAAATATTTAGATATTAGATAAATATTAGGACACTTGAATCGGTTGAACTTTGGACCTCTAATACTTCTGGGCAAATCTTTAAGAAACTAGTAAATAAATCAACTAAACTATAAAGTTGGGTGGCAGACAAAGAAAGCCTGTCTAGACATCGTCATGGGTTGCTTGTGTTAAAATCATATTCCATTCCAAGAGTATCAGCTCTGTTGGCTGCACCCTCCCACCGGAAGATCAAACAGTAATTTCTGGCCTTAAGATTCGGAGAAGTACCAACGCTAGACTTCATGTCAAAATGGAGAATGATCGGTCCTGCCGTCTATACCACCAGGGAAGCGAAACATTGCTTCATATTGTATGCATTTGTCCTGTATTGATGGTTCAAGGAAGATCTATATTAAGACGGGAGTTTCTTGAGTTGGGAATTATCTCGTGCAGGCCTGCTATGGTGGAGTCTGTGGAACCATGCACCACAACGCTGAACATTAGACTGACTCAGTTATTGAATATTTTTAAAAGGATGATCAGCGAACAGGTTATGCAATGAGTAATCTGGAGAGGGCTCCCGAAACCAATTTTAAAATGCGATAAATCAGAAACCTTTTAGGCAAATTTAACATGCACAGATAATCGGCAAGGATGGGCTGCTATGGAATGCATTAATCAGCTGCTCCCTATCCCGCCTCGCGCAGATAACTACTTTGTCTAGTCTGGTATTTTTAATGATGTAAAGCTTCGCAAATCAGCACTTTTATAGCGGTACTCATAGCCCACTGTATATATACCCGCCTATGTCCTGCTTATATGCACCTTAATTACTTATATCAATATACTTAAGGAAACCTGAACTGTCTATATGGCAATTGTGCATTTTTAAATATCAGGGAAAAGATCAACCCCTGTTTAGCCACTTTATCTAATATAGTTTTGTATTTGGCATCCGACCAAAACACATAGGAAGGAAAGGTAAAGCATGCAAAAGGCTTGTGGTGCGATACCCTGTGGCCGTATTAGCTGCATGATAAATCTCCTATTAATTCATTTTGTAAGTATTTTTAAACAATATGAACTGTGTTATTTTGTTTAAGGTTTCAATTGACTGATAAATTAATTCTCTCTCCCTCAGAAACCAGTCTCCTGCCTTCCTAAGCTCTTCTCAACGTGGCTCGTTTGACCCAGACTCATCACACTGTGATGCATGTTTCCAGAGTCAATGAAAATATATGCACTTGTGGCCAAGCACTTTCCACTGTCATGCACCCAAAATTCTACTCGGTCTCTCTGAGTGCCTGAGCTGTACATATCATATTCAGGGTCCTCAAGCACCTCACTCCATGTGCGTGAGTGCCCCAAGCTCCTCACGGGGAACATCCTTTACAATGCAACTTTTACCACGCAGTGCCTTTACGATGCAACTTTTACAACGCAAACCATTACAACACATTGCGCTGGGGGGCGCTCTAGGATAGGGAATAAGGTTAATTTACTATCCAACACCTTCCCTAGTGTCCACGGGGACTGGAGTTGGAATAGTAAATTAAACTTTTCACTATCCAGCACCCCAAAGCGCTATGCGTTGTAAAGGTTTGCGATTTAAAATCCGCGTTGTAAAGGCATGCAATGTAAAAGCATGCGTTGTAATGTCATACATCCGCTCCTCACATATTCTGTCAATACACTGTATGTCCATGTCCATAAATTCCTCGTGGTTCCTCCACGGGCTCCATGGCCGTCTCCATGCCGCGCTACATGACCAAACTGTAGCCCAAGTTCCCAAAACTCCCTGTGATTGTGCCTTATGGTGTATTTACGACTGTTTTTTTGTGTTTTTTCATTACATTTTCAGCTAGGTTAGAAGGCTTGTTTATAGTTGAAGACGGCTAGAGAAATTTTGCCACCCTGCTCAGTGAATGGAGTCCTTTATTGAATAATGGTATAAATAATTGGTGTTATGAGTTAGTATAAACAGGTAAACCATGTCTAGTTCCGTGAAAAAAGGGATCATGCTGGTGAAAGACTTTATTGATATTAAAAAATAATACACACTTGAAAACGTACAAAAAGCACAAAATATCACAGTTAGTAATTATCAATGATACATAGGGTAGCAGCCCATTGTAAAACAGCACAGTGTGCATCTACGTCATAAACTATTTACACGGGGGCTGAGTATTGTTTTACCAACAACCACCCAGCCAGGTTCCACCTTCAGCCTCCAGCCCGTGAACAAAACACTATGGGGCATATTACCAAGCAATAGCGATAATTATCGCTATTGCTTGGTTAGAGACAAAAAATTACCGCTGACCTGCGGCAATTTTTATCGCAAATAAACCTTGGTATTACCAAGGTTTATCGCAAATGCTATAAAAAACGTCCGCAATGCATGAATATCGCTGAAAAGTCAGCGATATTCATGCATTACCGAGCTAATGCTCTTAGCCATGTTATCCACCTCCCATTGGATAACATGGCTAAGAACTGCTCAGGGCAGGTGTTAGCTTTTGGAGATATTCACGCTTAGCGCGAATATCTCCAAAAGTTGGTAATAGGAGATAGCGATGTTAGCGACTGTTTCCAGTCGCTAACATCTTGGCACGCCCACTTTGCATGCCATTAGTGATAAATATCACTGACATGCAAAGCGGGGCCCAAGATGGTCGCTATCTCCTACTAGCTGTCGCTAACTGGTGTTAGCGACAGCTAGGTAATAGGGAGATAATTTTATCTCCGCTTTCTTGGCTTTTAAAGCCAAAAAAGCGGAGATAAAACCCCTTGATAATATGCCACTATATAACATAACATAACATAACATAACATAACGGAACATGTGTATTTGTAAAGCGCAAGTTCGCCCCTAACAGGGTATCTTGGCGCTGAATAACAGATACTTTGATAGGCTGTGCTAGTTGTATTCCACAACAGCTGGTATTCTTGGTTAGATGGACCCAGTTCTGTCACCTTGTAATACTTATGTTTTATACTCACTAGTCTGTACTTCACAGAAGTCAGGAAATAAAAATCTGTGCTTCATGTCAAAAATAGTTTATAGGTATTTACATAGTATATTCAAGATAAATGGTATGAAATATAGCACAGTCTCAAAACATATCAAAGAAATACAAACCTAGGAAGCTTGTTCTGCACCATGTCTTTGTCATTCTGCTGCATTTGCGACACTTTTCTTGTATAAAATGGCCACAAAACACGTATTTTTATTTCTTGAAAAACCAAAATGTCTGATTTATTAACATCCAACATTTTAATTTCCTAATAGAATTTTCTTTAAATGAAACTTCGTGACAAGTTAAATATTGGAATTTTGGAATGGGTTTGTGTGTTTTTATAAATTGAGAATCTGGTTAAAAATCTGAAAATGTGATAGTTTACCAACTGGGACACTTTTTAAATTATTGATGTTTGGGAATCACGAATCACTTTTGTAAATTCGTTTATTTTTGGAAGTGGTTTTTTCAGCATCAATTCCATTTAGTCAGGAGTAAATAGTTTTTTTTAAACTGTCAATTCAATTTTTTTTAAACGAGTAAGTGGAGGTCACAAAGTCATCTCGATTTATTTTTAGGAGAAGAATAAAGAAATGATCACTAATCTGCTCTGAAGCAAATTTTGGAACTTACTTAAGCCAGTTAATTAATGAGTGGATGAAATCTAACCAGCTTCAATCCCAACATGGAATGTATACTCAACTCAGTAGATACGTAGGGAAACATCCTTTACAACGCAACTTTTACCACGCAGTGCCTTTACGACGCAACTTTTACAACGCAAACCATTACAACGCATTGCGCTGGGGGGCGCTCTAGGATAGGGAATAAGTTTAATTTACTGTCCAACTCCTTCCCTAGTGTCCACGGGGACGGGAGTTGGAATAGTAAATTAAACTATTCACTATCCAGCACCCCAAAGCGCTATGCGTTGTAAAGGTATGCGATGTAAAAGTATGCGTTGTAACGTCATACTTTTAGATACGTATGGCTAATGTATGATCATGACATCTATCAGAGGCTTGCTTCAAAGCTCCTCTGTACACCGCAAGGGACCTAGAAGCTATATCACCGAGCAGCAAGGCACATAGTGCAAGGAGTGAGAATTATGGCTTCATCAATGCTTTGGTGGCCCCCATAAAGTTGAAGGGCATTTTAGATGCTCCAGTCTATCTGGATCAGTAAAGCTCTGCCCTCGCTGAAGATGAAAGAGATGTGCTGCGGCAGCCTCTATGGACCTTGGTAATCACAGTTGTTTGTGGCAAAGTACTAAGAAGCCTGAGGATTTCATGGAAAAAACTTTCATTTGGAGTGCATTATCTAGTACTGGTAGGGACTACTTATGAATGGAAAGTAGTCTATGGGGAAAGTTTGGGACATTTCCAGACCTTTAGGACAATTTTCTGCTATGAAGCCAGTTTGCAGAGCTGTCTAATTTCTTGACTTTGAAAAAGAGAAAACAAGGACCAGTGAATAGATCAATTACTTTTTTTAAGACTGTTAATCAATTCCCTCCTTGAGTAAGTTTAGTCTCTGGCCAAAATTTATGGGGCCTTATTTATGAAGGACTTGCGCCGCCGGTGCGTCACTTTTAACATGGGAAAAAGTGATGCACCGGTGGCGCAAGGATTTCATAAATGAGGCCCATGAAGTTTTGCTCCACCGCAAAGTGATGCAAAATGACACAAAGAAACTCACTAGGATCTACTTTTCAAGGTGTTCTCAATTGGAAGGACGTAATTTTCTCCGTTCTGTTTTGTGTTGCTTTGTGTCAAGTGTGTGTTACTGGGGTGGATCAGTGCAAATAGACTTTGAGGAAAAACCTAATATCATAAAGATAGTCCAGGCTTTGCACCAAAAACTAATGTCTCCCATTTTTTTTATATGTTTGATATATTGTATGTGTTATTTTTTCTTTTCCTTGATTTGAAAACTACATGAACAATACAAATGTGAGGAAATAAACATGTGTGGCGGGTGTTTCTTCCACTTGTCTCACTCATATTGATTATCACCTGGAATCCTTTATCCCTGAGGGACAATATCTTATATAACATAACATGTGTATTTGTAAAGCGCATGTTCACCCAGAAGGGTATCTTGGCACTGAATAGCTAGGGCCTCATTTATGAGAAATGACGCATCGCTGCGTGAAAGCAGCGATGCGTCACTTCTCAGTGCGCACTCCTTGCGACATACCTGATGCGTCATATTTAATGTATGATGCATCATGTCGCAAGGAGTTATAGATACGTCAGTATTTCTGATGTATCTGTAGGCGCTAAAGTGACACATTGCTGGAGTGTGTCACAAAAGTGACGCAACTCCAGCAATGCGTCCTTTCACATGGGGCAAGCCCCATGTGAAAGGGCTTGCGTCAGTCTTATGCCTGCTGTGAGGCAGGCGCAAGATTTTGACGCAACGGTGTCCTAGAAGTGACGCAGTGAAATCTCATAGATTTCACTGCGTCACTTCTACGACCCTTTCTTGCGTCAATACGCCCCCTTTGCATACATTATACCTGGCGCAGGTATAATGTGGCGCAGGGGTTTACAAAGTGACGCATCTACCTAGATGCGTCACTTTGTAAATATGGCGCAAAAAGGCGCATTGTTTACGCCACTGGTGCGTCACAAAAAGTGACGCACCGGCAGCGTAAAAGTGACGCAAGTGCTCATAAATGAGGCCCCTTAGTTTATTGTTACCCAACTATATGGTACAGTGAGTGGTCAGCTGAGAAACATGATAGGCTTGAGGTCTCTTGCTGTAATTTGTTTTCATGAGCTCTGTGAGTATAACATCCCTTCCTGTGAGACATCTTGTCGCCCCTCCCTTGGTCTGCTGTGTCATTATTGTTGTAAAAACTAAGGGCTCCTTGAAGCATTTGTAAACAAGGGGACATTTGATTAGATCTCCAAAAACACCCACACATTGCATGTGAGTTGCAGTGCACATCCAATGTATAGGATACTTCTCAGTGTCTAAGCATAGCAATACGTACTGGAAGCAGTGCTTAATTTGAGCCGGTGGTGAAATGGGCAGGCCACATGTGCTCCATTTTGGGGACTAGCAATTATTTGCTCAACAAACTGATCAAGAGCTAAAGAGAGAAAAATGCAAAAGGGGGAAAGGAGGGAAAGAAAGATGGAAAATCAGTGACAATCGGAGGACAGTAATTTGGTCCCAGCCTAACTTGTTAGTGGGAGTGCGTTATAATCACAGGTAGTCTGCATTTGCATTTGCATATATTCTGTGTGAAGAATGAATTGAAGAAGAAAGGGGGGTATGAGATGTCAAAGTATCCCCTTGACTAATGCAAATCACATGTGTACTTTAGAAATGTAACAAACTAGTTTTGTGGTGTTTTGCTTTAATATCTAGTGAAGGGATAACAAATGAAAAGTGTATTTAACGTTATACTTATGATAATCATATTGTAGGGTTACAATACGTAAATGCTAGAGTACACGTCAAAAGTATGGTTTATTTGCAAGTAGAAGGGTGCACATAGTGTTACCTGTGCATTCTCAATTTAGCTTAACTGTAGGCCTGAAATGCATTTCTAAGTCACTCTCCTGTTAACGTTTCAATTCACATTTACTTGCACCGTGGAATGTTGCATGTATCTCGTGTTCACACTGCAGGTGGACAAGGCTTTATTAGTTGAGAGAAATAGTTATTGTTCTTAGCAGATAGAGGGCCTGAGAAGAAGAAACGCGATAACTGTTGGGAGATGAATTCTCTTGGGAGTAGGTGATGGCACAAAGGACGTAAGAAATATCTCAACATGTGAACAGGGAGGCAGAGAAAGGAAGCTGGAGAATGCTGGGATAATGGAACAATACTAGTAGAACTGTGGAAGGTGACTTAATTCAGCCAATTGTTTATGCTGTAACATAGTAGGGATAGCGGACACTTTTGCCGTAGGGCGCCTTGAGGTACAGACCTCATCTTTGGCTGTTGTGGCTTTATGCAGCATGACAGAGGTTGGAGTTCCTTCTTTAGAAGGTTATGACGGCTGACACCTTTCCATCATTACTGAAGCTTGCCTTAGACTATGATTTTCACTGTAGCATAGTATAGGGACAGTTAGGGATTTGTAGGGGGTTTCTGAATGTATTCTTTATGCAACCCAATGTACATTTATTACTCATTATAGCCTATGGGGCCATGATCAAATTAGTTGTTTTCTATTTGTTATATAGGATGAATCGGTTCGGGAGATTTGACTTCATCCTATTTACTTTATATTTCTATATCATTATGCTTAGATTGGTGTATATTATTCTGATTCATAGTTTGCAATAAACAAACTAACCTGTGCTTAGTTGTGTACCTGAGTTCTTACATAGCAGCTTGGTTATTTTGGGATTTGGGCTTTGGGGAAAAGAGCATTTTCTTTACCTCTCATGCTACACAACAAGAACCGTTGACCCAGTTATTGAGGGGGCGTGTTCCAACTTTCCTACAATGAGAGAAAGTAGTGATGAAACAGATCATGCAAGAGCGAGATAAAAGGGCAGAGGGTGCCTGGTGATGGAGAAAAGAGGCCTGGAGTAGAATCAAGACTAGGCAGCCTTTGTATTAGGCATCCTGATCTTTAATGTTTCCAGTACAAATCCTATGCTAGACAGCACACTCTCACCTTTGCACCAGGGTGTGAGGCTATGAACCATGCAAAGCAGCATTTTTGAGAATCAGCACAATGCATGACAGCCATGGGAGGCCAATTTTAGCAGATATGGCTCTGAGCAGTGTTTTCCCCCATGTGCAATACAGCATGGAATATGTGGATGTTGCATGAAAAGTGAGTACATCTTACCCTAAACATAATGTAAAGTGAAGGTAGTATTTAAAGGAACAATATTAAAAAAGATCATGCACCAACTAAACATAAATACAAATATAAACAGATACAAACATTGCAACATGACGGATTCCAACACGAAATCCATATTTACATAATATTAAATAAATGTTTAACGGCTTGATGGCTCAATACACTATTTATGAATGTAATGTGAAGTCTGCTGAAGGTTAGGATCAGTTGATGCAGATTTATAGCAAGAGCCATGTTGTAAACCCACGTCGTACAACCATGGCGTAGAACAATGTCGTTGAAACATGGCTTAGTACCATGTCTTACACCCGTGGCGTCGAACCATGTCAGAAGCCCATGACGTAGAACCAGGACGCTGAACTTGGGCAGCCAAGAGATTTGTTCTAATAGCATCGTTCAGGTCAGCTAACATCACTTCAGCTTCTCCTTGAGATAGTCACTTGCAATTTCAACTTTTCTTAGAAAATTGGAACCTTTTCTTTCACTTCACATTCAGGACTGGAAGACTGAAAAAAAAGTCATGAGGCAAAACACATTTTCAGGCAAAGTTCTGAGAGCAACATTCTTTTTGGCTGGAAAAAACAAAGGAAAAAAAAAAAGTATAAGTAATATAGTTGTGTGACTCTGGTAAAGTTCAATAAGTGAATGCTAAAGTAAAGGCACCGTTGAATCACGGCCTCAGGCCCAACACTTTAAACGAAAGGAATTAATTTGCTCAAACATGTTTAAGAGGGATGTTTGGCAACATTCTGTTTATTGCTTTCTTTCCAAATCAGCCGTATTTAGGCTGCTTCCCGCAAGGAAGTTGTGTGGGAATTTATTTTCCGTAATCTCTGCCAATTCAAAGAAGAACAACATTTATGAAAAATATGCTAATATTGGGGAGTCTAATGACAGGTGACAAAAGTGTGTCCACAGCGAGCTGCTGTTGCTTGTCACTAGATAAGAGCCAGTGACTGTGCCACGGGGCATAGAGGCATCACCTGACCCTAACAGGAGGCTGTGGGAAGAGCCCGCTATGCTCATGAGTCCCCAGGAAGAACGTTTGCCAGCCCCCAGGAACAACCAGCCCCATGAAAAATGTTCACCAGTCCCAGGAAACTATTTTCACCAGGCCTGAGGAACAAAGTTCTCCAGTCTCCAGGATTAACATTCACAATGCCCCAGGAACAACGCTCACCAGCTACCAGAAACAACATTTACCACAACCAGACAGCACTTTCATTAGCTACCAGAAACATCAGTCACCAGCCCCCAAGAACATTATTCACCAGCTCCTATAAACAACATTCACCAGCCCCAGGAACAACGTTCACCAGACCCCGGGAACAACGTTCACCAGCTCCCATGAACAACATTTACCACACCCAGATAGCACTTTAATTAGCCCCCAGGAACAATGCTCACCAGCTACCAGAAACATCAGTCACCAGCCCCCAAGAACATTATTCACCAGCTCCTATAAACAACATTCACCAGCCCCAGACACAACGTTCACCAGACCCCGGGAATAACGTTCACCAGCTCCGAGGAACAACATTTACCACACCCAGATAGCACTTTAATTAGCCCCCAGGAACAATGCTCACCAGCTACCAGAAACATCAGTCACCAGCCCCCAAGAACATTACTCACCAGCTCCTATAAACAACATTCACCAGCCCCAGGAACAACGTTCACCAGACCCCGGGAACAACTTTCACCAGCTCCGAGGAACAACATTTACCACACCCAGATAGCACTTTAATTAGCCCCCAGGAACAATGCTCACCAGCTACCAGAAACATCAGTCACCAGCCCACAAGAACATTATTTACCAGCTCCTATAAACAACATTCGCCAGCCACAGGAACAACGTTCACCAGACCCCAGAAACAATATTCACCAGCTCCCGGAAACAACGTTCACCAGCTCCCGGGAACAAGGTTCACCAGCCCCCAGGAATTACATTCACCTGCCCCCGGGAACAAAGTTCACTAGCTCCCAGAAACTTTCTTGCCCCCTGAAGCCTTCCATATGGCAGTCCAATTCATAGTTATCTCCTGATTAGATTATGGTAGTGATACTCTTGGGGGTCTTCTCAAATCTAGACTAGCGCCGCTGAATGCAGTGCTGAACTCAGCGGGCTATACTCGTCACAGGATCGAGAGAATTCGATTGCTTCACTCCAGACCTAAAACTTCTAAATTGGCTCCCGCTTGAAGCGAGGATCCAGCTGAAAATAGCCTCCATGACACATAAAGCCCTTCATCACAACACTTCTGTATACCTAGACAATAAACTAGAACATTCGGGGTAGTCGTTCCTTTGGAATCCACAACACCCTGTTGCTGAAAGCGCAGAAGCTTAGCAAAAAGAAATGTAACACCGCTCCTTCGTCGACGTAACTCCAAGAATATGGAACGCACTGACACCCATAATAAGGGCTAACCCCTCAACCACCTCCTTTAAAAAAGAAGTGAAAGGGCTTCTGATGAACAAATTACTCCAATAACAATCCTTAGGAGCTCAACAGGACTATTCTCATGTACACACCTCTTGATCATGAATCTACCTAACTGATGTTACTTTGCAGTTGTTCTGTTGCTTACTTATAACTGAATGCTTTCTTATTCTATATGTATGACGTCTGCTATTTGTACAGCGCTCTGATACCCTGACGGGTCATGTTGATGCTCTTATATAAACATTCACCAGCCCTGAAAAACACCATTCACCAACTCCCATAAACAACATTCACCAGCCCCCAGGAACCACGTTCACCAGCCCACAGGAACAAAATTCACAGGCCCCCAGGAACCACTTTCACTAGCCACCTGAAACAATGTTGAGCAGCTCCAAGAAACAACGTTCACCAGTCCCCGAGAACACTATTCACAATTGCCCAGGAACAACATTCACCAGCTCTCGGAATCAACATTCACCAGGAATACATTTCACCAGTCCAAAGAACAATGTTTACCTCTCCCCAGAAACAACATTCACCAGCCCCCAGGAATGTGGTTCACCAGCCCCCAGGATCAACTTTCACTAGCCCCAAGGAACAACGTTCATCAGCTCCCAGAGACAACATTTACCAGTCCCCAGAGACAATCTACACCAGCTACCAGGAACACTGTTCACCAGATTCTGGGAACAACATTCAAAAGCCCCCAGGGAACAATGTTCACCATTCCCTCGGAACAACATACACCAGCTCCCAGGAACAACATTCAGCAGACCCCAGGAACATTGGTCACCAGCCCATCGACAAAGTTCACCGGCCCCCAGGAACAATGCTCACCAGCCCCAGGAACAATGTTCACCAGCCCCAGGAACAATGTTCACCGGCCTCCCGGGAAAATGTTCACCAGCCCCAGGAACAACGTACAACAGCCCCGGGAACAACGTACAACAGCCCCGGGAACAATGTACACCAGCCCCGGGAAGAACGTACACCAGCCCCCAGGAACAATGTTCACCAGCCCCCAGGAACAATGTTCACCAGCCCCCAGGGACAATGCTCACCAGCCCCCAGGGACAATGTTCACCAGCCCCCAGGGACAATGCTCACCAGCCCCCAGGGACAATGCTCACCAGCCCCCAGGGACAATGCTCACCAGCGCCAGGAACAACGTACACCAGCCCCCAGGAACAATGTTCATCAGCCCCAGAAACAATGTTCATTGGACTCCGGGAAAAACGTTCACCAGTCCCTGAGAACAACATTCACCAGTCTCCAGGAAATGTACACATAGAATATTCTACAAGTCAAAGACTCCAATGTAAACAGTTCTACCACCCCTTGCAAAAGAAAGGAAGGCAGCACTGCCCTTCTACACAGGTATGGACCAGGTACAAACCCTTTCATAATTTACCAAGTAGGCCTTTGGTAGTGTTCTGTCCTCACTAACAGGCCATCTGTTTGGGTAGACTCCCTGAGGCTGCTGTGAGTACAGGGCATTTATGGTAAGTTCACACTGAGACGTGACAGGAAGAGAGAACAAAAGGAGCACTCAAGGACATCCACTCATTCATCCACACATTTGAATGTTCCCTCATTCATCCACACGTTCACTCACTCATCCACGAACCCATTAATCCATCTTGCACTCACTCGTCTACTTGTATATATATATGCCCTCTATCAATCATCGCCCATTCATCCACCCACTCTCTCATTCTTCAGTCCATCCTCCCATAAAATCAATCACACTATGAATCCTCTCTCTTCCTGTTTCTCTCTCCCTCTCACTCTTCCTGCACAAAACGTCAACACCATTGATGAATATAATGTGTCAGAACAGAATGCAGCTACAATAGAATTCGAAACATGCTGAACAAATGAAATAGAAATTACCACAATTGCAAACATAGCATGAAACAATGCAGGTTCTCAGACAAGCTATTGTACATCCTCCCTCTGCACATGAGCCTGTGGCTGTTGCTGCTGCACCTGAATGGAGTGTCTGGAGTGGGTGAAGGCAAGGGCATAGGCTTTGGCATGCGTCTATTGCCAGTAACGGGGCAACTGCACTGCCACTGAACACCTATGTGGTTACTGTGTGCTTCTCCCCCTCTGAGTCGAAAGGCTGCTGTAGATACTGGCTGGTGAACCTTTGCCTTCAAAGGGTGTTGAAGGTTGAGGGCAACTAGGCACCATTATTATGCTGGTGTTGACCCTTTCTTTCGGCTATACTTCTAAACACTTTCAGACTCACTCCGCATGCACGGTGACATGAATGGATCAGCCCTGAGTCAAGCCAAGCAAGTTCTTACCAACAACATCCTGACCCAAATCTCTTGGTGGATCCTCTTTTTTGGAGGCCTGTGGGAGATTAGAGGTTATGCTATTTTGGGAGTGTTGCATGGCAAGTAACATAGGCTTGTAGTGCAGAATGGTGCATGTCAGTGGATGTTACTACAGTTGCCCCTGGACCATTATTGCATGGTGGCATTCAGAGTACATCACCAGTGTTTACAGGTGCCTACTCACCTATATCTTCCTCTTAATCTTCATCTGAATAATAGTCCTTTTCGCCATACATTTGAGTCTGGTAAGTGGAGACAGTCGGTTCATTAGAGTCAACTGCAGTTTCGGTAGTGCTGGCTCCTGTTGGTCTGTCTGTGGTGCGTGCCGGGGTGGCTGATGCCCTGTTGCCTTTCAATATGGTGTGTGCCAGGGTGGCTGATGCTCTGTTGCTTTTGGCTGTGGTCTGTGCCGGGGTGGCTGATGCTCTGTTGCTTTTGGCTGTGGTCTGTGCCGGGGTGGCTGGTGCTCTGTTGCTTTTGGATGTGGTGCGTGCCGGAGTGGCTGGTGCTCTGTTGCTTCTGTATGCCATACTTCCTCCTTTGCTGATGGGTGCTTGATTCGATGCTGTGGACAGAAGCAGTTCTTAATTCACTCATCCGCTATAACCTGTTAAGAAGCATTCTCAGGCATCTCTCTAGCGCTGTTTGCAACTTATGTGAGAGATGTCACCAGAAACGATCCAAGCACTTCTTAAAGGGTACCAACAAACAAATGTGTATGTTTCTGTTGCTTTACACCAGGAGTCTCCAGTCTGTTGTGTAATAAGAGCCACCTAAGTTCAATCAAAATCATTGTGCGCTACCATTATTATTAGTGCAGTAAAAATGACCACATCTAACAAGCTCACAACAGTGGCCACCATATGCAAGATAATCACATCAGTGAATCAGGCAGGCTTGCCAGCAGTAATGTAAAAAAGGGTGTGTCTGTGTGTTAAACCTCTACGTAGGTAATACATGCCACCCACAACCCAGTGCCCCTGGCACAATGCCATAAAATCATTTATCACTCAAATAATTTATCACTCAAAAATAAACTTTAAAAAATATTTTAGAAATTCAGTAAATTTTCTCTAAACATCAGCTTATGAATTCTGAAAATACACACATATTTATCTTAAATAGACAATTTTGACATACATATATTAACAAGCAATACGTTCCAATTTTGTAGAATGGGATGCTCACAAGGGAGCTACTTTCATGAAGGTAGAGACCACAAGACTTTGAATGAGGACCTTAGTGATCAATGTGAATTGTCCCTCATTCTATCTGATCGATAATTTTCCATACATATTTGGTGTAGAGTAGGTTTGTAATGTATTTAATGGCAGATATCCTCTCCACTAACTAAAATGGTAATTCTACTATTAGTTTCTTTATACACTGGCCTCCGATGATCTACAGATTGTAGTCCATTCAGAACCAAGCAGCCAGGCTGATTTAAAGACCACTGAAGTATTCACACTACTCCTCTGCTCATGGACCTTCATTTACTGCCCTTGCAACAAAGATTCAAATTCAGATGTCTGGCATTTATACTGATTTCAAGCAAATGCCCCCAATTTTTAGCAAAAAGAACTATTCCGCTCTGGAGTTTCGCTCTTCATATTTTTTCTGTTGGCTGTTCTTCAATTCAAGATGGCAGAAATAGGCAGCCGTACCTTCTCTTTTCTAGCCCTCTCCCTTTGGAACTGTCTCTCTTTCTTGCTCCAAACTTTAACTACTCAATTCCATGATTCAACGCTAGCCGTCAGTTCTCGGATGAGTTTGCATTGCCTCAAGCAGAGCTGAGGAAAGACCGAGATAATTCTGTTCGGAAATCTCTCCCCAAACTGGTCGCCTGATTGGTGGCCGGGCGAACTGGGTTCATTACCCACCCCAGTAACAAAGGAAAAAAGCTTAGGAGTAATCATTGATGACAAATTGATCTTTGAGCATCAAGTCAACGTTGTCACCTCTTCCAGCTTTTATTTATTCAAAACTTTTTTTATATCCTGCCGTGTATTCCTCAGTGTAGTAAAAAGACCATAATCATCTCCTTAGTCTTATCCAAGGTAGACTATTGCAATGGCCTTTACCTAAACATGCAGGAAAAAGAGTGGAGAAAGCTACAGATGGTACAGAATGTAGCTGCCAGGCTTCTTCTGGGTATTCCACAGTTCCAATCTGTGGCTAAGCACATACAGAATTTGCACTGGCTTCCAGTAAGAAGTCGCATCAAATTCAAGGCCTTATGCATCACCTATAGGGCATTGCACAACACTGTCCTGCAGTTTGTTTTTGAGGCGGTCTTTGAAGTGGCACTCCCCCATTAGATCCCTTCGTTCAGAAGGGGCGATACTTATGCTCCTACTCAGGATTTGAAAAGCCAAATGGGGTGGCAGAAGCTTTAGAGTTGGATCCATGTAACTTTGGAAGAGCCTTCTGATCGTTATCAAGGCTTTGTCAACATTAACTGCCTTCAGGAAGGAACTTAAAATTTGCCTATTTTGCAATTAGATCAAGGTTTACTTACTCAAGACTGCTTGCGCCAAGACACCTTGTTTGATATTCATGTGCTTAATAAATCACTATAACATAACATAAAGACCTGGCTTTTTCAGCAAGCACATTTTTGCCTTTATTTGGTTCCTTGGGATTTTGTTCTGTATGTGCCAATAGTGCCTAGAAAATATTGGTGAAGGTGCACTCAACAAATTAAATTAACATAACAAAACATAGGGCAGATATCAAATTTGGCAAAATAGCATTGGACCTTATACAAGTTTCATTGTACTGGCCGGATACTATTTCAGGTGCGTCACATTCATGCAAGAAAGTAATGAAAACTACAGGGGGCTCAGAAGAAAGGATGCAAATGTTCATGACCTGCTGGGCAGAAACCTCCAGCATTTCATTGACATTTGTGATGTGGGTTTTGAAAATCATCCAATAAATAATCAATCAGGGTTTGTAAAGCACAGCTACTCACCTGTGAGGGTCTCAAGGCACTGTGGGGACGGGGCAAGCTAATTTGTCTGAGCTATGGTGTTCAGTCGAAGAGCCAGCTCTTGAGGTCCTTCCTGAATTGGGTCGGGGACAGGGATTGACTGAGGATGTCACTTTGTGTGTAGATGTCCAGGGCTCAGCTTGATAGAATCCTAGGTGTAATTGCCAAGACAAAGATGTTGCCTTGAGGCAGCCCTCGCCATGCCAGCTATGATCTTTCAACACAGTAGACTGTGAAATGCCAGGTCAACACAGTCTCTTCTGCCTGCTTCCACTGGACCTTTTGCATGCTCCAAAAGATCTTTAGATGGCTCCCCATCAACACCAGGAAACAGGTCATGCAAGCCCTTGTAGTGAGCCAACTGGACCACGGAAACGCAGTCTATGCCGATGCCACCACCCAACTCCTCAAGAGACTCCATGCCATGCAGAATGCAGGTGCCAGACTCCTCCGCATCCTCCCCAAATGGACTTGTGCATCCCCCACCTAAGGAACCTCAACTCACTCCCTGTCCAAAAGAGATAGCAGTTCATGATGCACCTACAAAGCCTTCCACAACCAGGGTCTAGCCTACATAAACCATCGCCTGAACTGCCACTTGCCGCCCAGACAACTGCGCTTTGCCTCCCTCTACCGTGCTCACATTCCCTGCCTTCGCTGAAGCCACAGCGTTTGTCGTTCCTGTTCCTACCTCGCTGCCAAGTCCTGAATCGACCTCCTCCTCCAGCTATGAACATCACCCTCACTCGCAGACTTCAGAAAGGGACTCAAGACCTGACTGCCGAGACCTCGGTGCCTGGAGACACTCTGTGCCTGGAGACACCCAGGGGTGAAAAGCTGGGCTCTATAAGTCATATTTGATTGATTGATTGATTGATTGATTGTGCAATGCGTGATGGATGTAAATTCTACATACAACCAGTGGATGCCAGATCTGGCGCCCAAATTAAAATGGCTCCCATAGCCTTGAACTGCCAAGTGTTTATCGCGTTGTGTCAATTACAGCACAAATATGATAAGATGCGGGCAGTGTGGATTTCCATTTGACCCAAGTGAGAGGCACAGGTTTCTGTGGTCTGGGAAATAAGATATCTGAGTTGAAAGCTATCTTTGTTTTTTCTGTTTTTTATTGCTTAATTTATTGAATTTTGTTGCAGAAAACAAAACAAAAGCATAAGACAAGAACAGACACAGTGTACATCAATTGTCACCTGAGCATGTTACATAATACACGTTTACAGAGTTTAAGATAACACAAATTGCAAATCAGTACAAGATTCATTACTGACAATGTGTGTCCAAACAAGGACCTTTATAGGAACCTAGACAACAATAGGCAAGGTAAAGCTTACATGTAGTGCTAACACATATCACAAATACCAGATGACTTTTCCACAGGAGGGCCCAATTAAATTATCAATAACATAGTCTAGAATCTCATGCCAGTGCCCTTCACCCAGGCGTATTCAACTCTCTTCCGGCTAGGTAACTTTGATGCAGACTACAGAAGCTTTTGGGGTGATTTTGAGGATCACTATATAGTTCAAACTGTGTGTTGCAGTATAACATGTCCTTGGACCACTCCACAACAGTGGGTACTGGGCCACGGGTCCATTACATTGTTATTCTGTGCTTCGCTATCAGTAAACCCATGTCCACTAACAGGCGTAATTCCTTTTGTAACTGTCTAGAATGTCCCAGAGGGACTAACAATGAGTCTAGGGATAGCGGCATGCCTATAATGTCACTCAGCTTTAGAAAGGTGCATAAACCCCGCTGGCCTGCCTCTACATCTCCCACACACAGCGGTGTCGCGAAGGTGATATATAAGCAGTTGAGCTGGAGTGTAATAGACTCTATTAAGAATTTAAATTGTATAAGTCAATGTCTTCCGTTGAGAGAGATGTGTTTTGTGGACTCACAACAATAACGCCAAGTGGTGTCAACAAGGATTGTGCCAAGGTCGTTTTGCCACTTCAGTCTAGCTTTGTTCATCCTGAACAAAACTATAAATGCTAGAAACTACCTTATTGGGGGAGTCAGCACGCACTATGAAAGAGAGAGGTGCGAACTCAGGCGGTTCCATTGTGTCTTCACCAAGCAGCCCACGGAGAGCATGCCTAAAGAAATGAACCCTCAGCAGTGGAGAAGCATTATAATCCTCTGCTTCAATTTCAGCACAGTTACGAGCTGCGCCTTCCAAACATAAGTCACCAATTTTGGTGATATTAAGTGCCCCCAATGCCCTGACCACCCCCCTCCTACTGCAGGTAGGCAACCATTGACACCACTCCAGCGGAGTCAAGGGCGAATACAAGATAGAGCCTGCCTGTCTTTTCAACAGGTTGTGCCACGCAGGCACCATAGCATTAATTGAGTCTAAGATCCCAGCTCGTCTACATAGGGTGTGAAACAAAGACACCGTGAAGGGAGCAGGCGCTGCTGCCACTTCCTCGATTTGCGAGCGTGCCAGGGCTGCACTCTGGTGACCCAATAGTAAGCATGCGAGCACTGCGCCACTCTATGGTAGAGCTCTAAATCTGGAGCAATTTTACCATCTACAGTGGATATACTTTTCTGCATAGCAGACAAAATTTGGCATATGTCATCTGTCGACTCCTCAACCGTGTCTACCTGTCCATCTGGCGAATAAGCCTCGCCCACCTCCTTATTCTTAAACTTACGCTGCTCAAACCGCAGCTTGGAATAAAATGTATCTACTTTACCCATTCTTGTGTGGAGGGCGAGGCAGTACTGCGATGGTTCTCTGTATCCACTTTTTCCAAAAAATCAAAGCTCCCCAGAGGCAAGAGGCGCCTGACAGCTACACCAGTATTGCAACCAAGATTTATAGCCAATTAGTTGTGTAGTTGGCAGACCACAAGCAGGCGATCACTGAACCGCAGAATGGAGGAATGCAGGGCGCAGGGGAAGATGGGTGACAGACACCCGGTCTCGGTAGGGTGACCAACTGGCATTGGTGCAAATTCAGGACAGTGAGTGTAAAAATTCAGGACAAAGGGTCGAAATTCAGGACACAAATTCAGGACAGGAGGTCAAAATTCAGGACGAAACTTCAGGACAATAGGTACGTTTTACAGACACATCAGAGGTCGCGCAATAGTATATGAGTAAGCTCAGCCATTTCCAAACATATCCAACCATTTGCAAACCTATCCATCATGTATCATTCCATCTATCATTTCACTCATCCATCCCTTCATCCATCCCCTCATCCATTCTTTCACTCATCTCCATTATCCATCCTTCCATCCATCCACCCTTTCATCCTATCCAACTGTACACTTATCCATCCAATCTTCATCCCATCCATCCATTCACTCATCCATTCAGCCATTTACCCTTTCACCAATCCAGCCATCCTTTCACTTACTAATCCTTCCACCCATCCACTCTTTTAGTCATCCATCCTCCCTTTCTCTCTCCATCCACCTTTTCACTTAGCCAACCTTCCTTCCATCATCCATCCACCCACCCATCCATCCATCTACTCATCCACTCATGCATCCATCCATTGACCCTATCACTCATCCATCTATCATTTCACTCCTTCACACATCTATTCATCCTTTTGTCCATCTACCCTCCCTTTCACTGACTCATCCATCCTTACATCCACCCTTTCACTTATACGTCCATTCATTCACCCTTGCATTTATCAATCCATCCAACATTTCACTCATCCACCCACCCACCCATCATCCACCCAACCACCCACCCAACCACCATCCACCCACCCACCATCCCACCATCCACCCACCCACTCATCCATCCTTTCACCCACCCACCCATCCTTTCACCCACCCACCCACTCATCCATCCTTTCTCCCACCCACTCATCCATCCTTTCACCCACCCACCCACTCATCCATCCATCCTTTCACCCACCCACTCATCCATCCTTTCACCCACCCACCATTCACCCACCCACTCATCATCCATCCTTTCACCCACCCACTCCTCATCGATCCATCCATCCTTTCACCCACCCATCCATCCATCCATCCTTCCCCTCCATCCATCCCCTCATCCATCCATCCTTCCCCTCATCCATCCTTCCCCTCATCCATCCTTCCTTTCACCCATCATCCATCCTTCCCCTCATCCATCCATCCTTCCCCTCATCCATCCATCCTTCCCCTCCATCCATCCATCCATCCATCCATCCTTCTCCTCATCCATCTTTCCCCTCATCCATCATCCAGCTACCCTTCCACCCATACATCCAGCTATTTACATTTTCTCTCCATCCTTCCCCTCACTCATCAATCCATCCATCCTCTCTCATTATCCATTTATTCAATCTTTCACTCATCCATTCACCCTTTCACTAATTCATCCAGCCATCCACCCATCCCATTCACTTACTCGCCCACCTTTCCATTTTAATTTTGAGCTGAGCCCTTTTGAGAAGAGGCCCATCAAGAACTTCACCTTCGCTGTAGGGCCCGTTCCAGGACTGGGACAGAATCCACCCAGAGCAGAGACATGATCCACCACAGGGGGGGGACAAGAGCCATCACAGCCAGTGGGGTGGGGGGGGGGCAGAAGCCATCACAGGGGGGCACATGAGCCATCACAGGCGGGTGGAGGGGGGACAGGTGCCATCACAGGAGGGGGAACAGGATCCACCAGGGTGGGCACAGGGGTGGGCATGCAGTATTCTAGTATCATCTTGGGCTCCTCGCCCCCTCCTGCACAAGACAACGAGAAGACAGGCTCTCTGTCCAAAATGCCACCCCCCACTGTGATGTACAGTACTTACAGGAGATACTCTAAGAGAACTGATTGAACTGATTGTCCTCCATACTTTGTAATCAGTGTGGGTGCGATGGTGCCATTTCTTTATTGTATTACATTATTGACTGCATGTTTGAAGAACCGAGGTTTGCTTACAATTTAGTGACAATGATTAAGCTCCGTGAAGAGAAGCACATGCTGCCTCGGTGTAATCAGGGATGTAATCTGGCTGAGTCTAGGATGTTTGGGGCCCTGGGCAGAAATGGAATGTGTGAGCCCCCCTCTAAATAGCAGAGACATGATGCATTCAGAGCTGCTTGCATGTGAATAGATATCGCTGCTCCTGAACCTTCATCCCCTCCCTCTCAGTCACCTTCGACGCGCCTCTTAACAGCTCATCAAGGGCTGGAGGTATCAGGGCTGCCCCCCCCCCCCCCAGCTGTGCCTCTCCAATGCTGCTGAGTATCTGAGGAGCTTTGGTGCAGCATCGGAGTCAAGAAGGGAGGTGGGTGCAAGCTGTGCCGGCTTTAGGGTGGGGCGCCCGGTGCCCGGCTAAAATGACGGACAAATGGCGTCCGTTAAAGAATCCTTCACGGACAACGGACAGACGGCCAAACTTACGGACTGTCCGTGAAATTTACGGACGGTTGGTCACCCTAGTGCCCGTCTCGGGCAGAAGCGGCAGCAGTCCCCCACCAGCAGGGAGATATGCACACATTTAGTGAGTGTCTCAGGTGCCTCAGGACCCTGTCAGTGAACGTGCAGGCGTGGACAAAACGCAGAGAATCCCCCACTGTCCCTGATGCAGGCCCCAACGCCGAGGCACAGCAGGCAACGATCGGCCGCAATGACTCCGCAAGTCACGGAGTTTCCCCGCGAGGCAGCGGGACATCAATAGACAGCACTTCGCCAGAGCTCCCCAGTGCAAGGTACGAGCTATAGTTGATTATGCTCTGGTGTCAGGATTCTTGTAGGATAGTTGTGATGGCTTGCGGAGCTCGATCAAGACGCGGCCATCTTGAGCTCTGGCAAGCTCCACCCAGTGATAGCTATCCTTGTGTGTCAGGTGTTTAAGAATAGTTGTACCCAAACCACTTGATTACAACATCTTTGCATTTTCTGCTACCCTTGATTCCCTCTTGAGAGGTTGATGCTGTGTTAGGATTGGTTTTGTGCTATCATTGCCATTGTCTAGTGTACAGCATGTCTAGATCATTCTTAATGCCAGTGTTTATTGCGTTACACAGTACTAGGAATGTGTTTTTTTCTTAGGTATGGATCAGTGCTTAATTTGAGCCGGTGGTTGCCGGTTGGTGGCACCAGCACTTATTTTTGTGCATCAGTTGTTTACCGAGTGCATGAGAGGGAAAAACATACAGATTGGAAATTTCCTCACTGTCATATTTTGGTCTAGTGTATGAATACAACATTGCGATTTTCCACAAAGGATATACTTACTGAATGAGTATGCTAGTACAAAACCGCTGTTAGCCATGAAGTGATCGCTGTTGAAAACCAGTCGCAACTTGTTTCCATAGGAAGTGATGTTTGCACGCAATTGTTTGCAGAACACGCCCAACAGAGCGGGCAATCGGGTCGAATCATCATAGATTTTGAGAGAGTCGTACATGCAGTTGGTTTGTGATGAAAATTTGATGGACACCAGTTTCAGTGTTATCTGTTGGAAATGGCAACAAAAGATTAGAAACATCAGTTCAGGTGGTTTTCCCAGAAGGAGAACAACAGATACTGTTCAGGCTAAAGTACTGCAAACTCTTAGGGTATTACTCAATCTGGATATCGGACACTATCAAAAGCTTTAACTAAAGAAACCAAGGTGGTTACAAGGAGCAAATGACATGTAGTGTGAGGTACGGAACTGGGAGACAGAAAGCCTGTACAATGTTTGTCTTGGTTTAGGTCATAACCTTCACTCCAAAATGTCAACTTGCACAAATCTCAGCACCAAAATTATTGTTGAGTATGTCAATGTCCCATCATGTCAATATGGTTAATTTGCTGTTTCATCTCCACTCCTAAAATATTTGCTGAACGGTGTCAGGTCAACATTTTGTTATGTTGATATTAGGTGTTTATGTGTGTGTGTGTGTCATGATTATTTCAGTCAATGTTGATGTTTGAGGTGTAATCATTACTGTCTTTGGTAAGGAACAGGTGGGGGTGTAGCCTTCTTCAGCACTTTCTGAAGTTCACTTATAGGGAGAAAGATGTACTGGAAGGGAGTCAAAACAGCAGGGTTCCAGGCTTCTTTTTTACATAATTTATGCAGCACTCTAAGCCTAAAGGGGCATTGTTTGGTCTAATAATGGGCACACTTGTGTATCTACACAAAGCTATGCTTCTTTGACGAGCTTTATTAGTAACAGTAAAACACGCGTCAGTAGCTGCATTTATTCATTCCACGATGGCTTGGATGATAATTTACCAATCCACAACTGTGATACTGTCTCTGAATGGTAAAAACATTTTTTCATTTCTTGCTTACTTTGTCACTGGATTTAAGCTAGCCTGGCTGATGAGGGGTGTTACCCTGAAACCAGTCCCAGGATGCTGGTTTCCAGTCCAGGGAAGAACTGGCTTGGCAGTTCGGGCTTGACTGTTCCCATGAGGAACAGGGTCAAGACTGATTTGCATATGGCTGGGTCTGAACTGGGGTGGCAAAGTGAGCTAAAGAACGGTGATTGATTAAACCCAGATCTGTGGATGGGGGTGAGTGTCTGAAAAGTTAGATAACTCCGTTCATCATCTCCTTTAATCAATCAATCAACCAAGCTATCCTGGCTCATGAGGGGTGTTACCCCAAATGCAGTCCCAGGATACTTGTTTCTAGTCCAGGAAAGACCTGGCTTGGCAGTACGGATTGGACTGCCCCAATGAGGAAAAGGATGAAGACTGATTTGTATATGGCTGGGTCTGAACTGGGGTTGTGAAGTGAGCTAAAGAATGATGATGGATTCAACCCAGATCTGTCACTGGGAGTGAGTGTCTGAAAAGTTTCAGTGCTCCGTCCATCATCTCCTCGTGTTTGCCTTTTTTTTCATTTTTCAGCTCAACGTGGATAGCAGTAGCTCATCCTATGCTTAAAGACTTGGCTGGAAAAATGCCAAACGGCTTTGTCACTTTTTCAGCTCAGAGTGGATGGCACTTTGCCAATCCTGTCCTTAAAAATGATCCTAGAAAAACAGCCATATGAAATAGACACCACAGTCAGACTCGTCCTCAGCATACCTCGACATGAACACATCACCCAACACCTGTGGAACCTCCACTGGCTCCCCGATGTGTAGAGAGAAACCTTCAAAATACTCCCTGTGCCTACAAATGCCTCCACAACACTGGACCCCAATACCTCAATGAGAGAATCTCCTTCCACTTACCCCAAAGAAACCTCCGATCCGCATACCTCGCTTGCATTGAAGTGGATAAGAGACTACTTCACAATTATAGCCTTCTCTGGCAGCTGTCTCATTCCTTTGTGTCTTCTAGGCGGAAAATGCATGCAATTAGCGTGTCATCTAAAATATTTTGAGGTTTGCCCTCTAAATCCCTATACTTTAAGCATAGAAAAGGTACATTTGCAGACCTAATACCAGTGGCGGCTCCTCCGCTAAGGGGGAGGAGTGTTGCTACACTGCTATCTCAGCAGGGCAAAAAAGAAAAAAAATGATAACAGGACGTTTGGAGTCGGGGGGGGTTGGGCTCTGTGACGCCAGAGCAGGGCAGGAGTGGTTTGTACTCAACTAAGTGTACACGACGGTTTGGCCAGCCCTCTTGGCATGTTCTCCATTGGATGGAGAACATTCCCAGGCACAGCCTGAGCGTCCAAACAGGACGCTCAGACCAATCACGATGCGGCTCCTGCAGTTTCGTAATTGGCCAGGAGAGTCTTGAAGCCTGGGTGCTTCCGGTACTTCCAGCAGACCCAGGATACAGAGAAGAGGCCCACGGCGGCGGGAGAGCTTGCGGTGGCTCGACGGAGAAGGGAGGTTTATTTATTTTTTAATCCATTCCTGCCCACCACCCCTGTTCCGAGGCAGCCACCACTGCCTAATACTGCAGGGGAAAGTAGCAAACAGAGTACAGCATTAGCTCTTGTCTCAAAGAAGCCATCAAGCAAACCACTGCTGCAGTCCAAGGAAGCGCCAAGGAAATAAGTTAATGCTCACCAAGGTCAGACCAGGCCACAAGGGGCAACTACTTTAAATGGCACCTCTCACTGTTTTTTGTTCTCACCCAACCATATGTTCTGAAAAGTTATACATCCACAAAAGAAATCGACTAGAAAAAGCAATTTGTACCCAACATTCTTAATTAAATGCTCTTTTGAGTACTGGCAATGTAGATCCTGGAAATCTAGATCCATAATCGATTTTCAAGATAAGTCTGTGTGTTATGAGACTCATTGCCTTCATGGATATCCTGACAACCTGGCATGGATCTGGCATGCCTAGTCCTACATCCCTGACTTAGACATTACCTGAGATAATATTGGCAATTTCAGGAGACTATCAGAAACAATGATACACCCCAAAACATCTGCCACCATAGGAACAAATAGCCAGGAATGAGGAATGAGGACATCCTCAAAAGGGGGAAACCAAAAAGAAGCGGATAAATAATATAAGAGCTTGGCTACATTTAAGGCAGACTCTGGAGTATTTAGGGGTTGAGGGAGTTTTAATGCTTCCCAACAGAAAAGGTATTAATGTTATAGACCTCAAAATGTGCGAGGGGCAGGAAACCTCTAATCTATTTGACAAGGCAGGCAGGGTAACAGCCTTATAGATCTGTTGGCTTGATACATGCGTGGGACCAACTTGCTAGATGTTTCAGACTAGCGTGATGATTTGTGCACTACAGAATCAACAGATCTGTTGACTTGTTATCCTATCAGTGTTCTATGTATGTCTGTGAGGTCCAGGACGGATGTAATGCAATGAACATACAATTAATTTGCACACAATACATCGAATTGGAACTCACTTATACAGCCTTTGGTTATGCTGTATAGGGAGCACTGATGTGGCCCTCCTGGACCTGCACTGGACAGCCAGCCCTACATTACTTGGATGAGAGAATTGTAATATTACTACTAACCATGTCCACAGAACTCACTTACTTGAGTTAGCAAAAGGCTGCTGAGCATACAATCTTTGCCTACAGGTTACACAAAAATCCCAGCAGTGAAAGTTTTTCCCTTTGTATTACTCTACTCGCTTGGAGTAAACATCGTAAAAAAGAGTGTATGGGCCTTATTTACATCTTTGTGTTCGGGTATCTCTGTCACAACGGTGATGGATATCCCATGAGCAGAAATATAACTCATATTATGATATTTATATTTCGGCGGGCGGTATATTCGGTAAACAACCTTTACAACGAAACTTTTACAACGCACTACCATTACAACGCGGTCATTACAACGCAAACCATTACAACGCATTGCGCTGGGGGCGCTCTAGGATAGGGAATAAGTTTAATTTACTATCCAACACCTTCCCTACTATCCACGGGGACTGGAGTTGGAATAGTAAATTAAACTATTCACTATCCAACACCCAAAAGCACTATGCGTTGTAATGGATTGCGATGTAAAAACCGCGTTGTAAAGGCAGGCGTTGTAATAGCCTGCGTTGTAACGTCATACATCCGGTATATTCATCACCGTTGTAAATGAGTAACCCGTCTACAAAGATCTAAATCAGGCCCCATGAGTTAATGCCCTCGCTGATGCTGGGCGTCTTTGTAAATGTTAGTGGACTCCGTGCAGCCTGATTCTCAGTACAGAACCCAGAGAGACGAATGTATTCAATACCAATGGGCATCATTTCCAGGAGTCCTGCACATCACAGGTGGGTTAGAGTGTCCCTGGGGAGGATTTATATGGAAGTACCATGGCAAAGAATGTTACATGTGTGCATGAAGGTCGACTGACAGGTGTTAGAGGCCCTGTCACTGGCACTGCTGCCATCTTCTGCAAGTCTACCTACTTGCCTATCTTTCTTCCAAGAGCAGTGTTGACTCTCTAGTCTTCAGCAATCCAAAGCCTGTACTCCTCAAACTCCTTTGAGAAATCTCTCAATCAATCAATCAAGGGTTTGGTAAGCACAGCTACTCACTCGGAAGGATCTCAATGCATTGCCCAGGGTAGGAGGGGAGGGGCATGCAGCTCCTTGGCACTCGTCGAAGGCCAAGTGGGTCCAGAGGTCTTCCATGGCCCACCAGGGTGCGTGCAGTTGCGGGACGCTCATGGTGATTCGTCGAAGAGCCAGGTCTTGAGGTCCTTCAGGAACTTGGAGAGATTTGTTGTCTGGCGGAGGTGAAGAGGCCTTGGCCGCTAGGAAGGAGAAGGAGCGGCCTCCTGTTCTGGTCTTCTTGATGCGTAGCAGCATGGAGTGGGAAAGCAGGGCTGAGCGAAGGGATCTTTGGGGTGCGTGGAACGAGAGGCGGTGGTTCATGTAGGCGGGGCCAATGTTGTATAGGGCTTTGTGGGCATAGGTAAGAAGCTTGAAAGTAATTCTCTTCTCGACGGGGAGCCATTGTAGTCCCTTCAGGTGTTGGGTGATGCAGCAGTGGCATGGTAGGGTAAGGACCATTCTGACGGAGGCGCTCTGGATGTTCTTGAGTTTGCGGGTGAGGTTCTTGTTGATCCTAGAGTGCATTGCCGTAGTCCAGTCTGCTGCTAATGAGGGCATAAGTGATGCTTTTCCTGTGTTTGAGGGGGGTCCAGTTGAAAGTTTTACGTAGGAGACAGAGGGTGTGAAAACAGGAAGAGGTGACGGCATTGATCTGGTGGTCCATTTTGAGTTTGGAGTCCAGGATGATTCTGAGATTGCGTGCATAGGTTTTCTGGTGTCGAGCTGCTGCTTTGGCTTCAGACCTAATCCTGATAACTACCGGATGATTACACTCCTCGATGTTGATGGAAATGCCTACACAAGCGTTTTATTACAAGAACTAACCAGCTGGGCGGAAGACCATAAATTAATACCTTTCACGCAAACTGGCTTTCAAAAAGGCTGCCAAATTGAGGATAACCTGATTTGCTTAGCCCATGTGATCGAGGTTACACTTGCAACAAAGGGAAAATCGTTGTTTCTGGGATTTATTGATTTCCAAAAGGCATTCGACAACGTTGCACGCCCCAGGCTCTGGGAGAAATTGCTTAAATATGGCATTCCGACGACTCTTTTGAATGCCCTTATCGCCCTGTATTCTGATACTTGGGTCAAAATAAAAGTCTCTGCTGGTTGGTATACATCCAATAAAATCATGACCAACAAAGGCCTAAAGCAGGGATGTATTTTGGCCCTTTTACTTTTTAATTTGTACTTTGCAGATTTACCAGAGTGGCGGCCCACTCCCATGCTTTCCTACCAAGAATTCCATCTGTTAAAATCCAGTCAATGCAATACGCAGATGATACGATTCTACTTGACCAAACACAGGTGGGCCCTCAACATATTGTGAAACCAATGCGCTGAAGATTAATATCTCTAAAACAAAGGTGATGATAGTCTCAAGAAGCCGAGCGAGACAGCGCCCCTGGTACATCGCTGGGAAATCTATTGAGGTAGTCACCACTTAAAAATATCTTGGATTCTGGATAGACCACAGAGGGAGCTCGAGTCCGCAAATTGGGGCAATGCAAAGTGTGGCCCGTAGCCTTGAGGGGGCCTTACTACGAACTAAGAAAGCTCTCCATTCTCCTAACTTCACTCCGTTAATTAGAGTGATAGATGCCAAATTGCTATCTACAATAGCCTTTGGCGCCACTACTTTTAGAGATAAAATGTTCAACTGGCTGGACAGAATGCAGTCAGCCTGTTTTCGTAGAGTGTTTCACCGACCCAATTCGACCTCTCATGCCCAAATCCCAACATTGGACTATGAAAGCACGATTCGCTGCCTACTGTGCAAAAAAAAAAGTGGCCCAAGCTTCCACATTAAAGAGTTGTGTCTGGTCATTGTTAAATAAACCCAGCACTTCTTGGAATAAATTCTTAACATTCTGTTTTGACGCTTTAGAAGCCCACGATCTATGGGTAAGCTCACTACCCATAGGGGCTGCTGCCAAAGCCCTGACCAAACAGGCAAAAATACTGTCCATGGAACAGGATGCACTATCTGTGAAAAAAACTATCACATGGCAGCTGGGCATCAAAACTCTACGATCTTAAAACCCTACCACACTACCTGTCATCCTCCATGAAGCCATTAGTGAAACATCAGTTAATGAGACTGCGTTTTGGGCTGATCTCCCTGGTGGGGTACAATTATGGAAGGAGGTACAAAGCAGACATGTCCTCCCAGTGCCGCTACTGCAACAACGGGGAAGAAAATGTAACACACGTCCTGTGTATCTGCAGCACTCTACTCCCCCTACGGACGTATTGGCTGAGCCCCATCTGGAGAATTCTTAATGTGCGGACCTGCCACGAAGCCTTAGAGGAGTGTATGAAGGGGGAATCAGCTCAAATGTCCGCCCGTTTTGTAAAATCTATGTCTAAGATTAATTCAATTCTACCAGCAGATACCACTCATGAACCCTTGCTGTCTCAGATATGAACTTGCGTTTCTCTTTCTTCTTTTAAATTGAGAGCTGGAAATGTCTTTTTATGTTTATTTTTGTACGAATTGCAATGATTTTAATTAATTGTGCAAATAAATATTTCTATCTTCAGAGATTAGCAGGCTGACTTGGGGTGAGAGTATAACAGCGCTCTCTATGTACTACCTGTTCCGTTTCACAGAGGTGTCCGTGGACCAGCCCCCAAATCCACCCACCACTCTGCTGGGCTCCAGCCAAGTCCCTTTCATGCTAGTCCCATGGACTAAGGGCCATATGTATCAAGTTAATTAGCATTCGCAAAGGCAGAAATTCTGCGAATTTCGGCCTTTGCGAATGCTAATTAGACAAATGGTATGTATCAAACATGTTTGATGCAAAATAAGGAATAGCAAAATTTGCTATTCCTTATTTTGCGATTGCACTTAAGGAATCGCAAATTTTGCAATTCCTTAAATGCAATGTATCAAACAAAAAATATGCAAAAAATGCCATTAAGGATTAGCAAATTACCACCAACTTCTAGTTTGTGGTAATTTGCGAATTCTTTTCAAAAAGCTTTTTTCCAAAAAACCAAAGGTGCCATATGACGCCCATACATGCCCTTAGGGCATGTATGTGCGCCATATGCCCCCAAATGTCTTTTTCAGGGGTGCAGCAGGGTGTTCTTGAGACACCCCTGCACCCTTGGAAAAATTCCTAATTTGCGATTAGCAAATTGCTAATCGCAAATTACACCTTCATTCCTATGGGCCTCCTGGCCCATGGAAATGAATGGGTAATTTGCGATTAGCAATTTGCTAATTGCAAATTAGGAATGCTAAGGAATCGCTATTGAAAAGCGATTTTGTACAAACATACCGTTTTGCATTTCCTAAATAGCGATTCCTTAAAATTCGCTATTTAGGAAATGCAAAATAGTTTGATGATACATATGGCCCTAAATCACTTTCCACCTCAACGCAGCCCAAATGGAATGTTACTCTATGAAGTAAGCGCCCAGTGGATGTGCATGTATCCCCCTGCCCTATGCAACAAAAGGAGCTTCTGACACAGTGTGACAACCAAATATGAACAAGAACAGCCGCTAACTCTACAATCATCAATATCATTAGCCAGTAGTAGGGTGAGAGTAGCAGAGCACAAAGAACGTGCTAGAATTAGTCATTCATTTTGGGGAAGCAATGCAATGAGCTTAATATTGACCAGCCTCTTTTACTGTTAATACAAAAATGAGAGCATCCACAGCCCTCACAATGCGCCTCTATTCTGATCTGCACCACGCGCTGATGTCACGGATGCAGAACCCATGATGCATATATATTCTATTATTTATTGGACATCTATTGTGGAGGCATATTCATATTCTAATATTATACTCAGCATTTTCACTACTAAGAGTTCACACACTATGCATCTCTATTCTGCAGCAATATCATACTACTAGGATGTTGACAGAGAGTGACCTCATTTTTGCAGCTGGATTCCTCGTGGGAAAGAAACTTTTACAAAGTCCCTTCATACTGTGCTGAAGCAAGCAAAATATCCCAGTGCTAAGAGCATATGTAAATATGTTAGCAAAAGCAGGCTGCAAAGATTTGTGAGATGTGCATGTAAAATCCTGGTAAGATAGTACAGGGAGTTGAGAGTCTGCCACAGATTTCAGCGTAGTGGCTCTTATACTAAGAGGACTAATGTGAGGGTTTATAAAACTGCTGAATAAATGTGCACATTGGAGATTCATTTCTGAACTGTGCACTGAGAAATAGACCACTGACTAATAGAGGGAGGACTCATATGTGTGTATGTGTGTGTGTGTGCATGTGTGTTTGTGTGTGTGTCCCCATGTGTGTGCTTAGATTTAAGTGTGTGTAGTTTACTTTGTTGAGATCTTTGAAGACTTCAACCACTATTAAGACTGACAAGTTGTGTAAATGCACATGTGGTGATCATAATAGATGTTTCTCAAATTAGAAGTCCTTGGGCATTTATTGTCTGTAGAAAGAGGATTGAATGTGGCTAGGAGCATGGTATTCACTCACACTGAAGCAGCAATGGTGCATAAGAAGACTTTGGTGAGAGTCAGAAAGCCCAGGTGAAGCTGCATAATGACATTTGGGATTAACATGTAAATTTAAAGTACTCCTATTCCCACAGTTGTCACCCATTGTCACCTTGTATCTTAGCGGCGCTACGATTGTCCAGTTGCAGGCTGTCGATGGAGGGTACCTGTTGGGATAGTTTGGTGATGTCACAGTCCCATTTGTTGAGGTATATCTGCCTTGGCATTTGCCTGCAAAGAAAAGAAAGTTAAACAAAGACAAAGGTGTTTCATCGCCAATATCTGCCCCATTGTATTGCACAACTTCCTAAACCTCAACTAACACCCATAGCGCTTCCCACTGACAATGAGCATCATTTCACCCACAGCAACCTATTGTCATCAAGCTACAGGGTAACCAGAAACATCTGCTCCTACCACCTGCACAATCAGGATCATACACAGTATAATCCCCCTCTGGGTACCAACGTGCTAAACTAAGACCAGTGCCACCTATGCTCCTCACATATTCAAGGAGCATCATCTCCAACACAAAACCTGTCAGAGATGCTGTCAATTTGCCATGTAACCAGCACCAGCTCTGCTAACAACTGACACAATAAACATAATCTACAGTACCATCCCTGCCTCAGATGTCACTACTCTAATCTGTAATCGTCACCAACCACGCTTATCACAGACAAGCATCAACTCCATCACAAGATCTGTCTCATCTGTCATCAATTCACAGCCTAAGAAGGACCATCTGTGCTCACCATTTACACAATGAGCATCATGTACAATACAAATCCCACCCCAGGTGTCGCCGTGGTAAGCTGTAAGCAGGACCACTCATGCTTAACTGTTGAGGCTGAAAAGTCCTCTGCATGGTAAGAGACGTGTACCTCTGCCTGAGTGCCCAACTGTATTTTTGTCTGGATCCCCTAATGACGGTTTTTGTCATAGGTGAACACGGGTCATGTTTGTGTGCATCTCATACATTGCAGTCTTGCTTGCCGGGGGGGCGGGGCACCCAGAGTGCTACCCTCATAGGGGTGGAAGTCTACCTCCTTCGCCAGGAGGTAAGCAGCACAAGTGCAGTGGTGGCAGCATAAAGTGCAGTGATCAGTGGTAGTAAACAGGACCTTTTTACCCTGTGTCACTGGAGTGACGCCTACAGGGTCACTCACCTTTTTAAAAGTTCTTCTGTTGTGTGCTTAACTCAGCCTTGGCCTAAATCAGGTAGATGTGGAGTGCTGCGCAGCACAGGAGTACTGACTGAGTTGGTTGTATGTGCGCCTGGGAAGGGTATAGTACAAGGATGGAGCAGTTCCGTGCAGTGCATGTGTGGATAGTATATTTACTGGGGGTATGTATGCCTGAGAGTAATACATTACATGAGAGATGTTGTGCTGTCCAGGGCATGTGTGGATAAAGCATATGTGTGCTTGCGTGCTGTACCATAGATGAAGGGTGAAGCGTTGTGCAGTGCACACATAGTGAGTGTGTGTGCTGCCAGTGTATGTGTTTTCAAATAACACACCCTGGTTGAAAATTGCAAAGCTTCAATGCTAAATAGTGCCGGCAGACTGAGCGTGTGTGCTGAATGTCTATATGCATGTAACCGCACAATTCATGGAGGAAGAGTGCAGGACAAAACAGTGTGGAGTGAAAGTACACTGGGTGAGTGTGTCTGCAATAGTGCATTGTATGGAGGAACCTGGGTTCCATTTTGGGAAGCTCAAGCCTGCCTGTTAAAGACGGGAGGAGGAGAGAATGCTCCCAGACAGATTAGTGAATTGCTGCATTGCTGTGAGCTGGGTGGGTCACACTGGAGGGGAAAAGAAGGAACTCCTTACATTTAACAAGACAGCTCCTTGATTCAGTGATAGATCCCCTGGAAGGGGCTGGGAAACATGTCAGGAAGGGAGATGGAAGGGAATCATAAACAGTATGGCTGTGGGTTTGGGATTAACCTTTTGATGTGCATATCAATTGTCGTCGACATCCAAGTGTGAACTCTGGTCACTCCCATGAATTATGTTGTGGACAATCAGCTTTGGAGTTATGCCTGCTGTGACAGACATCTTTCATGAAATTAAATGAAAAGGATAAGTGCCCTCTTCAACAAAAGTAGAACCCCAACATAAAATTTCAGTGACCCAGCCCCTAAATCACATTTAGTGTCATCGCTGGGTTAGGGCACACCACCCAGGGAACCAAGACCACCTGCCCAAGGCCAGTGTGCCCTGTGAGGAAGACGAGAACATTGGAGGGAATGTGTTCCAGTGGGGAACCCTACTGTGAGGACTCTCTGTGCGAGGTGTGTGGATTCAAATGTGCACCGATCAGGCACACATATGATAAGACAGTGATCCCCGTATGCCAACGGGAGGGTCACCATATACTGTGCTAAGTATCAAGCACTGAGTAGGGGGTGCTGAGCCCCACAGCCTTGTTGAGATGACCCCATATGCCTCAGGGGACTATGGGTGAAAAAGTTGTGAAACTAGCATGCCAGGATTCAGGAATACCTGAGCAGTGACCCCATAAGCATCCGGAAGGTACAGTGGCAATCCCATATGTTGGGGGGGATGCAAGGACCAAATCACTGAAGAGTTTGGTCCATCGTTTGGGATTGATATGAAGGCTGTGTCCAATGAGCTGCACCGAAGTGTCTACCCTGCCTGATGACTGTGGGGTAGGAGGGCACGGAGGATGACGATGCTCACTCAAAAGACTTCAGTCTGGAGCTAATAGACTGCGGGGCATATTAGCAAGAACCTCGTTAAAATGATCACCGTTTTAGTGGCAGGAAACTGCCGCTAAAACGGCAATGATGGGCTTGCGAACATGCGTTATAGAATTCCAATAAAAGCCCAGGTTAGATGTGCAGGACATCTAACCTGGGATTCTATTGGAATTCTATAGCTCATATTAGCAAGCCCATTATCGCCGTTTTAGCGGCAGTTTCCTGCCGCTAAAACGGCGATCATTTTAACAAGGTTCTTGCTAATATGCCCCCAAATTCCCCCACCAAGAAGGATTTTACTCTCCGCACTGATGTGAGCTGGAAGCTGCTCCCATCGCTGGGGAGAGTGGCCACGTCACTCTGGAGAGCAAGCCTGCACCTGCCTGATGCTGCGACATGCACCGGGAGCAGCCCAACATCTCTGCGCAGGGTCCTATCTCGCAAGTATCAGCACTGAGGGCACCTGCAGTAGCGCCAAATGCTTTCAAGCTGCAGGAGCGGGCAAGACTAGAGCTCGGGCCTTTGGGGCCTCAGAGGATTCACTGCTGAAGGTGCTGCAACACCATAGAGACTTTTGACTTAAATCTGGAAGTGTCAAAAGGGAACTCTTGAGTACGGCGAAATAGTTTGTGTTCCCAGACGCTGCCACCAATGAACGGTTATTAGCCCTGGGCTCGTTACACAAAGAAGGATGGCCCAAGGATTTGCTTGATAGCTACAAGAGCCACAACCTCGAAGGGATTGTGTTATTACAGAATGTCGCATCTCTTTGCATGTGTACAGTTAATTTTTAGCCTGACGTTGATTTAGTTTGTACTGTCTGCACTTTGAGTTATGAGTCATGTTCACTAACCAGTATCTACAACCCCCCTCTGGCAAAGCCTTGAATACTCAACCACAGCTACCACTGAGAGTCAAGTGTACTTCTTCGTCCAGTTGCACAGGACCCATGTTAGGCCGGGCCGCAGGATATCAGGAGTAAAAGGGCGCAACCACCATGGTTGGGCCCAGTAGCCACTGCATGCCCCGTGGCCTCCTGAAGGGGTTTCTTAATCACTGACACGATGAGCATTATCTCCACCACAAGACTAATCAGAGATGTAATCAATCTGTCGCAACTGTCATCAGTCTACAGTGTAAGAAGGACCATCTGTGCTTATCACCGACACAATGAGCATCATTTCCTTCACAGTCCACATCAGTTGCCAGTTACACCAGTGGTAACAAATAAAACAACAAGCATCATGTTCGCTACAATCCTGACGCTAATCTACACCGTAACCACTGTCATCAATCTACACCTTAACAAGCATCTTGGATGCTTGAGCTGACATAACGATGCCTCTCCACTTACAACAGACACAACCGGCACCATCTAGGCCGCTATCCCCATCACTGCTCTCCTCAACCTACTCTGGTTGTGTCTTCACTTTCCACAGACACAACCAGTGCCATATCCAGCACAATCTTATCACAGCAGTCACCAATTGACTATAACCGTTACCAGGTATGCTTACCAATAACACAATGTTAGTGATCTACAATGCAATCTCTGTCACACAATACTAAACTGTGCCTGTAGTCCCATCACTTTCAGCCAACACAGCCACCAGCTGCATCACAAGACCAATTGCATCTTTCACCAATCTTCAATGAAGCTTTGCTTACCGCTGACACAAAAAGTATCATCTCCAACACAAGACCCTTCACAGCTGTCACTAATCTACAAAATACTCCGTACCATCTGTACTTACCAGGGACACAATCAACAGCATATTCAATACAACCCCTGCCACAAGTGTCACCTATATAAACAATTACCAGCACCCCTTCTGCCTACCACTTACACAACTAGTGCCATGTCCACCACAATCGCTGTCACAAGAGTCACTAATCTAAACAGTAACCAGTACCTACAATATTTTCCACTGCCACAACAAGCATTGAATCCACCAAAAGACAAGTCAAAGCTGTCACCAACTTATACTGTAACAAACATCTGCTGCACTTCCAACTGATTTAACCAGTGTAACCTCCACCACAATCCTCATCGCCAAAGTTACAAAAAGTAACAGGACCTCTGCTTACCACTGATGCTACAGGTACAACTTCACCAGAATACCTCTCAGAAGCAGCTACTAGTCACACCTAACCCCCACTCACTGCACTGACCGCCAACACGACTAGCATCATCATCACAAAAAACCCCGTGACAGCTGCTGTCATCAATGTGTGAATTAAAATCGGAGGATTCCTTTGCAAAATGAGTTTATACTACACTTGTGTTTGTCATTGTTTGGGGTAGAGGAGGAAGATATTTATTTTATCCCTTATTCGTATTTTATGGAGCAGAAATGGCTGTATCCTACTTTACTCCATGCCTACTAAGTTATATGTAATTTTACATTGAACAGCATTTCATCATAGTCTTCCTCTTCTTCAAGGCCCTTCACTTTCTATATTTTAAACCATACGCCTCACCCTCTTCCATTGATCATTATCAACCTCCCTCAATAGCGGTCCTCATCATCCACAGGTTTCCTACAACACATACACTAGACAATAGGTGCCCCAGCACTCTACAAGAGATACCACGGAAGATGGACTGATCCAATGAATCAGGCCAAACTTCCGAGAGGAAGGGCAGATCAGGCATCTCAGGCAGGGCTCTCCCAGCATATTAGGGCAGCTTCCTTAGGCGAAGGGCAGTTTCAGAGACTGCCCCATGAATAACTCTTATCTTGGAACAGCTGTCCTAGCATCTCAAGACAGACACTCCTGAGGAACAGTGGTTAAAGCATCTCAAGAGAGGCACACTAGACGAAGGGCTGCTGCAGCATCTCATGACAGATATTCTATAGAAAGACATCTCCACACTATGTGAGAGACACTGTATAGGGAGATTTTCCTTCACACGACAAAAGATACTCTAGAGATATGGCAGCTCAAATACTCTAAAAGAGACAGCCACAGGCAGTGCATAACAAGCATCTCAGGACTAGGATACTGTAGATAAAGGGTAACCAGAGTAAGCCAAGATAGACACATGTGTAGACACATGCTCCCAGTAACCTTAAGAGAGCCCCTTGATAAGGATGTTTTAGCACAAGAGGGGAGACACACTAGGGGGGCGAAGGGGAGTCACTCAACCTCAAAAGACACTCAAGACCATGGGCAGTTAGTGTGGGCAGTTTCCTACTTTTTGAGAGATAACCCAGAGGAAGACAGCAGGTACCAGTAAAGAGACATCATAGAAAGGGGTGTTGCAGCATGGCAATAGTGACAAGCTACAAAAGATCACCCATCATGATTGGGTGACCTATTCCCACAAAAAGAGACTCTAGCACTATTTCTAGAAGTGTGTAGATCCAATAGGATCCAATGAGAGTCTGGCACCACTCATGGGAGTGGACAGGTCCATGCAAGGGATCTTTCAAGTTTGATGGCTACAGTTTAACACCGAGTGACTCAAGAGAGCAATAACAATCCGCCCACAGCAACACTTACATTAATAAAGCAACCGACCTCTCAATAACCCTGGGCAAAGCACTACGCTAGGCTTGCGTAGTTTGCGAAGTTTGCGCTACTTCGCACTACACAAACTGCACGTAGCTAGGCGTAGCGCTACTTCACAAACTACTCCCAGCCCAACTTCTCAACCACCAAATAAATATGATCCAATGGAGGACCTGCTCCAAAATGAGGCAGTGTAGACTCACCTGTGCTGTAAGTGGCTGTGAAACTGTTTAATGCACTTGGACTACTGTAGACAAACTCCAGCAGCATGGTGTTCCCTGAGGACAAGAGTGAGAGCCCTTTGCCCCGTCCACAGGTGTTGTCCAGTATGACACGTGAGGTCTTGCTGTTTCCATCATAAACCCGCAGGTAGTTGGACTTACAGCCTACAGAGGATGTGATGTTAAAGTCACTGAGCCACAGGAAAACCTAAAAGGGGAAATCATTTTTATTTATTTCATAAAGCTCATCTGGCCTCAAGTTCTCTAAGTTTAAAACAAGTTCACTGGAAAATGTGTAATATTCCTTTTCATCATTTTACTTGAGGGAACTTGCCCATGTAGTTGGGCAGCCCAGCAATCTTTCGCAGTGAAAGGCTCGAGACATTACCGAGTCTGATTGCAGTCTCACTACCCACAGATTCTGCTGTCCGCCATAGACAGCATTGCATACAGACTGCGCTTTGGCTCAGCTCCTTGCCTATGTTTGGATGGCTCTGGTTTCAATCTCAGTTCCCGAATGGATGGCTTTCCTCCCTATTCCTGTGCTTGTCTCGCCCATGAACCATTTCTTCTTTTGCCCCACTCTCCACTGCCCCCCCATCTCTGTTTACCCACTAACCAATCATGTTGCTTTTCTGACACCAAGAACAGTAAGATTCACTGCCCTTTGCCTTTCCTCTTGTCGTTCTCTCCCTTCCCCTTCCTCTTTCATCGTCTGTCCCAACACTGATGTCCACAGATCCTCATCCATCCTATTGACTCCGCTAGGACATTTCCAAAATATAGAAAATTTTATTTTTCTATACATTCAAGATGGCCCTCATATTTATTACTTCAAATGCAATGTGACAGCCATCATGAAGTAAAGAAAATCACATTTTGTATACTTTCAAGGTGGCTGCCACATTACAGGACACAAATTGTAGCCATCTTCAAAGTATGAAAAGTTAGGTTTTAATATTTTCAAGATGGCCGCCACATTACAACACGATGGCCACATTGAAAGTAAAAAATGACTTTCAAGGTGGCCGGTCACTGGTATTGTCTTTCAGAATTCCACTGCATGTTAAAAGCATCCAGCCTTGGCAAAACCAATAACGGTAATCACGACGTTCGGCAAAGTGAGAGCGATTGGCTTTGCCAAAATATCTTTACAAAGCTGCCATAATTTCCCAAATTCAGGACTGTTTGGCGGCTGGGTGTAGCACTGTGAGGTTCTGAAGATTACGTTTTCTATGTGGCCCTGCAGGTTAGCTTGCAAGTCTCCTGATGTTTTAAGTTCAGCTGCACTTGCAGTTATAAAGTCCCCGCACAGTGTCTGCTAATTCAGTGTTTGCAAGTCTAGACACCTTGGGATGTTGAAGCCACCACTGTCTATTCAGATTTTACTTTCCAGAACTAGTCTGCAAATGCAGGCAAGCTTGCAGATCTCCATTACCGCCACTGCTAGGCACCCTTAATTCACAATATGTGCATTTGACTATAATGCAAATATAAATGTACTTCAATGGTAATATGTAATGAATTAACTTATTTATCATTCATCCAATTTAGCACCTCATCTCCAACTAATCTTTGCTTTCACTCCAGAAAAATATTATTATGCACTGCTGTTTGAATACATACTATACTTCTTGTAGGAGAGCTACTAATGCAACCTAAATACAAATCGAATACTAGGAAAATATTTCTAAAAAGAAATAGCAAACGTTTCCCATGCCATAGCAAGCACAGGTGCCATAGAATATGAATCTGTTACCTATGACATAAAATACACCATTTGCCAGCAGCTGTGGCCTATAGTCCTCACGTGAAGATATTCTGGGAAGAGGTAAATATGCTATATTTTGGGAAAGGTATAAGATTATATAGGCCTGCTCGGCTGTGGGACACGAGGTACATTCCCACTCATGAGCTGGAGCTGCCGGATCAATGAGAGGTACTGCAAGAGGTTAATAGGGAAACTGGAGACAATGCTGTCATTTATGGTAAAAAGTAAGCGCAAGCATCTTCAATCCCAAGTTTACCTATTATCGTTTAAAATATGGGGTGAGGGCTGTACCCACTTTAGGATGGTTGGGAATGAGGCAATAGATAAAACTACTGGATCCACAGGCACCACCTTTTCCGGTTCTAAGGGGCATATTATCAAGCAGTGCGATATGCAATTATCGCCGCTTTAGCGGCCGTTTTTGGCCGTTAAGCGGCGATAATTCTATCTCCCTATTAGCAAGCTGTCGCTAACTGATATTAGCGACAGCTTTTAGGCGATAGCGAGCGGTTTGGGGCCCGCTTTGCATGTCAGCGATGTTTATTGCTAATGACATGCAAAGTGGGCGTACCCAACCAGTTAGCGACTGAAAGCAGTCGCTAACGTCGCTATCGCCTATTAGCAAGGCAGGCGTAGTCATGGAAATATTCGTGCTAAGCACGAATATCTCCAAATACTAACACCTGCTCAGACCAGTTCTTAGCCATGTTATCCAATGGGAGGTGGATAACATGGCTAAGAGCATGAGCATTTAGCGATAAATATCGCTATTCCTTGGTAATATGCCCCTAAATTCCAAGTTCTAGCTGCCTTGGACGAGATTAGAATTTTGTTGTTTTCCCTCTCTGTAGGCCTGGCAGTTCACGGCTAGTATTTGGTTGGTTTGGTGGCCTACTTAAAAAGGGTGGAGGGCTGAAGTACCAGGATCTAAGTATTCAACATTTCTGCAAAGGTTAGTGTGCAACCCCCTGTTCTATGCCATCCCTAGGAGTAATTGATGTTTTGCCTTTATTCAGGCTCCTTAAGCCATTGGCTGCCATATATTTTTGTTTCATTTCTAGACAATAAACGCCTCCCTGGATCATAGGCTGATTACCAAATGTCAAGAACGCTCTTTTCTGCATTAGGCATACGTTATTAGCCTGGACAGTAAAGCTCACCTGATTTCTTGGAAGGCGGATCAGCCATATACAGCTGCTGGCACCCTGGGGCAGGGATGTGCTTGGGGGAAAACTGATGGTTCCACTTGGGCTCACGAGCACCGTACTGCAGAGACCTGTCAGAAAAAAGGATTGACTTGGTACAGAGAAACCGACTCACTGTCTATCTGATTTTGCGTGTGGTTGTGCAAGGCTGTCTTCCAAGTCCCCCTAATAATTTGTAGGAATGGGTGTTTTCTAATTACTTTTTATGTAAATAAATTCATTAACAAAAGTACCGAGTTTTGAGAGTCGGATAAACTTAAGTGTTTAGATATATAAAACATAATTACAAAAAACTTTAAAAGCAGTTATTAATTACATTTAGAGATTCATGATACTTAATCATAGTGTCATGTCATCAAACACAACTTTTAAAATGGGGATATAAGACATGCAATAATATACCCCCAACCAAGATATTTTAAGTCACCAAGGACTTGAGGGGGCTACAGAGACACGGGGGCAATGGCCGAGTGTACTTAGGATACGACAGGAATATTAAACTTTACAATATGGTTTTACTTTTGGGGTATATTATCTCATATAATTAATGGGTCTGCATGACCTGGCCTCTGGGAGATACACTATTTTAGCACGTAATGCAATTATACAATTATTCTTATTATCAACATCTAATTTGAGATGCTAACTAGCTCTGCATGATGGATGCTTTTTAAAACATCCTACTTTGTCATAAATTCAACACACGAAGAATAACCTGTAGGCAAAACTAACCATCAAAGAAGTTGTACTGCTGAACGGTGACTCTTTCAGCTGGACAACCTGATACGTGCAGTTTTGCCACCCGACATGCAATTATTTGAGATCAAGCAACATTTTATGTCACTTTTTTTCAGATTGCTTTTCTCTGTGGAATATGTATATCGCCTGTTACAGAAGCATCATTTGGAGATAACTTAGAATGCATGGGATGTCAAAGGTATGTTATGTGAAAGGAAATGTACCCAGTGCAGACTGTCACCCATAAGCATATCCTGGTGCTATAGAGATGTAATAAAATGCTGGTGGGATTACAAATAGAGTAGGGCACAGACAGTCTGAAAGATGAAGATAAATGCAAAATAATGTTATGAAGATGACAGATGCCGAAAAAAGTATGACTTTAATTGGGAAGAAACAGAGAGTAACTTTTCAAAAATTGTGATGCAAGGGGGTCCTTGACACCGTGCTGAAGAAACGTGCCTTATGACCATATGTTAAGGAAACAAAGAGTCACATTCAAATGCTTGATGACAAGTTGTCAATGGTAGAGTCTAGTATGTCCATGGTTGAGCAGCAGGTTAGTTACTACACATAAAATTGCAATTCTTGAGAAAGAGGTTCTTTTGTTGAAGAATCATGCTGAAGAATTATAAAATAGAAATAGGTACAAAGATATTACACTTATATAGACTTCTAGAAGAAATTGAAGGAATTACCCTGTTTTCTACTTAACTTTGATTCTGCCTAAATTATTAGACTTACCTCTGTCAACTAAATAGAATAATCTAAGTGCACATGGACTGGGTCCTGGCCTGTCTTCTGCTGTGGCTCCCACTAAACCACGTTATGTGATTATTGAAATTGACAGACCTGTTAAAAGTTTTAATTGTCGCTAAATCAAAAACAACAGATTATGTAGTCTGGTGCAAAGCTTTTCCTCTTGCAGGAAGTCCCTCAGCTACAGCTAAACGCGGGAAGGACTTCCTCTATCCTCATCCTGCATTGAGAGCCACAGGTGCACACTATGGTCTTTTCCACACTACGACATTTAAAGATACATTTCAAAATCATACAACTACTTTTACTGATACATTTGAGTTATAGTTTCTTAATTCTCAAATGATGACCTCGATGGATACTGGTGGTCCCTCTTCTTCATGTTGACAGACTGCATTGACTTTTTAAACTGGCTTAGTGTATTATCAACTGTTTTTCTCTCTTTCTCATACAGTTTTTGTCATTTGATGTTATGCCATGGGTAATGATTAATACTTTTTTCCTCTCCGTTTTCTATTTATTTTACAGGATCCTGGAAATTCCCTTACATACTTGTTTTTTTGTTTTTTTTTGTGGCCGTTCACTGTTTTTCTCTGGTGTGGAATATTGCCCCTTGTTGGTTGTGCTGTCGACACATATGTGTCACCGTTTCCTTGATTTCTTTGGTTTCTTTTTAAGATATCTATTGCTGTCATCATTAATTTTTTACATGTACTTCCTTTCATTGTTTCACTTGCTGTTTCTCCCTTTTTCTCTCGTTTTCCTGTTCCTTTCCCTCTCTCTTTTTCTGGTTGTTACTTAGATATTCGTTTACTGTTCATATTTTTCCCCTTTCTCTATTTTCTATGGATGATTGTATAGTTTCATATATTTTTGTCAGTGTTCAGAATTTTATCCTGGAATGGGAAAGGTTTGGGTAATCCCATTAAAAGGCAGAGAGTTTTATCTCATTCAGCTTTACACTCCGGTTCTTGTTCTTCTACAAGAAACTCATCTTATGCAGTTAGAAGCATTAAAACGTCAATGTAGTTGGGCGGGATTGTTTTTTGTGTCTCCCACACCTAATAGGAAGAAAGGAGTTATTATTTTGTATTATGAAAAGTTAAGGTATTCTCTTGTTACTCAAGAAACGGACTCTGAAGGTTGTTGGTTAATTGTTACATTGTTGATTAATAATATTCAGTTAACTTTTTTAATATTTGTGGTCCTAGCTTACAGCTTTAGTATGTTAGCTAAAAAGGGTCTTCAATATGAAATCGATTTTTTTCCTTTTAGGAGGTAATAGTAATCAAATTATAGATCCCTTCATAGATCACAAATCCCATGTTTATTTTATTCTCCATAAAACACATAACCAATTGCAATCTGTTATCCTTCAAACTCATTTATTAGATGCCTGGAGGTTATATAACTCCACTTCAAGAGGGTTTTATCTTCATTCTCCACCATACGGCTCCCTTACTCGCATAAATCATATTTTTCATAGTCAATCTCTAGCACAAAATCATATTGCTTCCACGATTGAACCAATTATTATCTCCAATCATGCCCCAGTTGTTGTAGATTTAGATTTACTCCCGGCACATCCCAACTCTAATTACCTACTATTAAATATTTAGAGCATCAATTTTAAGCTTCAGCCTCTGACTCTAATTTACAGGATCTAGTTTGCACCAAATTACTTTGTAATAGGCTAACTACAGATAATGCTGCCTCCATTTTACTCCGTAGCAGTGCATGTTGTTATGGGGTTTGCAATTAAGCTGGGAAACTTCTTGCAAATTTTTTTTAAAATAAGGCAGCAACATTTTTCCATTTAATCTATCCAATCTTCGGATGAATCTCATTTATTTAATGATCAAGATATTCTGGAGGACTTTTTAGATTTTTGTAAAACTATACACTCCTGAGTCTTCTGATGATCCTTCTTTGATTGATGTTTATCTTAATATCATTTGACCCCCTTCTCATGAGAACCTTAATTGTACTTCTCTAGAATGTAACTCTCAAATTCAGAGATACTTAAGGCTCTTCACTCCCTAATGAAAGGTAAAACTTGTGGACATGATAGATTTACAATAGTTTTTTATTTACACTTTTGCAATTTGTTACTTTTTAGGCTTTTTAATCCTTTTCAGTTTTTTCATCATACCAGTACAGCTGGAGGTACCTTGCAAGAAGCGACCATTTGTCTTATCCATAAAGTGGGACGTTGTCCCTCTCATTGTAAAAATTAACATCAGATATCTCTTTTTATCATAGATTACACAGTTTTTGCTAAATTACTCGCTCTACATCTTCAGACACTCCTCCCTAAGCTAATTTGTAAAGAACAATCCGTTCTTTTTAAGGGACAAATTACCTCTGATAATTCTAGATTATTTTTTAATGTCCTACACAAGGCCTCTTCTCTATAGTCTTTACTAGCTGCTGTTGCTATTGATGATGAAAAAACATTTGATAGGGTTCACTGGCATTTATTATTTAAATCTCCCTGGTACTGCTTTGGTCCAAAAATTAAATCAATGATCTCTTTACATTATACAACATCTATGGCTTATGTGCTGGTCAACGAACATTTATCACATTCTTTGCTGCTAAAAACATGGTGTTTGTCAAGGTTGCCCTTTGTCTCTCCTTTTATTTGTACTAACTCTTGATCCCTTTTTATCTCGCATTTGCGGAAACATTCTTAAAACAGGCTTTCAATACGGTGCCCACCGTTTGAAAGTGTCTCCTTATGCAGATGTCATTCTCTTTTTCCTTTCTAATCCAGACACTTCCAGCTTTGATAAACAAACTTTAGGCATCCTCTTCTGTCTCGTGTCATACAATTTACTTTGATAAAACAGAGTTGTTACCAATTTTAAAATGTTGTCATAAACATTGTTATGAATCCACTCGCTTCAATTGGAGCAGTTCTAAGATTAAATATTTGGGCATTTGATTTACAAACTCTATAGAGTCCTCACTTACTATTAATATGAGAGAATGTTTAGCTAGAATTGATAAACCCCTGACTTTTTGGAACACGCTGGTCTTATCTTGATGGGGAAGTCTTGACTCTTTACTCCCATTTTGTTATATATCCTCTCTATGACCCCTGTTCATATACCACTTACTTACTTTAAAAAAATCTATTCTTTTTTTTCTAAATTTCTTGGGAAGAAGAAAACACCTAGATTAGCCATCTCTCGTCTCAAGACATCATAAGGCTTTCTGTTTGTGTCAGGCTTCAAAATGGCATCTTCCAGATTCTTCCTCTTTCACGCCTCTCTGGCTGGATATTGAACAGTCTTTAATTGACTCTTTTTATATTCAAGAAGTCCTTCTTTTCTCATTCAAGAACCTTTCACATCTTCTCATTTGCTTAAACATACTTGACTTCTTCTGCAATCGTGTTATCCTTTACAAAAGTCTATTGAGATGCTCTTTTACAAGCTCCTCTCTGGTATAGTTATCATATTACTTCAATCCTAGACCTTTATATTGGGAATCTTGGCAATACCGGGGTATAGTGTGGGTCCGAGATTTATTTGAGGGTATCGATCAATATACTTTTCCTCAATACCAACAGATTTTCAACTGCCCTTGCTCCTTTTTGTATACATTTTCTCTTCTTTTAGATCTTGTTTTAGATATGTCTTATTCTTTTCCATCTCATTCTAATACTCACTCCCCTGATTTCGCTCTTTTGCATTTGTTTAAGCTTTCTCCTAAAGCTTCCTATATTTATAAATATATTTTGGCTCCAAACTCTTCTCGTGCTAAAACCAAGATAGAACTTACTTGGGAAGCAGATTTGGGTTGTGCCTGGCCTGTCTTAATCTGGAATAAAATTTGGTCTAGATCATAAAAAATGTCCAGAACAGCTTCCACTACTCAGCCTATGTGTTTTCTATATCATAGACTATATTATATTCTGGTGTCTATTGTTGTTTTTTTTTTTTTTACATACGGAAAGTCAGGCTTGTTGGTCTTGTACACACTCTAGAGCTGATCTCATTCAAATTCTTTCTTTTCCTCCTACGGTTGTTTTTTGGAGGAAAGTGTGGTCACAACTCATACTAAGCTTTAATTTAATTTTCAATTGCTTTTTTTTATTAAGCTTGTCTGATGGCCTTTTCCTAAGTTCACACAAAAAAGGCTTATTTGACCTGATGTTGGACCTAGCTTTACAAAGAATTACACTTCATTGGAAATGTGCTACTATTCTTTCATTCAGAGCTTGGTGCTATAATGTTTGTCATTCACATTGTTTGAATGTCGCTTTCGCTTTATCCTGTAGGCTGCATGTTAATAGAAACTTTATGGGTGTCCATTAACTGATTTTGTAGATCTTCATGCTAAGCAACATATTAGTTTCTGCTCAATTATCTGTTATTGCACTTGTATTTTGTTTTGTTTTCTTATTATGTTTTATTTTCCAATTTTAATAACTGATACATCTTACTATGCGTCCTTCAATAGTTATAGTATCTTTTTCCTATTCATCCTTTTCCCTTCCCTCCCTTTTTCCCTCCTCCCTACCCTTTAAATTATTAAAAACTGAAAACAGCTTTATTTCCTTTTTCGACCAGTATTTATGATGCCAGGGTTTAATATGTTATGTTGTTATTCATGCATATGTATTTTAATTCTTAACACAGCTGATTAAACTTAAAAAGAATATGATAAAAAAATGTGATGCACATCAAACCTATTAAAGCTGATGCTAAAAACCATTGAGTTCTCAACAAAGTGTACGTACAAATGTGTCTTTAGTAAGAGAGGGCTCATGCAAGGAGGCCATAGACATATGACAGAGAGCATGCTAAAATGTCTGCACCACCGCAGCATCAGCTGCCAGTCATGGAGGCACCAGGAACCAGGTACACAATGCCACTCACCACAATTGTAGAGCGTGTTGATCTTGGCCACATCCAGGTTGCTTAGTCCTGCCCTCTGTCCAATGACTACAGTGGGGTCAGGCTTGGGGACCATGGTGCTCTTGCCAGGTCTGTTAGTATAGGCATTTCTGTTGAGGAAGTAAAAATATTCATGTGATGGCACAACATACTTGATAGCACAGTGTCCTCCATAGTAAACTGCAGCAGCGGCTCCGCAACATTGCCGGAGGAGCGCCGCCACCCCGCTTGCACCTTCAAAAATATTACAAATAAAACAGTAGTAAATCCCGGTTTATTGTCATTTATATTTTTTCTGTGTGCCGAGTCTTGGGGCAGGGCTGAGGGGGTAACAGTACTGACAAGAGAGTTGTGGGCACCGCCTTCAGTGTGCATGATGGTTTGGCCGGCCGTCTCAAGCCGGCCAAACAATCATGCGCACTGAAGCTCTCTCCAACCTGAGCTGTGTTTGCAGGTCAGGGAGTGCAAATCCACTATGCTCAGGCAAATCCTGAATCTGCTATCGTGCATCAGAGCAGCTTAAGAGTTGGCTGTAGGGCAGTCGGGGAGCGTATGCGTGCCTGCAGTGGAGCCAGAAAAGCACGATGTTGCAGGGCGGCAGATAAGCTCCTTTTTTTTAATTTTTATCTGTTGCCCCCATCCACCCCTCTGACACCCCCTCCGCCCGCCACTTTTGCCTGACACAAGTCGCTCCTGGTATAGCATCCACACATAGCAAAAGTTAGTATTGCGTAAAACCCTACGTTTTCCTATCAATTGCGTCAACATTCAGCGCTGTCGCATCTTGCAGCTGTTGATGTTATGTACTAAGGGGCTTATATACAAGTCCTGTACGCTGCCGTAACATCACTTTCTATGACATTCCGGTGGAACACAGGGCGTAGCCATATCTAAGTCCACGTAAAGCCATTTTGCAGCACACATAAAAAGAGGAAAACGCCTACAATGATTGCTTTTGTGCAGGAAGGGGCTCCTTCATGCACAAAAAACATCATGCCAACAACACAGACACATTGGCGCACAGCTGCTAATTGTGCACCGGCACTAGCTGAAAGGAGAGGAATGCACTGTATCTTGTAAATATGGTGTATTTCTGCCCTTTCAAATTGCTGTAGGGCAGCACAGAAAAATGACTTGCGGTGCTGCCCTATGCCAATTCTTTGTAAATATACCTGTAAGGGGCTTGTTTACCAGCCCTGTGCACCACAGGATTCTTCGTTTTTGTGATGTTCCGTGTCGCACAGGGCTTAGCCATCACACTGCGTTGGGGAGGTGGCCATGGGCATTGAAGTGACTGTTCCCATGTAATGCCCACAGTTTTTGACACATTCCCAGAGTTACATCATGGTGTAAATCTGGGAATGTGGTAAAAAGGTGTGCCTCCCCACGGTCAGCGCAACGGGTAGCAGTGACAATCTTTCTCCTTGTTGTTTCCTCTTTCCACATAACGCCTCCAATTAATGTTTTTGTGCAGTAAGGTTGTCCTACCTGCACAAAAGCAATCACTACAACAACACAGAAACCCTTGCATCATGGTGCAAGGGTGTCCGTGATGGTGCACGGCTGCTAATTGTGCGCCAGCTCTGGCGAAATGACAGGAATGCATTGTATCTTGTAAATATGGTGCATTCCTACCCTATTGAATTGGTGTAGGGTAACCTAAGAGGCTTATTTACAAGCCTTGTGCGTTGCAGGAACGTCACTTTTTGTGACATTCCGTTGGTGCTCGGGGCTTAGCCATATCTACAAGGCCGCGTAAAGCCACATTATTTGTCATTTCTTTGCTTTGTAGATATGGAGCGAGGCAACGCAGCTCAAGTCACTATGTTTCGTCACACTGCTAGCATGGGCATTGCAGTGGGTGTTTCCATGCAACACCCATAAGTTTTGACACATCCCCAAATTTCCATGGCCTGAATCTGGGAATACATTAAAACCGTGCGCCAGGGGTGGTGTAATGAGGAGCAATAACAATCTTTCTCCTCGTTTTTTTCCTGTCCATGTGTATTGCAATCTGCCCCAGAAATAGGAAGAGGAAAACGCCTCCAATGATTGTGTTTGTGCAGGAAGATGTCCCTTACTGCACAAAAACAATTATGCCAACAACACAGACACAATTGGCACATGGCTGCCAATGTGCACCGGCTCAAAAGACAGGAATGCACCATATTTTGTAAAAATGGTGCAATCCTGGCCTTTCCATTTGGTGTAGGGCAGTGCCCCAAAAAGACTTGCAGCGCTGCCTAGTGCCAATTCTTTGTAAATATTTATAAGTCCTAAGTACTAAACAAGCTATTAATTGCACTGCTCTTCTGAACTCCACTAAACCTGATCCTCCTATGCGATGCAAATCAGCGATTTGGCGAAGGCTCCCAAACCCCAGGGCTATCAGCCCTCCTCTCATCTTCAAAGCAGACAGTCCTGTCCAGGTGCCCAGGGTGAGATAAATCAGCATCTTTACCTTGCCTCCTGCATCCCATCACAAGCAGCCTGAGATATGCTCTTGGTGCCAATCCTGGTTACTGGTCTCAGATCTTCGCCCAGATCTACATCAAGGCATGCTAACCCTCACGGTGCAATGCTATCACATACATGCCCAGTTTCACCCGGCCAGAGCGTCTTCCTACCTGGAGTAGTGCATCACCGAGCTGTAGTCGTACGGCAAGCCGAGGGTGTTCGCTTTTTCCTGTATGTCAAGGTTGGGCCATTGATCTACAAAGGACAGAAGCAATATCTGTTTGTCATACTGTATAGCTGTTCTGAATACATTATTGGGTGACACAGAGGTGGGTACAAGGTTACCATTCGTTGTTTTTTTAATTATTAGCATACCCAAAAGGTCTTAATTCTCTCTCGTCTTCATTTTGGCTTCGTTAATACCTTTATTTTGGTTTTGTTCATGTTCGCATTATACTTTGTGAAGCTGGAGTGCCTCACAAGGGGTAAATGAGTGTGAGTGCACCTTACAGTGTGATAACTGCTCAATGCCGGAGGAGGGTCTAGGCCCAAGACGGGGTCACAAACAAGGGTGAAGGGCAATGATGGCCAAGATGATGCTAACAATCTTAGCTTGCTCTCTGGCCTCTGGGCATAGCATTTCATGCCCTCGAGCTTAAGGATAAGGGCAGTCGGATCATGCAATGAATGTAAATGTATTGTATTTATGTAGCGCACTTCTACCTGGAGGCCTCGTAGCGCTGTATTCATACCGCTGTAGAACCCATCCTGGCTTTCCTGTGAAATGTCCACTCCTCGGCACCCCCAAGGTGAAGCCAGGCATCCAAGCGCTGCTGGGGCCGTTGTGGAGATTAAGCAAGCTATTGCACAGAGTAGGACCCATGATTAGACTAGGCACCGAGGCGAGAATTATCAGGTCCAGGGAAATTGAGTCCAAGAGCCGCCGAGGCGGGAATTGAACCCTGGTCCCGGGCCAGACCTCTGCATCAGGGTCTGCCGCTTTAACCATTGAGCCACACTTCTCCAATGTGAACAGGGCACCAACAATAACATCCTTGGGCATTGTCTGTAGTTGACACACATTGCCCTTCCCGCACCCCTTCACCTAAAAACATGAGACTGTTAATTTGATAAGATTGTGACAAGGGGGTCAAGACTTTTGTTGTGTGTGTGCGCGTGGGTCTTGCACCTGTCCATTCTGTCAACAGGAGAAAGTTGTCACTTCACATGCAACCAATATAAAAGTGCAATGAAAAGTGTAGGTCTTTTGAAATGCAGCAGAAATTCTAGCATGCCATGACACAGTTATCTTACACTGTCATTTCTAGCCATAAATACATTAAAACTAACATAAAGGTTTAGATTTTTTCAGCATCTACTGCCTGATCTATCTTTATCTGCCGAATTTCATAAACTGAGGAAAATTAACATTTCTAAATAATATCAATGTCCTACCATTTCTTACTACCTCCCAAACAGGCATCGACCCACTGTTCTAAGGTGATGCTCATATGGTATTCGCAAGACGTGAACCCTCTTCCTTGACAGCCAATCGCAGCGCTGGGGGTTTACCTTGGTCAATGTATTGCCACATGATTCTGATGTAGGTGTCTCGGTCCTTCCGGGTGTGCTCGTGGTAGAAGCCCAGGTTGTGCAACAGCTCATGCTGTATGGTCCCCTGTATCAAGCAGCTCTCAGCAGCTAGCGATGTGGTTTGCTTTCCCCCCTGCCTTCCATAGTTAGACCAGCACCTGGGGATGGGTGAAGAATACCAAAAAATAGAGTAACCTACAAAGATGATTGGTGCAGAAACCTTTAAAAAACTCTGAGCCCGATTCACAGAACTAACTTACGACAAAATCCTAAACTTACTACTTTTGGTATTCACAGAAGGCATTTAGTAGTCTTAAGTTAGAATTTTGTCTTAAATTAGGATTTTGTCCTAAATTAGGATTTTGTCTTAAATTAGGATTTTGTCCTAAATTAGGATTTTGTCTTAAATTAGGATTTTGTCTTAAATTAAACTTTAGTTTAACTTAAGTTTGTCTCAAGTTTAATTTAAAACAAAATCCTAATTTAAGACAAAATCCTAATTTAGGAAAAAATCCAAATTTAAGACACAATCCTATTTTAGGACAAAATCCTAACTTATGACAAAATCCTAATTTAGGACAAAATCATAACATAAGACAAAATTCTAACTTAAGACAAAATCCTAATTAAAGACTACTAAATGCCTTCTGTGAATACCAAAAGTAGTAAGTTTAGGATTTTGAGTTAGTTAGTTCTGTGAATCGGCCCCGGAAATATCTGATGGCTGTTAGTAGTTCACTGAAATAGTGAGTATAAAGGAATTTATTTAATTGGATTAGCATAAAATAAGACAACGGTTACAGAACATACAACAAAAACGAAAACTTTTCAACTGAATGATAAGCTCCCTGTATTGTTCTGGACTATTGTAAATCTATTGTTGTGAGAAGTTTTACAGCAAGCTTGGAATTTAATTATTTCTGCAAGAAATCAGCACTATATAAAATGCTGCAAGGTCCCCAGACAACCAATTACACTTACAAAATACAGACAAAAATAGGTTGACACACTCTGGAGTGTACTTGTGCGGCTGGAGGCAATGCTCTCTTTCTTTCATTTTCCAGAGCAAGGGATCCTATTTGGAGAGTGTGCTGTGGTGACTAATGTTTGAGTTCCAAAGATGGAAATTTACGATTCATCTCCCGAAACAATGCCCAGAATGAAAGCCTTGGAGGGATGCCTTTTCAAGTCTTTCTATTTATGTGGTTAAGAAAATACTCTAAACGAATTATGTACCGCATCTCTGACTGACGGCAGACATCTTTGAAGCCCATAATTTAGTCCTTTGTTTATTTCTGTGGCTGTGGGTCTGAATATAGCCCTATTGGAACTCTTTGTGCAGGGGGTCATTTGTACATGCCTTTAAGTCAGTCGCTGAGATTAGACAAAAATAGAGCTGTTGCTTGCATTGGTCGCCAATCATTACTTTCAAAGGATCATGGCAAACTGTAGGGAACTGTGCTTTTGTTGCAGTCAAGCTCCACCCCACGCGCACTGATGGCTATAGGGCCTTCCTGAGCTAGAGTGGTGGGATGAGTTGACACTGACACTTTAATAAGGCTGTGCTTGTCCACACACAAAGCTGTCTCCTCCTCCCCTGTAGTGTAGAGTCTGAAGCCAGGTCAGGGAAAGGCAGGGTCTTGTGCACTACTGAGACTTTCCTTTGCAGTTTGCCTACTTCAAATGCAGAAAGGGGAATAAGTATTGGAGCTCTGACCCTTCAAATTTGGAACACTACTGGACTGAGGACATTCTGCCAGGAAGAAGAGCTGGATGCTACAGGAGAAACACACAATCTGCTTATTGCTGTACTGGCCTGCTGACAGCTGCTTCTGTGCTGGGAGTGAAAGAGATGGAATTTGCTTTCTGAATCCTGCTTCCAAGGTTCTCCAAGGGATTGAGTTGAGCTTGCCTACTGTTACGAAGTCTCAGGCCAATCAGAGACTTTACCTATCAGAGCCTGGGCTCTTCTGCTGAGAGTCCTGACTTGCCAAGGGGTCCCAAATCCAGGTAATCCAGGTTCTGGGCCCTTGGAAGTGTAACCTGGTGATCTGAAGGGGGAAATCCATGCATTGACACCCAATGCCTGTTTTATCGACGCATCGCTGAAGAAGCTAGACTTATTGCTGCTGCCTGCCCCGCGCATGGTTCCACATCAGGGCATCAACCACAGCTTTCTCCCCAGGCCCCAGCTCATCATCACAGTGCATTAGAAATATCACCACAGCATGAGTTTGGAGCACTGAACCACTGAAGTCCGTGGAACCCACTCCGACTTTGACGCACATCTGCTAGTGGCTAGCAAATTGACACAGTGCCTACATCGTCACTGTTGCCTCAATACAGCGTGCCTGGGTTGCCAACACTGTCTCTTCATCAACATTTCTCAACAGTAAGGTACCAAGGCTGCATGGCTGGAGATCGATGCATAACCTCCCCTTCCAGTAGGGAACCAACGCATCACCTCCCCTGACAGTAAGGAACCAACGCATCACTTCCCCTGCTCCGCAGTAAGGAACCAACCCAACTACCCTGACAGTACGGAACGGATGCATCACCCTCCCTGGGAGTAAGGAACCGACGCATCACTTTTCCTTTTAGGCGCCTCACTTCCCCTGCGCATGTTTCGTCTTTTGAATTTTTACGCATTCAAGGTACTTTGTGCCAAAAACAACACTCCTGTATATTTCTATAGCCTGAACTTATTTAACCTTTGAAAAGTGATGTCTTTGCATGTGCTTGTTGGATTTTTATACTTTTGGTCTTGTTTAATTCAGATAAATATTGCCTATTTTTATAAACTTGTGTAGTGTACTTTTGTACTGTTTTCACTGTGTTACTGTGTTTGTGTGTATAAATGCTTTACACATTGCCTCTGAGTTAAGACTGACTGCTAGTACCAAGCTCCCAAAGGGGTGAGCAGGAGTTATCTTCAAGGACGGACTGGGAACTGAAACCAGCCCTGGCAATCAGCTCGACCGGCCCCCAGGGGTCCAAAACCGCCCCTCATCTTTCCGCCTACCGGGGAAACGCCCGGTGCCCGCTACGGCCAGTCCAACCCTGGTAACCTTAGCTGTGTAATTCCCTTACCCTGACTAGAGTGAGGGTCCCTACTTAGACAGGGTGCAGACCTTTGTCAACTGGAGACCACATATATAGCAAGGATTTATTGACTAATTTGAATAGGAGTATATCAGTCCCTACCTCTTTCTTACCTGTTTTTTATAGAGAATTCACAGCACAGGTTTATCTTGTCAAGATTTCGGTTAAACTACATCCCACAAATAATGGGTTATCCTGAAAAAGGTTACTCAACGAAGCAGTAATCCCCTTGCCCATGGGATGGATAGTCCACCCAGTCCATTTCACATATCTTGTTTTTCTGTCCCTTGTACATTAGTCCATGGAAAATGTGTTTGATTCCATTACTACAGAAATAGAATTTAAGACACTATCTTATTGCTTTTTCATTTTTGCAGCGTCTGGAAATCCCTTAGCATGTTATATGCTTGCATCTTTCCTGTGGGCAGCACTGAAAATCCGTTGCACCACATGAATCAAAATAAGCCATGGTTTTTAGTAAGTGGATGTAGTGTAATACCTAATTTCGTATCCTACTTACTAACTTAGATTATTCATATTTTAATAGCCTTAACACATGTACATAAACGTCACAGGGACCGAGATTTGGAATACATTTATAGCTGCTAGTTAGATCCTAGAGGTTAGATATGGTTATTTATTTACATTTTCGAAACTACGTATGAATTTCTAGGTGTTAAGATTTCTAGTGTTTTTTTTATTTCTAGCTCTGTGTATTTATTTCAAATAATCGATTAGAGTGGAGTTTTGGAAAAATTGTCAAAGACGGAGCTCAAGATAGATAAATTATAAGGTGGGCGGTAGGAGGGTAATGTGAAACTATTTATAGATTTGCCTCAAAGATTAAATAAATTATTGGTTTTTATTGAAGATCATGTATTTTATTAGTTTTAGTGAATATTTTTATTAATGTTATGAACTTTTATGCATTTAACTAATGCAAAATAAAGTTTGACTAGAGACTAATTTGAATAGAAAGAACAAAAATACACTTGCTAATCTCTAAATGAGACTAAAGCTTTTAAAATCTATTCAAACTCTCATCATTGACTGTACTTGGAATTGTATTTCAAAATATGGTGGCAAAGATCCATCACCTGAGGTGAAAAGAAATCAGTGTGGGAATAGGGCTTGACCCTTTAAGTGATGGTAACTGAAAGGTTGTACTATATTAATTAATTTTGGCCCCAATCTGCGCTATCAAGGCCTAATAATCTTACAAAATAGCGCTAAAGCACTAAAAAAAGGTGACTAAATCAGTTCAGAGCGCATTCTTTGCGGAACAAATTCAGTGACCTAACAACTCTTTCAGAGACATTTTCTAAATTCTTTATTGAACCCTATAGTCTACAACCCTAATGTTTCTGACTCCACTGATTTAAGTGAAAAGCCTGCAGTTTTCTTTGAGGAAAAAAAATGAAAAAATTAATGAGGCTCAGTCCTTGCCCCTAGAAGACATATCCACTATCCCCAGTGGCAGTATGACTCGCCATCCAATGCTATTACTTGCACGCTGTAGAAAGTGGGCCTTTTCCCTCTGAACAAATATATAATTCATCGCATTGTAATTCAAGGCCACATGGAGATCTTTGTCCACCAGCTTTTCATAGAATGGCCAGTGAGGTCATTACTCTGGTGGTCCAGCAACGTTTTAACTGCTCCCTTGACTCAGCATTAGTATCTTACTGCTGGAAAAGGGCTAAAGTAGCCCCTCTTTTAAAAAAGCTAGCCACCAACCCAGAGGTCCTATCCAGCTTTCGTCCCATATCTCTTTTGCCTGCAGCATCTGAAATTTAGCAATGATTTGTTAATGGTCAGATGACTTCTAATCTGGAAGATAATTCCCTTTTGTCTTACACTTAGTTAGGATTCCATCAATGTCATACTAAGGAAACCGCTCTTTCGGGGATCACGCTGGACAAAGGGGCAAGTGTCACCCTGATTTACCTGGTTTATCAGCAGCATTTGATATGGTTTCTCACCCCATTCTACCACAGTGCCATTCGGAAGTTGGCTTAGACCAGACTACTTGGGATGGTTACAATATTGCAGGGAGAGAATAAAACGTGTTGCAAGTTCCCTGTCCATCATCATCAAGGAAGCTTGTCTGTGTGGTGCCTCGGGGCGCTTTTTTGAGCCCAATGATATTCAACAAATTTCTGGCACGCCAGGTCAAATCAATAGAATCACTTGGCCTTGAGACTGTCTTATGCTAATAGCACTCAGGTGCTCCTAGAAATCCATCCCTCGTCTTCCATCACAGTGGAGCTTCATAGAGACTGGCTCTCTGCTACTCTGCATGAGAGTGGTTGAGAGCGTGCCACCTGCTATGTAATATGGATAAAACTAAGATACCCCTGTTTGGCCATAGGAAAGAGTAATGGCAGCTTAGTTGCTGGCCTAGGAACTTAGGGCTAGATGTAAGTAATTATAAATTACCGATTCAAAAATACCAAATGTTACCGATTCTATATTTTCGAATCGGTAATTGCTATGTAGATAAAAATCGGTAAAAATTACCGAATCGTTAGGATTCGGTAATTACCGAATCGGTATTTACCGATTTGGTAACTGCCATTCATTCCTATGGGCCTGGAGCTCTCTTTTTCACCTAAAATCACCTCTGCAATTGCCGCTTGTTTTTCTTTACTCAGATCCCTCAGGAGGTTCCTGGATTTCCTGTCCTTGGTGACATGTAGGACAAAGGTTTACGCCCTTATAACCTTGAGATTGGACTACGCTAATAGCCTGTCTCTCGGTCTCCCTCAAGCTGACCCAGAAACTTCAATTGATTCAAAATGATGCTGCTTGTTTGATCTTCCTCCCTCAGAGGATGAATATTACTCACCATCTTCGGGAGCTACACTGGTCACCAGTTGAACAGAGGATTCGCTTCAAAGCTCTCACTCATTTACACTGGCAGTATGCAGTACCAGATTAGAAGGTCGGGCACTATACGTCCTCCCAATCCTTTTGCTCAACCTCAGCTTTGCTAGTCAAAGTCAAGAGGGTCCGCCAGGTAAGTCTTGGGGGGTGGTCTTTATAGTTTTGGCTAGTGGCGAAAGGAACTGGCTTCCCCTTTCTCTACAGTCTATTTCTCATGTACTGCCTTTTCGTAAAGCTCTAAAGACGTATTTTCTCACTTGGATGCTAATGACAAGGGTAACTCATCATGGAGTTCCCATTCATTTCAATGGAATTTACATGGACCTGATGGACATGCCATAGCATCCAAGTGGTTAAGGATATTAGCATGACTTTTCGCTATGCTTACAAGGGTCTTGATTTAGATGTCGGCAGATGGTTACTCTGTCACAACTGTGACAGCTATCCCATCCGCAGAAATATAAATCCCATAGGATATTTCGTGGAGATCTAAATTAAGCGCTATAAAACCAAATCACTAGGACAAGCTTTGGAGTAGTCGTGCACTTTACAAATCCCTTTCATTCATTCATTCATCTGAGGCCCAATGTGTACCCCCGTAAATTTCTCTTCCAAAGATCCTACTAGGACGCCTTTGTACTACTTCCATGAACAAAGGACTTTGTTTGACTTTCATGAAGGACACTGTACAATAAAGTATCATATGGCACTTCCCCATGCAACACCACCTTCACCAGACACCTACCCTTTTCCAGAGAATATGCAAACGTAGTCTCTTTCCACGAGGCGGGGGACAAATGTCACACAGGTCATCGTTGCAATCTCCTGCATGGCAGCAGAAACCTTGGCCGCCTGAGCTGCATCTGTGTGGGGGAAGGATGAAAAATAAAAAACATAATTTTTTGCCATAAGGAAAATGTATATAGGACACAGAACTTCACCATGAAACTTTGTGAAAGAACATGTACCATAAACATCATCGAGGACATAGGGAACCCTGACAAGTCCGTCGCTGGAGCGGGGCCAGAGGCATCGGCTGTTGGGGCAGGTGATGGCATTTCGGTCGATTATTGCAAGAATATCACCTTCCAGCAGGAGGACGTCGGCATCTGAAGGTATCAAACACAGGTATTCCATCACCATCTGACACAGACATTTCATGAGAAAAAGAGAAATTAAGAGGCTCAAGAAAGAGCAGGAGAGAGTTAAAGGGCATGGGAGACATTCTAAAAAGCAGGGTTAAAAAAGAGAAAATGTTAATAGTCGAAAAAGGGAGGTGAGAGGCACTGTGGAGAAAGGGGGATACACAATGGTGCACAAGGGTACAAGAGAGACAATATGATGAAAGGGTAGTAAGAGAAAATGGAAGACATAGAGGTGAGGAAGAGTGGAGGGGAAGGATAGTGAGCAGCCATTGGGAAGAGCCAGAGGAGAGACAAGGAGCTAAAGGGAACTGAGTGAGAGGAAATGAGAGAAAGGCGAGGACAGTGTGAAAAAAGGGAGCCCGGGGAAAACGTGGAGAAAGGGAGGTCAGAGACAAGGGGGAGGATGGAAGATGGTAAAAATGGAAGAAAGACTACGAGAAAGAAAGGGTTAAGAGAGACTATGACGGAAGAAGAACTGAGAAACGATGTGAAGACATCCTGAAAACTGGAGAGATTGTGAGAAGTTAGGGTGGAGGTCTTTTGAGGGGTGTGGATTTAAACTCTGGGGGTGGGTGGTACTGCTCTGACCAAGAAGATAATTTTGTATACCCCTATTGAACAGAGATAACAACAGTGGTATGTTTTAGTGAGAGAAACCTTGAGATGGCTGTTTACACTCATGTCATGGCTAAAAAGAGGTGTGAAAGGAGAAGATAGTTGAGGGACCTAATACCTTCTGCATCGACTGCAACAATCCCGAAAGAGTGGACTGAAATATATCCAGCCCAGTACCCTGGTTGATCACAATCAGACTCCTACCTATAAGGCCTTTCCTGCAATCCTCTTTCATAGAGGTGCCAGAGTCGTTAGGCTCTGAATTTGATTAAGGCTTTAAAGCAACTAGCCTTTTAAGACCATTCATATCTGTACCTTCCATTTTACTTGAGTAGAAAATGGGGGGGAAATAACACTGATAATTATTAAATATGAACAATATTTCAAATTATTGATGTAGAAAGGATGAAATATGTAGGGAAGAAATCATAAATTCTTTGTGTCCTATGGTGAAGAAACAGGAAGAGAAAAAGTGCTCTGAGGCAGACTCACTCACACTCCCGCAACCTCCTGATGGCACCAGACTTGTGGTCTCTACCCTCAGAATACAAGAGCCAATCTTCACAATAATTCCTATGAGACCAACAGACATTTCCTGCTTCCTCTGCAGCAGCCTGCGGTCTGAGTTGTTCAAGAGAGAGGCAGGGGTACTGCTCCAGACTCAAGTCTTCTCTGGAAGATCCCACTGCCCCAGTAGCTCTGCAGTGTCAAGCCCAAGCACCTCTGGGACTGTTCCTTCATAGGTATCAAGATCATCTCTCAAAAGTCTGATTCTCATTGGGAGCCTAGGAGGAGGATACATCTTTATCCTTCCTGCTCCTTCTCCTGGGAGCTGCCTGATCCATTCTTTAACGATCCAGGGCTCCCTCAATGCCTAACTTTTTTAATGGGACCTAAACTGCACCTCAGACCACTCTGATGTTTCCAAATCATTGCCCGTGGACAGATCACAGGTTGGTTTGACGATACCACAACTCTCTTTGGGAGGGTTACCCCTCCCCAGCTGAGTTTGACAACTGCCATGGGATGGTCTGTCCTGACATTGTAAGCACTTGTCACTTGGTAAATCTGACCAAGTAGAATCTGCTTAGTGGACACAAGTTCATCTTTGACCATAGTGACACTAACCCCTGTGTCCACGAAAGCTAAAGTTTCCTGACCATTGATTAGAGCAGAGCTTTCCAAACTTTTCATGTTGGTGACACACTTTTTAGACATGCATCATTTTGTGACACAGTGATTCAGTTTTACTAGCAAAACTAAGGTTTAACAAACCGCATATAAGCGATACTGACAAATACATATATGTCATAGAAATTGTGTTACCGAAATGTATGGAGATGCAACATATCGCTCAAAAACCTTTCACTGATATTTTTTAAAATATATGATTTGTAAGATAATAGTACACATACATTACCAAAACTGTTGTCATTTATGAGTTATAATATGTAAATATGTGCAAGAATTTACAAAAATAATAAAACCGGCAATACTTACTATTTTGATGAGATGTATGAGATTAATAGCATGAACAAAGCTGCTCAATAGTTGGTGGAGTATTAAATAAAGACACTCGCATTTCGTCAACAAGCATTTTCAAGCTTCCACCTGTCTTTAAGTTTGTCATCACTGAAAAGGATACTTCAGAAGCTTATGTATTAGAAGACGGCGGGAGAGTTGTTTACCCTTTTTTAACTATGTTTGATGCATTTTTAAAGTGAAACAGCATTTAGATCGCATGCAATACATTGCATGTCATTACAAAGAGGTTGTTACAACAACCTCGTTGTTACAGCGTAAACCATTACCTTGCAAGTAGTTACTACGACTTTCTGGAGGGGCAGAAGGTGTTGGATTTACAATCCAACACCTTCCCTGCTGTTGCACAAACTGGAGTAGGAATAGTAAATTATACTATTCCTAAACCGAGCGCGCGTTGTAACGCGTTGTAACGACTTGCGATGTAATTGTTTGTCCTCCCGGGCAGAGACCCTCCCCGGCTTCTTCTGTTCTGGCTCACATTCTTTCTCTCTGCTCTCTAAACAGAGGTGAAAGCGTTTTTGTGTGTAACTGCACTCTCGCCTTTAGTTTGCCTTCTCTGGGTCCTCTTTCCTTGCCCTTTTCTCCATTTTTATTTCTATTTCTATTTCTTCTCCTCTTTTCTAACAGTACAGTACTTTTCGCTCAGTAACTCGTGTTGACTTTGTCTCGGAGAGAAACAAAGATTAAACGGTGGGGACGTTTTCAATAAGCGTTTATTCAACCAACAGCGTTCTTTTGTAAAATAGGTAAGTTGAAACAACCATCAGACAGAAACAGATATAGATGAATATAAGCACCAATAGGGTAAATGGATGGTAGATTCCTACCATAGTGCTAAACAATGAATATAGGCAGGTATAAAAAAAACAGGACAATAGTAATGCATATTCCGAGGATGCAACCCTAACTAGATATAACTGTGTGTACCTAGCATGTTTGTAGGTGTAGAGCTAAGAATCCTACTAGGCTGAAGCCAATACCACTAACTGAAGTGAGAGACTATAGGGCCCGTCTTGGTCTCGAGATGGACACCCTGCGAGGGATGGCACCACTGCGGGCTGTAGTATCTGCCTGCAGGAACCTCAGCGTATCGCATCAGTGTGTAAGCATGGAAGTCTTTCCTCCTCTACCTACCATGGCAAACATGTGGTGTCACTTCAAATGTACCTGGCAGTTGGAAGAGCTCCTGCTTATGGATGGCTGGGATATCCTGAGAATAAAGTACCTGAACCTTCAACTGCCTTCCTTTCTCTTTGTGCCTCTAAACTTAAATTGCTGCACTGGCATTTAATTAATTTTCCCAGCATTCATTGTGTTTTGAAGTGTGTTGTCAACATTTTCTCTGGTTATGTGCTGATATCTACTGGTTGCTGCTGGTATTGAAAGAAAGTGTGTGTGTTTTTTTTCTCTTTCTTATATCATGTTTATTGAGACTTTAAGCACACACTCCTTGTGGGTGGCTTTGCTATGTGTTTTTGTTTTGTTTACATTAGTATATTTTGTTATTTGTTCCTATGCAAAATATTACGTTACCTCCATTCTTTCTTTCTACCCCTGGTATTCCTCCCATTAAATGGCAGAAATGGAGAAAGGTTGTTGAAAGGTACACAAAGATTTGTTACATTAAGTGCTGAACGCACAACTGCACTGTTGATGCACTGTTTGGGTTCGGAGGGGCAAGATGTCTTTGATCACCTACTTATGCCATCTCAAGCAGTCATTGAAGGTTTGGATGAGTATGAGGTGTGTGTTCTAAAGCTTGACAAGCATTATCTGCCAAAAGTAAGCACAATATTGGAGTGTTACCATTTTGCTAGAAGGCACCAGAGTGAAGGGGAGTCCATTGAAAATTATGTTACTGATCTTCATAGGCTTGCAACATCTTGTAATTTTGGTGGCTTGGTGGATGAGCGCATACATCACCAATTCATGGTGGGTTGTGTCATTGAAAAGGTACGTGATGAGCTATATGGTTGAAGGATGACTCTTCTTTAGACAAAGTTTTGGCCATTGCAAAACATGTTGAGCACTCTATTGAGTGTGTTTGGGTCTTAAAGAAAGTTAATGAGAAAGATGTTTCTAATGTTCATGTTATGAAAGAAAAAAATAAAGAGGGAGCAAGAAAGAAGGAAGAAGAGAAGACCAAAGTAAAAGTGAGGAGATGTTATAGATGTGACAAAGTTGGGCATTTAGCCAATGATAAGAATTGCCCAGCCCTTAAAGCGGTCTGTACCAAGTGTAAAACAAGCATTGGCATAGCCAATAGGTCTCGCCTTAGGGACCTTGTAAGTGCTTAGCCATGCAGCATATAATCCTGGGTAGTGTGCCGCCAGGAATTGAATAGCAATACAATCACTATTTTTGCATTCACAAAGTGCATGAGAAGCAGCTCGCTTCCAAGGACATATACTTACTGGTACAAAAGGATGCGAGGGCCTGCAGCAGCCATATTGGCGTGCAGAAATATTGAAAGGGGCACAGCTTTTTGAAGTGGTCATCATGCCATGCCCAGAAGGCAACAGCATTGTCCCAATGGTCATCAAGTTGAAGACTGGGTGTGCGTCTGACCCTGACTGGCATGGCTGATGGCCTATTAACATGTTTCCACCTTCTTCCCCATCCTTAGTTGCCAAGAATCTGGGGGTTAAGATGGACAAGGGCTTGTCGATGAGAGCCCAGATTCTGGGAGTGACGGGCACCTGCTTCGGTCTCCTGAAGGTACTAAGAAAGTTTCTACCCCTGTTGTCGGAAGAACACCGGAAACTGACTGTGCAGGCTCTGATCGGGTCCAGGCTGGACTATGCCAACGTCCTCTACCTGGGCCTGCCGGAGTATCTGCTACAGCGCCTCCAGGTGACGCAGAACGCGGCGGCAAGAGCCATTTACGGCCTAAATAGGCGAGCTAGGGTGTCGGGCCTCTTGCAGGCCCTGCACTGGCTGCCTATTCGCAAGCGTATTATTTTTAAGACGCTGACTTTGACCTATAAGGCCCTGCACTCTGGAGGCGCAAAGTATCTCCAAAGGAGACTGTCTTTTTATCATCCGGCCCGGGCGCTTAGATCAGAGTCACAGTTTTTGGCTGTTGTGCCGCGCGTCCAAAAAGCCCGCATTGGGGGTCGCTCCTTTGGGTTGCGTGCCCCCCAGCTGTGGAACGCCCTGCCGCTGACACTTCGTGGCGCCACTAGCCTGCTGGCTTTCAGGAAAGGTCTTAAGACTTGGTTGTTTACTTTATAGGCTTTTCTTCTCCGTTTATTTTATCCCCTCTCTGTTTTTATTGTCGTGTTGTGTTATTCTCTGTAGGTCTCGCCGTGAAAGCGCCAGGATACTCTTTTTGAGTCGCTGCGCGCTATACAAAAGAAATGTAACATAACATAACATAACATAACTGGGGCGGGGTCTCTTTTGAGGAAGTGGGAGGGAAAGAAATCAGAAGCACAAAACTTGCACACACATTTTTTCACTAAATACTGAGAAAAAATAAAAAACGGCTGCATATTTAAGTTGGAAACAAATCTTTTCATGTATGTCCACAAACACATCAAGTGTTACGTGAGGTTGTTCAAGTGGTGAGATGAGTTCTTGGGCGGGGGGTGTTGTAGTGTGCTCTACACAGGACTGTTCAGCTGTGGCTTCTCATGTCGCTCATTGGCTGAGTGACTTATAATGTGCATGCCCAAGTCCGAAGTTGGTACTCTTGGATCCAGCTGTGAGGCTCTGCCACATCCTATACAAGCCGCTTCAGAGAATTCCACGGATCCTCACAGAGTACATCAGGGACCATAGCGAGTTACCTGGCACAAACCGCAGGTGAAGAACTGAGAAACAGTTCTCGAGCAGGGGAGCGGCTTTCCTCAGCAGGATTGAAAAATAACTGATGGAAAGGGAACAAGACCAGGGGATGCAGCGGAGAGATTTGATACAGCTGGCACAAGTGTTGAGAAAGAGAAATGGGGCTGTTGTTAGACTAGTGAACTGAACGAAAAGATATCGGGAGAGAGGGGGGAAGGACGCGAATACAGAAGGGGTGCAATAAAGCAGAATGAGGGGATACATGGGAGGGATGGAATAGAGACTAGAGGATGAACTCGGTGAGGAAATGAAAATAAAACAAAAATGGAACAAGACAATGACATATTGGGAAGGAGTAGATTCAACAAGCAGAGAATGGAATATACGAGTTAAAGAGCAAGAGGCAGTAACGAAGAAAAGCAGAATATAGCGAAAAAAGGGAGTAACTAGTGAAACAAGGAGAGACTGGGACGAAGGAGAGAGGGCGTTATTTGTGAAAAAGAAGACAGAGTAGAGAAAAGGGGCTCTCAAAAAGAGGGAGGGACGATTAAAAAAGGGACGAAGAGGAGACATACAGAAAAGAGGAGGAAGGAGCGCAAAGAAAAGAAGAGGAGAGCAGGCTCAAAGAAAATAGGCGAGTAGAAATAAAGGAGTGGTCAAAAGTCAGAAAGGGGACACATAAAAGAGGGCAAGGCGAATGAAAACAGGAGGAGTGGAAACAATAGGAAAAGAGAAGAAATAAGAATAGAAATGAAAATGGAGAAAAGGGGAAGGAAAGAGGACCAAGAGATGGCAAACTAAAGGCGAGAGTGCAGTTACACACGAAAACACTTTCACCTCTGTTTAGAGAGCAGAGAGAAAACAAAACGTGAGCCAGAACAGAAGAAGCCAGGGAGGGTCTCCGCCCGGGAGGACAATGTCAGAGAGATTAGAAAAACATACAATAGAGAAGGCAGAGGAAGGGATGAAGAGAGAGCCACTGCCCACCCAGCCATGCACGCGCGTGCGCTAAGCACCAGCTGTTTGCTCTTTTTCAAAGCACATACTCAGGCTTGTGGCGCGCTGCTGCACACTCCCGCAAGCTGTATGCCGCCACAAGCACGAGTATGCGCTTAGAAAAAGAGCTGTACAACGCCTAAAGGTCTCCTTTCAGCGCGTGCGTGCTGCGTAGGCGAGACTAAAAAAGGGGTCATTTTGCTGTTGATGCAAAGCTAAAATCATAAAATCTAAAGTGAGTGAAGTGTCTGTTGAGGCTGATTCAGGGCAAGAAGAGGTTGAGGCAGATTTTTTTTGTGGTTGAATTGTGTTGCAAGTTCAAAGGGACACTTTAATGAAAAGTTCTCAAGTGAACACCATTAGCGTTCTTGGGGAGGCTACCAGTCAATCAATTAATCAATCAATCAATCATAACACTTGTATAGCGCACTACTCACCCGGAAGGGTCTCAAGGCGCTTGGGGGAGGGGGTCCATTACTGCTCGAACAGCCAGGTCTTCAGTTGTCTCCTGAAGGCGAGATGGTCCTGGGTCAGCCGAAGGTGGATGGGGAGGGAGTTCCATGTCTTGGCCGCTAGGTAGGAGAAGGATCTGCCTCCGGTGGTGGCTCTTCGGATGTGTGGCAAGGCGGCGAGGGCGAGGCTAGTAGGTCGTAGCTGGCGGGTGGGCGTGTAGAAGGTCAGGCGGTCGTTGAGGTACTTGGGGCCCAGGTCGTGGAGAGACTTGTGTGCGTGGGTGAGGAGCCTGAACGTGATCCTCTTGTTGACGGGGAGCCAATGCAGGTCCCTCAGGTGGATGGAGATGTGGCTGCGTCGGGGGATGTCCAGGATGAGTTGGGCAGAGGCGTTCTGGATGCGTTGGAGTCTTTTCTGTAGCTTGGCTGTGGTTCCGGCGTAGAGGGTGTTTCCGTAGTCCAGTCGGCTGGTGACGAGTGCCTGGGTGACCGTCTTCCTGGTTTCGGTCGGGATCCATCGGAAGATCTTGCGGAGCATGCGAAGGGTGTGAAAGCATGATGAGGAGACGGCGTTGACTTGTCTGGTCATCGAGAGGGAGGAGTCCAGGATGAAGCCCAGGTTGCGAGCGTGGTCTGTTGGTTTGGGAGTGGTGCCCAGGGCGGGGGGCCACCAGGAGTCGTCCCAGGCGGAGGGCGATGGTCCCAGGATGAGGACTTCCGTCTTGTCTGAGTTCAGTTTTAGGCGGCTGTTCTTCATCCACTCGGCGACGTCTTTCATCCCTTCGTGTAGGCTGGTTCTGGCGGTGTCGGGGTCTCTGATGAGGGAGAGGATCAGCTGGGTGTCGTCGGCGTAGGTGATGATGTTGAGGTTGTGTTGGCGTGCGATGGCTGCAAGAGGTCTCATGTAGACGTTGAAGAGGGTGGGGCTGAGTGATGATCCTTGCGGTACGCCGCAGATGACTTCGGTGGCCTCGGATCGAAACGGGGGGAGGCGGACTCTCTGTGTTCTTCCGGCGAGGAACGAGATGATCCACTCCAGTGCCTTCTCTTGAATGCCGATGTTGCTGAGGCCTTGAACCAGGGTGCGGTGGCAGACAGTGTCAAACGCTGCAGAGAGGTCCAGGAGGATGAGTGCTGCTGTTTCCCTGTTGTCGAGCAGGGCTCGGATGTCGTCGTCAGTGTTCTTTTCGATTCTGGGGCAAAGATAACCATTGTTTTTAACACATTTTTATCAACATTCTCTCTTGGGTAAGGTAAAATTGAGCCAACCCGATATCAAGCTGTGTGCCTATGGTGGTGAGCCCATCAAATTGCAAGGCTTATTTGAGGGTATTATTGAGTATAAACAGAGATTAACTTCTGGGAAGAGTTATGTGTCTCATAAGGGGGACAGTGTCATAAGTTGGTCACATCAAGGTGATTTGGGGGTCAAATTGGATCCTAGTGGTCCAGTTCCCATCCTTTTGAAGGACAGGGACAGAGTGTGACCCGTTGGTGTTTCGGTTGATTCAGACTTGGTGTGAGGATGAGAAAGAAGTTCCCACAAGTTTTAAAGGAAGAATTGGGATGTCTAGTAGATTACGAACATGAAATTTGGTTGGTAGCGCATGCACAACCCGCATACTGCAAAGTCAGAAACGTACCCATTGACGTTTGTGGCGAGATGTGTGCTGAGATTAAAAAACTGAAGAGTGGTGGTATCATAGAGGAGGTTGAGGGCACAGAGTGGCTTGCGGCTGTTGTAGCCGCTAGGATGACGCATGGTAGTCTACACATCTGTGTGGATTTGAGACATCTCAACAAGTGTGTGATTGTTGATAGATATCCTCTTCCCCTGCCCAACATAACTGAACTGGTTCTCTTGCTGGGTTGTGCTACTGTTTTTAGTACCATTGATCTCACCTCGGCGTACCATCAGATCAAATTGAAAGAGTCTTCTAGGGAATTGATGGCGTTTGTGACTCTCCTTGGCACCTTCAGATTTATCAGACTCCTCTTTGGTCTTGTGTCGGCTGCTTCCATTTTTCAAAGAGTAATGGAAAGGGTTCTCAAAAGCATTCCTGGTGTCTGTGTATACCAGGATGACATCTTGGTCTTTGGTAAAGGGGTGGATGATCATGAAAAAATGTTTGAGAGGTATTGGCTAGACTTTGCAGGGCTAATCTCACTATAAAAGCAGAGAAATGTAAGTCTGGCACAAGGATCGTTGATTACTTTGGCCACACTATTTTTGGTGATGGTATTTTTCCTAAAGCAGCGTTGGTTGATACCATTTCTAAAATGGTTTCCCCTGCTTCGCGTAAGGAGTTAATGAAATTTCTAGGTATGGTAGAGTTTTATGGGAAGTTTCTCAAAAACTTTGCTGACATGAGCATGAACATGAGGTGCCGTTTGAGGAAAGGTGTCACTTTTTCCTGGAGTTTATCAACCTTAAAAAGTTTCTGAGGGCTGCCCCTAAACTTAAAAGTTTTGATCCGTAGAAGCAATCGGTTGTCACCACCGATGCAAGTCTCAAAGTTCTTTGTGCTGTTTTGCAACAGAAAGAGAATAATGGCATTTACACCATCATGTTTATCTCCCGTGGTTTGAAAGATGCAGAATCACGCTACTCAATGATGGAGAGAGAAACTTCAGCTGTACATTGGATTGTCAAGAAACTAAAGAAGTTCTTGTGGGGGTTCAAGATTTGTTGTACGACCATAAACCTCTCATCAAGGTATTTGCAAAGAAGGGTTTGGCTCTTGTTTCCAATAGAATTACCAAGTAGGTAATCGCACTATAAGAGTATGATTTTCATGTGGAATACTCATAAGGTGCGAGGAACACAGTTGTAGATGCCCTTTCTAGGGTAATCTCTGTGTAGAATGAGGTGTCTGATGAGCTTGACTCTTCTGATGATGAAACTAGTTTTGTGTGCTTGGTTGATTGCAAAACTATTTCGGAAGATATGTGGCGTAATGTACCTTATTTAGACTGTGTTCTTATGGAAGTTATGTGTTTGCTGGGGTGTGGTTGGAACTCCAAGAAAACGAGTACAGCTGGATGTGAATCCTTTTGAAAAGTTAAAGATGAGTTGAGCGTCAGTAAGGGTTTGCTTTTCAGGGGAACTAAATTAGTCCCTCCGGAGAAGCTGAGGGATGAGCTGATTGAACTTGCTCATAATTCTCACATGGGAGTGTCTAAATGTAAGGAAAGGCTATGTTGTCCTACTGGTGGCCTGGAATCGATAAAATGATTAAGAGGCTTGTTAGAACATGTTCGTTGTGCGCACTCAGTGATAAGCCAAAACAAGCCAGGTTTCAGCCCCACGGAGGTCAGGAAATTACCACAGGGACCCTGGTGCCAGTTAGCCTTAGATTGGGACCAATCAATGGTGAAGGCTTGCAAAGATCTGTTACTGTTGTAATTGACATGTTCTCCAGGTGGCCTGAAGTTTGTATTTCTAGCTTCATTGACAGCAAAGATGTAATTAAATTCTTGAATGTTCTTTTTGGTCATGAGGGATTCCAAAGGAACATTCTCACCAACAATGGAGTGCAATTAATCTCTAAAGGGATGAATACGTTTCTGTCTGACATCCAGAAACCAATGGGATGGTGGAGAGGCTAAACCGAGTTCTTAAGGAAACTATTGCTTTGGCCACATCTAATTCTGTTAACTGGAAAGAAGAGTTATTGAAGCAGGTCGGAATGTGTAGGTTAACTCCTCATTGCACCTCAGTGAAAACGCCTTTTCAGCTCTTTAGGGGCAGGTTACCAAACACTTTTGTGGAACCTCCCTGGGTCAATGAATTTGAATGTGAAATCGGTAAAAATGTGATGATGACAATTGGTGCTTGAGAGAGGAGAAGAAACTTGCTCAACTGAAGAGTTATTTTGATATAAACTTGCTGTTAAAAAACTCAATGTACAGGTAGGGGATTTAGTCTCCATCAAGCGCCAAAGTTTAGGTGGGGTCATGAAATTCTCTAAACCCATTCTTGTGGTCAAACCTTTAACAATGCTGTTCACATGCAGGATCACCGTGTTTGGAACTTGAACAGAGTTGTTGTGCACAAAAGTGCTTGTGGTAACACAGAGAATTCTTTTGAGTCTGGCAATAATGTTGCCACAAGAAAGTCCCACAGGGTTATGAAAAACCCTGAACGTTTAAATGATTTTGTTTAATCTTCTTGGGGGGTCTCTGTGAATCCTTATTTTTCAAGGTTTGAGTTCACTTCAAGGAGATCTTGCAGCTTTATGAGTACTCTCAACAGTCTGTAGTTTTTTCTGTGGTTGTTTTTGTTAACTTGTTTTCATGTTTTGTTCTATTTTGGTTATCAGGGGAGGGAGGTGTGTGATATTCCTCATTGCCTTGTTGTATTGGTAATCACAGCTGTGCCCTGCACAGGCAAAACTGTGAGTGTCACTATGAGGTCATTTGCTGTGGGTCTCCATGGACCCGAATGTGTTTACTTGAAATGTACCTGGCAGTTGGAAGAGCTCCTGCTTATGGATGGCTGGGATCTTCCGTGAATAATACCTGAACCTTCAACTGTCTTTCCGTTTCTTTGTGCCGCTACACTTAAATTGCTACAGAAATGTCTTTCTGAACAAGCATCAAACATTGTTAAAAAGACTTTTAAAAAAGAAAAATTCTAAAAGGTTCGTAAAATCTCTAAAAACATAACTTTAAAAGTCCCTTAAAATATGTTCATATATGGTCTGATTAACTGAGCATGTCTGAAAGCCACGGTACTCAATAATACCATAGAATGAAAAAGGTTTTGAAACATCCAAATCCTGTGTGCCTGTAGTGGAGCCAGTATCCAATTCAACAGGAGATGAAGCATCCCCGGGTGGCTCTAAGAATGCTGACAGCAAATTTGGAATACGCTAGGGACGCTGCAGTACATGGGCCATTAACAAGTCCAGTAATGCCTCCATGTCCGGTGGCGCAACCAATGGAAGTGCTAGACAGAGTTCCGACACGCATTCTTGTCTGCAGAACATGCAAAACACGGTCAATCCAGACTGGTCGAAATTAAAGGAACCAAGACTCACTCGAGGTGTGCCAAGATGGAGTACCATGCGATCACGGTAACTTTGCGTCAAGAGTGCCTTTTCCATTTCCTTGGTGACTGGAACCTCCATTGTGCAGCAGAGCACAAGCTGCACTGTATTGTTGTTTAGTTCCTATAGCACGCTGAGAAGAACCGTCAGTGTAAGTAATATTTTCATACTGATCTAGAGGTATTATTTCTTTAGTGAGAGGTTATTCTTGTTCCTATTGCAGCAATGAAAGTGTTTTTAATGTAGAATCAAAATTGTAGTCTACATCTGTTGCAGTGAGAGAATTAGCCCATTGTATCCATTTTGGATGTAAAGCTTTAGCATTTGGAACTAGGACTGATAATGCTGTCAAATATTTGCTTTCAGGCGCTATATTTTGGGAGAAAAATCCATTTGAGATATCTAGTGTTGTTTTGTATTTTTTCCGCACAATTTTATTCATTAATGCGGCACGGTATGTATTCTGTACTGAAAATCTCTATGTGCATGTGTTCAGATGTCAGCAGTATAAAATTAGACTATATGAATTATCAGGTTTCATTAAAGGAAACAAAGAATTATTCATTGAACACCTTGGTATTCAAGTTGATCTAGGATCTCCCTGATTTGTTTATGCGCTTCTTGTTTTATGGGGTACTGTCTCTGTGGAGTTGGAGTACTTTTTACTGGGATTACATGGTGAGGTGACTCAGCATCACACACTACATGGTTGCGATATAGGGCTAGATGTAGGTAATTGTAAATTACCGATTCGAAAATACTGAATTCTAACGATTCGGTATTTTTGAATCGGTAATTGCTATGTAGATAAAAAATCGGTAAAAATTACCGTATCGTTAAGATTCGGTAATTACCGAGTCGGTATTTAGCGATTCGGTAATTGCCATTCATTCCTATGGGCCTGGTGGCCAATAGGAATGAATGTCAATTATCGAATCGGTAAATACCGATTCGGTAAATAGGGAAAGAGTCAAGGGTGGCAGGGTGTCACTTTGACACCCTATTGCGCCCCTGATTAGTTTTTGTGTGCACATGTGGCACACATACATGCCCTAATGGCATGTATGTCTGCCACATGGCACAGTTCAAAATGCATTGATTTGCATTTTCTAAGGTATTCCTTATTTACCACCAACTAATAGTTGGTGGTAAATAACGACTCCTTAAAGCACATGAGCACTGTTTATAGTGCTTCCTACATGTCATTTACCGATTCGGTAAATACCGAATCGGTAAATGATGATTCGGTAAAAACCGATACGGTAGTTACCGAATCTGTAAATTGGCCCCCTACATAACAAAAGCCTATTACCGGTCGGTAACGGCCGATTTCGGCCGTTACCGACCGGTAATGGCCTTCCTACATCTGGCCCATAATCCTGGAGCAAGTACTTCTGCCCACTCCTGCGCATATGAATGTTTCAAGCATACTGGAACAAGGTCAGAAAAAGCTGATAAAATTACAATTTCTCCCTTTGGGCACTCTATCACAATCTCAGGCGGCCAATCTTTTTCAGCCAAAAGGATGTCATAGCTAAAAGTGAGGTTCTCCCAAAAGAGACCTTTAATTTTTCTGGGTTTATCCTCCTCCATTTGGAGTGTTATTTCATTTAACGGGTGTGGGACACCTTCCTTAGTATTAGGTGTCTCCACCCCGATATGTTCATACAATGCTGCTGTCACCAGAAATTTCATCAGGTTCTGGTGAACTATTGTTACTTCTGCTGCGCTGTCTCGGCATGTCTAACTCTAAGACCTGCTATCTTCTTCTTTTTAAATTGAGGTTTTAATTTTAGTTTATCTTCTTTTTTGATATTATACTCCAAAGTACCCTGTGTGTCTCTGGAATTTGTCCATTCGTCTTGTCTGTGTTCTGACCATCTTTCCCTCTCATATTTTTTGATGTACCCTGAAAGGTACGAGACGTACGTGTATCGGTATCCTGATATCTGCCAGGTTTTCTTATATTATCACGATTCCAAAGGTTGTATCTCCTTTCAGAGAGCTCCTGTTGAGGACACCCACCCCTTGATTGTGATCTATTCTCTCTCTTCTTTTGTTTTTTATTATCCCATTCCTTCTTAGAAGAATCAGGTGCTTGCTTTGTGTTATCCTTTTCAGGACCGCTCATGGGTGGAGGTTTTGTTCCTCTAGCTCCCAAACTACCTCTACCTAATTCCGTATATGTATCTTCGGTAATGTAAGGTAATTCAGGCTCCTTTTTTAAAGGAGTAAAATCCCTCAGGCGTTGGCGTATTGCCACTGCTACTGCCTCCCCTTTTATGTTTGCTGATATAATAGTCGATATCTGGGCACAAATTCCTAACAATTTCATCCATAAGTTCATAGCAGGTTCTGCTCCATACTCATTATGTATTTGTCTTAATACATCTGGTATTACTGATTTTGAAGGAAAGCTGTGTGTTCTGGTATATATGGCAACACAAACTGTACCCCAAAAGGTACAATCCTCCATCTGAGGAGCTATCCCCATTGGCAAGCAGATTGTTAGCATTTTGTGTTTTTCTTGAGGGCTTGTGTGTGGAAACACTGCCTCTAACAGTGTTATTTTCTGAGCTATCCAGAATGGCATTTGGTCACGTTTGGTGGGCATTTTACCGGTGACTGCATGTAGCGTTTGTGGAGTTATTTTAGTTGCAGACCCCTGAATTTGTCCTGCTTGTGTAGCGGTCACGTTTGGTGGGCATTTTACCCGTAACTGCATGTAGCGTTTGTGGAGTTATTTTAGTTGCAGACCCCTGAATTTGTCCTGCTTGTGTAGCCCTTGTTGGCTGAAGTGTGAGTATTATCATGCACTGTGTCAGGTTTATTTTTTATTTTTTTATTGATATTCGTATATTACAAAAATTAGCATTTTATTATTCATTCATCAAAATTCATCAATAACATCAGATTAGCAGGACATATAATGTAACATAGAATACTGTGGCATCCTGGTTTATGACGTGCAATAGAGTCATGGGCTAGAATGCTGTTGTTGTTATATTCTATGTCAGTTGGCCCAAGCTCTTAACTATTGTAGCTTTGTTTACTTTATGCTTAATAAGTACCTACTTATCTTGATTACCCTCGTCTTCATTGAAGAAGAATTTAACACTGGCGACGAGGATGGGATACAAGCCCACGCATGCAAAGCACAATGGATTAGCAGATGGCAATATAAATTACAGGACTTTCACTTAAAAGTTGAGTACATTCCTGGTATCAGAAACGTATTAGCAGATTGTTTATCTTACTTACCCATTACAGATGACTGTGATTCATCTATTGTTGACGAGGGCATGGAGAGAGTTGTATCCATTTGCATGGTATCAAATGGATGCATCGAACGTGATGAATGGAAGAATGCTTGTGCAAATGATGATGAAATCCAAGAAGTCATCAAATATATTCAGAGACAATGGCCATTAAAAAAAAATTGGGCATAGACTTATTATCTTACTTTTACGTAGCCAACGAATTATCAATCATAGATGATGTGTTATTTCGTGATATACAGTTAGTTGTACCCAAGGGTCTTCAAGAACAAGTACTGAATATGGCTCATGTAGAACATCCTGGCATGTCTAGCATGAAAAACAGATTACGATCTGAATTTTGGTGGCCTACCATTGACAGGTATATTGAATTTAGAGTTAGATCTTGTATTGAATGTGCTACCAGTGATAAATCCGAAAAGATTATCAATTATGAGAAAGCTCCTATTTCCAGACCAGAAAATGTTTGGGAGAGATTATCTCTTGATATAGCTGGTCCGATATGTTTCTTTAAAAGTCAAATGTTTGTAATTGTTCTGATTGATCAATTATCTCAGTGGCAAGAAATTAAATTAGCACATCACATTGATTTTCACACGATTATTATAATTTTGGATGATGTATTTGAAAAAGAAGGATTTCCCAAATGCTTAGTATTTGATAATGGTGTGCAGTTAAGGTAAACTGAGATGAGAACATATTTAGATAAACATGACATTTCTCATTTACGTACCTCTGTATATTATCCACAAAGCAATGGAATTGTTGAAAGGTGGATAAAAGTCCTCAAGGAATGTATACAGTTAGCCTTGGTCAATGGAAAAAATTGTGCCCAAGGCCTCAAGGATTTGGTATGGAATTATATAGTTACTCCTAGAAAAGCTGGGGATATGTCTCCATTTGAGAAAATGAGGGGTAGAAAGGTTATATGTGATTTATATCAATCATAGATATGGGAGATGAGAAACAAACTTGATCAACCAAAAGTGTCTAGAGAATCTAATAATGTATGTAGGTGGTCATCCAATGAAAAACAACTATCATCTCATACATGTGAGTCTCAATTTAAAATAGGAGAATGGGTCCGAGTGAAAAAAGGAAGATTGATAAAGTCTGTGGAATCTAAGTTTTCCAATCCTTTGAAGATTGTCAGAGTTGGTCACCAGGTTGTAGAATTAACCGATGGAAATGTGTGGAGCACGAGCAAAGTAATTAAAGTGCCTATGTGTTTGTGGCCAAATTTTAGTACATCTTCTGGAACAAGCAATGTTTTGACTAAACAACTAAACAATAATGGTTCAAGTAATACTGCCTCTTCAAGATTGAAATCCATACCAGCCAGGTGTAAAGATTATGTCATGTCATGATACTTGATCCAAGGCATTAGTCAAGTTTGTGTTGAATGCATTATCCTTGTTGTACTCCATAAATATGTTTCACATTTGTAAATACTGTTAGATATCTTTTCATTTATTAATAATTTATTTGCCTATTATTTTCCTTCTCTGTTATTTTAACAAATGTTGTCTTTTATGATAGTTTGTTTATTTGATGCAATTTCATTAACATTGTTAACTATAACATAGGTTAACGAAAGGGGATGTGTGGCATCTTGGTTTATGACGTGCAATGGAGTCATGGACTGGAATGCTGTTGTTGTTATATTCTATTTTATGTCAGTTGGCCCAAGATCTAAACTATTGTAGCTTCGTTTACTTCATACTTAATAAATACCTACTTATCTTGAGTACCCTCGTCTTTATTGAAGAAGAATTTAACAAATACCTAATCAGGAATTCAACAAGCTGACAAATCAAAAACGACGTTTTAGATACAACAAGATCAGACACATTTTGTCGGAAAACAAAGTCCATTGTCACATATTACTAACAATGTAAACAGATCCTTGGTTCTTACATTCCTGAAATATGAACCAAGTTAAAACATATTTAAAACATGTCACTTGATCCTATATAGTTTACTAAGATCGCAAAAGCGATTCTAAACAAAATATAGTGCAACTGCTTTTTTTCCCTCCTACAGATTATAAAAGTCGGAATACCATCAAGTAAAGCTCAAATACAAATTCTGCAGATTAAGCATCATCATTAAAAAACTCAGCCCAAATGTTCTTGAACTTTTTGAGCCTGCCCGTTCGTAGGACATATGCTCGTTCACTACTTTTAACCCGTACCATTTTCCGAACCCATTCATGTTTTGATGGTATTAAATCCGATTGCCATCTTTGAAGTAGAAGTGATCTGGCAACAGCCATTCCGATATATAAAAGTTTAGGGGCCATATGTAGGTAATCTCTATTTACCGATTCTTAAATACCGAATTTTACTGATTCGGTATTTAAGAATCGGTAAATAGTATGTAAGTAAAAATTCGGTAAATTATACCGAATCGGTAATATTCGGTATTTACCGATTCGGTAATTTCCATTCATTCCTATGGGCCTGGAGGCCCACAGGAATGAATGGGAAGCCATTCACCAATACCGATTCGGTAAATGCCGAATCGGTAATAGGGGGAACATATTCAAGGGTGTCACATTGACACCCTGTTGCACCCCTGAATCGTGCATGTGTGCACATATGGCATACGTCTGCCACATGGCACTTTTAAAAAAGCACAAAATTGCTTTTTTAAAGGTTTTCGATATTTACCACCAACTTGTAGTTGGTGGTAAATAATGAATCCTTAAATCAAAAATGCACTCACTTGAGTGATCCCTACATACGATTTTAGGATTCGGTATTTTAAGGAATCGGTAATTTACCGAATCCTTAAATTACCGAATCGGTGAATTACTGAATCTTAAAATCAAGCCACCTATATTAGAAAAAGCTAAATACCGGTCCGTAACGGCAAATTTACCGATTTTTGGCCGTTACCGACCGGTCTTAAGCTACCTACATATGGAACTAATTGCTTTGTCTGGTAGACTGAGGTCTGGATCATAACCAAGCACTAGCAACAGAGCATTGAGGCCACTTAATAATATGCAATCTGTTGCTAAATAATCAAAAATGTCGATCCAAAATTTCTGGATCAGAGGGCACTGTAATATTATATGCGTCCAATTGGAAGAAGGGTGATTGTGGCACCGAAAACACTGCCCTGATTGGTTTGGATAAGCCTTAGCTATAAAGCTAGGAGTTCTATACAGAAGCCACTTGCTGAAGAATAACATCCTCTGCCAATTAGCCCCTCTGACTGTGCTGAAATTTAATTTATTGATTGTAGACCAAACATTTGCATTAATTTCCAACTCCTCATATTTTTCCCATATAATTATAGCCTTGGCTTCTAGATCTTTCCCTTTGATTGAGGCTAAACATTTTTTTTCCATTCCCCAGGTTTCTTTAAAACCGTATATTCTAATAAGTCATGAACTAAACTTTTCTGGTTGATAATCTGGGCCACGTCCAAATTACTGAAAAACTTCCTAAGAGCATTATATGACCACAGGAGAAGAAAATCACGGGGAATTAATCGAGACATTTTGCTTATATTTAACCATCTATCATTCTGCAGGAAATCTGAATGTTTCCGGAACCCTGCCTTTGTCCAATTTTGAATGATTGTAGACAAATCTTTAATTCCTGAAGAGGCGAAACGACCTGCTATCAGAGTTAAACTAATAATTGCTGAAATAGAGTATCTTCTATAGAAAGCCTGACATTTATGATAAAACCCATGTAAACACTTATAACATACTAATTTAAGAGATCTAAGAATTGATAGTGGGCAGTGGATCTGATTTTCTTTACAGATTAAATTGATTAAAAAATTTCCCAAAAATACCAAATGTACTTCCTGCTTAAATCTAGACATATATTGTGCAAAGTATGCATAATAATATTCCTTCCAATTAGGGAGAGCTAACCCGCCCTCTGCCCACTCCTCATATAAAGTGCTCAGTGCGATACGGAGGACCTTCTTGCCCCAAAGAAATTATGTAAACATAGACTCTAATTTCCTAAAGAAGGAACTAACTAAAACACATGGAATTGCTGAAAAGAGAAAGTTCAAAAGTGGAAGCACTGACATTTTAATCAAAGCCACCCTGCCTATAGTAGATAATAGGAGAGAATGCCATCGGGTAAAAATATCTTGAACTTTTCTTAATAATGGAACAAAATTTAAATCATATAATTCGGAGATCAGTGGTGAGAAGTAAACCCCTAGATAACTCTTCGGATTGGTGTTTAAACATGAGATGATATCGGGGTGCAGATCCCTAGACGCCCTGCCACCGCAAAGTAATAATTCAGTTTTTTATATACATTTTACACCCTCCAAATGCCTCATAACGTTCAAAAATCTGGAAGGGCTTTATCTGCACTTCCTTCTCTGGCATTCAAGTATAACTTCTCACCCAGCCCCGTAACTTTAGAGGGGATACCTAATATGCCCAGGATACAAAATAGAGATTCCCAGATCACCAAATAAATACCTTTTCGGAAAATCTTCCAATGACGATACATCAGTTGGTAACTGTTGGCCATACATATTCCTATAATGTTGAACCATTATATCTCCTATTTCTCCCGGATCCTCAGAACGAGAACCGGAGATGGGGCATCTCAATGCTGATATTTGGATCTTTGCGGCCCGTTCAAAAATCTCCCTGTGTAATTGCTTTCTTCAGAAATCTTTTGCCTTTCCAGCTGGTAAAGGGTATCACTTTTAGCATAGTATAATTCAAACAAGTTCCGCTTAGCCCGCTCCCACTGACGTTTATTTAAGACTGAGGAATTAGAAAAAAAAATATCCAGAGAACTTTGCACTTTTTGCTCTAGTACCCGCTTTTCTTCCTTCCTTTTCATTGAATTCTCTGCATCTTTACCTATTACTAGGCCTCGAAAAAAAGCTTTGTACGAATCCCATACCACGTGTAATGGTGCGAAACCATGGTTTTGCTCAAAGAACTCTGAGATTTGTATTTTACTAGAAGACACCCAGTTTTCCTAAAGAAAATGTTGTCGATTTAACTCAACCTTTCTAAATACTGTACTGCCTTTACCCAATGCTAACACTAAAACCACCAGTGCATGGTCTGAAAACCCATTTTGGAGAATTTTCTGGTGTAGAAAGACAAAATTCCTGGAAATAAGAAAAAAATCAATGCGTGAAAAAGTGTGAAATCTCCCTGAGAAGCAGGTGTAAGTAATTTCCGTACGAAATGCACTTCACCTAGGGTCACCAATATCAAGCATTGAACTATAGCTATGTACAGTTTCAAGAGTTTTTCGTTTTAACAGTTTTTTTGTTAGATGAGGAATCGATCTTGGGGCTCATTAACAAATTAAAATCCGGGGAGGAGCTTGGCGGGCATCCGTGATGGCCGCGTGAGCACAGCGCTCTCCGGACCCCCGCCACTCCCGGCGTGATATCCTGAACATATCCTGATTCTTCACGAGGATTTATGTAGAGGACGCTGGGCTGATCTTCCTGGGACTTTTGGAATTTGATTTGGACCCGGGGCGCCGAAGTTACGGCGATTCGAACTTTTGGGGTCCGCCCTCGCGGTCCGCCCGGGACTGGGTGAGGCTCTTTGGCCGTCTCGGAGTTGAACAACAGCGGCAGGGGGATTGGACTTGTGGGTCCCCCTCTTAAGTTTCGGTTTCGATTCGGCCTCAGACTGAGACATCTGGCTGGGGAATCTGGCCTGGGCTGGGTCCGGCGCACGAGACGGCTGTCGGGCCTTTGGCTGGCTTATTCTTCTTTCCGGCTGGTTCTCTCCTAGTGGTACCCTTGCAGCTGCCTTTTGGTCCCGACGCCCTGCTTTCCTGTGGCCATTTCTATCGGGTCGAGTGGGTCTCCTGGTGACGCGGTTTCCGACATGGCGGGCAGAGGGGACCGAGAGACACGAAAGACCAAGACGCCCCTGCGTGGGGGCCCGGTCCAGTCTAACGTTATGGACCGCTACACCCATGCGAAGGGGTCCCCCGGAGCCGCCCTGCCTGGCCCAAGTGCGGTTGACCACAATGTGGAAGCGTCAATGGAACCGTCTTTGCAGGACATCATGGGCGCCATTTCTGGGATGAAGGAAACTATAGGCCAACAATATGAAGCTTTGGCCCACAAAATCGACACCGTGACCATTGATGTGACCTTGATTCGGGCCGACCTATCTAAAACCAATGAGAAGGTGAAGTCATTGGATCTCAAGTCATCCAGCCTCACGGCAGACGTCTCGGAGATACAGACGGAGATTGGCAACCTCCGTAGGGTGAACGATTTCATGACCCGGCGCTTGGAGGACTTTGAGAACAGGGCACGTCGCTGTAATGTGCGTGTGGTTGGCGTTCCGGAGAATCCAGAACCGCATTCTGTTGATCTCCTGGTCGAGGATCTGATCCAGAACTACCTCTCTCCGTCTGGGCTGAGTAAGTTCTTCGCCGTGGAGCGTGCCCATCGTGTTCCGGGAGGCCAGGGTAAGCCGGGCGCCCCGCCGAGGCCTATTGTTGCGAAACTCTTCCACTATAGGGATCGGGACGCTATCCTGCAGACATCACGTGTGAAGGGCCCGGTGGCCTTTGAGAATGCCACGGTGAACTTTTATCCGGACTTTTCTCAACAGGTGTAGAAACAGCGTATGGGCTTCCGTGGAGTTAAGAAGCGTCTCCGGGACATGGGATTGCGCTACGCTATGCTTTTTCCGACCAGGCTGCGAGTTGAGTACAATGACCGAACCTTTTTCTTTGATCGGCCTGATTCTGTGAATGACTGGCTGGACTCTCTGCCGGACCGACCTCCTGCGGCTGAGTCCGCCGCCCACCCGGGTGGTGCTGAGGGTGGTGTAGAGAGCTGAACTGTTGGTCTATGCCCGGGTCCTCGTGTACAGTAGCTTCTTCTGGGATTCTATGCCTCAGTGCCTCTATTGTCTATGTGTTTTTCTTGTTATTTGTTTTGTGGGGGTGGCAGGCGGGCCAGAGCCTTTCCTCCTCCGGGGTCTTTTTGTAGAATGGGGGTTCTTGGGCGACAGGCACACTGCATGTTGGGGTGGCTTTTTAGCTTCTTGCAGGGGTGCAGGGTGGGGGTGTTTCCTTTATTGTTGGGGGGTGGGTGGATGAGAAGTTTGATGTTTGTGTGTTGTGTTCTGAAGGCGATTCTATCTTGCTACAGATGTTTTTGATGTCATGCTCATTGGAAGGGGGTTGCGGCGTTGCTGTGTGGGATGGGGGGTAGCGGGTTGAGGTTTATTTCGTGGAATGTTAATGGTCTGGGGGATCGTATTAAGCGGGGTGTGGTGTTGCGATGTCTACGACGTTTGTCTCCAGATATTGTTTTTCTACAGGAGACTCATTTGGTGGGCAATACCTGTCGTGCAATGAATAGGTGGGGCTATCGCATCGCCGCGTATTCGGGGTTTACCACGGGTTCTAGGGGGGTGGGTATCCTTGTTCGGGCTTCCCTCCCCCTAGCTATTGATGATGTGATCCTTGATGATCGGGGACGTTATGCCGTCCTCGTGGGTCGCTATGAGGGTCGGACCCTTTCCTTGTTTGCCGTTTATGTGCCCCCCCGGTCTACAGACCTCTACCTTTTCCGATTTGGGCCGTGTGTTGTTGAACCTCCCAGATAGTACTCTCTTCATAGCAAGGTGACTTTAATTCTGTGTTTTCCGGTCTACATGATCGTCACCCCCCCAGGGACAACCCTTTGGCCCAACAGTGGCTGGGTGGGTTTCTGGATACGTTCGGCCTGGTGGATTGCTGGAGGCTTATGCATCCTACTCAGCTTCAATACACTTTCCACTCTGGGGCCCATGGGAGTCTGTCTAGACTGGATTATTTCCTGATTTCCAGTCGCCGGCGGTTCGTGAGATTAGACACCTCCCCCGGGGCATCTCTGATCATTCTCCGCTCTGGCTTTGTTTTGAGGTGGGAGTGGAGGCGGCGGGCCGGGTGGCTTCTATCAACCCTTGGTATCTCACCTCCCCCGAGACCCGTAATCTCTTGATTGTCTTTGGACAATTATTTTTTAGACAACGAGGGTTCCGTCTCTTCGGCGGTATCCCTATGGGAGGCCTTTAAGACGGTGATTCGTGGGCAGGCCCTTTCCCTTATTACTGAATCCAAAAAGGCGAGGAATCGGGAGGTGGTGGACCTTGAGAGGGAGATTGCTGAGATAGAGGCTGACCTGGAATTGGATGTTACATCTGATAAACTCCACGCCCTGGGTCTGAAACAATTTGCTTATAAGTCTTTGGTCACAGATGCGGCTAAACTGATGTTTCGGGAGCAACAGGGTCGTTTGTATGATGTGGGGGACAAAGCGGGTAAATTACTGGCATGGTTGGATAAGAAGGAGAGGGCGAATCGTGTGGTGCCTGTGATTCAAACTTTGAACGGTGTGAGAGTGACAGACCCGGCTGGAATAGTTGAATGTTTTGCGGATTATTTTCGTGTGGTTTATACCCCTGTGTCTGAACGGGATGTTGATGACTCTCGCCTTTTGTTGCGTGATATAGCTCTGCCCAGTGTTTCCGATTTGGACCGAGTCTCTTTGGAGTCCCCTTTTACTACGGACGAGATAGTGACGGCCATTCGCTCACTCCGTTCGGGCAAAGCTTTGGGCCCGAATGGATTGCCAATTGAATTGTACAAGCTACGTCCTGACAGGGTGGCGCCCTATCTTCGTACCATGTTTTTGGAATCCCGCGAACGGGGTATTCTCCCATATGATCAGCGTCTGGCTACGATAGTTGTTATTCCCAAAGAAGGTAAACCTCATGACCTTTGTTCGTCTTACAGGCCCATTTCCCTGTTGAACGTTGAACCCAAGGTCCTGGCTAAGCTCCTGGCTACCCGCCTCTTGACGGTCATTAGTGGCTTGGTTCATCCGGATCAATCCGGATTTATCCCGCATCGCAACACGGCTCTTAACCTACGTCGTCTCCATGGCGCTGTTGCGAGGGCGGGGCTTCTGACGGAGCCGGCCATTTTGGCTTCACTAGACGCCTCGATGGCCTTTGACACGGTAGAGTGGCCCTATCTTTGGGCAGCTCTTGAGAAATTTGGTTTTGGGCCTGAGTTTATTGGTTGGGTGAAGCTGTTATACGTCGAACCCTTGGCACAGGTAGTGGTAAACGGTCGGGTTTCTGTCCCCTTCTGTCTTGGTAGGGGGACCCGTCAGGGGTGCCCCTTGTCTCCGTTGCTTTTCGCGCTTGCTCTGGAACCGTTGGCTGCGTGGCTTCGATGGGAACCTTCACTCAAAGGGATCCTTTGGTCACCGGATTTTGAAGACCGCGTCTCGCTTTACGCGGATGATATTCTTCCATATCTTACTTCCCCGCGTAAATCTTTAAATGTCTTATTTGACGTTCTTACTTCGTTTGGTGCTAATTCGGGTCTGGTTATTAATTGGGCTAAGTCCTGTGTGTATGTTCTCTCGGGTGTTTTGCCCCCTTTACCGGACAGGTTTCCTATCCAGGTTGTCCAATCTGGCTTCAAATATTTGGGGATCTTTATTACGCTGGACTCCTCACTCCGGTTCGAGCGTAACCTCCTTCCCCCGCTTCTTAGACTGCGACTGGATGTGGCCCGTTGGCGTAAGCTACCCCTGTCTCCTCTGGGCAGGGCTGCCCTTTTTAAAATGATGTCTTTGCCGCGATTCCTCTACGCGCTTCAAAATTCTTATGATGACATTCCCGCTACCTATTTCCGAGAGATTGAGAGTCTTCAGAGGCAGCTGATCTGGGACGGGCGTCCACGTATTGCCCTTGCGAAACTTACCATCCCTTGGTATGACGGGGGCATGGCGCTCCCCGATATCAAGAGATATTATTGGGCTGCCCAGCTGTCTGCCATTAACCACGCGATGTATTCCCCGGGTCGAGATCCGGCCTTTGAGATGGATAGACTTCAGCTGCCGGGGAGGGATTTTAATAGAGCGCTTTATTCCAGATCAGCCGGGCGCCATCTTGTGGGCCCGTCCAGGACCGCTGTCAATGTGTGGCGCGCCGCGAATGTGAGTTTGGGATGGGAGAACCGACTGACAATGGCGACTCCGCTTTATGCTTCTGAACGTTTGGGGGGTCTCTGGTCTACTAAGGGCTTTGACCGCTGGGATATGATTGGTATATGTAAGGTGGGTGACGTCTGTGTGAAGGGTAGAGTGAAGTCTTTCCAGGCCCTTAAGGCAGAATATGACTTGAGTGATAGGGAGTTTTTTCGGTATTTGCAGGTCCGGCATGCCCTGGCCTCAGTTCTGACTCCTGATGTGACCCTGCCCGAGTCCTCCCCCCTTGAGGATCGCATACTGGATGGACACCTGCCTGATAGCACTATCTCCCTTATTTACAAGAAACTGATTAATAATCGCGCTGACTTATTGGTCCGACTTAGGGAGGTTTGGGTCGGTGACGGATTGGACTTGGATGACGAGGATTGGCAGTCGGCACTCTCTTCTCCGAAAGAGGTCGCCATCCCCGCCCGTCTCCGTTTGGTTCAACTTAAGATCCTCCACCGGGTGTATGTAACTGGTCCGCGTCTGGTAGTGATGGGTTTTTCCCCGGATGGCTTATGCAAGCGTGGTTGTGGGATGAGTGCTACATTTCTGCATATTCTTTGGGAGTGCCCGGTGGTAGCAGCCTACTGGATTGATGTGCTTGCGGTGATGACTGATGTGACTGGTGTTGCCCTGCGACCTGAGGCCCGACGATGCCTGTTGAACGTGTGGGAGCCCACCGACTATTCTGTGGCCCAGACCAGATGGGCGACCTTGGGATACATGGTCGCGAAGCGGGACATTGCGCAACTTTGGGGCGCATCCCGACCGCCCGAAGTCTCGGTGTGGGAGGATAACATGGACTGGTCCATGTTCCGAGAGAAGACCGTCTATGTGGCTAGGGGCAGACCCAGGGCGTGGACGAAGATTTGGGGTCAGTGGAATGCATATCGTGGAGATATTTGTACCCCTCCCTTGGTTGACACTCCCGATGTTGCCTTGTCTCCCTAGGCTGACGTTCCCGAAATTTTCTCATGTTGTTTTAGGATTTTCCTGCCCTCCCCGCTGACCCCCCCCCCCCGGCCTTGCCGAGTCCCATTGATTTGCTTTTGTCTTCCTCATTAGTGGACTTCCCCTCCGCCTTCTGGGCTGACTTGATTAATGTGCATTCGCCTTGTTTAGAGTTCGTTGTTTTTATGATTAATACAGAAAAAATTTATGTCCTGTCCTATGTTTTGAGCAATACTTGGTATATGATATGTGCCTGGCCACAAAAGTGATCGTTTGTTTCTTATGTTGTGCGTTGCTATTAGCGGCCAGCCCGTGTGGTTGTGGGCCCATCTTTGTAATTTTAATTTGATTGCTCAATAAAAGTCTTTAACAAAAAAAAAAAAAAAAAACAAATTAAAATCCCCCCCTCACAATCAAATCTCCCGGGACTTGGATTAATGATTGAAAAAGTTCCTCATATGGGAAGGGATTGTCCTCTACTGGGGCATATAAACTAGCAAGTGTCAAAGGCTGATGATCTACATTACAGGTGACCCAGCACCATATACCACTTGGTATGCAGCGTTTAGAACGCAAGCATTACCACGGAATACCTTTACAACGCGGGCGTAACAACGAAAGTTGTTACCACGCATTGCGCTGGGGGGCGGTCAAGGATAGTAAATGATTTAATTTACTATCCCAACACCTTCCCTACTATCCACGCGGACTGGTGTTGGAATAGTAAATTAAATTAATCAATTTTGCGCCCCCCAGCGCAATGCGTGGTAACAACTTTCGTTGTTACGAACGCGTTGTAAAGGTACGCGTTGTCAATGTATGCGTTCTAATGTCATACATCCATACCACTTTGATCGCTCGTAAAATTAACCATCTCAGCCTGAAATTGTTTACTCAGAAAGATCGCCATCCCCCTATGGGCTGCTGAGGCTGAGGAAAACCCCCTATAGGCTGCCCAGGATCTAAATATTGCAAAATCTGAGATTTCCCCGGCTTGGATATGGGTCTCATGTAACAAAATGGCAGAGGGATTCTCTGTTTTAATCAAAGCCTCAATGGCCCGCATTTTCCTCTTGTTATTAAGACCATTCACGTTAAACAAAACCACTTTAAGTATTTCCTTATTTCCCATTACGTGGACAGAACACATTTCTGATTGTCCGCATTCTCAAAAGATATACCTTTTATAAACTCAGAAAAAAGCCTCCAACACAAAGCGAGAAATGTAAGTCTGGCACAAGGGTCGTTGATTACTTTGGCCACACTATTTTTGGTGATGGTATTTTCCCTAAAGCAGCGTTGGTTGATACCATTTCTAAAATGGTTTGCCCTGCTTCGCGTAAGGAGTTAATGAAATTTCTAGGTATGGTAGAGTTTTATGGGAAGTTTCTCAAAAACTTTGCTGACATGAGCGTGAACATGATGTGCCGTTTGAGGAAAGGTGTCACTTTTTCCTGGAGTTTATCAATCTTAAAAAGTTTCTGAGGGCTGCCCCTAAACTTAAAAGTTTTGATCCTTAGAAGCAATCTGTTATCACCACCGATGCAAGTCTCAAAGTTCTTTGTGCTGTTTTGCAACAGAAAGGGGATAATGGCATTAACACCATTATGTTTATCCCCCGTGGTTTGAAAGATGCAGAATCACGCTACTCAATGATGGAGAGAGAAACTTCAGCTGTACATTGGATTGTCAAGAAACTAAAGAAGTTCTTGTGGGGGTTCAAGATTTGTTGTACGACCATAAACCTCTCATCAAGGTATTTGCAATAAAGGGTTTGGCTCTTGCTTCCAATAGAATTACCAAGTAGGTAATCGCACTGTAAGAGTATGATTTTCATGTGGAATACTCATAAGGTGCGAGGAACACAGTTGTAGATGCCCTTTCTAGGGTAATCTCTGTGTAGAATGAGGTGTCTGATGAGCTTGACTCTTCTGATGATGAAACTAGTTTTGTGTGCTTGGTTGATTGCAAAACTATTTCGGAAGATATGTGGCGTAATGCACCTTATTTAGACTGTGTTCTTATGGAAGTTATGTGTTTGCTGGTGTGTGGTTGGAACTCCAAGAAAACAAGTACAGCTGGATGTGAATCCTTTTGAAAAGTTAAAGATGAGTTGAGCGTCAGTAAGGGTTTGCTTTTCAGGGGAACTAAATTAGTCCCTCCGGAGAAGCTGAGGGATGAGCTGATTGAACTTGCTCATAATTCTCACATGGGAGTGTCTAAATGTAAGGAAAGGCTATGTTGTCCTACTGGTGGCCTGGAATCGATAAAATGATTAAGAGGCTTGTTAGAACATGTTCGTTGTGCGCACTCAGTGATAAGCCAAAACAAGCCAGGTTTCAACCCCATGGAGGTCAGGAAATTACCACAGGGACCCTGGTGCCAGTTAGCCTTAGATTGGGACCAATCCATGGTGAAGGCTTGCAAAGATCTGTTACTGTTGTAATTGACATGTTCTCCAGGTGGCCTGAAGTTAGTATTTCTAGCTTCATTGACAGCAAAGATGTAATTAAATTCTTGAATATTCTCTTTTTGGTCATGAGGGATTCCAAAGGACCATTCTCACCAACAATGGAGTGCAATTAATCTCTAAAGAGATGAATATGTTTCTGTCTGACATCCAGAAACCAATGGGATGGTGGAGAGGCTAAACCGAGTTCTTAAGGAAACTATTGCTTTGGCCACATCTAATTCTCTTAACTGGAAAGAAGAGTTATTGAAGCAGGTCGGAATGTATAGGTTAACTCCTCATTGCACCTCAGTGAAAACGCCTTTTCAGCTCTTTAGGGGCAGGTTACCAAACACTTTTGTGGAACCTCCCTGGGTCAATGAATTTGAATGTGAAATCGGTAAAAAATGTGATGATGACAAATGGTGCTTGAGAGAGGAGAAGAAACTTGCTCAACTGAAGTGTTATTTTGATATAAACATGCTGTTAAAAAACTCAATGTACAGGTAGGGGATTTAGTCTCCATCAAGTGCCAAAGTTTAGGTGGGGTCATGAAATTCTCTAAACCCATTCTTGTGGTCAAACCTTTAACAATGCTGTTCACATGCAGGATCACCGTGTTTGGAACCTGAACAGAGTTGTTGTGCACAAAAGTGCTTGTGGTAACACAGAGAATTCTTTTGAGTCTGACAATAATGTTGCCACAAGAAAGTCCCACAGGGTTATGAAAAACCCTGAACGTTTAAATGATTTTGTTTAATCTTCTTGGGGGGTCTCTGTGAATCCTTATTTTTCAAGGTTTGAGTTCACTTCAAGGAGATCTTGCAGCTTTATGAGTACTCTCAACAGTCTGTAGTTTTTTCTGTGGTTGTTTTTGTTAACTTGTTTTCATGTTTTGTTCTATTTTGGTTATCAGGGGAGGGAGGTGTGTGATATTCCTCATTGCCTTGTTGTATTGGTAATCACAGCTGTGCCCTGCACAGGCACAACTGTGAGTGTCACTATGAGGTCATTTGCTGTGGGTCTCCATGGACCGGAATGTGTTTACTTGAAATGTACCTGGCAGTTGAAAGAGCTCCTGCTTATGGATGGCTGGGATCTTCCGTGAATAATACCTGAACCTTCAACTGTCTTTCCGGCTCTTTGTGCCGCTACACTTAAATTGCTACAGAAATGTCTTTCTGAACAAGCATCAAACATTGTTAAAAAGACTTTTAAAAAAGAAAAATTCTAAAAGGTTCATAAAATCTCTAAAAACATAACTTTAAAAGTCCCTTAAAATATGTTCATATATGGTCTGATTAGCTGAGCATGTCTGAAAGCCACGGTGCTCAATAATACCATAGAATGAAAAAGGTTTTGAAACATCCAAATCCTGTGTGCCTGTAGTGGAGCCGGTATCCAATTCAACAGGAGATGAAGCATCCCCGGGTGGCTCTAAGAATGCCGACAGCAACTTTGGAATACGCTAGGGACGCTGCAGTACATGGGCCATTAACAAGTCCAGTAATGCCTCCATGTCCGGTGGCGTAACCAATGGAAGTGCTAGACAGAGTTCCGACACGCATTCTTGTCTGCAGAACATGCAAAACACGGTCAATCCAGACTGGTCGAAATTAAAGGAACCAAGACTCACTTAGCTCCCGGAGTCGAGGTGTGCCAAGATGGAGTACCATGCGATCACGGTAACTTTGCGTCAAGAGTGCCTTTTCCATTTCGTTGGTGACTGGAACCTCCATTGTGTATCAGAGCACAAGCTGCACTGTATTGTTGTTTAGTTCCTATGGCACGCTGAGAAGAACCGTCAGTGTAAGTAATATTTTCATACTGATCTAGAGGTATTATTTCTTTTGGGAGAGGTTATTCTTGTTCCTATTGCAGCAATGAAAGTGTTTTTAATGTAGAATCAAAATTGTAGTCTACATCTGTTGCAGTGAGAGAATTAGCCCATTGTATCCATTTTGGATGTAAAGCTTTAGCATTTGGAACGAGGACTGATAATGCTGTCAAATATTTGCTTTCAGGCGCTATATTTTGGGAGAAAAATCCATTTGAGATATCTAGTGTTGTTTTGTATTTTTTCCGCACAATTTTATTCATTAATGCGGCACGGTATGTATTCTGTACTGAAAATCTCTATGTGCATGTGTTCAGATGTCAGCAGTATAAAATTAGACTATATGAATTATCAGGTTTCATTAAAGGAAACAAAGAATTATTCATTGAACACCTTGGTATTCAAGTTGATCTAGGATCTCCCTGATTTTTTTATGCGCTTCTTGTTTTATGGGGTACTGTCTCTGTGGAGTTGGAGTAGTTTTTACTGGGATTACATGGTGAGGTGACTCAGCATCCCACACTACATGGTTGCGATATAGGGCTAGATGTAGGTAATTGTAAATTACGAAAATACTCAATTTTAGCGATTCGGTATTTTTGAATCGGTAATTGCTATGTAGATAAAAAATCGGTAAAAATTACCGTATCGTTAAGATTCGGTAATTATCGAGTCGGTATTTAGCGATTCGGTAATTGCCATTCATTCCTATGGGCCTGGTGGCCAATAGGAATGAATGTCAATTACCGAATCGGTAAATACCGATTCTGTAAATAGGGAGTCAAGGGTGGCAGGGCGTCACTTTGACACCCTATTGCGCCCCTGATTAGTGCTTGTGTGCACATGTGGCACACATACATGCCCTAATGGCATGTATGTCTGCCACATGGCACAGTTCAAAATGCATTGATTTGCATTTTCTAAGGTATTCCTTATTTACCACCAACTAATAGTTGGTGGTAAATAACGAATCCTTAAAGCACATGAGCATTGTTTAAAGTGCTTCCTACATGTCATTTACCGATTCGGTAAATACCGAATCGGTAAATGATGATTCGGTAAATACCGATACGGTAGTTACCGAATCTGTAAATTGGCCCCCTACATAACAAAAGCCTATTACCGGTCGGTAACGGCCGATTTCGGCCGTTTCCAACCGGTAATGGCCTTCCTACATCTGGCCCATAATCCTGGAGCAAGTACTTCTGCCCACTCCTGCGCATATGAATGTTTCAAGCATACTGGAACAAGGTCAGAAAAAGCTGATAAAATTACCATTTCTCCCTTTGGGCACTCTATCACAATCTCAGGCGGCCAATCTTTTTCAGCCAAAAGGATGTCATAGCTAAAAGTGAGGTTCTCCCAAAAGAGACCTTTAATTTTTCTGGGTTTATCCTCCTCCATTTGGAGTGTTATTTCATTTAACGGGTGTGGGACACCTTCTTAGTATTAGGTGTCTCCACCCCGATATGTTCATTCGATGCTGCTGTCACCAGAAATTTCATCAGGTTCTGGTGAACTATTGTTACTTCTGCTGCGCTGTCTCGGCATGTCTAACTCTAAGACCTGCTATCTTCTTCTTTTTAAATGGAGGTTTTAATTTTAGTTTATCTTCTTTTTTAATATTATAGTCCAAAGTACCCTGTGTGTCTCTGGCATTTGTCCATTCGTTTTGTCTGTGTTCTGACCATCTTTCCCTCTCATATTTTTTTGATGTACCCTGAAAGGTACGAGACGTACGTGTATCGGTATCCTGATATCTGCCAGGTTTTCTTATATTATCACGATTCCACAGGTTGTATCTCCTTTCACCGAGCTCCTGTTGAGGACACCCACCCCTTCATTGTGATCTATTCTCTCTCTTCTTTTGTTTTTTATTATCCCATTCCTTCTTAGAAGAATCAGGTGCTTGCTTTGTGTTATCCTTTTCAGGACCACTCATGAGTGGAGGTTTTGTTCCTCTAGCTCCCAAACTACCTCTACCTAATTCCGTATATGTATCTTCGGTAATGTTAGGTAATTCAGGCTCCTTTTTTAAAGGAGTAAAATCCCTCAGGCGTTGGCGTATTGCCACTGCTACTGCCTCCCCTTTTATGTTTGCTGATATAATAGTCGATATCTGGGCACAAATTCCTAACAATTTCATCCATAAGTTCATAGCAGGTTCTGCTCCATACTCATTATGTATTTGTCTTAATACATCTGGTATTACTGATTTTGAAGGAATGCTGTGTGTTCTGGTATATATGGCAACACAAACTGTACCCCAAAAGGTACAATCCTCTATCTGGGGAGCTATCCCCATTGGCAAGCAGATTGTTAGCATTCTGTGTTTTTCTTGAGGGCTTGTGTGTGGAAACACTGCCTCTAACAGTGTTATTTTCTGAGCTATCCAGAATGGCATTTGGTCACGTTTGGTGGGCATTTTACCCGTACCTGCATGTAGCGTTTGTGGAGTTATTTTAGTTGCAGACCCCTGAATTTGTCCTGCTTGTGTAGCGGTCACGTTTGGTGGGCATTTTACCCGTAACTGCATGTAGCGTTTGTGGAGTTATTTTAGTTGCAGACCCCTGAATTTGTCCTGCTTGTGTAGCCCTTGTTGGCTGAAGTGTGAGTATTATCATGCACTGTGTCAGGTTTATTTTTTTTTTTTTATTGACATTCGTATATAACAAAAATTAGCATTTTAATATTCATTCATCAAAATTCATCAATAACATCAGATTAGAAGGACATATAATGTAACATAGAATACTGTGGCATCCTGGTTTATGACTTGCAATAGAGTCATGGGCTAGAATGCTGTTGTTGTTATATTCTATTCAGTTGGCCCAAGCTCTTAACTATTGTAGCTTTGTTTACTTTAAGTTTAATAAGTACCTACTTATCTTGATTACCCTCGTCTTTATTGAAGAAGAATTTAACACTGGCGACGAGGATGGGATACAAGCCCACGCATGCAAAGCACAATGGATTAGCAGATGGCAATATAAATTACAGGACTTTCACTTTAAAGTTGAGTACATTCCTGGTATCAGAAACGTATTAGCAGATTGTTTATCTTACTTACCCATTACAGATGATTGTGATTCATCTATTGTTGACGAGGGCATGGAGAGAGTTGTATCCATTTGCATGGTATCAAATGGATGCATCAAACGCGATGAATGGAAGAATGCTTGTGCAAATGATGATGAAATCCAAGAAGTCATCAAATATATTCAGAGACAATGGCCATTAAAAAAAATTGGGCATAGACTTATTATCTTACTTTTACGTAGCCAACGAATTATCAATCATAGATGATGTGTTATTTCGTGATATACAGTTAGTTGTACCCAAGGGTCTTCAAGAACAAGTACTGAATATGGCTCATGTAGGACATCCTGGCATGTCTAGCATGAAAAACAGATTATGATCTGCATTTTGGTGGCCTACCATTGACAGGTATATTGAATTTAGAGTTAGATCTTGTATTGAATGTGCTACAAGTGATAAATCCTAAAAGATTATCAGTTATGAGAAAGCTCCTATTTCCAGACCAGAAAATGTTTGGGAGAGATTATCTCTTGATATAGCTGGTCCGATATGTTTATTTAAAAGTCAAATGTTTGTAATTGTTCTGATTGATCAATTATCTCAGTGGCAAGAAATTAAATTAGCACATCACATTGATTTTCACACGATTATTATATTTTTGGATGATGTATTTGAAAAAGAAGGATTTCCCAAATGCTTAGTATTTGATAATGGTGTGCAGTTAAGGTAAACTGAGATGAGAACATATTTAGATAAACATGACATTTCTCATTTACGTACCTCTGTATATTATCCACAAAGCAATGGAATTGTTGAAAGGTGGATAAAAGTCCTCAAGGAATGTATACAGTTAGCCTTGGTCAATGGAAAAAATTGTGCCCAAGGCCTCAAGGATTTGGTATGGAATTATATAGTTACTCCTAGAAAAGCTGGGGATATGTCTCCATTTGAGAAAATGAGGGTAGAAAGGTTATATGTGATTTATATCAATCATAGATATGGGAGATGAGAAACAAACTTGATCAATCAAAAGTGTCTAGAGAATCTAATAATGTATGTAGGTGGTCATCCAATGAAAAATAACTATCATCTCATACATGTGAGTCTCAATTTAAAATAGGAGAATGGGTCCGAGTGAAAAAAGGAAGATTGATAAAGTCTGTGGAATCTAAGTTTTCCAATCCTATGAAGATTGTCAGAGTTGGTCACCAGGTTGTAGAATTAACCGATGGAAATGTGTGGAGCACGAGCAAAGTAATTAAAGTGCCTATGTGTTTGTGGCCAAATTTTAGTACATCTTCTGGAACAAGCAATGTTTTGACTAAACAACTAAACAATAATGTTTCAAGTAATACTGCCTCTTCAAGATTGAAATCCAAACCAGCCAGGTGTAAAGATTATGTCATGTCATGATACTTGATCCAAGGCATTAGTCAAGTTTGTGTTGAATGCATTATCCTTGTTGTACTCCATAAATATGTTTCACATTTGTAAATACTGTTAGATATCTTTTCATTTATTAATAATTTATTTGCCTATTATTTTCCTTCTCTGTAATGTTATCTTTTATGATAGTTTGTTTATTTGATGCAATTTCATTAACATTGTTAACTATAACATAGGTTAACGAAAGGGGATGTGTGGCATCTTGGTTTATGATGTGCAATGGAGTCATGGACTGGAAAGCTGTTGTTGTTATATTCTATTTTATGTCAGTTGGTCCAAGCTCTAAACTATTGTAGCCTCGTTCACTTCATACTTAATAAATACCAACTTATCTTGAGTACCCTCGTCTTTATTGAAGAAGAATTTAACAAATACCTAATCAGGAATTCAACAAGCTGACAAATCAAAAACGGCGTTTTAGATCCAACAAGATCAGACACATTTTGTCTGAAAACAAAGTCCATTGTCACATATTACTAACAATGTAAACAGATCCTTAGTTCTTACATTCCTAAAATATGAACCAAGTTAAAACATATTTAAAACATGTCGCTTGATCCTATATAGTGTACTAAGATCGCAAAAGCGATTCTAAACACCATATAGTGCAACTGCTTTTTTTCCCTCCTACAGATCATAAAAGTCGGAATACCATCAAGTAAAGCTCAAATGCCAATTCTGCAGATTAAGCATCATCATTAAAAAACTCAGCCCAAATCTTCTTGAACTTTTTGAGCCCGCCCGTTCGTACGACATATGCTCGTTCACTTCTTTTAACCCGTACCATTTTCCGAACCCATTCATGTTTTGATGGTATTAAATCCGATTGCCATCTTTGAAGTAGAAGTGATCTGCCAACAGCCATTCCTATATATAAAAGTTTAGGGGCCATATGTAGGTAATCTCTATTTACCGATTCTTAAATACCGAATTTTACTGATTCAGTATTTAAGAATCGGTAAATAGTATGTACCTAAAAATTCTGTAAATTTTACTGAATCGGTAATATTCGGTATTTAAGAATCAGTATTTACCGATTCGGTAATTTCCATTCATTCCTATGAGCCTGGAGGCCCACAGGAATTAATGGGAAGCCATTCTCGGTAATAGGGGGAACATATTCAAGGGTGGCAGGGTGTCACATTGACACCCTGTTGCACCCCTGAATCGTGCATGTGTGCACATGTGGCATACGTCTGCCATATGGCACTTTTAAAAAAGCACAAAATTGCTTTTTTAAAGGTTTTCGATATTTACCACCAACTTGTAGTTGGTGGTAAATAATGAATCCTTAAATCAAAAATGCACTCACTTGAGTGATCCCTACATAGGATTTTAGGATTCGGTATTTTAAGGAATCGGTAATTTACCGAATCCTTAAATTACCGAATCAGTAAATTACTGAATCCTAAAATCAAGCCACCTATATTAGAAAAAGCTAAATACCAGTCCGTAACGGCAAATGTACCGATTTTTAGCCGTTACCGACCGGTCTTAAGCTACCTACATATGGAACTAATTGTTTTGTCTGGTAGACTGAGGTCTGGATCATAACCAAGCACTAGCAACAGAGCATTGAGGCCACTTAATAATATGCATTCTGTTGCTAAATAATCAAAAATGTCGATCCAAAATTTCTGGATCAGAGGGCACTGTATTATTATATGCATCCAATTGGAAGAAGGGTGATTGTGGCACCGATAACACTGCCCTGATTGGTTTGGATAAGCCTTAGCTATAAAGCTAGGAGTTCTATACAGAAGCCACTTGCTGAAGAATAACATCCTCTGCCAATTAGCCCCTCTGACTGTGCTGAAATTTAATTTATTGATTGTAGACCAAACATTTGCATTAATTTCCAACTCCTCATACTTTTCCCATTTAATTATAGCCTTGGGTTCTAGATCTTTCCCTTTGATTGAGGCTAAACGTTTTTTTTCCATTCCCCAGGTTTCTTTAAAACCGTATCTTCTAATAAATCATGAACTAAACTTTTCTGGTTGATAATCTGGGCCACGTCCAAATTACTGAAAAACTTCCTAAGAGCATTATATGACCACAGGAGAAGAAAATCACGGGGAATTAATCGAGACATTTTGCTTATATTTAACCATCTATCATTCTGCAGGAAATCTGAATGTTTCCGGAACCCTGCCTTTGTCCAATTTTGAATGATTGTAGACAAATCTTTAATTCCTGAAGAGGCAAAACGACCTGCTATCAGAGTTAAACTATTAATTGCTGAAATAGAGTATCTTCTATAGAAAGCCTGACGTTTATGATAAAACCCATGTAAACACTTATAACATACTAATTTAAGAGATCTAAGAATTGATAGTGGGCAGTGGATCTGATTTTCTTTACAGATTAAATTGATTAAAAAATTTCCCAAAAATACCAAATGTACTTCCTGCTTAAATCTAGACATATATTGTGCAAAGTATGCATAATAATATTCCTTCAAATTAGGGAGAGCTAACCCGCCCTCTGCCCACTCCTCATATAAAGTGCTCAGTGCGATTCGGGGGACCTTCTTGCCCCAAAGAAATTATGTAAACTTAGACTCTAATTTACTAAAGAAGGAACTAACTAAAACACATGGAATTGCTGAAAAGAGAAAGTTCAAAAGTGGAAGCACTGACATTTTAATCAAAGCCACCCTGCCTATAGTAGATAATGGGAGAGAATGCCATCGGGTAAAAATATCTTGAACTTTTCTTAATAATGGAACAAAATTTAAATCATATAATTCGGAGATCAGTGGTGAGAAGTAAACCCCTAGATAACTCTTCGGATTGGTGTTTAAACATGAGATGATATCGGGGTGCAGATCCCTAGACGCCCTGCCACCGCAAAGTAATAATTCTGTTTTTTTATATACATTTTATACCCTCCAAATGCCTCATAACGTTCAAAAATCTGGAAGGCCTTTATCTGCACTTCCTTCTCTGGCTTTATAATAAGCATGATGTCATCCGAATATAATTTTATTTTGTTCAAATTTGGCAGCGGAGGACAGATATCCCTGTTATTCCTAATAGCTATCGCGAGGGGTTCAATAAAAAAGGCAAATAGCACCGGGGATAACGGACATCCCTGTCTGGTTCCCCTTTTAACTTTTACTTGGTGAGCCTTAGCAGCATTAATAATAATGTTGGCCTTGGCATTCAAGTATAACTTCTCAACCAGCCCGTAACTTTAGAGGGGATAACTAATATGCCCAGGATACAAAATAGAGATTCCCAGATCACCAAATCAAATACCTTTTCGGAAAATTATATCATTATATCTCCATTATACCATTATATCTCCTATTTCTCCCGGATCCTCAGAACGAGAACCGGAGATGGGGCATCTCAATGCTGATATTTGGATCTTTGCGGCCCGTTCCCTAGCCTGCCATGCCAAAAATCTCCCTGTGTAATTGCTTTCTTCATAAATCTTTTGCCTTTCCAGCTGGAAAAGGGTATCACTTTTAGCATAGTATAATTCAGACAAGTTCCGCTTAGCCCGCTCCCACTGACGTTTATTTAAGACTGAGGAATTAGAAAAAAATATATCCAGAGAACCTTGCACTTTTTGCTCTAGTACCCGCTTTTCTTCCTTCCTTTTCATTGAATTCTCTGCATCTTTACCTATTACTAGGCCTCGAAAGAAAGCTTTGTACGAATCCCATACCACGTGTAATGGTGCGAAACCATGGTTTCACTCAAAGAACTCTGAGATTTGTATTTTACTAGAAGACACCCAGTTTTCCTAAAGAAAATGTTGTCGATTTAACGACAACCTTTCTAAATACTGTACTGCCTTTACCCAATGCTAACACTAAAACCACCAGTGCATGGTCTGAAAACCCATTTTGGAGAATTTTCTGGTGTAGAAAGACAAAATTCCTGGAAATAAGAAAAAAATCAATGCGTGAAAAAGTGTGAAATCTCCCTGAGAAGCAGGTGTAAGTAATTTCCATACGAAATGCACTTCACCTAGGGTCACCAATATCAAGCATTGAACTATAGCAATGTACAGTTTCAAGAGTTTTTCGTTTTAACTGTTTTTTTTGTTAGATGAGGAATCGATCTTGGGGCTCATTAACAAATTAAAATCCCCCCCTCACAATCAAATCTACCGGGACTTGGATTAATGATTGAAAAAGTTCCTCATATGGGAAGGGATTGTCCTCTACTGGGGCATATAAACTAGCAAGTGTCAAAGGCTGATGATCTACATTACAGGTGACCCAGCACCATATACCACTTTGATCGCTCGTAAAATTAACCACCTCAGCCTGAAATTGTTTACTCAGAAAGATCGCCATCCCCCTATGGGCTGCTGAGGCTGAGGAAAACCCCCTATAGGCTGCCCAGGATCTAAATATTGCAAAATCTCAGATTTCCCCGGCTGGGATATGGGTCTCATGTAACAAAATGGCCGAGGGATTCTCTGTTTTAATCCAAGCCTCAATGGCCCGCATTTTCCTCTTGTTATTAAGACCATTCACGTTAAACGAAACCACTTTAGGTATTTCCTTATTTCCCATTACGTAGACAGAACACATTTCTGATTGTCCGCATTCTCAAAAGATATACCTTTTATAAACTCAGAAAAAAGCCTCCAACACAAAGCTAGCGGAGAGGACAGGCCCCCCTTTTTTTGCTTTCACATAACAATGAGCGGATGAATGTGAACTTGAAATATGGATTTCATTTTTTCCCCATGCTCCCTTTCCACCCCTGTGGCTTATTGTCGCCCAAGCAGATGACCGCCCCTGCTTGGAGCCAGACAACTTATCCCACCCACCCACACTACTACTGGCACAATGACTTGGTGCCTAGTGCAGATAACAGCCCTCCCCACCACCCTCCCCTACCCTTCCTGAACAAAAAAGCTATATTTTAACAGCATGAAAACATCTTGAAAAAGAGGAACAAGAATAAAGAAGCCAACCTAGAATACACAATAGTACTCCTCTGTGGACACGTGACTCTTTTGCTTTTCCTCCTCCAAAAAAAGGGGTTCCCCAAACCGCCTAGCTGACATCCACTTTAAAGCCATTAGGGTTTCGCCACAGAGATCTGTTGCAATAACTCCTGTGCATCTGGCACACTGCAGAAAATGTGGAATTTACCCTTAACTAACACCTTCAACTTACTCTGCTGAGCTATCATAGCTTGGGCCCCTTGTGTCTTAAACAAATGCAAAATTTTGAAAAAAACTTTCGGCCGTTTTGCTGCGGAGGCTGACATGTCTGAAAAGATACAACATAAAGGCACTTCTGCAGAGGAACACTGTCTTTGTTTAATGACTCTTACTAAGATCTGTTTCTTGACCCTAAAGTCCCCGAAGTTGACCAGGATAGTCCCTGGGAATTTAACATTAGGTGGGAGGTGTGCTGGAACATGATGGGTTCTCATTATAGTCAGATCCCCATCAAATTTTGGGATGACATTTTGCTTTATAAATGAGTCAATCCATTGCAGCATCTGCTGACCTTCAATGCCCACCGGGATGCCCAAGAGTCAAAGATTTGGGCGCCTGGAGTGGTTCTCTAACTCCTCCAATTTAAATTCCAGCGTAGTTATCTGGGACTGAAAGGTGGCAACTTTGAGTTTCATAGATGACACTTGATCCTCCAATTGGGAAATCCTAGTCTCGGCCTCTGAGAGCCGTACCAGGATCTGAGCCATGGTTTCCTCAATCTCTGTCAATCGGCCGTGGATTGCTGCGATCTCAGCAGATTGTGAGGTTTTTAACTCACAAATTCCTTCAAGAATTGAATGAAGAAGACTCTTCACATCTCATTGCATAGAAAAAGAGCTACTGCATAAGGAAGGATTAATCTGATTTACGTTAGGCCTGTCCTACACCTGGGACCCCTCTGAGTCAACCCGCACGGGATCCTTTGATAAAGTCAAAATGGACGCTTCAGGGGGCGCGAGCGTGGAGTGATTGATGGGCCCTACTCCAACTGATGGATTTAACATGCCTGAGGATGGAAGGGAGGGGAGGGACAGATGACTGCCAGTCTCGGAGATACAGGTTTCCGGGTCTGAATCCAAAGAATTATCTACGAATAGAAGGTCGTTCCCTTCCATCTCCTGCTCTACTTCCACCAAAGACCCGCCCTGTTTAGCCTTAAAAAAAATAGGGTACTTTCTAACTTCTGTAGAATCCCCCACTGTCCCGCCAGTTGTCAAAGTTACTTTAGTCAAAGCAGCCTTAAGGGTGCCATCTCACTAGGGCTAATGGAGGAACCCAGATCCGCCAGAATTGCTTTGCGGTGGTCTTGTTTAGTGGCCTCAGCACAGGCCATCTCTGCAACTTCAGATAAAAGAGGAAGGTCTTTTCTAAGTGCGGCTGCGTGGTTTGACCATGCCGCAGCTTGACCTACTCATTTTTTTGCTTTTTGACCCAGATTCGGAGACTCAGACTGCGCGATCCCTTTAGCTCCTTCATTAAGGTTTCGCATAATGTACTGCTCGCAAAGCCCCTCTGCCAGTCGCTGACCAAACTTGCTGCCAAATTTACTTAAGGGACTTTATGGGACCTTCTCAGCGACCCTCAATCAAGGTGAGTAAGGAGAAGAGCTTCACTTACCCACCTCTTAGTGAGAAATCTGGAGTCCCTGAAAAACGATCTCCAATCCTTGTGCCCAGGGTCTTGCAGCAGTCAACACCCATAAAATCAGACCAGAACCAAAAGACCCTATAGCAGGGAGAGTCTTTACCGCCAGTCAACCTCAGAGTCTTCACTTTTCAGCTACACCGCTGGCTTCACGTGGTGAACAGGACTAGGAGCCCAAAAATCTAAAAAAAAAAAAAAAGGGACGCCCATAGGGGAGAAAAATAAAGATCCTCTACTTTTCCAACAAAATCACAGGCATCCGGTTGCTGGGAGTCAGCCTGACTGCCAGGGAGTCAAAGAAGCCGGTTTCTAAAGCACCGCGGCTCGAGGGCATCGGCTTTGTCGGCGGCGGCAGCTTCGCGGCTCCTCTGCTGCTGCTGGCGTATGACGTCAAGGGAAAGGGGAAGTGAGGGGGAGTGGCTGCAGCTGCTCTCTCAGCTGCTCAGCATCACAGCCGTCTCCAACTGTGTCAGGTTTCTCAAAACAGTTTATGTGCTCCTGGTAGGTAAGCAGAACTTCAATGTCCTCGTATGGACAATATTCCTCCGGTGTTTCATCTTCAGTGTAAGAATGAAATGTATTTGTGCGTGCATCTGCTTGTGGGAATTTAACCCATGAATAGAATACCTCAGTACTCTATAATTTGTGTGCCTCAATCACAGATGTTCCTGTGCTACCCATAGCAGTGACTCCATAGTCCGCTAGTAATAAAGTAAGGGCATTTTGACATGTTCTGAAATGTTTATTTTGCCTTCTTGTTCTCCTTCCTCCACTGCGTTTGCACGTATGCTGGCGCAGGGATGTCTTCATCAGTCATTGTTGAAAGAGTTTCAAGGAAACTGAGATAAGGTTTTATGAACTATTTGTCCCTGAAAGCTTGAAAACACCTACTGCCAATACTTAGGATATGCCTAATCAGCTGCAGCTGATTTTTCCCTTCCCACTCCAGGACGTCTCTTTGAAAATGTGAGTAGGGGTCTCTGAGAAAATAACGACTGAACTACTTAGATTTGACTGTTAAATAAGTACCAAACCAATGTTGGCAGTGCCATCTTGTTTAGTTCCTATAGACCTATGTAGAATCTACGCGTCAACATAGACTGTGGAATTGGCGTCCAGAATGATTACACACACCCCCACCAGGTAAGTTGCCTGTATACCAGCTAGCTCAATGTGTCACTGTAAACTCCTCTTACCACAGAGGCACACGCAGCAGTCAGCACGAAAAGAGAGCTGAGAGTCACCCACAAAATGTATCCTGTGTAGATTCACAGTCGAAGAAACGAATGAGACACGTGCGGAATCCTCAGAATGGCGCGATTCGCAAAAACAAGATCCTCAAAAACTAAGCATTTGATATCTGCTGTTTTAAAAAATTAATTAAAAATGAACAAAATATTTTTTTTTAAAAAGAAGCATTTGCAATGCAATAGGTACGATTGAATTGCAAATGCTTAACCCCTTCGCTGCTATTGACGGCCAACGGCCGTCGCACGCACTACCTCAGTAGTGCTGCGAACGTCCATTGGCCGTTGCGGCCCCACCCACTGCGCTAAACCGCCGCTGGCGGTTAAGTTTAAAACTGAGCGCGGTGCCGCTTGAAGGACACAGTACTCGTTTTTTATTTTTACTTTAACACTGAGCGTGGTGTCCTTGAAGCGTGCGCTATGCTCAGTGTTACAGTTAAGAAATATATAAATAAAACCGAGTGCGGTGTCCTTGAAGCGGCGCTGCGCTCAGTTTTAAAGTAAAAAAAAAACAGAGGGCGGTGTCCCTGAAGTGGACGCTGCAAAAATATAAATAAATAAATAAGGTGAGCGCGGTGTCCCTAGCGGGTGCCGCACTGTGGAAAAGTAAATTTTGCCATGTTCTGTGTCCCTACGTGTTCCCCATCTTATGTTATGTGTGCATGATTAATATGCATATGTATCCCCCATGATCGATTAAAGACGCAATTACAGTTGTGTCCAACTCTAGTATGCCAGCTTCCAGTTCTCGTGAAAGCTACGTTGCCACGTTTCACAGTGTGCACGTTATTTCATTGAAAATCCCCGTTTCTAGGCCTCAAAAGGGCCCGGACTCAGATTCAGCTCCTGTCTCCTGAACCCTCGCTGAGGAGCGATACAGCCCCCACCTGTATCCCTGACCCTTCACTTACTTCCTGCCTCACAGTGCCCGGCTCGGCCTGGCTCTGCCTGCCAGTCTGCCAAGAGTATGTTATGATTCTAGTTATCAGTCCAGTCCTCCTTCCCTGCATTCCTAAGCTACTGAATCGCATCAATAGTTTCCGTCATGGTCTAGCCTTTACGTCTCCATGTAAGAGAAATACTGTATTAATGGTCATTTAATATTCCTCAACACGCACTACATGTAGAATTATGCATGCACCAGTCTTAGAGTCTGTTAGCCTTTACCCTGATAACTTTTGGATTCTATCAACATGTTCTCTAAACATCAGATATTAGATAGTGTTTAGGTACATGTCGCTCTGACTCTCCAGACTTCAGTCTCTTCTTCTAGCACAGAAGTCATAGCCCCCAGCTTCTCCCTAGTAACACGTCATCGTCAGTTTGCGCGCACCACTAGGTTAGAGGTCCCGACTCCTTAGGTAGCCCCCTCCATGTTTCCGCCCCATTTATGACATATTCTGTTACGTTTACATCACATGTCTATGTACACGCCTCTTGTTACACCTACTTTCACCCTTATCTTTCGCGACTGTTACAAGCCCCACCCACTGCTACGCCTACTGTATGTACTGTAATGCAATTGTTTTAACTATATATACTTGTGTACTGTTATTAAAAGCTAGCGCGCTCATTCCAGATCCTGCCCGACAGCTGTCGGGGCCCCCCTGCTAGCTAGCTGCCATCCTATTCCTGTGCAGGTTGTCCTGTTCCTGTCCTTTATGCTGTATTAAACCTGCAAACTCCTACTACCTCGAATCTTGACTCTTATTTATTGAGCTATCTGTTATTATATATCCAGTCAAAAATAGAGGTATTATTTATTTATTTACCACATAATGGCGCCCGAATAGGGACTTGCCCTTTCCCCACGCGCCGGTGAAGCCACGCAAGCCCCCTGATCCTCTGCAGCCGTGACGGAACCATACCGTGCACGTGCAGATATTTCTGCTTCAAGTATCCCTCAGGCCCACGGAGGAGACGGAGGTTGCGGTCCAGCATCCAGACGAGGCGGTGGAGGAACGTAGCGAGTCCCGACCAGAGCCCAAGCCGAGAGTCCAAGGTCCGAGGTATCCGGAGGCCCACCCGTAACAGAAGTCCGAAGTCCGTCCGGCGTCGTAGCAGTCCAGTCCAGTCCGAGGCCTTCCGTTCTTGCTGCCCGGTGAGTACCGTTGCTGGGGTAGTATCTAGACAGGGTCAATTAATTTGTCTCTGGTCCGTGGGTTTGGGGTACACAGATCCAACACGAAGTGTCCATTTAGGTGGATGCGGGTCCTGACGTGTCTCTTTATGAGACCGGTAAGTTTCGTACTGTTTTAGCAGTGCATCTAGTTTCTGTTCTAGTCCGTTCTGTTCTCGAGAAATTCATGTATTCCGTTTTCAGTATTCCAGGTAGTATTTTGTCAGAACCGTTATTTTAAATGTCATTCATGTATTTCAATGTCGTGGTATGATAGTGGTGTAATTATCGTGTTCATTGTGTATTGTATTGTGTCTAGACTCCAGCCCAGTCATGCCTTTGTTTTCCAAACTACGTCAGTTAAGAACTAGAAAGGGTCTGTTAGAAGAAGCAGTTCCTGTCCCGCCTAGGGACAGTCCAGGTCATTTTATGTATCAGAAGCATGGCATAAGTGCCATATTATATCTAGATTTATGGGTGGAGTACACCAAACAGTTAGAAGAAAAGTATAGATGGCCCGTATCGGGTACATGGGATGCCGAGTGCATCATGCGAGTAGAGGAAGTATTATGGAAAAAGAAAGCCAGACAGTCCCAGAAAGATGCCATCGAGTTATGGCGCAAAGAATCTCATAAAAGAACCGAAAAAGAAATCAGAAAGTCAGAATTAAGTAGAGAATCCTTAGAAAGAGCCCAAGAAAGGGAATTAATCGAAATAGGTGAACGAGTTAAAACCGAACAGTCAGACAGACAGAGAAATGCCCTCATTAAGGGTATGTATCCTCTTCTTGCCGAGGGCTTGCCAAAAGCAACCCCAGAGGCATCCAGTAATTTTCCGCCACCTTTAGTTCCGACCAAGCTACGTCACAAACCGACCGCAGCTGATATTTTTATCTCGTCCTATTTGGACGACACAGTCCCAGAATATGCAAATCCTGTTCCACCAGCTCCTGTAAATAATGTAATTCATGGTCTTCCAGCCACCGGGGCACCTGTTGCAGTACCTGTTACGGTACCCCCGGTCCAGCCCGTAGTACAAATTCCAGCCACATCAGTCACTCTGCCAGCACGAAGAGTATCAGTCGACGATTCCAGTATAGGGGCCGCGGGAGGAGGTCCTCCTGGTACCCCGCCGCCAAGTAGACGTTTAGGAGCAGTCGAGTTACATGAACGTGCGTTACAGCGTACGCCTAAATATAAGTCCATTGCAGAAATCAGGCGACTTCTTACTGAATGCTGTTATGATCCAGTCCCAGGCGAGGATAGTATGGTTATATATTCCGTACGTATAAGGCAGGTGTCCGAGTATTTGGTCACCCTACCGAATATGAAAGAAGATCTAGACAGAATGTATCGTTTCATTCGTACAGGACAAGATCCAGAAAGTATTGCTGAAGTCATGTCTCTCAGGAAATCCGAGATCCAGTTTATGCTATTAAAGTTTCTGATCAATTGTTTAATACGGGAACAAGATTCCCCGACTAAAGATCCGACCGAAATGAAAGTTCTGACAAGGTGGAGTGATAATATAGCCGAGGGTAAGCACAAGACACTCAATAGTATAGAGAATATGTACAAGAAAATACGTAAAGAAATAATAAGGTTACACGAACAACGCAAAGAAGCACAAGTAAGCGAGAAAGAAAATGACTCTTCTACTGAAGAGGTAGGGGATGAGAATACCGCCAGAATAGCGTATGTAGGTAAATCTAGATTTCCAGACCGACACTTACGCCTAGAACACAAGAAAGTCTTTCATCTTCCAGCACCGGAACAAGGCTCTCTAGAACAGGTATTTCAAGCTACCGATCAAATCCTGAAATCACGAATCGGTTATAGTGAATTAAGTACCATGCATGAACAAGAACTAGCCCGATCAGCAGTCCGATGGATTACTGATTCTACCACTTTTCCAGACGAAATAGTGGCACAAATGTTTCTGAAATTGCCCCCAGCCGAGCAGCGACTGGTGGGTATGTATATGATCCAGCACCTCATTACACTGTATGAGGGTCAACATTCTGATCCAGGCCCGTTACATGATGTCTTGAATGAGTTACTCCAGTATAGATGGAAAGGTTTAGGTACCGATTTAATTAGTGTCATTCTAGAACAGCGCCACAAATATAGTATGTTTCTGAACCCGCATTTTGTTCATGTCTCACCTCCAGAAAGTAAACCGTTTTACATAGACAGACAGCATCCGTTACGAGAAGTACACCCAGTTAGGACAGCAGATGGTGAAATGCAACGAGTATTTGTTTACACCCCAGTTACAAAAATGGAACTCTTAGAGATGAAGAAATTAATTCCCTGTCACGACAAAGATCCAGCAGGGTTCCACCGAGAATTAAAAGACATGCTCCGTATGGGAGAATACACGTATCCAGATATTATTAAAATGTTAAAAGTCCTGTTGCCCGCAGGGATATACGAGAAACTCAAGGAAAAAGATTGGGAGGTGGGAGAGAAAAAGATCGATTGGACAGCTCTAGAAGCTGAAGATAAGATACGAGTACCAGGTACCGGTCTTGGAGACAAATGTAAAGAATTACCAGAATTATTAATACAAGTTTTACCTAGATTATTAGCCACTAAAAAGGAAGACTGGGATGCGATCTCAGCCTGTAAACAGAAACAAGACGAAGACACTAGTGATTTTTATTCTAGATTCGAGAAATGTTTTATAATAAACAGTGGTTTAAAGACGAGTAGCGAGTCATACCCTCATCTTTTTGTTACTAAACTAGTCGAGAATTCAAGTCCACAAGTTAAGAATCGAGTTTTGAAAGTCGAGAGTACCTGGCAAGCTAATACTCCGTCCCAAATGTTACAGATGCTCCAGTACCACCAGAATAGAATCAGAGAAGAGCAAGAACACGAGAGAAGACGTATGAAAGACACGAAAATGAAAGTACTAGTTGCACAATCTGTTCCTCAAAACAGTCAGAAGAGGGGTCCGAATCAAGCCAGTCATCCTGCAGCTCCCGTTAAAGGGACATGCAATTATTGTAAACAGCCAGGTCATTTTATAAACGAGTGTGCAGTTCTGAAACACAATATAGCCACTGGTAAAACTAAAGAAAGACCACGTCCACCTAGACAAGAACAAGTTTCACAGACTTCTCAGCCACAGAATGCACAACAGACAGTTCCAGCACCGCAGCCTATTGCTGCAACACAGCATGTTACACAGCAGATGTACCAGTATGCTCAGACAGAGTATCCAGAGTATCAAGCGTATTCATGAAACAGCCTGGAGAGGGAGGTAGGCCTGCCTCTCATCGAGATTCCTGTAGATCAAGAAGGTCCCTATGTTCACAGTCAAGTATTAGGGAAAGACAGAAAGTTTCTGATTGATACAGGGGCAAGTAGGACGACTATAAGTCACGACGAGGTTCCAGGGGCTCCGCTCTCAGGCTCTAGAAATGTTTCCCTTGGATTTTCAGGAAAGCCTATTGTAAACAAGATTTCTAAACCAGTTACTCTAGAAGTAGGTCCATTGTCCCGAACTACTGACCTATTGCTTACGAAGTCATGTCCAGAAAATTTGTTAGGTATTAAGACACTGAAAGAATTAGGTGCAGTTATTTGCTGTTCCCCAGAGGGAATACGTTTGTTTTTACGTGACTTCAAGGGTCACTATGTATTACGAGATTTTGATCCGAGATTGTCAAATGTCCCGCAGCATCTATGGGCGCAAGGTCCAACTGATGTAGGTTTCATGCAAATCACACCCCATCGTGTGACTCTCAAGCAAGGTGCAGTGTTACCACGAATCAGACAGTACAGATTGCCACCTGAGGCTGTAGCAGCCTTATCCAAAATTATTGACGAGCTCATGGCTCAAGGAGTAGTTGTAGAAACTGACTCCAATGTATGTAATTCTCCGATCATTCCAGTCATGAAACTTACTGATCCAAATGCACCCCCAGTATATCGATTAGTGATTGACCTTCGAGAACTCAATAAATGTATTATCCCCCAGTACCCAGTTGTTCCAGATATTTCATCCCTATTGACAGCCATCGATTCTGAGGCAATATTCTTTACCGTAATCGACCTCAAGAATGCATTTTTCAGTGTCCCCATTCATCCAGACAGCCAGTACCTTTTCGGTTTTTGTTTAAATGGAAGGAGCTATAAATTTACGCGAGCTCCTCAAGGTTTCACAGAAAGTCCTAGCATTTACAGTCAAGCACTCAAGAGACAACTAGACAACATTCACATGCCAACTGACACTGCCCTGCTCCAGTATGTCGATGATCTACTGATCACAGCCCGTTCTGAACATGCTTGCGAGCGAGCATCACTTACAGTTCTGTATTTCCTAGCCGAGATGGGGCACAAGGTGTCCCCTTCAAAGCTCCAATTCTGTGTCCAGCAAGTGATCTACTTAGGCCACTTACTGTCCAAGTGGGGTAGGCAGTTGACACCCGATCGCATCCAGTTAATAGCGAGTCTTCCTCAGCCCAAGACACAGAAGGAGGTACGTGCTTTTATCGGCCTTACTTCTTATTGCAGACAATGGATTCCTCAGTATGCATTTCTAGCCAAACCACTGATACAGTTAACGACACAGGAGGCAGCCGTATCGACTGTCCTCCCTTGGACATCTGAACATACACTTAGTTTCAATGAGTTAAAGAAAGCTTTATGCCAAGCTCCTGTTCTAGCTACACCGAACTACAGTAAGCCTTTTATACTTTTTGTCACAGAACGTGATGGTACAGCATTATCTGTTCTCACACAAGATCAAGCCGGACAATACAAGCCCTGTGCTTATTTTTCGAGCACACTAGATCCAGTAGCCCAGGCTCTGCCTGCGTGCCTCAAGTCAGTTGCAGCCACAGCACTAGCTATCAGACAAAGTGATTCCATAGTATTAGGACACTCTTTGACAGTACAAGTCCCACACTCTGTGGAAGTTCTTTTAAACCGAACACAGACTCAGCACTTGACAATTGCCCGTTTGACAGGTTATGAACTGACACTGTTCCAGCCACACATAGAAATCAGACGCTGCAACGTTCTAAATCCTGCTACACTGTTACCGTCAGTTACTTCAAATCCTGCCACACATGATTGTGTGGAAGTAGTTAGCACTATGACAAAGCCAAGACAAGATCTGACAGATATTCCATTACCAGATCCCGACCTGACACTTTATGTGGATGGTTCATGTATGAGAACTAGTACAGGAGAACTAGTAGCCGCGTATGCAGTGACTACTGACACTGAAGTTATTGAAACACACCGTATTGACACCTTGTCCGCTCAAGCAGCAGAGCTAGTTGCTCTGACACAAGCCTGCATACATGACAAGAACCTGAAAGTTAATATTTACACAGATTCACGCTACGCATTCGGAGTTGTACACGACTTCGGAGTGCTCTGGCAGGAGAGAGGTTTCATGACTTCTCATGGAACCAAGATTCAGCATGGTTTCCTTATTCAAGCTCTGTTAGATGCAATACATTTACCGGCATCTATCGCTATCATGAAATGCAAAGCACATACGAAAGTTACAGACATTATTTCCCAAGGTAATGATCTAGCAGATCGAACAGCCAAGCTTACAGCACAGACACCAGACACACCAGTTAACAAGACACCGACATTCACTCCAGAACAGACTACTTGTATGACAGTTAAGGACCCTACACAAGATGTCATAGACATACAGTTACATGCTACTCCTGAAGAAATCAAGAAATGGTCCGAACAAGGAGGGGTCCAGACAGATCAGGGATGGTTGACGAAGGGAAAAGCCACATGGTTTCTCCCCGACTCAATGGTTCAAGTCATTATCAATACCGCACATAGTCCTGCACACTTAGGAGAAAAAGCCATGTTAGACAGTATCCAGAACATTTGGTTTAACAAGCATTTACGAGCTGCAGCCAAGCAGAAAGTCCGTACCTGTATGATATGTTGCCAGTTCAATCCAGGTAAAAGTGTCCCGGTGGAACAAGGTGGATTCCAGCCCCCTGACCACCCTTTTGAAGTCCTCCAGATGGATTATATTCAGATGGAGCGATGTCGAGGTTTCAAGTATGTCCTTGTAGTTGTATGCGCTTTGTCCAGGTGGACAGAAGCATATCCAGTCCCAGATTACACAGCCGCGACCACTGCCAAGCAGTTGGTTAGTGAATTCTTCCCCCGCTATGGACTCCCTAGGGTCGTGTATTCTGATAACGGCCAGCCATTCTCATCTGAACTCATGAAACATGTTTCCTTTTGTTAGGGTACCAGTGGAAGTTCCATTGTGTACGCCATCCAGAAGCAGCCGGTCTCGTAGAGAGACATAATCAAACCTTGAAAATACGTATTGCTAAAATCTGTCAAGAAAAAGGTGTAGACTAGTTAGTTGCCCTGCCAGTCGCTCTGTTCTATATGCGCATGGTCGCACATTCCAGATCAGGTCTGTCCCCTTATGAGGTCGTATTCGGCCGCCCCCCGAATATGTGGGGTACACCTAGACCCCGAAGTATTACAGATGTTTCCCGTAATATGCTGACAGATTACCTAGCTTCCTTGATGTCTGCCCTACACTCTTGTCGTTCACAGGTTGCCGCCGCATTTCCAGACAATACCGAGGTGAAACCGCATGAAATCATTCCAGGAAGCTTGGTTCTCGTCCGGAATTTTGATCGTTCAAGTCCGCTGGAGCCTCGCTGGAAGGAGCCGAAGTTAGTCCTTTTGGCCACCCGTACTGCCGTCAAGTTGGAAGGCAGGAAGGGGTGGGTGCATCTGTCACACGTCAAGAAATTTCACGGACTCCGACTACAAACTGTTTCCAAGAACTTTTCCAAGGATTGTCAAGATTTTAAAGACTGCCAAGATACTATTCTTAAGGACTGTCCCGCAAATGACATTGATACCAAGCCTCCCCTGTTAGAGAAAACTCCGCAGCAGGAGTATAAAAGTAAGCTCCGGTCTAGTAAAATAAGTCAGCCAGTTTAATTGTCTAAGTCCTCCCCTAGGTGAAACGGTTAGACAGGTATCTGACATGTATGAAATAGACCCCCATAGTGAAAGAGTTAGTCAAAACTCAATCCGATGTATCGTTTTTCTAAGTTTTATATTGTTTCTCAGCTTAATGGTTACCTGCACGAGTTATGCATTTCATTTATGTTTTCCAATTTCTCATGTAAATAAGTTTTCTAATGCTACAGTAGAGCACACGTTTAGTGATCTGCCTCCTCATGAACTATCTTATCGTCTTGCTATGCGCAACAATTCATTCATCCGTATGTTACATTATTCACACCAGACCAGCAATGCCACTAATTGTTGGGTGTGTGGTCGACTCCCCCCTTTCCAGACACCGAAGGGAGTTCTGCCACTGTTTCCTTATCCGTTCTCACATAACGGTTCATGTGGAGCCTGGTCCATGTTAACGTCATCCTCAACTGATATGTCCTTTCTGAACAGTGCATGTTTTCCAGACAAGCAAGGTCTTCCCCACAGAACAGGGTTAGATCTAGAAAATGAAATTTATAATTTGGGTAATTATTCTTCGAATTTCATGGTCCTGAATGTTCAGTCTGATCCTACTCCAGACTTACCTGCTATTTCAGTACTACCAGTCAAAGGCGAATTATGTGTCAGAAATAATGGTTCCGTACATGTAGGACATAGTGATTGTACTACTATTGTCGAGTATAGTGACAGTGGGAAATCTATTTTCAAAGCTTCACGTCATTCATATTTTGTTTGTGGTCAGACCGCATATGTTCGTCTGCCCCTCGATTGGGAGGGAACCTGTTACATTGCCTTCCTACTGCCACCAGTTTTCCTAGCCCCATCTGATTATCATAGAAACACACATCTAGTACACATTAGACATAGAAGGGAGATCGAGTCCCCAATTGTCGATCAAACTGAAACTGCTCTAGAACAGTATACAGATTTCAATAAATGATTCTTTTTCTTTATAGGACCTGTCCAGAATAGTAAGTTAATACGTAGATTAACCAGAACCCTTGAAGCAGTAGTGAATGAGACTGCTTCTGCTCTAGGTAACTTAACCGAAGAGCAATCTGCTATGAGATTTGTCGTGCTCCAGAATCGTCTCGTTCTTGACGTCATACTGGCCGATAGAGGAGGAGCATGTAGAGTCATCGGATCTAGTTGCTGCATTTTCATTCCTAATAAAGCGCCGTCTGTTTATTCAGCTATAACCAGACTTCATAAAATTGCCCATCAGTTACACCAGAATCCAGGCACCTGGACATGGTCCGGTTGGTTTTGGAGTATAATTTCTGCCTGGGGATGGAAAGTATTGTCATTTCTAGGTATTGCAGTAGCGATCATATTCAGTTGCTGCCTCTGTATACAATGTGGCCCTGCGATTTGCGGCATTTGTGCTACCTCTTGTATTCCTAGTCCCAAGTCCAGTCCTAAATCCCGTTCCAAGAAAATTCGGGACGAGCAAATGATACTGTATGAAATGATAGACGGTATCATGAATATTGATGTTTCCTGATGGAAACGTAGTGACAAGGAGGGAATGTGGAAAAGTAAATTTTGCCATGTTCTGTGTCCCTACGTGTTCCCCATCTTATGTTATGTGTGCATGATTAATATGCATATGTATCCCCCATGATCGATTAAAGACGCAATTACAGTTGTGTCCAACTCTAGTATGCCAGCTTCCAGTTCTCGTGAAAGCTACGTTGCCACGTTTCACAGTGTGCACGTTATTTCATTGAAAATCCCCGTTTCTAGGCCTCAAAAGGGCCCGGACTCAGATTCAGCTCCTGTCTCCTGAACCCTCGCTGAGGAGCGATACAGCCCCCACCTGTATCCCTGACCCTTCACTTACTTCCTGCCTCACAGTGCCCGGCTCGGCCTGGCTCTGCCTGCCAGTCTGCCAAGAGTATGTTATGATTCTAGTTATCAGTCCAGCCCTCCTTCCCTGCATTCCTAAGCTACTGAATCGCATCAATAGTTTCAGTCATGGTCTAGCCTTTACGTCTCCATGTAAGAGAAATACTGTATTAATGGTCATTTAATATTCCTCAACACGCACTACATGTAGAATTATGCATGCACCAGTCTTAGAGTCTGTTAGCCTTTACCCTGATAACTTTTGGATTCTATCAACATGTTCTCTAAACATCAGATATTAGATAGTGTTTAGGTACATGTCGCTCTGACTCTCCAGACTTCAGTCTCTTCTTCTAGCACAGAAGTCATAGCCCCCAGCTTCTCCCTAGTAACACGTCATCGTCAGTTTGCGCGCACCACTAGGTTAGAGGTCCCGACTCCTTAGGTAGCCCCCTCCATGTTTCCGCCCCATTTATGACATATTCTGTTACGTTTACATCACATGTCTATGTACACGCCTCTTGTTACACCTACTTTCACCCTTATCTTTCGCGACTGTTACAAGCCCCACCCACTGCTACGCCTACTGTATGTACTGTAATGCAATTGTTTTAACTATATATACTTGTGTACTGTTATTAAAAGCTAGCGCGCTCATTCCAGATCCTGCCCGACAGCTGTCGGGGCCCCCCTGCTAGCTAGCTGCCATCCTATTCCTGTGCAGGTTGTCCTGTTCCTGTCCTTTATGCTGTATTAAACCTGCAAACTCCTACTACCTCGAATCTTGACTCTTATTTATTGAGCTATCTGTTATTATATATCCAGTCAAAAATAGAGGTATTATTTATTTATTTACCACACACTCATTACAGTAATGAAAAAAACCAAATAATTTAGAGCATCGGGCTTCCCAGCCGGAATGATAAAAAGAAAGTGCTCAACCACTAATTAAAGGAGACAGTATCACGCTGCAAGTAAAGGATCCAGTTCGGATGGGCAGGGCCATAAGGAGACAGGGCGGTAACAAGGAGGGACTAAAGAGCCTCCTTCACAAAGAAAGCCAGTGTTTGGCCTGAACTATAAAAGGAGTAAAGTCCACATTTGTAAAGCGCACAATCACCCGTAAGGGTCTCTAGGCGCTGGGGGGCCGTCGGGAAGATTAAGCGAGCTATTGCCCAGAGTCACATGGTGCTGGGCTGACCTGCCGCCGGAGCCGGGGATCGAACCGTGGTCCCCAGATTCCAGCGTCAGTCGCCCTGGCCGCGGCGCCACACCTCTTCCGCCTATGATGCAAACTAATGGGGAGAAGGCCGGGGTTTCAAGTTCCCTTCTGAAATCGCATCGATGACAATAAGCCACGCAGAGTGATCCGCGCATGTGCAATGCAGCGCCAGGCGAGACCTAAAAAGGGTTGGCAAGAATTAATGAAACACAAATATAATAAATTTAACTGAGATATTTCAGACTTTTTATATTCAGCATTTTGGCTGCTCAGATATAAACAAAACCTCTCTTAAGGAGATATTAAATAGATCAACTATTTGTCAGTCGGTTGGACAAGGCGGCTCTTGCGGTGAAAAAGCATGTCTGATCGATCATCAATTCATTTAACAAGGTAGATCCTCAGCCATATGCATTGATACACCTCCAAATATTCATTCGGGATCAATTTCTCAGGCTAAGATTTGGTAGATATGCAACAGAGGATGGACACATGGTATGCATGTGTCCATGTTTACCAAAAGAGCGGCAAGGCCTGTTGAAACCTGCTTTTAGTCTGGGTGCCCCGGAAGTATTTTCCAGTCGACCCCAGCTGAGTTGTCCCTCTTCTAGCTCGGGAGTTCCGGAAGCTCCTTCTAGTCGACCCTTGTGGAGCTGTTCCCCTCTCAGTTTGAGTGTTTCGGATGAATCTCCTAGTCAATCCCAGCTGAGTTGTTTCCCTCTCAGGCTGGATACTCTGGAGGAATCCTCTAGTCGACACCAGCTGAGTTGCCCCCCTCTCAGTCTGGGAGCTCCGGATTAATCTTCCAGTTGACCCCAGCTGAGGTGTTCTTCTCTCAGTCTGGGAGCTCCGGTTGAATCTTCCAGTCTACCCCAGCTGAGGTGTTCTTCTCTCAGTCCGGGAGCTCCAGATGAATCTTCCAGTCGACCCCAGCTCAGTAATTTCTCTTTCCCTTCCTTTGATGATTTCTGCAAACTAGTGGAAACTGTGTCATCAGGCTCTCCGCTGGATCCACTCCCGCACAAATTCTGGAAATTGTTCCAGAAAGAACTTTTTTATCCACTATATTCCATCTGTCATCAGTCGTTTGCCACCGCAACTGCCCCGGAGAGCTGGAAGTTGGCAGTGGTTTCACCCGTCCTGAAGAAACCCACACTCGACCCTTCCTGCTTGTCAAATTACAGACCCATTTCCTTGCTCCCTTTTCCGGTTAAGATCATGGAGAAGCTGGTTACCCGATCTCTATCCAGATTCCTAGAGGATAACACCTGGTTGGATGTGGCCCAGTTTGGCTTCCGGACACCTCACGGGACGGAGTCTGCGCTGGTGGCTGTGTTGGACAATCTTCGTTCGCGGGTCGACACTGGTCGGGCAGCCTTTTTAGTGCTGCTCGACATGTCGGCCGCGTTCAACACGGTCAGCCACTCCATCCTTGTTGAGCGACTGGAGGAGATCGGAGTCAGGGGTTTGGCAAGGGACTGGTTAGTCTCGTACCTTAACAACAGGCAGCAGGTGGTGGCATTGCCGCCTTTTAGGTCGGATGTGCGGAGAGTTGGACAGGGGGTGCCCCAGGGCTCAGCCATCAGCCCTATATTATTCAATCTGTACCTCCGCCCTCTGATCCAATTGATAAGCTTCTTTGGTATCTCGGTGTTTAATTACGACGACGATACCCAATTGGTCTTTTCTTTGGAGGGTAAGGACGCTGTCTCCTTGGAGACTTTTCACCGCTGCATGTCAGCTACAGTGGATTGGCTACGCTCCAACTCACTCCAGTTTAATGGGTCAAAAACGGAGGTGCTGCATTGTTCTAATGATCGGGTTCCGCGTCCTTTGCCAGATGATTTCTGGCATCCCTCCTTTCCTGGGGCAGTGACTGCAGCGGAATCTGCTCGCAATCTAGGGGTCATGTTTGGCCCCAACCTACAATTGGACATTTTTGTTATTAGAACCGTAGCTACTTGCATGATGCTGCTGCGGATGTTACGTAAAGTTCTTCCACTGCTCCCAGCGCAGGCCAGGCCTGAGGTAGTGCGGGGCATCATTCTAAGCAGGTTGGATTACTGCAACGCACTGCTCCTGGAGGCGCCTGGTACGCTGGTGGGCAAGCAGCAGCGGGTACAAAATATGGCAGCCAAGTTGGCACTGTCTCGTTCGCGCGCTGCCTCTTCTTCTATGGCACTCTCGGACTTACATTGCTGCCGGTCCATCAACGAATCCTTTTTAAAGCATCTTGCCTGGTTTTCAGAGCGTTGCCTGGACAGGGTCCAGTTTTGCTACAGAATCTATTCTCATGGTATTCAACTTCCCGGAGACTACGTTCTTCCTCGACGGTTCCCAGAGTTCAGAGGGTAAGGATGGGTGGGCGGTCGTTCAGTTTTGCGACGGCTAGACTATGGAATTCTCTCCCGATATCGTTGAGGAGTCAGGGAGATTTTCTATCCTTTAAGAGAGGTCTGAAGACCCACCTGTTTCCTAAGGCAGTGTGATTTTGTATTGGTGGTTTCGGCTTGCTGAATCAAAGCACCAGGATCCCCTTTGAGTGACAGTACAGCGCTATACAAATATGCCAATACATACATACATACATTTTATTAACGAGGGGGTGAGGACCTGCTGTCAAGCCATAATATGTTTTCTTCAGTCAGCTCCTGTTACCACCCAATTTTTTACGTTTATTCACATATTAGATAGCATGCTCAGGGGCTCATAACCCCCATAGCAATACTCGCATGTAGGCACTTTAGTCACACACGTCCATCATAGATAATATAGGCATTTTACAGCTCAGCACCCTCTTCACACCAGATTGAGCTAGAGTGCTGTATAGTGTGGTTTGATCTGAAGCAATTTTAAGAACATTCATGTTTATTATATTATACTTTAAAAAAAATTATTAGGTCTGTAAATTGGATTGTAAAGATGTGAACATGCAATACCAATGCACTAATTGGCATGCTATCATTTGGAATTTAATATAAAACTTTACTTTGATGTGTATATACAGTCTCAATGTTCCCAGTACGGCATGTTCACCCTCAGAGCATCATAACATTTGTAGCAAAACCACTGTGAGTTTTATAGAATTTTCACCAGACCAGCCCCGCCCCCACAACAAACACCAACCCTTCTTTCAAGGTTCAAGGTTTTTTATTTGATTTGATTTAGACCTCTACTGAGGTCAACAAATACAAAACACATACGTTTAAAACAGTTATCATAATACAGCTTTAAAACACCTTTAAAAAACTCTTTAAAATTTTGTACAAATTGTGACAGACAAATTCATCAGGTGGCGATTTGCATAACATAATTAGACCTTGTGCAGAAGAGATATTATATTGAAAACAAATGGGCTTTATATACAGACGCCGTATCTCTACCAGAATCAGAGTAACAATACATGAGGTAGAACTTACACTCCTCTATTGCATAAATCACAGATTCCTGTTATGTTTTCTGGATAATTCCATTTGGATGTATATACTTTTAGTGGGAGGATTCCTAACTGCAATAAAAGGATACAGCGTCGGACCCTGTGTTCTAGTAAAAAGTGTATGTATCGCTCTGGAGATTTATAGTCTATGTTTTTTACATATTGTGCATAATGTTTTTATTGGGAACAATGTTCTACATCAAGATTGTAGCTTATTCATAGTTTCAGATTCTTTAAAAAAAGCTTCAAATGTGCTGGTGTCCAGGATTTTAAAAGTGCCACTGTGCAACAAGACAAATTAAGAGCTAACTAAGATTCTTATTAAAAGTGTACTGTGATGACTCTTCTCTAAACGTCTCCACCAAATGTTCTTTCCGCCCAGGGCGCTGTCCCGGTCGAACCGATATAGGGTCGGCCCTTGGTGTGAGGAGGCGGTACTCACACATGCACCAGATCTCAGGTCTTTCCCTGGACACACACATGTGATGAAGGGCAGATTTCCTGTGTGGGATAACGTTGCAATACCTGCTCATCATTGGAGGCCCCACTGAGGTATGATTGTGTCATACCGTGATTCCACAGCTGCTCTGGGTGACCAACTGTCCGTAAATTTCACGGACCGTCCGTAATTTGGACCTAACGTCTGTTGTCCGTGAGGATCTCTTTTATGGACGCCTTTTGTCTGTAATTTTGGCACTTGCAGGGAACAGAGCTGTTCCCCTGCAAAAGGCCTCAGTTCCCTGATGAGGCCGCCTCGCACTCCTCTGTGGTCAAGAGCGGCCCCACCCCACCCATTGTCCTTCTGTATATGGCTGATTGCCACATACAGTATGACAATGGGCCAGTCTGGTCTGTTACAGCACGTGGTGGCCTCCTCCTGCCAGGGTCTAGGGCAGGGCATTCTGTTAGGGTTAGATGGAAGAAATGTACAAAACAAATGTATACAAACGCCCATGCAGCTATGTGCCAGTTACTGAAAAGAAGCTAAAAAGAAGAGGTTATAGTTCTTAAACAGTCTCATCAATTGAGCTGAAGCATTTTTAATATTATATACAACTAATCCATAGTTGCTGCTTTTTTATTTATTTATGCAACTAGCATCCATTGACAAAAGCAATAGTCATGGCTTGTTGTAGGTCTAATGTTACTGGATGCAATGACAGAACAAGCAAAATACCAGTCGGGCGGCACATTATGCTCAGCACATATTTTTAGCTTAGGTGTTTTAAGCCACGCCCGTAGTTACATCAGACACGCCCCTTGAAAAGACCCCCAGTTTTTTTATCCCACTTAAAACCCTGGAACCAACACCATGTCACAGTCACTTCACGTCCTGGCACTAGGGTCTAGATAGTGCTATATAACCTTTGCAAATCAAATAAACTAAAAACTGTTTTTTTCCTGAACACGGAGACCTGAGCAACATGGCTGAGGACCAGTGAAGCTGCTTGACAGCTAATGAGGAGATTGGCCCTGGTTTCCCCCTTGACCGTCACCTACCCAGCCGGACATTGGGCATTGTTCCTCCTCGCCTCCCCGCTATTACTCCTTCCTCCCCTCCCTCCTACGAATTATTGAAACATTGTTTATGTGTACTGTACCTTACTATGCTCTTATATCTCATGTAACTTGTAACGCAACGATCCTAAATGTAAAACGCTCTGATACCCTCTTGGGTCAAGTTTGCACTATGTAAAGCTTTATAAAATGGCTCATGACTTCCAAGTTTTCAGACTGCCCATGTGCAGGGGCATGGTGAACCCTCCCCCACCCCCACTCCTTGCTTTAGGAACTACATCGAGGGTGAAGTTCTTTATGGCCTCTTCTGTCTGCAACTAAGTAGACAAAGGCTCAGCTCATGATTAATGTGAAGATGTGGGTGAGTGAATAAGTGACAAAATGGGTAAATGGCTAGATGGATTAGTGAAAGGATGAATGGATGAGTGTAAGGGTGAATAGATGGATGAGAGGAAGGATGGATGGATGCCTGAGTGGAAGAATAGATGAGGGTAAATAGATGGATGTATGGGTGGAAGGGTAGATGGATGGGTAAAAGGGTGGATGGATCAGTAAAAGGATGGTTGGATGAGTAAAAGGGTGGATGATGGGCGAGGAATGTGTGGATGGATGAGAGAAAGTATGGATTGATGAATTGATTATGAGAAAGGGTGAATGAATGGATGGATGGAGTGGTGGGTGAAAGGGTGGGTGAAAGGGTGGATGTAAGGCTGTACTAGTGAGTGAAAGGGAGGGTAGATGGACACAAGGATGGATAGATGAGTGAATGGGTGGATGGATGATAGAAAGGATGGATGGATGAGTGAAAGGATGGATGAGTGATAGGGTTGATGGATACATGAGTGGATGAGTAAATGGATGAGTGGGTGGATGGAAGGATGGGTGGCTAAGTGAAAGTAGAATGGAGAGAGATAGGGAGGATGAATTGATGGATGAGTGAAAGCATGGACGAATGATTGGCATAATGAATGGGTGAATGGGTGACTGGATGAGTGAAAAGAAGTAAGTAAAGATGGATGAGTGAAAGAAAGCATACATGAGTGAAAGGGAGGGTGGTGAGCTGGAGGAAAGGATGGATGAGTAAAAAATTGAATGGGTGGACGGATGAGTGACTGGGTGGATGGATAAGTGAAAGGATGACTGGATGGGTAAAAGGGTAAATGGTTGGATGGATAAGTGAATTGGTGGATGGGTAGAAGAGTGGATGGATAAGTGAAAGGATGGCTTGGGCAAAAGGGTAAATGGTTGAATGAGTGAACAGATGGATGGGTGGACGTGTGGCTAAATGAGTGAAAGGAAGGATTGGGTGAAAGGGTGATAGGATGATGGATGGATGAGTGAAAGGGTGGATGGAGGGATGGATAAGTGAAATGATGGATGGAAGGATAGATGATGCATATGTTTGCAAATGGTTGAAATGGTTTGGGTATGGATGTGCACACATATGGAAGGGCAGAGTGAATAGTGAAAGACTGAATGATGGATGAAAGAATTATTAGATGACAGAATGTAAATTTGAAATGGTGGATATCAGGGGCTTGATGGAAGGATGAATGTCTGAATCCTTGGACGAGTGCTCTTCTGGGGAGGGTTGTGATGACTTAACTTTGCTTTATTGGTGCCATGAGAGCTTTAGTTCAAAGAGGGAGGTATTTAAATGTTCTGGCTACACACTTGCCTGTGTGTTACTATTCTGTAATTTGCTGTGTGCTTGTGTGTGGGATGTATATATCATGCTTATGACATTTTGAGTGACACCAAACTGCTACTTGAATATTCCCCTAATAATCGTAAATGTTTGCATGTTTTGTTGTAGGTGTAAGGTCTTAGGGAGAGCCTCATAGTGCCATGAACTGTGCTTGAGATGTATATTATGTTTGTAGCAATAGGCAAGACGTCAACAATAAACTATGTAATAGTGTATCAACAGTGCCTTCTCCAAGAAAGCTGCAGGGGAAAGCACGTTTGTGACTTCCGTCAGCTTGTGAAACTCTCTGCGAACCCCCCATAAGCAAAGTCAGATTCCATAGTTTAAGTTCCACTTGCTGAAACACCCATAATGCGTTCCCTATAGTGGGTTCATGACAGCAGTCCTCCCTTTAGTTCACCTATGCATGACCCTTTACATCTCACAATGGCACTCAGATATGAGATGCTGGTAACAAAGTCTATCTGTGCAGATCTTCCTGACCACTTCTCTCACCAAACATGCCTTCTCAGGACCATGAGTTGTAAGCAAAATATCGAACTGGACAACCCTGCGCAGGAACCATATAAATAGATTATTATAAAGGAAATACCACAAAAAGACCTGCACAGTTGCTCAAAGCTGCAAGTATATCGAAAAACCATGAACTGTACAATTTTCTCGACCTAATATAAACTTATTTTGGCTTGTACTTAAGTGGTTGTCTATTTACTTACTTTTAAACTATGGCGCAGCTTCCTCTGGTGTGTCTGTAAATCTTACCTTTTGTCCTGAATTTTGACCTTCAGTTCTGAATTTTGGTCCTGAATTTTGACCCTTTGTCCTGAATTTTTACACTCACCGTCCTGAATTTGCACCTATGCTAGTTGGTCACCCAACTGCTCCTCAATAATTGCCTGCTGTCGGCAATTGGATTAAATGAAGGCTAAAATCAGGAAATTCCGACCCTTTCTAGACAGGGACGTCTGGAGAGCCCCCCACCCGCCCCGCCCCATGCCCTTACCTTTATTGGCCTCTAGGATGTCATCGTTCAGCTCCAGTTCACTGCTGACTCCTGAAAGCAAAAGGAACACCTCGTGAGGACCACACCTAAGTCTGCACAACTCTGGCACTGGCCACCCTCCCCCCTCAGGCCCCCTCCTGGAGCACTGAGCCCCGCCCTTAGCGCTGAGCCGGTCTTCGGTGGTGTGTGGGCAGTGGCCGTTCCAGGGCACCTTGGGTCCTAACGCAAGCAAGCACACTCGGCCTCCGCCCCCTGGTTTAGTAGCAGTAAAAACTGCGTTTAACTGTGGTCAAGTGGGCCCCAGGCACCCTTGGGGCCACTGCCACGGCACCTGCTGCACGTACCGCTGGGAGGAGCTATGTCCCTGTGTGAGGGTAAGCCGATGTGTGCCAGAGGGTGAGTGTGGCAGGCAAGTGCTGTGACGGAAACATGTATACTATGAACGTCAAGAACGGCCTCCCCGTTCACACATCCCTTCAAATCGCCTCTCTGAATGAATAAATGAATGAATGAATTGACCGGAATGTGCGCGCAGCAGCTCCAATAGGAGCGTCCCGGCGCTGGAGGGTCCCAGAAGGCTGCCCAGTCCAGCTCCATCACTGCAGGGCGGGCCTGGTCGGAACCTGCTGGAAGGCGCTCCGCCCTGCAGGGGCGGCCTTAGGCATGTGCAAGCTGTGCACCTGCACAGGGCCACCAAACCCCAGGGGCCAATATATATCCTTAATATAATAATCCTCTGAGGATGGATACATATTTACGTGGCTGGTCTGACAGGGATTTGGCGGCCCCCGGCTCTGTTCCACTTCCAAACACCCTGACAACCCCCCCCCCCCCCCTCTTCACTGGCCTCCGCGCCTGCGTTTCCTCCGGGGCCCCCTACCTACGCTCCCTGCCCAGGGACGCCATGAGACTAGAGCCGCCCCTGCGCCCCGGGAGCACCGGAGGAGGTCCCCTCACTTCGAGCAGGGGGTGGGTGAGGGCAGGAGGTCCCCTCACTTCGAACAGGGGGTGAGTGAGGGCAGGAGGTCCCCTCACTTCGATCAGGGGTGGGTGAGGGCAGGAGGTCCCCTCACTTCGAACAGGGGGTGAGTGAGGGCAGGAGGTCCCCTCACTTCGATCAGGGGTGGGTGAGGGCAGGAGGTCCCCTCACTTCGAACAGGGGGTGAGTGAGGGCAGGAGGTCCCCTCACTTCGATCAGGGGTGAGTGAGGGCAGGAGGTCCCTTCACTTCGAGCAGGGGGTGGGTGAGGGCAGGAGGTCTGCAGCAGCACTGCCCCACCGAGAACTTACTCACTCACCGAGATACCTGTGCAGTGGAGCACTCGAACCTCCAACCTCGCCTTCACCCTCCCTCTCTGCCCCTCTCTGTCCCTCCCCTCGCTCTTTCACTCGTTTGCTCTCTGTTTCTCTCTATTTCACTCCCGTCTCCCCCCTTCCTCCCTCCCCCAAGATAAGACACTTACCGGTGGGGCTGGGAGCCTCTGTGGTGTATGAGGGACCCCCGGGAGGAATCTGCAAAAGGGACCGACAGGAGCGAGGGTTAGACAAGCAGGGGTGCAGGGGTCCCGGGGAAAGAAAGAAAGAAAGGAGTGACGGACAGTGCCCGGGACAGGAGTGACATCGAGGGAACGAAAGGAGTGACAGACAGTGCCAGGGACGGAGAGTGCCAGGACAGAGGCTTGGCCTCGAGGGGGAGAAAGTAGTGACGGACAGTGCCAGGGATGGACAGTGCCAGGGATGGACAGCGGCAGGGATTGACAGTGCCAGGGATGGACAGTGGCAGGGATGCACAGTGCCAGGGATGGACAGTGCCAGGGATGGACAGCGGCAGGGATGGACAGTGCCAGGGATGGACAGCGGCAGGGATGGACAGCGCCAGGGATGGACAGTGGCAGGGATGGACAGTGGCAGGGATGGACAGTGCCAGGACTGGACAGTGGCAGGGATGGACAGTGCCAGGGATGGACAGTGCCATGGATGGATAGTGCCAGGGATGGACAGTGCCATGGATGGACAGTGCCAAGGATGGACAGCGGCAGGGATGGACAGTGGCAGGGATGGACAGTGCCAGGGATGGACAGCGGCAGGGATGGACAGTGCCAGGGATGGACAGCGGCAGGGATGGACAGCGGCAGGGATGGACAGTGCCAGGGATGGACAGTGGCAGGGATGGACAGTGGCAGGGATGGACAGTGCCAGGGATGGACAGTGCCAGGGATGGACAGTGCCAGGGATGGACAGCGGCAGGGATGGACAGCGGCAGGGATGGACAGTGCCAGGGATGGACAGTGGCAGGGATGGACAGTGCTAGGGATGGACAGTGCCAGGGATGGACAGCGGCAGGGATTGACAGTGCCAGGGATGGACAGTGGCAGGGATGCACAGTGCCAGGGATGGACAGTGCCAGGGATGGACAGCGGCAGGGATGGACAGTGCCAGGGATGGACAGCGGCAGGGATGGACAGCGGCAGGGATGGACAGTGCCAGGGATGGACAGTGGCAGGGATGGACAGTGGCAGGGATGGACAGTGCCAGGACTGGACAGTGGCAGGGATGGACAGTGCCAGGGATGGACAGTGCCATGGATGGATAGTGCCAGGGATGGACAGTGCCATGGATGGACAGTGCCAGGGATGGACAGCGGCAGGGATGGACAGTGGCAGGGATGGACAGTGCCAGGGATGGACAGCGGCAGGGATGGACAGTGCCAGGGATGGACAGCGGCAGGGATGGACAGCGGCAGGGATGGACAGTGCCAGGGATGGACAGTGGCAGGGATGGACAGTGGCAGGGATGGACAGTGCCAGGGATGGACAGTGCCAGGGATGGACAGTGGCAGGGATGGACAGTGCCAGGGATGGACAGCGGCAGGGATGGACAGCGGCAGGGATGGACAGTGCCAGGGATGGACAGTGGCAGGGATGGACAGTGGCAGGGATGGACAGTGTCAGAACTGGACAGTGGCAGGGATGGACAGTGCCAGGGATGGACAGTGCCATGGATGGACAGTGTCAGGGATGGACAGCGGCAGGGATGGATGGACAGTGCCAGGGATGGACAGTGGCAGGGATGGACAGTGCTAGGGATGGACAGTGCCAGAGAGGGACAGTGCCAGGGATGGACAGTGCCAGAACTGGACAGTGGCAGGGATGGACAGTGCCAGGGATGGACTGTGCCAGGGATGGACAGTGCCAGGGATGGACAGCGGCAGGGATGGACAGTGCCAGGGATGGACAGTGTCAGGGATGGACAGCTGCAGGGATTGACAGTGCCAGGGATGGACAGTGGGAGGGATTGACAGTGCCAGGGATGGACAGTGCCAGGGATGGACAGTGCCAGGGATGGACAGCGGCAGGGATGGACAGTGCCAGGGATGGACAGTGTCAGGGATGGACAGCTGCAGGGATTGACAGTGCCAGGGATGGACAGTGGGAGGGATTGACAGTGCCAGGGATGGACAGTGCCAGGGATGGACAGTGCCAGGGATGGACAGCGGCAGGGATGGACAGTGCCAGGGATGGACAGTGCCAGGGATGGACAGTGCTAGGGATAGAGGAGTCCCCCGGTGAAAGAAAAAAGTGCCAGGCAATGCTTAGAAGTAGAACAGCAGGGGAGAAAGAGGGGTGTCGCATGAGCAGTGTTGACCCCAAAACTCACCGGAAGCGCCAGGGCAGAGCCGAGCAGGAAGGCGGCGGAGAGGAGGGCGCCTGTGAGCAGCATGCTGCGAGGTGGAGGTGAGCTGTCTGGCGGGGCCTGTTCACAGCTCATTTATGTACACATGGGTGGGGGGGGGGGATGGGAGCTGTTAGTGCGTCTGGGATGACAGATGTCGGGTCAGGTCGCCCGGCTGCCCTCTGCAGAGACCAGGCCCGTCTCCGGCTTCCTTCATTCTAGGGTGAAACCCCCCGAGGGCGCACACCGGACACTCCAGTGGGGAGTTAGGTGGGGAGGGGTGGAGAGTGCCCGGATGGTGCTCGGCACGCACACAGTCCCACCCACATGGTGAAAAAGTTGACAGAAGTTGACAAGTTTGAAAAACACAAACTGCCCAGAGCCAGAAAGAAGTACAATGGAGTCAGAGTATCTTTCAACAAGCATGTGCAATGCAATAGGTCTCGCATTTGCGAGGGTTGAAGATATTGGCATTGTAAATGACAATGCATTTATGTGTTTTAAAAACCAACACATAAATAAAAGGCATTGTCATTTACAATGGCAATAGTTCAGACTTTCGTAACACTAGACCTATTTCATTGCAAATACTTCCTGTGCAGCAGTAACCTGAAAGTGCCTGCCCTTATAATTAAGTAGCAACCCATTCATTTAAAAAGAAAAACAAAGTGCTGTGTGAGAACCACTGCTGTCGTCACACAGTAGAGTTAATGACGCCCCCCCCCTTGACAGGCAGCAAAAATGTTATTGAAATCTTCGAAGTTTATAGGACCTGTACAATAAGGCGCTGTGCTCAGGGCCTGTTCTAGGATTTGCGAGGCCCTGGGCCAAAAGGGAATGTGGGAGGCCCCTCTGATTTACATAAGTGACCCCTTGCAAGGAGACAATTCAGAGATACTGGGTGAGGCCCATTGACAGCATTTTAGCGCCCTGCAGTTTTAACTTTCAGGCCACAAGCAGTTCTCACACCTTAAACCCGATTGGTGTGAGAATTGTTCTCACACCTTAAACCCGATGGGTGTGAGAATTGCTTGGGCGCTAAAAGGTAAAACTGTGGGGGGCGCTAAAATCCTGGACAATGGGCCTCCCACAGTGTCTATGAATGGGTCTCCTTGCAATTGGGACAAGAGAAAGCATCTCCCTCCACTAGGCCTCCAGACACCATCCCTGATAGGCCCAGGGCAGGGGGGAGGGGGGGCAGCTCCAATGGATCCTAATTGCAAGGAAACACGTTTCTTTTAGTGTTTTAACAGGGAAATAACAGGGCGTGCATCAGTGTGGGGCCCCATGCTGTTAGGCTGAGTGCGAGGCCCTGGGCAGCTGCCCAAGCTGCCATGCCTAGCACCAACCATGGCTGTGCTTGTGTTTACTGGGCCATTATTCATTCAAGGGAGTGTTTTAAAGGTGTGGCAGTGCTCCCTCTGTGATCTTTTGTCATGGGCAGGGGTTAATTGAGTGATAAATACAAACAAACCATGTATCCCTGAAGAGTGCAAGGCTTACCAGAGAGCAGGAAGTTGTTTTACTTTCTGTCAGCTTTAGGCAAGCTGTGTTGAGCAGAGGATGGCGCTAGACGCAGAAGGAGATTAAAAAAGGGCAATAAAAGCTATTGGCAATGCAATAGCTTAAACTCTCGCAAATGCGAGACACTAAACCAGCAGCCCACTCCCCCAGCTAACCTGTGGCATCCACACTCTATTCAGATTTGGAGAAACTAATGGATTACCTTTGACACAGAGGGGCATATTATCAAGGAAACGCGATAAATATCGCATTTCCCGCTTTGCCCAATTTTGGCCAACGCCGGCTATCGCTGGATTTAATCGCAGCGAAATCGCGGTATTATCAACGCATATCTCGACGGCGATTAAAAATCCGGAGATAGCAGCAAAATGCAGCGATAGGGGAATCCTTATTGATAGGGAGATGTGGACTTAGCCGTACAATACAACTGCCATGATACAGATATGCAAGTCAGGATTTTTGTAGATGTTAATTACCGGCGATAAACGCGGTTAACATGAGTTTTTTAATGGCTTCGCGGTTCTGGAGCCGCGTTGACAATAGAGAGAAGTTGTGTCTTCGAGTGTTTCCATGACGTGTTAGTCAGGAACACGTACTTTGCATGTCATTAGCGATATATGTCGCTGACATGCAAAGTGGAAAAACCCGTCAGCTAACGCCTGTTAATAGGGCGATTAAAATATCGCAGTTTTTTCGGCAAAAAGTGCTGCAAAAGTGGCGATAGTGCTTAAGAGCTCAAACACTTTAGCACTGCTTAGCGTTGGTAAAGTGCACTGAGCCCTAAAAGCCAACAAAAATGGTCTTTTTTGATGTAATAAAGCAGATCAAACTTGAATTTAATTTGGAGGAATCTGAGGCCGACGAGGACTTATCTAACCATGTCTCAGCAGTGTCTCAACAGTGATTATGAACAATATGCTCCTGAAAGAGTGTGAGGAAGTGGGAGGGTGGAAGGGGGGGGGCCAAGACCATGGTATTATCACCGAGCAAATAAGTAATCATTTCAGTTGTAAATAAAAAGCACTTTTGGCATATCCATGAAACAGGCGTGTAACCTAAAGGTTACGTAAGCCGTTTCTGCCCCCAAAGCTTTCAACCCGGGGGATTCCAGCAGCATGTATCTCTTTTTCCAGAACAGGCACTCAACCCACTGTGCTGTGACAGCAAAGGGTTCCTATTCGCCTTTTCTTCAAGCTGGCAGGAGGCAATGTGTGTCAGCATTATAGTGGAAAATGTAAGGGCCAGCCACCACCCACCACCTCGCTCCGCCCTAAGCCTGGAAAGGCACCGGCCCAGCTCGCGACGCAGCGCAGTGGAGTTGTGAGCACTGGCAGTCTACCATAAGTACCGCTGTTGACAATTTAGCACCAGTGCAGCACACCGGAAAACACTGGCATAAATTAAGCACCCTGCTATGATGGTGCATCACGGTATTTTAGCACACTGCTGACCATGAGCAGACATCTGCACATTTGCTGTCCATACCAGCAGCTATAATAGCAGACTCATGCTGCCTGCTCTACAGTCTCATCACAAACTCCATTCATTGGAACACATATCACTTTTGACATTGACCCCTAAGAACACCTCTTTAGTGAGTTGAATTAGGATGGAGTGGGGTGGAATGGGGTGAAGTCGAATGGGGTAGATTGGATTCAGGCAGAGTAGGATATAGTGAGGTACATTTGAGTGGAGTGGGGCAGATTAGGGAAGAGTGAAGTGGGGTAGATTGGAGTAGAATATAGTAGGGTAGATTGGAATGGAGCGGGCTATATTTGGGTAGTTTGAAGTAGGGTAGATTGGAGTTGAGAGGTATATTGAGGGAATTAGGTAGATTGGAGTGCTGTGGGGTAGACTGGGATGTGATGGGGTAGATTATGGTAGAATACGATAGATTAGAATGGAGTAGAGTGGGGTAGATTGGAGTGGGGTAGATTGAATTGGGTGGAATAGGGTCGATTTGGGTGCAGTAGGTTAGACTGGAGTGGGGTGGGGTAGATTGGAGTGGGGTAGATCGGAATAGAGTGGGATACATTGGGGAGATTGGAGTGGAGTGGGGCAGGTTGGAGTGGGGTAGATTGTAGTAGAGTAGACAAGACATGGAACTCCCTCCCCACCCACCTTCGGATGACCCAGGACCATCTCTCCTTCAGAAAGCAACTCAAGACCTGGCTGTTCGAGCAGTAGCGAATCCCCCCCCTCCAAGCGCCTTGAGACCCTAGCGGGAGAGTAGCGCGCTCTACAAATTTGCCGATTGATTGATTGATTGTAGTTTGGAGTGGAGTTGGATAGCGTGGAGTAGGGTAGATTGGGTTATAGTAGGGTGAAATGAAGTGGGGTAGATTGGAGTGGAGTTGGATAGAGTGGTGTGGGGTAGGATGGGGTGGGGTAGACTGGAGTGGAGTTGGATAGAGTGGTGTGGGGTAGGATGGATGGGGTGGGGTAGACTGGAGTGGAGTTTGGTAAGTGGTGTGGAGTGGTGGGACATATTGTGGAGTGGTGTGTTGTGTCCTGGAGTGAGTGGTTTAGATTGGACTGGCATTGAGTTGGTGGCATGTTGTTGTTTCTTAGCGTGGACCGGCGTAGAGTAGAGTGGCATGTTGTAGAGTGGAGTGGCGTAGACTGGAGTCGCGTCGCATAGAGTGGTAGTGCACAGAGTGGATTGGAGATGCGTATTGTGGAGTATTCATGGTGTGGTAGCGCACTGCCATTACAGACAATTTAATTAATTTAATTTAATTTTAATTTCTTCTATAGCGCAGGAATCAATCCCGTAAGGGTATCTCCGCGCTTAGCCAGCTATAGAGTTATCAGGTAGAGCATCCTGGAAAGTTATATGGACAGAAATGCTTCTCGGTAGAGAAGGGTTTTTAATGTCTTTCTGAAGGACAGGTAATTGGTAGTTGTTCTTAGGTCGATGGGAAGTGTGTTCCACAGGGCAGGGCCAACAGAGGAGAAGGCTCGGTCTCCTTGTCTAGATTTCTTTGTAACAGGGGGTTTTAGAAGAGCTTGGTTGCTTGAGCGGAGAGACCTGCTGGGCTGATACAATTCCATGGATTGAGATAGGTATTTAGGACTTGCTCCATACAGGCATTTATGAACCGTGCAGCAGATTTTAAAGTTGATGCGCTGCCGTATGGGAAGCCAGTGCAGTTCTTTCAGCAAGGGCTTAGAGGGAGTCCTGGCAGGTGCACCCATGACCAATCTTGCTGCCGTATTCTGGACTACCTGCAGACGACCTACTGCATCTGCATTTGCCAATGTCAGCAGGCCGTTACAGTAGTCCAGGCGACTGGTTACCAAGGCCTGTACAAGTGTCTTTCTACAGGTGGCAGGGAGATATGGGAAGACACGCCTGAGTAGGCCAATGGTGTGGAAACACATTCCTGCGATGTAATTTGTGTGTTCCTTCAGGGTCAGCTTTTGGTCCAACTTCACTCCAAGATTTTTTACATGAGGTTTGGATGCAGGTACTGAGCCGAGATCTATTGGCCACCAGTCAGGGGACCAAAGGATACTAGCTTTGCCAAAGAGCATGACCTCTGTTTTTGTTACATTGCACTGGAGGCAGTTCCTCGCCATCCAGTGTGACACCGCCCTCATACCCTCAGCAAAATTCTCCTTGACTTTGGGGCCAAGGGAGCTGAAAGGGTAGAGGAGCTGGGTGTCATCAGCGTAGGAAACTGGTATGAACCCATATTTCCGCACAATCTCAGCAAGGGGGGCCACATAAACATTGAACAATGTGGGGCTGAGGCATGAGCCCTGTGGCACCCCCTTCGTGAGCACCCTTGAGATGGAACGAAAGGGGCCCAGGCTGATGGATTGCGATCTCCCGGAAAGGAAACTCTCCAACCATGATAATGCTAAGCCTCCAATTCCTACTCCCTGCAAACGGCTGAGAAGAATATTATGGGACACGGTATCAAAGGCTGCAGACAGGTCCAACAGCACTAGAATCATGGAGCCACCTCTGTCTTGTGACATTTTGATCTGATCTGTCACAGAGAGAAGGGCTGATTCAGTGCTGTGGTTGGGCCTGAACCCAGATTGAGATTGGTCCAGGCCCCCTGTCGCCTCGATAAAGCTGGAAAGAGTAGTGTTAACGTGTTTCTCTGCCAGTTTGCTGATGAAAGGAAGGAGAGAAATCGGGTGGAGGTTGGAGAGTGCTGACCAGGGCAAGGTGGAGTTTTTACGTATAGGGTTCACTACCGCTTCCTTCCAGGCGAGTGGGAGTTGACCCTCGGCGAAGGAGAGATTGAGTAGTTTCTGAATAGGAGGACCTAATATCTCGTTTAATGGGGAGATGAGTTTGGCGGGTATCAGGTCAGTAGGAGAACCAGTCTTTATTTGGTTGATGAGTGTGATCAGGTCCTTAGTGGTTATTTCTGGGATGACCTGAAGAGTTTTACCAGAGGTCAGCAACGAGGAACTTTCAGGGACCTGAGTTTCTAAGGTATCTGAGACTACAGTGATTTTTTTGTATATCCCTTCTATTTTGTCCTCAAAGAACTGGGATATTTTGTCACATAGATCTTGGGTGAAGGTGTCTGGGCTCTCACATACTTCAGGGCTGGTGAAGGTCTGAATGATTTTAAATAGTTCTCTTGTAGAGTTGCCTGCCTCTGCAATTTGGGTAGTGAGACTTGTTTTTCTTGCTTTTTTTATATTTTTGTAATAGGAGGTCATAGCCTCCAGGTATCGGCTCTTATCTTCCCTGTTGCCTGTCCGTCTCCAAAGTTTTTCCAATTTTCTGCATCTCTGTTTTTCTGTTTTGAGGGCTTCAGTGTACCATACTTCCCTTTTAGCTATGGTGGGTTTTTTTACATTTTTCTGAGGGGCCAGAGTGTCAATAGCTGTCATCAATGTAGCATTGAACTTGGAGAGAGCAGTATCAATGTTATCAGAATGGGAGAGTATAGGCTGTTCCCATGTTTGAGTAAGTTTAGCAAGAGTAATTTTATGCCATGGTCTACGCTTAGTGGAATGAGTAGCCGGGCGGTTTATGGAGTTGGATAAGTGTGGTATAGAGAAATCTATCATTTTATGGTCAGACCAATTAATATGCTTGGGGGGATGGCAGTGGACATTGGGTTGGGTAGTAAGGATCAGGTCCAAGGTGTGACCACCCGAGTGTGTGGGACCACTATTTCTTGGGTATAGCCCTAACAGGGCAAGGTCTGCCAGAAATACATTAGTATCCGGATGATCATCAGTGTCAATATGAAAATTAAAATCTCCAAGTAGAATGAAGTTCCCGTTAGCTTTCATGTGAGGGGCTAACAATTCAGTGAGGGCAAGGGAGAACCCAGCATTGGGTCCAGGTGGACGATAAACTAAAGCTCCTTTCCAATGTACCTTGGGATTGATTTTTAGATGAAAGATGAGTACTTCCATAGTAGGCAGCATCACTTGTTCTAAGACTCTAATATTCAGAGTGTCTCTGTATATGATAGCGATTCCGCCTCCCACCTTCACAGGGCGGTCTAGGCGAAGAATTTTATATCCTATGGGTATCCCTAGGGTGATAGTAGGGATAGTGTGGGGTTTCAGCCATGTTTCAGTTAAGAAACATATCTTAGGTTGAGTGCTGTGAATGGTGTCCCATAGTTCTATATAATGTTTAGGGAGTGATCTGACATTTAGCAAAAAGCTATCCCAGCCCCCCTGAGAGTCTATGCTGTCTGTGGGCCGTCCAGCAATGATGTGGGAGTGCGTAGCTTGAAAACCGCATTTGATGCAGGAGAAAGGACCCTCGGGGCATTTTAGCGTTTTATTAGTGCAGCTATATTTCCCCTGGGGTTGCAATACCCTGAGAGCATGTGGTGCGTACCTGATACAAGGGGTGGGCATGGGGCAGTCCATAGTAGCAAGTGCAAGGTGGGTGGCCCCTGGCCCCGTCCTGTCGCGGACGGGCGCAGACGGGCTATTCTTTGGCTACTCTTCGGCGTTGTCTTCGGCTCCACTGCGCGCGACCGCTGCGCGCTCAGTAGGGGGCGAGGGCTAAATAGCCCCGGTAGACTCAACTGCTAGAGCGCTAACCGCCAGCAGTTCGAAACAGGAAGTGGTGTCCTCCCCCTTCCAATCAGAGGGAAGACGAATCAGCGCTCTTAGGTACGTTTTTCAGTCTCAAAGTACACAAAAGTCTCAATTGTGGTAAAATGTGTGCCAGAATGCGATCAGCGAGTAATTTTAAAAAGGTTATTCCGTTTTGTTCACAGAATTAAAACAATCAATTCAGCGTAAGACTTTACAAAGTGATTAGAGCAGGGCTCAAAATGATATTCTCTGGCGAGCTAGCGGGTCAGGAGGTCCTGCCACAACCCCTTACCGCAGCGTCTATGAATCAGGCTCAGCCTAAATAGCCCCGGTAGACTCAACTGCTAGAGCGCTAACCGCCAGCAGTTCGAAACAGGAAGTGGTGTCCTCCCCCTTCCAATCAGAGGGAAGACGAATCAGCGCTCTTAGGTACGTTTTTCAGTCTCAAAGTACACAAAAGTCTCAATTGTGGTAAAATGTGTGCCAGAATGCGATCAGCGAGTAATTTTAAAAAGGTTATTCCGTTTTGTTCACAGAATTAAAACAATCAATTCAGCGTAAGACTTTACAAAGTGATTAGAGCAGGGCTCAAAATGATATTCTCTGGCGAGCTAGCGGGTCAGGAGGTCCTGCCACAACCCCTTACCGCAGCGTCTATGAATCAGGCTCAGCCTAAATAGCCCCGGTAGACTCAACTGCTAGAGCGCTAACCGCCAGCAGTTCGAAACAGGAAGTGGTGTCCTCCCCCTTCCAATCAGAGGGAAGACGAATCAGCGCTCTTAGGTACGTTTTTCAGTCTCAAAGTACACAAAAGTCTCAATTGTGGTAAAATGTGTGCCAGAATGCGATCAGCGAGTAATTTTAAAAAGGTTATTCCGTTTTGTTCACAGAATTAAAACAATCAATTCAGCGTAAGACTTTACAAAGTGATTAGAGCAGGGCTCAAAATGATATTCTCTGGCGAGCTAGCGGGTCAGGAGGTCCTGCCACAACCCCTTACCGCAGCGTCTATGAATCAGGCTCAGCCTAAATAGCCCCGGTAGACTCAACTGCTAGAGCGCTAACCGCCAGCAGTTCGAAACAGGAAGTGGTGTCCTCCCCCTTCCAATCAGAGGGAAGACGAATCAGCGCTCTTAGGTACGTTTTTCAGTCTCAAAGTACATAAAAGTCTCAATTGTGGTAAAATGTGTGCCAGAATGCGATCAGCGAGTAATTTTAAAAAGGTTATTCCGTTTTGTTCACAGAATTAAAACAATCAATTCAGCGTAAGACTTTACAAAGTGATTAGAGCAGGGCTCAAAATGACAACACATTTATAATTGAAACAACCATTATATTTGCACTTAAATACGTTTTTACTGCTGACAAACAAGAATATGTGCAAATGTCATCAGCTAATGTATTGATGAGTTTTGATCAGATTCAATTATTTTCACCACACTTCAGAATTACAAAACAAAATGTGTGCTTCATTTGTACTAATTTTGATATATTCTGAAACATCAGCAGAGTTTATTTTTTTGTTATGTGATAGAAAAAAAATATCTACACTCTCTCTTCTCAGATTAGTACCCAGCAGGATTGTCACATAAATTCTCTCATCGCTGCTTCAAGGACTCCACCATGCTGACAGCACAGCTCGACAACGACACAGTGCCTTCGTCGCCAGGGGTTCGACACTGCCGCATCCCTGCACTGCGCAATTCAGAACTGATGCATTGCTTACAATCCTTCGGCTCTAACCACTCCTCGCAGCTGCTCCTCGACGTCAACGCTTTTCCCCGTGAAGATATTGTTTCAGTGATTCCTGTGTGGCATCTGTATCTGACCCGCACTCCATTGCAGTCAACTTGACTTTTTAGGTTTGTCTCAGTCCAGCAAAACCAGAGAGCCATCGTTGGTGCTTTATGACTCTAAGCACTATATTTCAAAATATTCTTTAAACATTCATAGCTTTGGTTCTGCATATTGGATTTTTGTCGTTTTGGGGTTGTTTTGTTCATTAAAATAAGCTCTATTATTCTAACCAGGTGTAGATTCTTTTTGTGTGGTGTTTTTCAGTTGTACTGAAACAATTGTTGCACAAATGCTATACATATTGGCTCTCAACTTAAGCCTGGCTGCTCTGTGCCAAGCTACCAGAAGGTGAGCACAGGTTGTTCTTCTGACTTACCCTGACTAGGTTGGTGGTTCTTACTTGGACAGGGTGCATGCCTCTGCCAACTAGAGACCCCATTTCTAACAAAGACCTACCCTTTAGAGGGCCTTCAGACCATCATAGGTTGCAACCAGAAGTAAAGGACCTACCCCTTAGGAGACCTTCAGACCATCATTGGCTGCAATCAGAGGTAAGGGACCTACCCCTCAGATGGTCTTCAGAAAATCACAAGCTGCAACCTGAGGTACAGGACCTACGTCTTAAAGGGCCTTCAGAACATCACAGGCTGCAATCAGAGAAACAAGAGACACCCCTTAGAGGGCCTTCAGAACATCACAGGCTGCAACCAAAGGTAAACGACCTACCTCTTTAGTGGGTCTCCAGTACAGCACGAGCTGCAACCAAAGGTAAACGACCTACCCTTTAGAGGTCCTTCAGACCATCATTGGCTGCAACCAGGGGTACAGAACCCACTCCTTAGAGGGCCTACAGAATATCACAGGCTGCAACTAGAGGTAAAGGACCTACCCAGTTAGTGGGTTTCCAGTGCAGCACAGGCAGCAAACAAAGGTCTTGCCTTTGCTACCTGCCTCCGCCAGAGCATTAGTAGTCAGGTGTACTATTCTTAGTCGCCTCGACTACTGTAATGCCCTGCTGCTTGAATCTCCTGCGACACTACTGGACAGACTCCAACGAGTGCAGTCGGCAGCAGCCAAACTGGCTCTTGGATGGACCAGGAGATCCTCGGCCACCGCTGCACTGGCCGAACTGCACTGGCTGCCCTTGAAGCAACGCGTTGCCTTCAAGGCCCTCTGCCTGGTCTTTAAGGCACTACACGGTGCAGGACCCAGACCTCTTCAACGTCTGTTCTCTTGGTACACCCCCACCAGAACACTCAGGTCCACAACTGCCTGCCTTGTGAGAGTGCCCAGATGTAAGAAGGCCAGGACGGGGGGAAGATCGTTCAGAGTAGCTGCAGCCAAGCTGTGGAACAGTTTGCCTGTCGATATCCGCCAAATCCCCCATCTCCTCCCCTTCAGGAAACGAATCAAAACATGGCTCTTTCCTTCACCCCTTTAATAGACCGGCCAGCCACAGTCATTCCCCCCCCCCGGCAATAAACTCCCAGGAGTAGCTACCAGCGCCAGGATACCTGCCAGGTGACAGCCGCGCTTTATAAATATTTTAAATAATAAATTAAATAAATAAATAAATAAAGGCAAAGGGCCCTTCACACTAGAAGCTCTCCAATTAAGCAGAGGCTGCAACCATAGTTAAAGAACCTAACCATTAGAGGGCCTGCAGACCATCAATGACTGCAACCAGAGGTGAAGAACCAATCCCTTTAGTCGGTCTATAGTACAGCACAGGCTGCAACCAGAGGTAGAGAACCTAACCCTTAGGTGGCCTTCAGAACATTGCAGCTGCAGCCAGAGGTAAATTGCCTGCCCATTAGATTGCATTTAGACCATCAATGACTGCAACCAGAGGTACAGGACCTTTAGAACACCGCAGGCTGGAACCAGAGATAAAGGACCAACCCCCTTAGAGGGCCTTCAGACATCATAGACTACAACCAGAGGTGAGGAAACTACACTCTTAGAGGGCCAGAAGAACATCACAGGCCCCAACCAGAGGTAAATGACCTACCCCTTTTAAGGCCTTCAGAAAACCATTGGCTGCAACCAGAAATAAAGGGCCTATGCCTTAGAGGACCTTCAAAACATCACATGCAGCAACAAAGGACATGTCTTTTAGAGGGATTTGCACATCACTCTCTGCAACCAGAGAAACAATCAATCAATCAAAATACCTTTGTTGTGGTACAGAGCCATAGAAGCAGAAAAAACAATTGATATAAATAGTACAATAAAACATCTTCAAAAAAACTGATAAATAAAGACACTTTACTTAAATAAATAGTAAAGCAATTATAAATATACATCACCACTTAAAATGACTAGGGCAAAATCGACTATTACTACCAGTCTCCAGCATATATGATTTAACAAGGGTACGTTACTGGACATAAGGATGGTTAAAATTCCCCGTAAGTGAAGCATAACTAGTACATATATACAGGAATAAAAATATAAAACAATACACAATGATTTACATGACCCGTTCTACCAAACCGGAACGCATCTTTTGTCTTAGTCTCCACATTCCCAACAGGATCCTTCTAATAACAAATTAAATGATTATCATTATATTTGAACATCCTAATGGCCTCTGTATATTTTCTTACTCCCATTCTTTGACACAGTGAAATAATCCACCTTTACCTGCAGATGCTATAAGCGGGACAAAAAAACAAGACATGTTCAACACATTCTTTGGATATATCAAACATTGAGCACAGGGCTGAGTTAATTTCCTTGTTTTGGGCCCAACCAGCTATGAACGTGAACGATTGGTAGGCAAAGATCCATGACAAAACTGCAGATATAGACGCCTAGCTAGTGGTGGATGCATGTTGTTCAGAAAGTTCTCCTTCCTGAAGAAATTTATAGCAACGAGGAAAGTTTCCATCAAAGAACCTTGGCCACGCCTAGAGAGCTGCTCAAAATCTTTGCCTTGCCAATACACTGATTTAAGAAATTCCTTATATGTAGCTCTTACTGCACCATGGGGACTCTCAAGACACGTTTCCAATGAAGTGATCCTAATATATCTTATGCATGGATTTAATATATCTTATGCATGGAATGTCTAAGGAACAAGGAATAGGCAACATTTCTTCCAGGACTTAACAATAGGAGATGAGCGCTGGAATACACGAGGGGGCTTTATCTACGCTAAAAAAGCCAAAAAAGTGGAGATAAAACCAGCGCCCTATTTACAAGAGGGTGCTAACATGCATAATCGCATGTTAGCACCCTTTTTCCCAATGCCTCCCTTTGCATCTCCAATGAAAACTGCAGTTTTCGCTAAAATCCAACGTCTGCTAAAATCCTGACTTGGCCATCTCTAACATAGGGGGTGGATTCTGCTGATACGACCACAGGGTCGTATCGGCAAGGTTATTGCCGTTTTGCAGGGAACATTGCTGAAAAACCAGCGATGTTCCCTGCAAAACGGCAATTTACCCGCTATTGCAGTAATTTTTATCGCCTTGGAGATCGCCTTGGAGATACGCGTTGCTAATAACGCGATATCTCCGTGATAAAAACCTACGATAGCCGGCGTTAGGAAAATGAGCGCTAAGCACCCTTTGCGATAGTTATCGCAAAGCATTGCTAATATGCCCCCAGATTATCCTCCAATAGAGCAGTGGACGTAACCCTATTTTATCAGTGATTGGTCTCATCCCCAGGTCCTGCCTAAGTGGCAGCAGAGGTGTGCGAGCAGGTAATCCTATAAACTGCCTCATAAATCGGTTTTCCGCAGCTAATAGGTCCACTTTAACCCCATAATTCAGCTACATAACACGCATTCCCAGTGCTTGAGAATTATATATTTGTAGGGCAAGGCTTATTGGTCGGAATTGGGACCTTAATATCATCTTATTTATTACCCCCCAGCCTGTTCCAGCCTAAGCCTATGGCACGTGAGATGAGTATGCCACCCATATGCTCTGTCAGGGTGACACCCACATAATCAAATGTACTCAAACACTCAAGGGAGAGGCCTACTAACATAGGGTTTACTCTATTGAAGTTCCCTGGTTTAAAAATCATGAACGTTTGTCTTGCATACGCTGATCTCCAATCCCCCCTCATTACAGAAGCGTGTGGAACAATGCAACATCCCCTGTAAACCCATAGGTGTTTTAGAGAGGAGCAACATAAGTGCAGGGATCCTCAACTTAGCCAACCTGGGTGCATCATTATCACACAGGGCAAGATAATCTACAAGGCCATTAATATACAGAGAGAACAGTGTGGGAGCAAGGACACACCCTTGCCCTACTCCTCTGTCCACTGGGAATGATCCTGTTAACTCTCCAGAGCTCCCACATCTCACTTGTCCACAGAGAAACATAAGCCACCCCTTATAGGGCCTTCAGATTTCACAGGAATCAACCAGTGGTAAAGGATCTACCCCTCACAGGGCCTTCTGTAACATCATAGGCTGCAACCAGAGGTAAAGGACCAACTCCTTTTAGTGGGTCTCCAGTACAACACAGGCTGCAACCAAAGGCAAAGGGGCCACCACATTAGAAGGTCTCCAGTGCAACAAAGGCTGCTACCAGAAGGAAGGTGCCTACTCCTTAGAGGGTATTTAGAACATCACAGGTTGCAACCAGAGGTAAAGGGCCTAGCCCTTTGTGGATCTTCACAGCATCTTCAGAACTAGAGGTAAACGACCTACCCTTTAGAGAACCTCCAGAACAACATAGCCTGCAAGCACAGGTAAAGGACATACCCCCTTTGTGGGTCTCCAGTACAGCACAGGCTGCAACCAGAGGTAGAGGGCTCACACATTAGAAGGACTCCAGTGCAACACAGACTCCTGAGGTAATGTACCTCACTCCATTAGAGTGACTCCAGTGCAGCATAAGCTGTTACTATAGGCAAAGGACTACACTCCCTTAGAGTGACTCCAGTGCAGCACATGCTGTAACCAGGGATACTGGACTTTACTTCCTTAGAGAAATTACAGTGCAGCACAGGCTGCAACCATGCATAAGACTCATAAAAGACATCATATTTTATAGGTTTCAAAGTCAGTACTGTATGCATATTATATTAGTTGTTTTGTTTACAAACATACGGCTCTCACAAGACAATCGCAGGAGTCGAACACACAATGCCCTTGGTTGACTACGAGGGGGCTGTGCTTCCTACAACCTACACCTACAACTCAACGTCCAGATCCACTTACACTCTCCAGAGAAAGCTATATCTCTCCGAAATAAAAAAAGCAAAAAAGGCATTCTTCACTTTAGCAATAGATGCAGCAAAACAGAAACAACATACGATTTTCAATATCGTAAAATCTTTCACTCATCCCAAAGCACTGGCACTTGAAATTCCCCCCTCACAAGCCCTCTGTGATCAAATCGCTGATTTCTTTGAGGAGAAAATCAATAATATCCATAAGGACTTCCCCCCGGCTCCCATCCTAATCCAAGCGTCTGACACATCTACTCCCTCACTAAACCAATTTACAGGAGTCTCCCTATTGCAAACACACAAAGCCATACTAGCCTGTAAATCAGGTGCACCCACAGACTCCTGCCCCCCAGTCATCTTGCACCACCTCATTGAGTCTGTCAACCCTCTAATCAATGCGATTGTGAACGAATCCCTTGACTCCGGTATTGTTCCTATTGAGTGGAAGAAGGCCACAGTCAAGCCCCTCATGAAAAAGCAAAATAAATCCCCTACTGATTTGTCCAATATGCGCCCAATCTCACTCCTCCCTGCACTAGGCAAAATTACCGAGCAACTAGTCCACGAGGAATTAAAGAATTTTGTGGAAAATCAATGCATCTTACACCCGCAGCAATCCGGTTTTCGTTCCGGCCACTCCACAGAGACCGCTTTGATTGAGTTGTCTGACACCATCAAGTTCTTGCAGGATGAGGGCAGGCAGGCCGTCCTCATCCTGCTCGACTTAACCGCGGCCTTCGACACCATCTCACACACTATTCTAATTAATAGGATGCGTGAGATCGGTGTCTCGGGCTCCGCACTTGCTTGGATTACATCATTTCTATCCAATCGCTCTCAATCGATCTCCTTAGGCCCCTTTGTTTCCAGTGAACGATCCATCACCTCAGGGGTACCACAGGGATCCATCCTGAGCCCCCTCTTTTTTAACGTGTATATGGCCCCCCTTCTTGCGTTGATTGAATCACATGGGATTCTCGTGACATCCTACGCTGATGACACCCAGCTTGTCGTCACTATTGATAAAAGACTCCCGGATGCTGCCATCAAATTCCAAAACTGTCTGTCAGAAGTCTTTTCTTGGCTCAACCTGCACCATTTAAAATGCAACAGCGCCAAAACAGAAATAATTCCCCTCGGTAAAGGCACATTCTTTTCCCCCAAAGACTGGTGGCCTCATAAATCCGAAGCACCACCGAGCGCGGTAGCCTCAGCACGCAACTTGGGTGTTCAATTTGATGCTTCCCTCAGCTTCGATGAACATGTGCGCATTACCGCAGGGCGCTGTTTCAGTCTGATCAGGCAATTAAAGAAATTTTTTAATTTTCTGCCTATCAGTGCCAGGAAATCAGTCGCGGTGGCGCTTATCCTCTCCCGGCTGGATTATTGTAACGGCCTCCTGGCAGGTATCAAGAAGTCCTCTCTGAAAAAGCTACAAACTGTCCAACATGCAGCAGCCAGGCTTGTTCTGAAACTCCCCCGCAGGTCCTCAGCCTCTGCAGCCCTCAACGCCCTCCACTGGCTGCCCCTCCACAAGAGAATCCTTTTCAAGCTCTTAGTCACTGTATTTAAAGCTAACAGGTGCTTGGGTCCATCCTACCTGATTAAGCGCTTCCAGCGCTACAATCCAACTCGCTGTTTGAGGTCATCGGGCGCCAACTTCATCTCTGAACCCCGTATAAAATTAAAATCCAAGGGTGGAAAGACCTTTTCTTTTCTGGCGGCCAAGGCATGGAACCGCCTTCCCCCCAGCCTTAGGCACGCCCCCTCCGAAAGCCTATTTAGGAAATCCTTGAAAACTTGGATTTATACTCAGCCCGACTCTTCAGTTCTCGCAGCCATTTGATCCATGCTCCCCATAGACGACTTTCTGTGTGCTCAGCGCCAAGATGCTCCCTCCGGAGCGAAAGTCAGCGCTTTACAAATGACAATAAATATCAAATATCAAATATATCCTCAACGGCTCTCGCGATTTGCTTGCAAGATCATACATTTGGAATTAAGTTCATAACTGAGTATTTTTGTTGTTTTGAAGAAAATAAGACATGAGAAGTGTTGCTTAAAGTAGAAAAACAAGTGAGGTATTGTTATTGAGATATTAAGTAGTGGTGGACTGAACCTGAATTCCGCAGACCTTCCAAAAAACTCTGCGAGATTCTGCGTAGTTCTGCGAGCTGCAGAATTCCAGTCGGCACAAAGTAATTTTGTCTGTGTAGCTACTAGCTATAAAATATTTCACGAATTACATTGAAGAATTGTTCCCCAGATGCTGATGCGGCACATGTTGCAAACCTGACTGGTGAAGTCAGCCTCTCATCCTTCCAGATTAAGAAAATGATCACCAGCACAACGGTTCGCACAGTGCTATGAGGCTAACACGTTTAGGGAGCACCACACAAAAGCATGTATTGCTGCTTCATCAATTAAGCTTATTCTTTGTATTATGTGATAAACACATTTCTGCCAACAAATTATGCAATAATGTGCAAATATACAGTGGCCCACTACTTGTCCATGATGATAGTAAACAGAAGATAAAGGTATTTAGCAGTGTAAGGAGTAAAGCACAATAAATGTAGCACAGTTTAGTACTTATGGTTTAGTACTTATGGTGTCTTCTGATTACACTGATACATGGGAAAAAGTGATGCACCGGCAGCTCAATGGGCTTGTAAATAAGCCCCTAAGTGCTCAGAAGGCAAACTTTGGAAGTGCATCTCTTCTGATTGCCGGACATACCACCCCACTATAAACACACATGGCAGTCATACATTTGGCACCAAAGGGCACATTTCATTATAGAACTGTTGTACGAGGTCAGCGCGAGTACCCAATAACCTCCCTATTTTAGGTCTCTTCTAGGCAGCGCACATGCGCTGCTCTAGGAGATGACCTTTAGAAATTGCTCAGCTCTTTTCCACACACTCGTGCATGTGGCGGCATCCACCTTGGGGGAGCGAGCAGCGGCTCGCGCAGGGGCCATCTGTTTGTCTAATGAGCTTTCACTTTCATGCTTTTTCGATCAGCAGCGCGTTTAGGGGCCATCTGTTTTTTTCCTAATGTGCTTTAACTTTCATGTTTGCTCAGGTCCACACCACTTTTTCAGGCTAAACACTATACAAATCACTTACAGCGTGGTGCATTGTAAGCACATTTCTCTTGTGGCTGCCTTGATAATCTGCAATGTATTTGCCCCTCGTAGACCAACGTTGGGTGTGCAGTCATTATCGAGCCTTGCACCTTGTGTAGGTGATACACTACTGTCCTATGCTGATTTTGTGAGGTTTGGGGTGGTGTGCTTAGCTCTGCTATTTGTGAGACTAGTGAGACTAGTGCAGTTGGAAAAGGCCCCTTCAAAGCATGAATGATAGACACTGTGTCACAAGGCCACTTAGTTCAATCGACTGCGTTGTTCACTGGTTGGTGGCATTCGAGTAGACAGACTCCTTACAAGCGAGGCTGAAGCTAAGCGGTGCAAGCGATCGGATGTTCTGCTAGATACACTTGTAGGCGCTGAATCAGAGGTTCCCTATCATGTCGGTACACTCAAATGGATGGAAGAGTGCAAGGCAAGAGAACGCCTACGCGTCCCTGTAATTTTCAATCAAAATATGTTAAAGACGCTGCTGGTGTTCGCGAGAGGTGTGACTTCCTGTCGGAACTCTTCCCAGAACTGCGTGCCTGACACGCCCCACTGTGCGCAGCCCTTCTTCTTATGCCCTGTATGTAAACAACCCTTGCTGCCTGATATAGAGCTCCTGCAAGTAACCCGTGCTCTGGCATCTGCAGGGCTGTATGGAATCCTCCCAGAACTGGTGAATGGGACATCTTGGCGCTACTTTACAGTGAATATTTACAAGCTTTTCAAAAATACGCAAACAATATTATTTTTCCAGTAGTAAATGAGAGGTCACTGAGGAGTGAACCGAGTTAGGAGAAAATGCAAGTTAAATAAACTAACAGAGGAAGGGAAGTAGGGCGATGCAAGAAGGATGTTCGTGGAGGGGGCGGGGCTAGACAAGCAGGGGTCGTACAGCAGGGGGTTTAAAGACTCTTCCATTGTGGGGTTTTTTCAATGGGTCATAGCAGATTACAGCTGGGTGTTTTCAAAACTGACCTAAATATTTAATCTGAAGCGAATCTGTACACGTTTATTAGGCAAAAAAATCAGATTTTTGAGCTATTGCTTAGCAGATGTCTTTTCCAATCTGATCTCTCTCTTTGGGTCCCTGAAGCTAAGAATTTACCTCTAACTAACTCCCAGACATCCCCCATTCTCGGTGTGCCCCCTCTCGTTCTGATTGCCTCATTTCTGGCCCATGTTCTATTGCTCATTATACCTCGTTCTGCTTCCCTCCATCCCCTCACCCGGATTTCCTCATGTCCCTCTCAGACGTACCTCTCATTTTTCACCTTCAGTCCATTTTTCCTGCTTTTTTATCTTGCATTCCTGTCTTGCACAATAAAACTCTCATTCTGGTTGATGAGTGTTATTTATTGCTTTCTCTTACTTTATGTCACATCACGCACTGCTCCTGCCATTCTGATTACCCTGTACTATTTTATATATTAAAACATTAGAAAGTTGAGATCTTCATTAAGGACAATGGAGTGACTCAGGCAGGCGCGGACTGGCTGTAGCGGGCACCGGGCAATCCCCGGGTGCGCCGCACGGGTGGGGGGCCGCCGGGCCGGTTTTGGGCCCCTGGGGGCCGTTTTTGTTACAGGGCCGTTTTTGCAGCATAGCACAACCCACAACCCCCCCACCGGGGTGGGGGGTCGAGCTCTTTGCCAGGGCCCGTTTTGGTTCCCAGTCCGGCCTTGGACTCAGGGCCAATAATGGCTTATGAATCACCACTAACTGAAAAAGAAAAATGGACCCCACACCAGATCAAACAAGGGTATAATGTATATAGATGTCCTTGTGCACCACGTCACACCAAAGAGCACAATATAACAATAAGTAACTTCCCAAATGACAAAGAAAAGCAATCTCACAAACTTGATTGAAGATAATTTATTCTTTTGATTCAGAGACACTTTATTCCTTTTAAATATCACAGAATTGCTTACCGCCAACGCGTTTCATCCCTCTTGGGACTTCTTCAGGGCTTGCTCATTATATTTTGACGAATGTTCATGCCACGTGTGAAAAGCAACAGCAATGATGGCTTTACTATAAATCACCCACCGTTATATTCCTAAGTTAGGCCCATGTAGCGAAGCAGCTCAACAATACTGGATTAGTTTCCCTGAAACTAAACTTGTTTTCACATTTAGCTTCACACAATATTATCAAATTGCCCTAAACATCATGTACAAGATCTCATTTCGTACTATGTACAAATGTCATCACTATCTTCACCCACGGGGCGATAGGTCTATCGACATATACATAACATCGTTAATCTATATGTACATTGCAAAGCTCCTTTCTATTATAAAAGATGAGTATCTCCGATAGATTAGCAGAGGAGGCCCTTCCGCTGACACTGATGTCCTTGCATGCTGAGAAATCACCATGTAGCGGTCTGCCGTCTCGTGTGGTGTACCCGGTTCGTGACCAAGAAGGGTCCTTCACTCTGTCACATCAGGTAATAAGGGGCTTGGATCGTCCCTTGGGAAGATTCTTGACTTTACACCTACACACACTCTAGGTACACTTAGAGTAGGGTTTGTATCATAGGGTACGCTTGATTACCGCCTCATTTATATATATATATATATATATATATATATATATATATATATATATATATATATATATATATATATATATATATATATATATATATATATATATATATATATATATATATACATTGTTTAGCACCTTGGGAAAACTATATCTACTATTTACGCTTTTGGTGCTTGTAATCAAATGTATCTGCTTCTATTATTCATTGCAGCACACATATTTTATGCAAAAATAACGTTGGTTCAATACATTTATTGAAAACCTCCCAGTGTGTGTTCGATGTATATTTCTCTTACAATAAGTTAGCATGAGTGACTGAGTGAAAGGTTCTGTACGGTTTCCACAATCCTTGAGGGGTCAGAGTTGTCATGTTCAGTGGTTGCCAGAAACCGTTCACTCCCTAGTAGGTTGGGGTGCTTACGGCGGTACTGTGAGCTAGCTGGTCCGTAGGCCAACATATCCTGTGGTGGTGTCCAGAATCAGTTTTGGCACCAAGCCCCTGGTTTATGTTGTCCAAACAATGCGCAGATCCTACGGATTACTAGGTACTACACAATATGGAGCGACCAATGTGTTTTAGGTTTTTATTTAACAGTCAAAAAGATGAGTAGTTCAGTTGTGCTTTCTCAGAGACCTCTACTCACATTTGGTTCCAGAGACGTCCGTAGTGGGAAAGGAAACAAATCAGCCTTAGCTTAGAGTAGGTATCACCTATGTATTGGCTGTGGCTGTAGGTTAATCACGCTTGGAGGATTGGAAGTTCCCACATTGTGCATACCATATCTGCATAAAAGTTTAGCTAAATACTACTTCTCAGACAATGACCAAACAAGCTGAGGACGTTGAAGAACAGGTAGTTACACTAAATATTTCATAAAATTGCATACAGGTAGTTACCATGAAATTATTACAACATGGCCCCCCGTAAACAGGTGGAGATGTTACCTTCGCGGCTGAGGCACATAAAGCATTCAGAACAGAGGTATTCTATTCTTACGTTAAAGTCCCGCCTGCAGATGCACAAACACGGCTATTTCTTGAATATATTCAGGCGTGTAACACCCATTGGGCTCACAGGGCTTCAGCCCCTCCCCCCCCGTCGTGTGTCGGCCGGGGCGGAGACAGCTGCGCGGGCTGGCGAGCATCTAATTGCAGCCGCACCCGAGTACTTAACAGGTATTTAAAAGACCATTTACTTGTAAATTAGGCTTTTGTTGTGTGTTCACCCCTTCTTACAGCCACTGTCTATGGTTGGAAGAATTAGCTCCCCCCCGAAATATTTTTCAGCCCTACCCCGAAATTTGGCTTTAGTTGCCCGCCTGAATGCATTGAAGTTGAACCACCTGATAAGTATTGCCCATACGTGGACTTAGAAGTCCTGTTAACCTCCCAATGTGCATTAATTGGAGTAAAGGCGCCCTACTCCATACCACAGAACACATGAGACTCAGTCTGCAGGAAGGGGCGTGGACGCGCCACGGACTCCCGGCTGGTGGTCCGTCGGCTGGTGGTCAGCATCATGACCTCAGCAGTCTGTGACATTGAGTGTGATCATAGGCTTTTTTAGAATCTTTTATATTTGCACTTAATATATGGGCATTAGGCAATTATATATTATAGGTTATGACAGTGTTTAACCTCTTCGAGGCTCTGCACAGTGGAGCTGTGCTCATGACCAGCTGAGCTCGTCATAACGGCTGTGGAACGCCCACGCGGGGCTAATTCCCCTCCTGTGCGGGGCCTTCCATTAAGTGGGCGGAGTCATGACGAGCTCAGCTCCATGAGCACAGCTCCGCTGTGCAGCACGATGAGCTGGGCTCGTCATGAGCACTGCGGTTCCGCACATGGCCCTCCTCCCCCCGCGCCGCGGGGGAATTAGCCCCGCGGCAAAGGGGTTAAAAATAATTTTTGTTTAAAAGCACATTAACTTCCTTGTGCATCAGGCAGATTTCAGACAACAATAAAAATGTGAAGTTAACTCTGGTGATTAATGTTCCTACTAGTGAGAGTTCGGAATTTTGTGAAAGCTTTAGCTCATTGTAAGGTAGAGTGGAGGGTAAATGTGCCTGCTGCAAAGAACGTGTACCATGCAGATCAGAGGACTGAGTGCGAGTGAACTATGAAAACATATATTGCAAACTGTGACTGAATGCGTGTCTTTCACAATATTTCACTTCAAAACTATGTGATTGTATTCGCTATACCTGCGTGCGGTCTCACGCTGAGGGTGATTTGAATAGGGTCACAGGAAAGTCTACAAGGTTATCAGTTCCCACCCCACCCCCCAGAAATGTAGTGCCTCCCACACCCCTGCTCATTCGATTACAAATTAAGCGCTGGCTATGACCACATCAGCCAGGACGTGAAAGACTCGTGCTTTGGTCAGGTCACATCAGTAGGCCCTGTTGAGTGAAATAATTGCAACCTCTAGCAGTCAGTCCAGTGACAGCAGCGACCGGCGCGAGTAGGGCCTGGCTTCATACTCCCTCGTTGCCAGCAGCTCCATGAATGAATGTGTAGCACGCGGAGAGAGGCGCGTGCCAGCTGGGCCCGGCGCGCGTGAGGCCTCGTGCGTGGCCTCACACCTGCCGGGCGTGTTGCAGTCACTTTGTAGTGTCGGGTGTCTCTCGTCTGAGCGTGTGCTACGTGCGTCAGAACAATGGAAACCCTGGAGCCCACTCCATTTCGGACAGTCTAAAAGGTCGAAGGTCATTTCTACAGGCCTCCGGGGCAGGTCTCATCACTTGCTGCCTGTCTCTGGACTGGTTCGTGGTGAGGCTGCACGTACCACAGCCGCAGTACCCCCCCGCCCCCCCCCTCCACGGTCTGGTGTGTCTACAAATAAGGAAAAAGCGTTTGCTCCATGCGAGAGGGTCTCTCACTGAGCCCTCAAGGGTTCAAAGATAGTATCTCACTCCTTACAGGTTAGACCCACGCTAAAGAGTGGCGAGGCAGGTGAAAGTGCAGAGGGTCACACAGTGACTGTAACGTGCATAAAAGATGCTGCTCGATGCACAGAGGCACAATTTCCGCAGTCACAAAAGAGAGAGGAGAGGCCCTGAAGAGCCGACATAAAACAGGGCAAACAGAGGGAAGGGGCGGGGGGAGAGGGGAGGGGGTCGCTGTAGAGGCAAAAGTAAGACAGGTGTGAGGAGCTCCCTACAGAGCCCACCCAAGAGGTCCCACAGGCAAAGCCTATTCAGAGCTGACTGTAAGACACACAGACATGGGGGGGGACGGTGCTCCCTGCAGAGTCCACATACGAGGTCCTACAGGCTATGCAGAGCTGATGGTAAGACACACAGACATAGGAGGGGGTGCTCCCTTTACAACCCACATAGGATGTCTCACAGGAAATGCAGAGCTGACAGTAAGACACACGGACATGGGGGGGGGGGGGCTCCCTACAGAGCCCACATACGAGGTCCCATAGGCTATGCAGAGCTGACGGTCAGACACACAGACATGGGGGGCTCCCTACAGAGCCCACCTAAGAGGTCCCACAGGCAAAGCCTATTCAGAGCTGACTGTAAGACACACAGACATGGGGGGGGGGGGCAGTGCTCCCTGCAGAGTCCACATACGAGGTCCCACAGGCTATTCAGAGCTGACAGTAAGACACACAAATATGGGGGGGGGTTGCTCCCTGCAGATCCCACATAAGGGGACCTACAGGCTATGCAGAGCTGACGGTAAGACACACGGACATAGGAGGGGGTGCTCCCTTTACAACCCACATAGGATGTCTCACAGGAAATGCAGAGCTGACAGTAAGACACACGGACATGGGGGGGGGGCTCCCTACAGAGCCCACATACGAGGTCCCACAGGCTATGCAGAGCTGACAGTAAGACACACAGACATGGGGGGGGCTCCCTACAGAGCCCACATACGAGGTCCCACAGGCTATGCAGAGCTGACGGTCAGAGACACAGACATTGGGGTTCTCCCTTTAGAGCCCACATAAGAGGAAAAACTAGCACAGGCTATGCAGAGCTGGCGGTAAGACACACAGACATTATTATTATTTATAAAGCTTATAAAGCGCTTGGTTAACCTAACTAGTGTGTCCCCGCGCTGGTGATTCCGAAATGACTCCACTCTGGCGCTGTTAGGTTTTGAGCAACCCTCCGTTCATACGTTAGTCTTTGGGGAACAGTATGGTTTTCAGCTCTTTCCGGAAGGTGCCCTCTGAAGTCTCCAGGCGCAACCTCTGAGGCAGTTTATTCCACTGAGTGGCGGTCCGGGCTCTAAAAGACCGTCCTCCCATTCTCACTCTGTTAAACTTAGGGACGAGGACTTGCCCGGAGCCACTTGATCGTAACTGTCGAGTGGGCTCGTATCGATTGAGAAGGCTGTGAAGGTACTTGGGGCCCTTTCCCTGTAAAATACGGTGATCTACACACAGGGCTTTGAATGTCACACGTTCCCTAATTGGGAGCCAGTGCAAGGTCCTGAGTGCGTTCTTAGCTGATGCTCTCCTGGGCAGCAATAGGATCAGGTGGGCTGCCGCATTTTGTATACGTTGCAGCCTCTGAATACATTTTGCACTGGCCCCCAAGTACAGGACATTCCCATAATCCAGACGGGAAGTTATCAGGGCGTGGACCAAGGTTTGTCTTACAGGCAGAGGCAGTAGGTCCAATGTTTTCCTCAGGACCCGTAGCATGCCGAAACAGGTGCCAGCAACTTGTTTGGTCTGATGTGCGAACGAGATTTTGTTGTCTAGCCAAATCCCCAAATTCTTAACTGGATTGCTGGGAGTGGGAAGGTCACCCAGCGTGGCCGGCCACCACGCCGAAGACCATACTGAGGGAGTTCTACCCACTATCAGCACCTCCGTCTTATTTCCATTTAATTGGAGGCAGTCATCAGCCATCCAAGTGGCAAGTTCCTGCATACATGCAGAGTAGTTTGTGGCGCAATGTTCCTTTGGTTGTGATAGAGTCACAACCAATTTCGTGTCATCTGCGTATGACACTACCTCCACCCCAAATCTGTCTGTGATACCTGCCACTGGCGCCACATGCAGATTAAATAGGGTGGGGCTAAGGCTGGAACCCTGAGGTACTCCCAGTTTTAGGTTTATTTCTTTGGACCAAAATGGTCCCTGTGCTACTTGGAAGCTACGATCTGTTAGGAAAGACTCCAGCCAGTCCCACGCTTTGCCCACCACTTCTCCCTTTTTCAGACACTGTAGCAGCGTGTGATGGGCCACAGTGTCGAATGCGGCACTGAGGTCAAGTAAGATCAAAGCAGCAGTTTGATGTTCGTCCGCATATCTCCGCAGGGTTTCAGTAGAGAGTAGTAGTGCTGACTCCGTCGAGTGGAGGGCACCGAAACCCGACTGGGAGGGGTGTAGCAGGTCATTGGCCTCAATATAGGCCGAAAGCTGTTTATAGACTGCCTTTTCCGCAATCTTGGCGAAATATGGAAGGAGCGAGATGGGTCGAAGGTTCTCTAGCTTCTCCATGCTAATGTTGGGTTTTTTCCTCAGGGGGAGGACCACTGCTTTCTTCCAATTTTTTGGCACCTGTCCCAGATCAAAGGAGAGTTTTAAAAGATATCTAATATGGGGATTAAGAATTTCCATGCTACCTTGTAATACTTTGGGAGACTCATACTATGTTTACATCTATTTCCAATAAGTGGGCATAGATTTTTGAGCTCCTGGGAATTGTACTGTCTTTTTGGGTGAGAGCTAGCAGGGGTTCTTGCCCCTAGCCCCGGTCGGCCGCGGACGGGCGCAGACGGGCTTGCCTTTGGCACGCTGGTGGTGCACCCGCTGCGCGCGTCCGCTGCGCGCATGCTTTGGAGCATCCATTTTATCTCCCGTGCGCCCCGAACACTAGCCCGCTGCCTACTCCTTCCCCCAATATGGCGACCGTCCTCCATGTGTCAGAGCCGCCACCCGGTCAGCACCAAGAACGGCTGCCCAGTGGGTGAGGCTCAGTGCGCGGTTGAAAAAGCTCCGGTGAGTGAGTTTAAAAATCAAATTTACAGGCTGTAACTAAACGTTTTTTAAAAACCAACATAGACATACAAAGGCTCCCGGCTTCCGCCTCAGGAGTCATTTCAGCAATTCACATGGGGGGGGCTCCCTACAGGGCCCACATAAGAGGTCCTACAGGCTATGCAGAGCAGATGGTAAGACACAGAGACATGGGAAGGGGTGCTCCCTGCAGAGCCCACATAAGAAGTCCCACAGGCTATGGAGTGCTGACAGTAAGACAGTAAGACACAGAGACATGGGCGGGTGGTGCTCCCTTCAGAGCCCACATAAGAGGTCCTACAGGATGTTCAGAGTGACGGTGAGACACACGTACATGGGGGGCTCCCTGCAGAGCCCACATAAGAGCTCCCACAGGCACAGGCTTTGCAGAGATGACGATAAGACACACGATCATGTGGGGGGGGGGGTGCTCCCTACAGAGTCCACATAAGAGGTCTCACAGGCTATGTAGAGTTGATGGTAAGACACGCGGACATGGGAAGATGGGGGTGGTGCTCCCTTCAGAGCCTACAGAGGTCTCACAGGCACAGGCTATGTAGAGCTGACGGTAAGACACACAGACATGGGGGGGGGTGCTTCCTACAGCGCCCACAAAAGAGGTCTTACAGGCTATGCAGAGCTGATCGTAAGACACACAGACATGGGGTGGGTTCCTCCCTACTCAGTCCACCCCCCTCTGGGTCCTACAGGCTATGCCGAGCTGATCGTAAGACACACAGACATGGGGTGGGTTCCTCCCTACTCAGTCCATCCCCCTCTGGGTCCTACAGGCTATGCCGAGCTGGTCGTAAGACACACAGACATGGGGGGGGGGTGCTCCCTTTAGAGCCCACATAAGATGTCTTACATGCTATGCAGAGTAAGACACAAAGACATGGGGATGCTACCTGCAGAGCCCACCATAGGAGGCCCCACAGGCACAGGCTATGCAGAGCTGACGTAAGACACACAGACATGGCGGTGAGGGGCTCCCTGCAGAGCTTACAGTAAATCAGTGTCTAGGTAAGAAATCCTATAGGTACAGGGTGAGGAGGGCTCTGTGGCGCTCACGATCAGACAGGCAGGCCCAGGGTGCGAGGGCGGTCTGAGGAGCTGACATGAGACCGTGCCTACAGGCACGGGGTGTAAGAAGGACCCTGCAGGAAGACGTGCTACAGGCACAGGGTATAAGAAGGACCCTACAGGAAGATGTCCTACAGGCACAGGGTGTAAGAAGGACCCTACAGGAAGACGTCCCACAGGCACAGGGTATAAGAAGGACCCTGCAGGAAGACGTCCCACAGGCACAGGGTGTAAGAATGACCCTGCAGGAAGACGTCCTACAGGCACAGGGTGTAAGAAAGACCCTACAGGAAGACGTCCTACAGGCACAGGGTGTAAGAAGGACCCTGCAGGAAGACGTCCTACAGGCACAGGGTGTAAGAAGGACCCTGCAGGAAGACGTCCTACAGGCACAGGGTGTAAGAAGGACCCTGCAGGAAGACGTCCTACAGGCACAGGGTGTAAGAAGGTCCCTACAGGAAGGCGTCCCACAGGCACAGGGTGTAAGAAGGACCCTGCAGGAAGACGTCCCACAGGCACAGGGTGTAAGAAGGTCCCTACAGGAAGACGTCCCACAGGCACAGGGTGTAAGAAGGACCCTGCAGGAAGACGTCCCACAGGCACAGGGTGTAAGAAAGACCCTGCAGGAAGACGTCCCACAGGCACAGGGTGTAAGAAGGACCCTGCAGGAAGACGTCCCACAGGCACAGGGTGTAAGAAGGTCCCTACAGGAAGACGTCCCACAGGCACAGGGTGTAAGAAGGACCCTACAGGAAGACGTCCTACAGACACAGAATGTAAGAAGGACCCTACAGGAAGATGTCCCACAGGCACAGGGTATAAGAAGGACCCTGCAGGAAGACGTCCCACAGGCACAGGGTGTAAGAAGGACCCTACAGGAAGACGTCCCACAGGCACAGGGTGTAAGAAGGACCCTACAGGAAGACGTCCCACAGGCACAGGGTGTAAGAAGGACCCTACAGGAAGACGTCCCACAGGCACAGGGTGTAAGAAGGACCCTACAGGAAGACGTCCCACAGGCACAGGGTGTAAGAAGGACCCTACAGGAAGACGTCCCACAGGCACAGGGTGTAAGAAGGACCCTGCAGGAAGACGTCCTACAGGCACAGGGTGTAAGAAGGACCCTGCAGGAAGACGTCCTACAGGCACAGGGTGTAAGAAGGTCCCTACAGGAAGACGTCCCACAGGCACAGGGTGTAAGAAGGACCCTGCAGGAAGACGTCCTACAGGCACAGGGTGTAAGAAGGACCCTGCAGGAAGACGTCCTACAGGCACAGGGTGTAAGAAGGACCCTGCAGGAAGACGTCCTACAGGCACAGGGTGTAAGAAGGACCCTGCAGGAAGATGTCCTACAGGCACAGGGTGTAAGAAGGTCCCTACAGGAAGACGTCCCACAGGCACAGGGTGTAAGAAGGACCCTGCAGGAAGACGTCCCACAGGCACAGGGTGTAAGAAGGTCCCTACAGGAAGACGTCCCACAGGCACAGGGTGTAAGAAGGACCCTGCAGGAAGACGTCCCACAGGCACAGGGTGTAAGAAAGACCCTGCAGGAAGACGTCCCACAGGCACAGGGTGTAAGAAGGACCCTGCAGGAAGACGTCCCACAGGCACAGGGTGTAAGAAGGTCCCTACAGGAAGACGTCCCACAGGCACAGGGTGTAAGAAGGACCCTACAGGAAGACGTCCTACAGACACAGAGTGTAAGAAGGACCCTACAGGAAGATGTCCCACAGGCACAGGGTATAAGAAGGACCCTGCAGGAAGACGTCCCACAGGCACAGGGTGTAAGAAGGACCCTACAGGAAGACGTCCCACAGGCACAGGGTGTAAGAAGGACCCTACAGGAAGACGTCCCACAGGCACAGGGTGTAAGAAGGACCCTACAGGAAGACGTCCCACAGGCACAGGGTGTAAGAAGGACCCTGCAGGAAGACGTCCTACAGGCACAGGGTGTAAGAAGGACCCTGCAGGAAGACGTCCTACAGGCACAGGGTGTACGAAGGACCCTGCAGGAAGACGTCCTACAGGCACAGGGTGTAAGAAGGTCCCTACAGGAAGACGTCCCACAGGCACAGGGTGTAAGAAGGACCCTGCAGGAAGACGTCCTACAGGCACAGGGTGTAAGAAGGACCCTGCAGGAAGACGTCCCACAGACACAGGGGGTGGGAGTCACTGTGGAGCTCACAGTCAGACCTACAGACACAGGAGAAAGGCACGTGCAGCCGACCTTGGCCTGACTCTGACCTTTGCCCTTGAGTTGCCTCACACCTGCCGGGCGTGTTACAGTCACGGGTGTCTCTCATCTGAGCGTGCGCTACGTGCGTCAGAACAATGGAAACCCTGGAGTCCAAAAGGTGAAAGGTCATTTCTACGTGCCTCCGGGGGGGCAGGTCCCATCACTTGCTGTCTGTTTTTGGGCTGCTCCACGCTGAGGCTGCACGCACCACAGCCGCCCCCCCCCCCCCCCACAATCTGGGGTGTCTATAAATACGGAAAAGGCCCTTGTGCTTCCTTGAGTGAGGGTCTGTGAGCCCTCAGGGGTTCAAAGATATTACCTAACTCCTTACAGGTTGAACCCACGCTAACGGGTGGCGAGCGCAGGAAAGTGCAGAGGGTCACACAGTGATAACAGACTTTACATAGGATGAAGCCCCAAGAGCCTCTAAAGCGCGCACTGACACGTGCAATAAAGGCGCTGCTCGAGCCACAGATGCACAATTACACAATTTCTGCAGCCAGAAAGAGTGTGTATTTGAGGGGGTTCCTAGTAACAGAAGGTCTGCGGACGCTGGGGGCATATTTACAATGAATTGGGGTAGGGCGGATCAGGAAGTCATTTTGCTGCGCTGCCATGCGCCACTTCGAAAGGACGGAAATGCACCGTATTTACACGATATAGGGCATTCCCGTATCCAGCCAGCACACAAAATGCAGCCCAGCGCCAACGCAGGCACCCTTGCACCATGTCCTCAGTGTTGGCATGCTTGGTTTTGTGCCGGAAGCAGAACTTTCCTGCACAAAAACAATGGAGACTTTTTCCTCTTTCGCTATGTGCTGCAGAAACAATAAGAGGAAATAAATACATTTCTCCTCGTCGTTACGCCAATTCTGGGGAGGTGTACAGTTTTGACGCTATAGAACTTGGCCTGGCATATGCTGTCCACTATTCTAGTGGGCTCCTTGCACCAGTCCAAACGACCCTTATTGATGGCAGGTTTAAAGACAACCTATATAGAAAGCTATCCTAGTGGTAGCTGTGGAGAGCAGCCTTCAGGCTTAGTCTTGAAGGAATGTAAAGCAGCTTGTTTTACCAGTCTATAATCTCTTGAATGACCAAATGAAAGGAGACCCACACAAGGTATTTATATAAAATATATGTATTTAATCTAAACACATCCCTCTAGTCTCTTTATGAGGCTAGTGGCAAAAGTACATACAGTAAACCTATTTAGCACACAGTAAATTAGCACAGTATATGTTTAGCCCTAGGGGCGTCACAAACCATATACTAAGAAAGTGGTGTAAGAACCATGAGGGACATAGAGACAAGGCCTAGAGCCTTTAGAACTGCTGGGGGGCCACCAGGAACCACCCAAGGTAGGGACGCAGGAGACAAACGGGGGACGCGTGCAGTGTCTAAACACAGCCGTAAATCACCATTGACTTCTATGGAGAAAGTTGCAATTAGAAATTGAAGAATAGGGACACTTAGGAGTGGACTAGGATCAAATCCCTTGAAAACTGGACAGTTCGAGAGTCAAGACACACGGGAGCACCAAAGTACTCGTGTTACCTCACCCAGGGAAGCCGGGTGCATAAGTGTCTTTTCGTGTCGGGTTTTGTCGTTTTCTATGGAGAGCTGCAAAGAAGTGCTGCAGGCGACCAGGAGAAAAGTGTGTCGATTGATCCAAGGGTGGATCGGAGATCTGAAGAACATGAAAGCAGAGGGGACAGAGTGTGGGTCACTTGCCAGTGACCAGGGAGGCAAGAAGAAGATGTCCACCGATGTTGGGGAATTTCAGGTGCAGGAGTTGAAGGTTGACTCTTTAGCCACAAGGACCAGGAGGTGTCGACAACAACTAGGAGCTAGATTCGAGCTGTCCCAAGTTGGATGTCGAGTGCTGCAGCACCGGTATCCGGATTGGACCCAATAAGCCTTGGCAACAGCAACCCACGCAGAATGCAAAGATTGGCTTCGGAGCAGACCAGCAAGGTCTGAGGGACTCACTCTTTGGAAGGGAGTCAGGGCTGATCTGGAACAACCAGGAAAGCCCAAGAACCATAAGAGTTACCTTCATGGGGACCCACCAGTCGACGGACCAGGGATCGCAAAGGGTCCTCAAGCAGAAATGCTAGAAGCGAGCCCATGGAACACTCGTAGAGTGTAGGCCCACAATCTTCAGTGCAGAAGGTGCTCAGGACTTGGACTATAAGTAGCTCACTGCACAACTTCGAGAAAGCTCGGGAAGTAGATGCACTTACAAAAGGGCACGGTGTCCAGGAGTTCCGGTCCCACGTCTCTCGTGATGGCTACAGGTCTCAGCTTTGCTGTGATCTTGTGTCAGCCTAGGAGATGTCAGGAAGTCCATGTCCTGTGTTGCAAATCCTTCGGGATCCAGCAGAAGCCTTGGAAATGCAGACCGGCACATGCTTCTTTGGTGCCTATTTGAACAGGGGAGTCACTCCTTGACCCCAATGGGGATTCTACAATCTTCTAGTCGAAATAGAATGTCGATGTTCCAGGATATATGTTGCAGAGTTTCGTCCAGGGTAATCTAAAGTCCTTAGGACTGGGTTCCTATACTTATACTAAGTTTAGGGGCTGGACTAACTCTAAGGTCCCACCTATGGGAGGACCTGGGGAGGGGGTGGTTACACCTCTTCCCCTTTGTCCAGTTTCACACCAGAGCAGGGGGCTGAGAGCTCCGGCAACCGGTTTGAACTGGGGTATGTATAAGGACACCTTGTGTGCCCCAGGCACTGTCTGAAAAGCATTCACTAAATGCAACCCACTCTGCCCCAATACACTAAAGCCTGTCTGGGGAGGTGGTTACACCTCCTGTGATAGGAAACCTATTGTCTAGGCCTCCCCTGCTGGAGTTTCGTCCAGCATCAGGAGGTCAGATTCGTGTCTGCGGCAGCAGCATCCCTTTTGTGATGCTGGGGCTCTTTTAAACTATTCCTGGTTAAGTAAAGGTGTGCATGTCTTCTCCCTCTAGTAGGGTAGAATTCTACCCCCGCCGCCAGGACTGGCGGGGGGTAGGATTATAAAGTGTTTAACAATAACACGAAATGTTTTGATGCAGTGATTCCAAAATTAGCATTTATCGCGAGGTTATAATACACTTAAGAGTATATGGTATGGCTGCATCACAGAACAGCTACAGAGAGTTGATTCCGAAAGCTGCAGAGGGGCTCGGCTCATGCTTGGGCACCCTCTCACACAAAACCAAGCACTCTGCCTTCAGGATTGTTAGGGACCTGCCATAGGAGTGACTTATAGGTTTATATGTGTCTGTATTTAAAAGTAGATATAGGTAGCCTATATGTTAGTAAGGGGTGCAAGCACCATCTTACCCAGGCTGCAGTAGCAGACCCGTGGTGCCACTTTGGAAGGCTTCCCAGGGGTCACATGATACATGCTTCAGCCCCTGGTAGGACTCAGGGGTACCTATGCCCTTGGTACCTAATGTACCATATACTGGGGACTCACCAGGGTAACCCAGTAACCAAAAGTACATGCAATCAATTTAAAGAGGAAAGCAGACAGGCTGGGGCCCTGATTAGCAGGATCCCAGCCAAACTAAGTGAAAAACCATCAAAACACCAGGAAAAAAGTGGGGGCAACCATGTAGTCAGAGTCCACCTTCCTACAGACGCATTCCCAGGTTTGCAGAACCTTGTAAATCTGGAAATGCATCAAAACCCGTGGGTGTTGCGTGGAAACAGCCACAGCAACTTTCGCATAATTGCCGTACGAATCTCTACAAGGCCATGTCTTTACATGGCCATGTAGATATGGGCCTACAATTTGCACCACCTGAGCATCAAAAAAAGTGGAGCTCTGGTGGCACAAAGGGGCGTGTAAATGTGTCCCTGGATCTGAGATAGAACTTCCTCAAGAGCTTACATACACCAGGGCCAAAAGACAGAGGGTGTAAGAGCAGAACCAACAGTAAGACAAGAACTTCAGAAACAGGGTGTGAGAGGGAGCTTTCTGTAGAGACTACAGTAAGAAGGCCTACAGGTAGTGTTTGGAAGCTCTATGCACAGCTTACAGTTAAAAATGTGGATTACACAACCATTGTGAGAAAGGGAACTTCCTTCAGCAACACAGGCAGACTTACAGTAAGACGTTCCGCTGGTGGACAGAGCCCCTCAGGGGCTCAGAGTTACTCATACTGACTGGGGAAGCGAGAGGGAGCTCCCTGAAGATTGTACTCCTGCACAGACCCTGTGGATGTAGTGAGTGGGAGGTAGCTCCTTGGAGAGCTTCTGGTAGTTCCTTTGCTGCACAGAAATGGCGGCCAGGTGCAGCAATGCCTTCTACACAATTTCTGCTGGTAACTTTGTGATTCAAATGCCTGAGCCTTCTTTTCAGCCATAGTCCACGGTGCCATTTTCATGAGTCTCGCCATTTTACTGACAAGATGACCCTTTGACCCTGTCCTCAGGTAGGTCGCCCCCCAGCCGCCACACGGTCCTCCTTTGACCCTACCCCCTCGCTCTTGCCGCGGCCTGTGTCTGTGATTGCGTAAGCCCTTTTGTCTCCTCTGGTTATCGTATCCCCGTTGAATTTCTTGCCCGTTTATACTGTTTTCCGCCACTGTTGTGCCCTTTGTGCCCCCTTCCCCCATTTTTCTTTCTGTATCCCTTCCCCCGTTCTGCCTGCTGTACCACTTTCCCTGCGGCCCCGCCCCCCCGCTGTCCCATTCGTCACCCTGCTCCAGCCTCCCAGCTGCTCCTCCCTCCAACAACCCCTTATATGGAGGCCGAGCGGCAGTGAGGGGAGCGACCTTTGACCCTGTCCTTAGGTAGGTCGCCCCCCCAGGCGCCACATGGTCCTCCTGTGACGCTACCCCCGCTGAGTACTGCCGCCTCGCTCTTGCCGCTGCCTGTGTCTGTGATTGTCTAAGCCCTTTTGTCTCTTCTGGTTATCGTATCCCTGTTGAATTTCTTGCCCGTTTATACTGTTTTCTGCGACTGTTGTGCCCTTTGTGCCCCCTTCCCCCGTTTTTCTTTCTGTATCCCTTCCCCCCGTTCTGCCTGCTGTACCACTTTCCCGCCACTGCGCCCCTGCGGCCCCTCCCCCCGCTGTCCCATTCGCCGCCACGCTCCTGCCTCCCAGCTGCTCCTCCCTCCCACAACCCCTCATATGGAGGGCGCACAGTGGGCGTGCAGCGGGCGCGCCGCTGGCACGCCAAAGGCAAGCCCGTCTGCGCCCGTCCGTGCCTGGACCGCGCCCAGCGCCAGAACCCCTGGCCCACGCCGGAGCCAGGACACCCGACTAAGCTACGACACCACCACCCTCAACGCACTCAACACCGGATGACCACTCGCCTGCTACCGAGCCACTCCGAAGCGAACCCACGGACCCTTGACCTGCCAAGCCTGCAAATTCACCTGCCTCCCAACCTGCACCCCGCCCATCGAACCCAGCAACAACAACAACAACAACCTCAAGTGCATCCTTCTCAACGCATGCTCCGTCCACAAGCACGCCATAGAACTCTGGGACCTCCTCGATACTACAGCACCAGACGTCGCCTTCCTCACGGAGACCTGGATGAACGCCTCCTCGGCCCCCGACATCACCATAGTCATCCCGGACGGCTACAGAATCACCCGGAAGGACCGCATCAACCAAACCGGAGGAGGAATCACCATCATCTACAGGGACACCATCAGCGTCACATCCAAGGCCGAAGACGCAATCTCGGCTGCCGAACACCTACACTTTCAGATCCATACCAACCCCAAGACCACACTCAGAGGAACCCTCATCTACAGACCCCCGGGCCCGCGCACACACTTCAGCGAAACCATCGCCGACTTCATCAGCCCGCACGCCCTAGCCTCATCCGAATACATCCTCCTAGGGGACCTGAACTTCCACCTGGCGAACAACAACGACAGCAACACCACCACCCTGCTCGACAACCTCGCCAACCTCGGACTCAAGCAACTGGTGAACACCCCCAACCACTACGCCGGCCACCCGCTCGACCCCATCTTCTCCGCTAGCAACCACGTCTCCTACAGCCACTCCACGGAACTACACTGGACAGACCACAGCTGCATCCATTTCACCTTCAAGAAGACTACATCCCACCACCACACGCAACAGATCCCCCGCAGATGCTGTAGCAAAGTCACCACGGACCAGCTAACCACATCGCTGAGCCAGAACCCACCAGTCGACACCCCTGACACCAACAACGCAGCCCACAATCTCGCACAGTGGATCACCAAAACCGCAGATGACCTCGCTCCTCTAAAAAAAAACCCAGGCAAGACCAGCACCAAGAAAACCACATGGTTCACCGACACCCTCAAAGACTCAAAGAAATCCTGCCGAACCCTCGAAAAAACCTGGCGCCACAAACGGACGCCAGAAAACAGGAAAGCCCTCAAGAACGCCAACCGCGAACACCACCAGCTGATCCGCACCACCAAAAGGACATCTTTCAAAGAACGGCTGTACAACAACACCCACAACAGCAAGGAACTCTTCAACATCGTAAAAGAGCTCTCCAATCCCAGCACCAGCAACAACGACATTGCACCATCGCAAGACCTCTGCAACTCCCTCGCCACGTTCTTCTACCGCTAGATCGCGGACATACACGAAAGCTTCAACACCCACACTCCACCCCCAGCCACCGAACCAACAATCACTCCCACCACCCTCAGCGCCTGGACCCCAGTCAGCACTAAAGACACCACCCACGTCATGAACACCATCCACTCTGGCTCTCCCTCTGACCCATGCCCTCACTACATCTTCAACAAAGCCAACGCCATCATCACACCCCACCTCCGGAACATCATAAACAACTCCTTCGCATCAGCCACCTTCCCAGAAAGCTGGAAGCACGCATAAATCAACGCCCTTCTGAAGAAACCCACAGCCGTCCCAAAAGACCTCAAGAACTTTCGCCCCATCTCTCTCCTTCCCTTCCCGGCAAAACTCATTGAGAAGACCGTCAACAAACAACTGACTGCATTCCTCGAAGCAAACAACTCGCTCGACCCATCCCAGTTCGGATTTTGAGCCAACCACAGCACCGAGACCGCCCTCATCGCAGCCACCGACGACATCAGGATCCTGATGGACAATGGGGAAACAACCGGTCTCATCCTCCTGGACCTCTCGGCCGCCTTCGACACCATCTGCCACCGTACCTTAAAAACCCGCCTCTACAACACCGGGATCCAAGGAAAAACCCTGGACTGGATCACCTCGTTCCCCTCCGACAGAACCCAGAGAGTCCGCCTCCCTCCCTTCCGCTCCGCGGCCACCAAGATCATCTGCAGCGTACCCCAAGGATCCTCGCTCAGCCCAACCCTCTTCAATATCTACATGAGCCCCCTCACCGCCATCGCATGCAAACACAACCTCAACCTCATCTCCTACGCCGACGACACCCAGCTGATACTCTCCCTCACCAAAGACCCAGCCACCGCCAAATCCAACCTCCAGGGAGGAATGAAAAACGTAGCGGAATGGATGAAGGTCAGCCGTCTGAAACTGAACTCAGACAAGACGGAGGTCCTCATCCTCGGACAATCCCCATCCGCCTGGGACGACTCCTGGTGGCCTACTGCGCTGGGCACCGCACCGACAACCACGGACCACACACGCAACCTGGGATTCATCCTGGACTCCTCCCTCACGATGACCAGACAAGTCAACGCCATCTCGTCTTCATGCTTCAACACCCTGCGCATGCCTCGAAAGATCTTCCGATGGATCCCCACCGAAACCAGAAAGAGGGTCACCCAGGCCCTCGTCACCAGCGGCCTAGACTACGGGAACGCCCTATACGCAGGAACCACAGCCAAACTTCAGAAACGACTTCAGCGCACACAGAATGCCTCCGCACGTCTCATCCTCGACATCCCCCGCAACAGTCACATAACTGCCCACCTGGTAAACCTGCACTGGCTCCCCGTCAGCAAGTGGATCACGTTTAGGCTCCTCACCCACGCACACAAAGCGGTTCGCGACATGGGCCCCGAATACCTCAACAACCGCCTTTCGTTCTACACTCCCACCCGCCAGCTCCGCTCCACCAGCCTCACCCTTGCCACCGTCCCACGGATACACAGAAACACAACAGGAGGAAGATTGTTCTCCTACCTGGCTGCCAAGACATGGAATTCCCTCCCCGCACACCTATGACTGACCCAGGACCATCTCACCTTCAGGAAGCACCTCAAGACCTGCCTATTCGAGCAGTAACAGCACCCCCCTCCTTTCAGCACCTTGAGACCCTCGCGGGTGAGTAGCGCCCTCTACAAATGCACTGATTGATTGATAGATGCCCAGGTGCCACTGACCAATAACTTTTCCTGCAGTCTAAGAGGCCTTTGGTGTGCACAGAGGATCTTCTGCTCCCCTGCCGGCAGTGAGTGAGTTCCCACCTCAGCCCTCAGGAATGTCAGCAATCCACACCACCTGTATGGGGGTTGCAGTGCAGTCCTCCCCTCCACCAGCCTTTACAGACCCAGGACCAAAATGGAACCCACAGACCTCCATGTTATGTACCATCCGCAGGCATACATACATCCCAGAAAGCACACATACTTATCACGTGCAGTCGATGCTCCACACAATACATTCAGGACACTGAACTTTACAGGTACTACTCCAGTGACACAGGCAAAGGAGCCTACTCACACTGCTTGCTCCGATGAAGCGGAACAAGGGTATTCTACCACCACCATGCTCTTGTTCTTAAACTCTAGGTAAGGGCAGTGGCCCCCTTCCATTCTGAGGGTGCCACTTGGTGCACCCCTCCTGTTCTCACAACACTCCATCACCATGAGACAGGGCTAAGTTGCAGCCCACCTGCATGATCTGTGTTCGCCCTCCCATGAGGGATATGGATATCCATGCAGCTGTGGCCCTCATGGCAGATTGCATGTCCAGCACCATGCTAAGGACCTTTTCATCCCAATATTGCTCACATCCTGTGCCTGTTGAACTCATGATTAAGTGAGCCATTCAGGGATCTCCATATTCCACCAAGTGCTATGAGGACTGGTGCTAAAGTGAGCTCCTCGGAAGCCGCCACTAATACCCTGTGGCTGCAGGACTTGTGTTAATGTTTGAGCTCTGCACTAAGCCATCACAGATGGCACCTGTGGCATCTCTGTTACTGTGAGCTCTGCAGAGTAGCTTCCCCTGACAACCTGTGCCTCAGGACGTGTGCTACTTCCTACCTTGTAACCGGTTTCTATTACACCCTGTGCGTGTCACTGTAAGTTCTGCAGGGATAACCAAGTCGTAATCTTTATGTGTAGAACTTGCAGGGAGCTGCCCCTTACACCATGTGTGTGTAATACTTGTTCTTACTATACATCTTTTCATATGGCTTGCTAACTGTAATTTTCTCACACTCTGGGGCATATTTACACGAAAGAGGGGAAGCTTGTCGCTAAGCGAAGAAGGTTAAAGACACGCTTCGTCACTTTAGAAACATAGGGATGCACCATATTTACTAGATTGTGGTGCAGCCTTGCATTCCCCCCTGCACTGGCGCTAAATTAAGCTGCCTAGCGCCAACGCAGGTACTCTTACAGCATGCAAGGGTGCCTGTGTTGAGGGGACGATTGTTTATGTGTAGGAAGGTACCACTTCCTGCATATAAACAGTCTTTAAATGACATTTTGTACCTTTTATGTGTGCTGCTTAATGGAGCACACATAGAAGTTGCAAAACTGCATTTAAAGAAAATGATTGTGTTTGTGCAGGAACGGAGTCCTTCCTGCACATAAACATTCATTGATGTTTTGCTGTTTCTATGTGTGCTGCTCTTCGTTTTTGCTGTTTTCATATGTGCTGCCCAAAAAAGCACAAATGGGCACAGTAAAAACAAGGAGAAATAAAGTAGTTCTCCTGCTTGCCTGTTTAAGACCAGGTTTTCCCTGGTCTTAATACTGGCGCTGCCTTCTATTTACACTGCTCTTGTAATTAGGGGGCAGTGTCAAAATCAATGGGTGTTGCAGTGGAACGCCCATCACAACGCCCCTTTAATGCTAAGTGTACTGTGAAAGGGTGCCTTATTTACAAGGCAGTGTTAAGCCACATTAAGTGGCTTGACACTGCCTTGTAAATAAGGTAACACTTCTATCTAAAAGTGACGTTGTGGTGGCGATAGGAGCTTGTAAATATGCCCATATATTTGTCAAACTGGTGAAAAGTCTGCAGTGAGCCCATGCACAGACTGTGGAAACTATATTACCGTAAGCCCCACAGAGAGCTTCCTCTCACACCCTATGTGGTGATGCTGTAAGTTCTAAAGGGAGCTGCCGTTCATCCCTTTGCCTATGGAAAATAGGTTACCATAATCCATGCGGGATCGTCCCTCTTCTACCCAGTGTCTGTAAGGCTTCTGCTGCTAGGAGCTCCAGCTGTGGTCCTACTCACAGTCTATGCTTGTATGTGTTACTATGACCTCAGTACGGCCTCCCACACCACGTGGTTGAAGAACTAAATGGTCGCTCGACAGAGACTGCCTTCTCACATCCACTTGACACAAAAAAGAGAGCGTGAGAGGTTGTAAAGGGCTTTCACATATCTTCTCATATTACATAACTGTTTACACTACAAAAAGCGAAACCCCAGCATCTCCTAACTATGTTATGTATTTTGTCCTATAGGACTATTAATTTATTTTATTTATTATTATTTATTTTTTCCATTTGTAAGGCGCACAGCTACCCAGAAAGGGTTTCCCGGCGCCGATGACAGATCAGACAAAGCATGGGAAAATTGATGAATGAAAGGATTTTTATTTGTGGAAGAGCCAGGTCTTTAGGTTCTTTCTAAATCTGGCATAGTTATCTTCCTTGCGGATGTGAGGCGGGAGCTTGTTCCAGAGCGTGGGCCCGAGTACCGAGAAAGATCTCCCTCCCATTCTCGCTAGTCTGAATCTCGGGGTTGCAAAAAGTGCCGAGGTCTGGGAGCGCAGTTCTCTAGCTGGAAGGTAGGGGGTTGCAAGGGATAGAAGGTACTTTGGTGCGGTGCCAGATTTAATCTTGAACATGTAGCTCAGGGCTTTGAACCTAATGCGGTTTTCCACCCTGAGCCAATGCAGATCGATTAGGTGTTTCGACACACTAGATCTTTTAGGGATGTTGCAAAGCAGTCTTGCGGCCGCATTTTGGGCAAGTTGCAGTCGTTTGGTGACGGCTTGGTTGGAGCCCAGGTAGAGGATGTTGCCGTAGTCAAGCCGGGATGTTATAAGTGCATTGACTACGGTCTTCTGGGTGGCAAGGGGCAGCATCCATAGGATCTTTCTCAGCCATTTCATGATAGTGAAACAGAGGCCGACCACTTTGTTTGCTTGTTGTTTCATTGAGAGGGTGTTATCAATGATAACACCAAGATTTCTCACGTGAGTGGCCGGAGTGGGAATGGAGCCGAGTTCAGAAGGCCAGTGTGAGGGATTCCACAGGTCTTTATTTTTCCCCAGAAGAAGGACCTCAGTCTTGTCTCCATTTAGCTTCAGCTGGTTTGCTGACATCCAGCTGAAGACATTTTGAAGACCTTGTCTGAGACAAGATGGGGCCAGTGGGCTTGACTCTGATAAGGAGAAGATGATTTGAGAATCATCGGCGTAAGTCATCAGAGTTAGCCCTAATTTGTCAGCTAGGTCGGCCAGGGGTCTGAGGTATAAATTAAAGAATAGAGGGCTCAGAATAGAGCCCTGTGGTACTCCGTGAGGGGCATTCACTGACTCTGAGCAAGCTATAGGGGATGTAATTTGGAAAGTTCTGTGGGACAAGAAAGACTCAATCCATCTTAGTGCCTCACCACGTATACCGATTCTCTCTAGGGTGGCCAGAAGTATGGAATGGGAGATGGTATCGAAGGCCGCACTCAAATCTAACAAAATAAAATTAAGAAAAAAGTCAAACCCACCAAACGGTGGCATTCTTCATCATTGGCGGTTTTTCACACCCTGGTAGGGCAATGCCACTAGGGAGGGCTCAGCCATTTACTGGACCTCTTAGATATTCACCTTTTTCTGGGTGAGACGTTTTCTCTTACTATTATTAATAGTCCTGTAGTGGGGGGGGCGTGGCTAGCAGGCCACCATGGCGGACGGAGTTTGTTAGAGCTCCGGAGCCGCCGGGGGAGAGAATATCCTGAAGTCCACGACGAGGGGCTGATTCCGCCTGGAAACGGCCGTATCCGGGAGATAAGACCCCCTGCATACTCCGCTGTAAATCCTGGAGGGCTGTCGGCAGGCGGGTAGGAGCGGCACCGTGGTCAAGACTGGGGCCTGGTGCCTCGCTGCAGACCGGGGGCTCGAGTGGCCGAGGTGCCCGGAAAACGAGGACGGGAAGGCGGCGGTGCGGCGGAAACTCCACAACCCGGCCATGGACTCCAGAGACCCCGGAGACGGAGAGCCGGCCCCCACGACTGCTGCTAGCTGAGGACGGAACCCTGCGAGCCCGGGTACTGACGGAGCTGGAGGCGAAGGAGCACGGCCTGGCGCTGTGGCCTGGGGCTCTGAGGCATGAACACTGAATACTGACTGCCTGCGCCGGTGCCTGACAATTGGGGATCTCCCTGCCTGGCCCACTACCACTCTGCAGAGACTGGAGGTGAGGAGTCGGGAAGCAAACGGAGGGAGCCCCTGAGGGCCCCTGGAGGCCTGACACCGCACGGAGCGCACAGGGCCACTGATTACCGGCGGAGGCAACGGAGGCGGGCGGGGACCCGTGAGCCCACGACTGGGCCCTGTTGCGGAGCCCCGGAGGACTGACTGACGGGGGGCAGTGCCGAGGTGCGCCGAACCCTGCCTTCAGGTGGGTCGGAGATTGGAAAGACAACGAGACCTGGAGCGACACCCTCGGAGCTCCGACACCCACACACTGTTGATCGGCCTCCCTGGGTCCAACCCTTGCCCTCCATGGCTGGGAGCCGGCCCGAGGCGGTGCCCACCTGATACTGCTGCCGACCTGGTTCTGCCGGACCCCCATAGGTGGGGGGGAGGGCCACTTTGCCAACCGGGAGTTGGCGCTAGAACCAGACTGAGGGCCTCTTTTACCCAGACCAGGAGGGAGACGGCGCCCCCCCCCTTTTTTTGACGGATTTGCTGGGACCCCCGGAGGGAAGTGGTGAGAGAGGCCGAGAGGAACATTTCCGGGAGGTGCAGCGAGCGCCGTACGGCCGAACGACGCCCGAGACGCACCCCTGCCGCCAACAGAACGCCCGCAGTCCACCATGGTGCGGAAAGGCGTGAAGGCCGTGGAGGGCAGGGAAGGAGCAGGCACAGGACCCTCTTTGGATGCGGACCCGGGAGGCGCGACGTCGCTGCTGTCGACTTCCATCGCCTCAGAGACTCAGCAAGGCGACAAGTTAGACCTCATTCTTAAGGAGATCAGAGACTCTAGGACAGTAATGGAGACGCAGATGGGCACCCTCACCACCAACCTTTCCTTGCTAAAAGCAGATCATGCGAAGTTGGCGGATAAGGTTAAAGATCAGGGCCTGACGATGGCGGAACTTACACCGACGGTGGCGGAACACTCGGACTCCATACACTTGATCCAACGCCAAGTTAAAACCCTGATGGAACGTGTGGAGGATGCAGAAGGGCGTAATAGACGCAATAATATCCGCGTTATTGGCCTGCCGGAGAGAAGCGAGGGATCTCGCGCAGCGGAGTTCATGGAACAATGGTTCCGGGATAACGTCGCCTCTGAGGGTCTGTCACCTTTCTTCTGTGTGAAGAGAGCCCATAGGATCCCAACTGGCCAAACGCAACCAGGACGGACACCACGGCTGCTTATTGTCAAGATCCTAAATTATCGGGACAGGGACGTGCTGCTGAACAGGCCAGATTAAAGTCGGTCATACAGTGGGAGAACAAACGAATATCACTGTACCCAGACTACACCACTCAAGTGCAGAAACAGCGATCCTCCTACTATGAAGTAAAACAGAGACTCCAACGGGCGAAACTGAGATATGCTTTATTATTCCCTGCGCGCCTGAAGGTGATCCATGACAAAAAATCCAATTTTTTTGAAAGCCCGGCCGACGTGGAAGAATGGATGGAAACGATGGAGATCGAGGACCATATAGACCCGACGCAGACCTCTACGGATAATGGATCCAACGAAAGCTCGAATCAGGATGGGTCTGGGAAGGGCGCCCGATGCAATCACCCGAAACAGCGCAAACCTACCGCCCAACAGCAGAAGCTGGGACAAAATGATGCAGTGGCAACGGTGGGCTCCTTCAGAGAGGATCGGAAGACGATCCACACGGACACTGAGGATAGTACCATCCACTCAGACTCGGACAGCAGTCTGGTCCTGTTCCCGACAGTGACACCCAGAGCTGCAGACGAACTTATGGATAATGCCCAAGAATGAAACTTCCTGCGGCTCTGCCTGTGGCCTGAATGCATCATGATATCCTTTTTTGTGTGACCTGGGGGGTGGCGGAGGCGGGAGTGGAGGGACGCTATGTTTGTTTTGAACTTATTTGGGGCTCTTCCCTTGCTGAACTGCACTAGATGGCCTGGATTCGGGGGGAGGGCAGGACAAATGTCCGAGGCTTGGGAGATGTGACCCGGGCACCTCCTGAGCCCCTGAGACACCTAATTATGCCATGCTGTCAGTATCTGCGGGGGGCCAGTCTACTTCCCTCCTCCCCTCCCCTGTTTCTCTGCTTCCCCCCCCCCCTCCATGAGACGTGGATACGTATACTGAGCAATTATGACAGAACTCTCCCGGCGGCGCCGTTGAGCCGACGGCTTGACCGGGTATGGCTCTATGGACATGGCGTTTGCTTGGTCGACCCCCCACTAGCGTATGCAACGTTACCTGTTTACCTATGTTTAAAAGTTTATGGTTTGGCACAGCAGGGTTTGGTGGCTGCGCCTCCACAGTTGGGGTTTGGGATAGGGAGGGAACTGTCTCCTGGTTGACGACGCTGATTCATCTGTTTGAACATTTGGAAACACTCTTCGCGACCCCTACAGACGGCTATGGCTGACGTTAGAGGAAAGTACAAGTTGGTCACCTGGAATGTGAGGGGACTGGGGGCTGTACAGGAGAGACACAGAGTGCATGCTTTCTTACTTAGACAACAGGCACACATAGTGTTCCTTCAGGAGTCACACATGACACACTCCGAGACACTCCTTCTACGGAAAAAATGGAGGGGTACTGTATTCTCCACGACATATTCTGCCTTTTCCAGGGGAGCCACGATATGGGTACGCCACGGCACTCCATTTGTAGAACTAGAGAGACGCACAGACGATCAAGGGCGCTATGTGTTGGTGAGAGGAACCTTGGACGGCGAGGTGGTGGTCTTGGGCAGTATCTATGCCCCGAATTTGGACCAGGATAGATTCCTTGCTGTACTGGGCCGGGCATTGGCGGACTGGGTAGATGTCCCCTGGATATTGGGAGGAGATTGGAATATGATCTTAGATGTGACCCTCGATAGGTCACACCCCCCCCTCCAGGCGGCGGGAGTACATAAACTATCAGAATCTTTCGGGACATGGCTCCGGGGCTGGCGGTTGGCTGATACCTGGCGCGCACTACACCCAACACATAAAGAATACTCATGCTACTCCCCCGTACACAACCTACATACTCGATTAGACAGATTTGTGTGCTCCAACTCCATCACGACCAGATGCGCCACGTCAGACTACCTAGTAAAAACGTTTTCAGATCACCGCCCGCTAACACTTGATCTACACTGGGGAAAGATACCCTCGCCGGTCCCTACCTGGAGACTTAATCCCGCGTTACTCGAGGATGGCCCGTTTAAATCACATATAGCTGACACCTTAACTGACTACTTTGTCACAAACTGGGACTCGGCGTCCTCGAACCTAATTGTATGGGATGCAATGAAAGCTGTAATTCGGGGGGCTGCTATAGGCTGACTAGTAGGAGCTAGACAGGAAATCCATGATAAATTATGCGACACAGAAAAGCGCTTGCGAGACCTTGAGACTGCGGCAGGGCAGGACCCCGACAGGAAAACTGATCTGCAATTGTGCAACATTGAGCATGCTGAATTGCTGGAAACCCTGAGGGTGATGGACTATGGGACATACCTGAAACGCCAACAGGCGGAGGCGGACAGATCTGGTGCTTTACTTGCACGGCTGGTCAGGGATGCCCCAGAGAGCCCTACAATAACGGCTATCCGAAACGCAGCAGGCGAACTAGTGCATACACAACTAGGAATTAATAATGTGTTTAAAGTTCACCTGGAGAACCTCTACGCTTCACCCCCCGTGGAGGCTGGAGAGGTCATGACAGACTTCCTGGAAGAGCTCACGATCCCAAGGTTGACCCCGGAAATCCAAGCGGCCCTAGCTGGGCCTATCACACAGCACGAAATAAGGATAGCAATTCACGCACTCAAACGAGGCAAGACCCCGGGCATGGACGGCCTGCCAGGGGAGTTCTATCAAACATATGCTGACGTGGTGGTCCCCGTCCTGGAGAAAATATATAACACTGCTAACGAGACTGGCCATCTCCCAGCTACCACCATGCAGGCCTTGGTGATCTCTATCCCAAAACCCGGTAGGGACGCCCTGGAGGTGGGCAACTACAGGCCCCTCTCCATGCTCTCCGCGGAATATAAGATCCTTAGTAAGGCTATTGCCATGCGGATCCAGCACCACCTCCCTGGCCTGATCCATGCTGATCAATGTGGCTTCCTCCCAGGGAGAAGCACCTCCCAAAATTCGAGACGCCTCCACGCACTTATGACGACTACCCCTCATACATTACCACATGCTGGCTGTATAGCCCTGGATCTCCGCCAAGCGTTTGACTCCCTGACATGGAACTTCATGTTTGAAGTCCTACATCATTTTGGCTTTCCGGAGGCCCTCATAAAATGGATCCGCCTTCTGTACACAGGCCCGACCGCTAGATCACGTACGGGCAGACACACGTCTGACAGCTACGAAGTCCATCGGGGCACCCGACAGGGCTGCCCACTGTCACCACTACTGTTTGTTCTGACGCTGGAGCCTCTGGCTATTGCGCTCCGCACCAGGGCTGGCGAGGAGGGCATACCAGTGGAAGGTGCGAATCACATGGTCTCTATCTATGCTGATGATATCTTAGTATTCCTCCGAAACCTGGAAGGAGACCACTCACACCTGGCGTCTATCTTCAGACGATTTGAGACCATATCTGGCTTGGCTATAAATCCGGGGAAGTCGGTGGGGTTCTTTTTCCGGGATGGACAGCAGCCTCCCCACATACAGTTCGGCGCACATGCAATCCAAGTGGCACCGACCACGTTTAAATATCTCGGAATAAACGTATACAGAGACCCGGAGGCCCAAATTGACGGTAATATCCGGAGGGCCATCACTGGCCTACGAGGTAGTGTGGGCTTCTGGACGACCCTACCCTTGTCAGTAATGGGACGAGTGGCGGTCTCGAAGATGGTCCTGCTCCCTCGCATACTGTATTTTTTTTGTAAACCTGCCGGTCCTGCTCCCGCAACAAATTTTCACCGCACTAAACACATTACTGATCACCCTTGTATGGGGATCGGGGAGGAGGCGAATCAGCCTTAAAAAACTGCAACTACACACCAGACAGGGAGGGTTAGGCGTGCCTGACCTGCGGAGTTATTACTATGCCAGCCAGCTCCAATGGTTGACCCGATGGGTGGCGGGCAGAGATCTCCATGAGATTGCTTTCACGACGGACAAATTGGCAAGGGGGGAATTACACTCCCTTCTATTGCCCAAGGCTAGGATCCCTAGGGACTGCCACCCCCTCCTGCATGTGGCTCTAACCTGCTGGAAGAAAGCGCTGGCATACACAGCTGGGACCTCTCCATATGCTGACAACATACCCCTACTGGGACTCCCGACACCGCAAGGGACCCTAACATTACGCAGACTACGCCCCTGGACGGAGGCCGGGGTGGATAGGGTGGGAGACCTGTTTGGAGATGATACCATGCTGGATCATATTTCATTTGTGCAGACCACGGGGGCGCCTCCGCGCTTATACATGTTACACGCCTCAGTGACTCACTTCGTGCGGCGAGCTTGGGCTCCGCACCGTACGAAACCGGACCAACACGAATTGGTACACCTTCTACATTACATGGGCACGGGGGGACACCTGGTGAAATGGCTGTATACTGGTATCAGGGAACATGTGGCGTCGCCGATCACCGCCCTTAGGGAGATTTGGACTGAGGACTCCGGGGAAGTTATAACGGACGGAGAGTGGAAAATAATTTTGGGACACCATAGAAGAGTATCCAGGAATGTTAAGTTTCAGTTCATACAGGCCATGGTTCTCCATAGAGCATACCTCACACCCCAGAGACTTCATAGGATATTCCCTACCGCCGCACACTGCTGCCCGAGATGTCAACAAGATGAGGCACATATCCTCCACATGCTTTGGACATGCCCGAAGTTACACACATACTGGGCGACGATCAAACACACCCTACATTCCATAACTGTGCTCCGGATCCCTGAGGGGGCACTGCCCTGCCTGATAGGGAATAGGAAACGACCCAAAACATGCAAAGCACAACTGAAATTTACGGATCTGGCACTAGTGTTGGCAATCAGGGGGATCACTATGAGATGGAAGTCAGCCAGGGCCCCGCAGGTAGTCACGTGGCGCTCTGACTTGTTGAAGTGGGGCAAAGCCGAAGCCGCGGCGCTGCGAGAAGAGGAGAACAAGGGCATTCGCAAATACCCCATAGCACTGGACTGGGACTCAATGTTAATTGATTTGGAAGAGGTAGACCTAGATAGTATGGGAGACCTGGTGGGGTGACCGCATACATATGATGGAGGGTGGCTGGGATCCACGAACAGCAGTCCCACTCACTGAGGTCGGACCGGGTTGAGAACCTTTACCTATTTCCGGATAGATTGCGACACTTTGGACCGAAATGTAGAGTGTACAAGAGAGGACAACCAGGAGACGGGAAGAGGGTGGGAGGGTATTGGGGGATAGTTGGGGTTTGGAAAATTTAGATATGTCACGATTTTGATGTTTCAGGATCACCACTGCGACAACTCTGAGAATGGGTGAGACAAATGACTCATGTTGATACAGAAACGATGTGTAATGTTACTGATAACGAAAACGGAAAAGACTGTTGTGTACAATGATGTGAGGACATACAGTAATGTATAACACCCTGTAACAGTCACGAATAAAGAGTTTTAAAAAAAATGAATAGTCCTGTAGTAGCAAATCCACAGCATAGGAAGAAACAAGACCCTGGGATTTCGCATTTTTTGATGTAACCTGCCTCCTCAAATCCTGTGTATGCAGGACTTGCGCTGCTGTATGTCTCAAGAGGCTCCGTACACCGTGAGTTTGTAGGACTTGGGTTACTATGTGTCTTGAGAGGCTCCACACACCGGGAGCATGTAGGACTTGGGTTACTGTGCGTCTCAAGAGGCTCCTCACACCTTGAGCGTGTAGGACTTGGGTTACTGTGCATCTCATGAGGTTCCTCACACCGTGAGCGTGTAGGCTTTGTGTTACTGTGCATCTCAAGAGGCTCCTCACACCATGAGCATGTAGGACTTGGGTTACCCTGTGTCTCAAGAGGCTCCTCACACAGCGAGCGTGTAGGACTTGGGTTACTGTGTGTCTTGAGAGGCTCCTCACACCGTGAGCATGTAGGACGTTGGTTACTGTGCATCTCTAGAGGCTCCTCACACCGTGAGCAGTTAGGACTTGGGTTACAGTGCATCTCAAGAGGCTCCTCACACCGTGAGTGTGTAGGACTTGGTTTACTGTGCGTCTCAAGAGGCTCCTCACACTGTGAGTGTGTAGGACTTGGGTTACTGAGCATCTCAGGAGGCTCCTCACACCGTGGGTGTGTAGGACTTGGGTTACTGTGCGTCTCAAGAGGCTCCTCACACCGTGAGCGTGTAGGACTTAGGTTATTGTGTGTATGAAGAGGCTCCTCACACTGTGAGTGTGTAGGACTTGGGTTACTGTGCTTCTTAAGAGGACCCTCACACTGTGAGCGTGTAGGATTTGGGTTACTGTGTGTCCTAGGAGACTCCTTTTACCTACAGCGTGGGATTTGGGTTACTGTGCATCTCAAGAGGCTCCTCCCATCGTGAGCGTGTAGGACTTGGGTTGCTGTGTGTCTCAAGAGGCTCCTCCCACCGTGAGTGTGTAGGACTTGGGTTACTGTGTGTCTCAAGAGGTTCCTCACACCACGAGTGTGTAGGACTTGAGTTACTGTGTCTCTCAAGAGGCTCGTACCACCGTAAGCGTGTAGGACTTGTGCTGCTGTATGTCTCAAGAGGCTCCGCACACCGTGGGCGTGTAGGACTTGGGTTACTGTGTGTCCTAAGAGGCTCCTCACACCTCCAGCATGAGTTTTGGGTTACTGTGTGTCTAAAGAGGTTACTCACACAGTGAGCATGTAGGATTTGGGTTACGGTGCGTCTCAAGAGATTCCTCACACCATGAGCGTGTAGGACTTGGGTTACTGTGGGTCTCAAGAGACTCTTCACACCTGTGAGAGTGTAGGACTTGGGTTACTGAGCGTCTCAGGAGGCTCCTCACACCGTGAGTGTGTAGGACTTGGGTTACTGTGCTTCTCAAGAGGCTCCCCACACCGTGAGCGTGTAGAACTTGGGTTACTGTGTGACTCAAGATGCTCCTCACACCATGAGCGTGTAGGACTTAGGTATTTGTGTGTCTTAAGAGACTCCTCACACTGTGAGCGTGTAGGACTTGGGTTACTGTGCGTCTTGAGAGGCTCCTCACACTGTGAGCGTGTAGGACTTGGGTTACTGTGTGTCTCAAGAGGCTCCTCCCACCGTGAGCGTGTAGGACTTGGGTTACTGTGTGTCTCAAGAGGCTCCTCCCACCGTGAGCGTGTAGGACTTGGGTTACTGTGTGTCTCAAGAGGCTCCTCCACCGTGAGCGTGTAGGACTTGGGTTACTGTGCGTCTTGAGAGGCTCCTCACACTGTGAGTGTGTAGGACTTGGGTTACTGTGCGTCTCAAGAGGTTCCTAACACCATGAGCGTGTGGAACTTGAGTTACTGTGTCTCTCAAGAGGCTTGTCACACCGTAAGCGTGTAGGACTTGGGTTACTGTGTGTCTCATGAGGCTCCTCACACCGTGGGCGTGTGGGACTTGGGTTACTGTGTGTCTCATGAGGCTCCTCACACCGTGGGCGTGTAGGACTTGGGTTACTGTGTGTCTCATGAGGCTCCTCACACCGTGAATGTGCAGGACTTGGGTTACTGTGTGTCCTAGGAGGCTCCTCACACCGTGAGCGTGTAGGACTTGGGTTACTGTGTGTTTCAAGAGGCTCCTCCCACCGTGAGCGTGTAGGACTTGGGTTACTGTGTGTCTCAAGAGGTTCCTCACACCATGAGCGTGTGGTACTTGGGTTACTTTGGGTCTCAAGAGGCTCCTCACAGCTGCGAGCGTGGAGGACTTGAATTACTGTGTGTCCTAAGAGGCTCGTCCCAACGTAAGCGTGTAGGACTTGGGTTACTGTGTGTCCTAAGAGGCTTGTCATACTGTGAATGTGCAGGACTTGGGTTACTGTGTATCTTCAGAGGCTCCTCACACCGTAAGCGTGTAGGACTTGGGTTACTGTGTTTCCTAAGAGGCTCCTCACACCGTGAGCGTGTAAGACTTGGGTTACTGAGTATCTCAAGATGCTCCTCACACCATGAGCATGTAGGACTTGGGTTACTGTGTGTCTCAAGAGGTTCCTCATACCATGAGCGTGTAGGACTTGAGTTACTGTGTCTCTCAAGAGGCTCGTCACACCGTAAGCGTGCCGGACTTGGGTTACTGTGTGTCCTAAGAGGCTTGTCACACCGTGAGCGTGTAGGACTTGGGTTACTGTGTGTCTCATGAGGCTCCTCACACCGTGGGCATGTAGGACTTGGGTTACTCTGTGTCTCATGAGGCTCCTCACACCGTGAATGTGCAGGACATGGGTTACTGTGTGTCTCAAGAGGCTCCTCACACCGTGAGCGTGTAGGACTTGGGTTACTGAGTATCTCAAGACGCTCCTCACACTGTGAGTGTGTATTACTTGGGTTACTGTGTGTCTCAAGAGGCTCCTCACACCAAGAGCGCATAGGACTCGGGTTGCTGCGTGTTTCAAGAGGCTCCTCACACCGGGAGCGCGTAGGACTTGGGTTACTGTTTGTCTCAAGCGGCTCCTCGCACCATGAGCGTATAGGACTTGGGTAAGTGTGTGTCTCAAGAATCTCCTCACACAGTTATCATGTAGAACATAGGTTGCTGTGTGTCTCAAGAGGCTCCTCTCACCAAGAGCGCATAGGACTCGGGTTGCTGCATGTTTCAAGAGGCTCCTCACACCGGGAGCGTGTAGGACTTGGGTTACTGTTTGTCTCAAGCGGCTCCTCGCACCATGAGCGTATAGGACTTGGGTAAGTGTGTGTCTCAAGAATCTCCTCACACAGTTATCATGTAGAACATAGGTTGCTGTGTGTCTCAAGAGGCTCCTCTCACCTTGAGGGTGTAAGACTTGGGGTACTGTGCGTCTCATGAGGCTCCTCACACAGTGAGCGTGTGGGACTTGGGTTACTGTGTGTCTCAAGAGGCCCCTCACACCGTAAGCGTGTAGGACTTGGGTTACTGTGCGTCTCGAGCGGCTCCTCACACCGTGAGCATGCAGGACTTGGGTTACTGTGCGTCTCAAGAGGCTCCTCACACCTTCAGCGTGTAGGACTTGGGTTACTGTGCGTCTCAAGAGGCTCCTCACACCGTGAGCATGTAGGACTTGGGCTACTCTGTGTCTCAAGAGGCTCCTCACACCGTCCGTGTGTAGGACTTGGGGTACTGTGCATCTCAAGAGGCTCCTCACACCGTAAGTGTGTAGGACTTGGGTTACTGTGCGTCTCATGAGGCTGCTCACACTGTGAGCGTGTAGGACTTTGGTTACTATGTGTCTCAAGAGGCTCCTCAGACCGTGAGCATGTAGGACTTGGGTTACTGTGCATCTCAAGAGGCTTCTCAGACCGTTAGCGTGTAGTACTTGGGTTACTGTGCATCTCAAGAGGCTCCTCAGACCGTGAACGTTTAGGACTTGGGTTACTGTGCATCTCAAGAGGCGCCTCACACTGTGAGTGTGTAGGACTTATTTTTTTTATTTATTTCAAAAGTTTTATATAGCGCTAGCTTGACCCGTAGGTATCAGAGTGCTTTACATACACACTGTGAAAACAGAAGGAAATTGGATTACATATTGGGAAGGCAGTAAGGAAGCAAAACAGAGATAAAACAAATACAACATGAAAAATAGGTAAACAGTGCAGGGGAGGGAGAGAAAACAAACGAAGGAGGCTAACACAGTCCGATCACCAACTATCCTTGAATGTCAAGAGAGAGAGGAGTCAACTCGGATATTGAAGTCTAGGTTAGTTGACGCTGGTCAGGAAAGTATTTGTTAAGGAGATGGAGTTTCAGGTCCCTTTTGAAACAGGAGAAGGAGGGGTTGCATCTGAGGACTCTAGAGAGAGCGTTCCACAACCTGGGAGCATTGCCAGAAAACAATCAATACTGGGTGGTTTTCTTTTTCAGTTTTGGAGGGATAAGAAGGAGTGAGTTGGAGCTTCTCAGAGTTCTGGGTTGACTTGCTCTTACCAGTTTGTTGTTCAGGTAGTTAGGGGCCAGAGAGTGAAGGGTTTTGTGTGTGATGCAGGCCAGCTTGCAAATACACCTCCTTTCCATGGGAAGCCATTTGAGGGAGTTGAGAGCTGGTGTGATGCATTCCAATTTATTTACCCTAGATATGAGTCGAGCGGCCATGTTCAGCACTGCCCTTAGTGGGGCTAGGTGAGCTTTTGGAGTCCCTGTTAGGATGGCATTCCCGTAGTCAATTTTAGAGAGAACTAGGGATTGAACTACTGTCTTGAGGTCATCATGGGGAAAAAAGGTTTCAATTTCTTGAGGTGTTTTAGTGAGAAAAGAGCACCTTTTGCAGAGTTTTTGATGTGGGCCTTCATAGATAAGTTCTTGTCAACAGTGATGTCTAGAGACTTAACTCAGTCCGATAGGACGAGGGGGCAGTTTAGGGCAACCAAATTCGTGAGTCACTCTAGGATTGGTCGGTGGTTGCTTTTTGGATTAGTTCTGTTTTATCTGGATTGAGCTTTAAATGATTAGCATTGAAACAAGTTTGGATCTCGGTTAGAGTGACATTGAGGTGTCGGATGTCACTGGGAGACTTGATTTTGAAATAGATTTGGATGTCATCAGCGTAAAGATGGTAATTCACTCCAGCTTTTTTCAAGATGATTATGAGGGGCTCCATGAATAGATTGTAGAGGGCCGGGGAGAGGATTGAGTCTTGCGTTACCCCAAGTGTGACTTTTTTGGGTTTTAAAGACAGGAGTTGATTTTTAGTTCTTGCGAGCGGTGTTGAAGGGAGGTGAACCATTTTAGTACTGTGCTATTAATGCCGGGGCGCAACGACAAGGTCTCCAGAAGAGCTGGATGGTTTACTGTGTGGAATGCCGCAGATAGGTCAATAAGGATGAGTAGGCAGGCATCATCTTCATCTAAAGCCTTGTGAATGTCGTCAGAGACGTTGAGCATAGCTGTTTCAGTGCTACAGTCTTTCCTGAATCCTGATCGAAAGATGTCGAGGAGGTTGAACTCATCAATGTGTTTGTTGAGTTGGAGGAGAACTCATTTCTACAATGCTTTTGCAAGGAACGGGAAGTTGGAGATAGGTATGAGGTTGTTAAGATTATTAGGGTCGGCCCCTGATTTCTTGAGAATGGGTGTGATTTGTCCTAGTTGAAGGGAGTCCGGGACACAGCCTGAGATTAGAAAGGCATCAATGATTTTTTTCCAGAAAGGGGAAATGGTGTGGTTGAGTTCTTTTATAATTGTGGGTGGGAGGGGGTCCATAGTGTGGGAACAAAGTTTTAGGTTAGACATTATACTGAAGACCACGTTTTCCGATATTAGCTCAAAGTCTGACCAATGCGCATTGTTTTTGTAGCTGGAGGAGGAACTTGTTTGTCCATGGTAAAAACTCTTTCTGATTGTTCAAGGGTGGATAAAGGGGGCAGGTATAGAGGGAAGGAGGGATTGATGTTTGGATGAAGGATTGATCAGTTTTTGAGACTTTATTAGTGAAGAAGATGGCAATTTCTTCACATTGCTCTTTGGTGGCTTTTATTTCGTGAGAGGGAGAGCAGTTTGATTGGCTTTTGACAATGTTGAAGAGTTCTCTCAGTCTGTTTTTCGCCAGATTTATTTGGCTGTGGAAGAAAGACGCCCTTTCACTAAAACTGTTTTTTTTGTATGCCATCCGATCAGATCTAAGTTGCGCTAGGTGCAAGGTCGAGGGGTTTAGTCTCCAAGACCTTTCCGTTTGTCTGAGTTGACACCTTTCGTTATTAAGATCCATGTTGAACCAGGGTTTAGATTTGGTTAGCCTCATCTGTTTGAGTTTAAGTGGAGCTACTTGGTCTAAAACCTATGTCATTTTTAAGTTAAAGTGTGTAGTGAGTTCATCGGCCGTCCAGGAGGAGGGTTGGAGTTGTAGATGGGCATGAATCCTGGATTCAAGTTCGGGTAAAGGGACTTCTTTGATGTTTCTGGTCCAGTGCTTAGGTTTGTCATCACAAATGGGTTGGTGGCTGAGAAGTGCGTCAATCTTGAACAGAATGAGGTGGTGGTCAGACCAGTCAATGGGAGAAATCGCTCTCAGAGAGACCAGTTCATTGTCTTAATGATCTCATCCAGAGTTGCACTTTTGATGTGAGTTGGTTTATTGCAGAGTTGTTTGAGTTTGTATAGTTCTAGTAGGTTGGATAGGTTCAGGACAGTGGAGACTTCTGGGTCGTTCCAGTGGATATTGAGGTCAGCTAAGAACACGTCTTTTGTGTCTATCGTGGAGAAATGTGTTATTAGGTCTGTTAGTTCTTCGGGGAAAAGGGTACGCTCTCCAGGAGGATGGTAGATGTTGTGGAATTTGATGGGTGAGGTGCCCTTGGCAGTGAGTTCAACACCCAGGTATTCAAACAATAGGTATTCTGCAGGTTTAAGTTTGGTAATCTGTATTCCAGCTTTGTGAATGATGGCTAGTCTCCCCCCGCGCCCCCAGTTTTGATCGGCCTGTCTTGTCTGATGATGTTGCAGCCTGGAGGGGTGAGAATGTCAAGAATGGGGGTGGAGTGGACATTGAGCCAGGATTCTGTGAGGAAAGCAATGCCAATTTCTTCAGGTAGTAGAGCTTCAGCAATGTCTGTGGCGTGTTGTACTGCTGATCTGCAGTTTAGGAGCATGCAAAAGAGAGGGCGGGGAGCCTCGATGGTGGGGGGAGCTAGGTGAATAGAGGAGTAATGGGCAGGAGGTCTAGGCGAGTGGACAGTTTTAGGGATTCTGTTAGTGCCAACAGTGACTTGGGTGACTGTGTGTCTCAAGAGGCTCCTCAGACTGTGAAGGTGTTGGACTTGGGTTACTGTGTGCCCTAAGAGGCTCCTCACACGAGACTCCATGGAGGACATTTTTTCTTTTGTCCTGGCTGCCATTTTGCTGCTGTTCTCGGCCGCTTTTCTCTGGACTCTGACCCGCCATCTTGTCCATTCCCTCGTCTTTTACCCTTTTCCCTCGTTCCCCCTTGATGATCCTCAAATGTTTCTTCCCTTTTCTGTTTTGCCTTTTCTCCATACCCATGTATTCCTTGGTGCTGTGACTGCGTCGTACACCCCGCCCCCCTCCCCTCACCTAATGGAACTCTGCTCTCCTGTTTTTTTGTTTTTTTGGGGATCTTGACCTGAGAAAATCTACTATCAGTATATATATGTTTATAGAGATAACTCTAATCACTAGTATATGCAGTTGACCTTTGTACTCTCTACTAATTCCTATGTGACTCTTAGAGTATATCCATTTGCATCCCTTCCCTATGTATATAGAGATAACTCTAATCACTAGTATATGCAGTACTAATTCCTATGTGACTCTTAGAGTATATCCATTCGCATCCCTTCCCTATGTATATAGAGATAACTCCAATCACTAGTACATGCAGTAGACCTTTGTACTCTCTACTAATTCCTATGTGACTCTTAGAGTAAATCCATTCGCATCCCTTCCCTGTGTATATAGAGATAACTCCAATCACTAGTACATGCAGTAGACCTTTGTACTCTCTACTAATTCCTATGTGACTCTTAGAGTAAATCCATTTGCATCCCTTCCCTATGTATATAGAGATAACTCCAATCACTAATATATGCAGTAGACCTTTGTACTCTCTACTAATTCCTATGTGACACTTAGAGTATATCCATTTGCATCCCTTCCCTATGTATATAGAGATAACTCTAATCACTAGTATATGCAGTAGACCTTTGTACTCTCTACTAATTCCTATGTGACTCTTAGAGTAAATCCATTTGCATCCCTTCCCTATTATATATAGAGATAACTCCAATCACTAGTATATGCAGTAGACCTTTGTACTCTCTACTAATTCCTATGTGACTCTTAGAGTAAATCCATTTGCATCCCTTCCCTATGTATATAGAGATAACTCCAATCACTAATATATGCAGTAGACCTTTGTACTCTCTACTAATTCCTATGTGACACTTAGAGTATATCCATTCATATCCCTTCCTTATGTATATAGAGATAACTCCAATCACTAGTATATGCAGTAGACCTTTGTACTCTCTACTAATTCCTATGTGACTCTTAGAGTATATCCATTCGCATCCCTTCCCTATTATATATAGAGATAACTCCAATCACTAGTATATGCAGTAGACCTTTGTACTCTCTACTAATTCCTATGTGACTCTTAGAGTAAATCCATTCGCATCCCTTCCCTATTATATATAGAGATAACTCCAATCACTAGTATATGCAGTAGACCTTTGTACTCTCTACTAATTCCTATGTGACTCTTAGAGTAAATCCATTTGCATCCCTTCCCTCTGTATATAGAGATAACTCCAATCACTAATATATGCAGTACTAATTCCTATGTGACTCTTAGAGTAAATCCATTTGCATCCCTTCCTTATGTATATAGAGATAACTCTAATCACTAGTATATGCAGTAGACCTTTGTACTCTCTTCCATTCCTATGTGACTCTTAGAGTATATGCATGTGTATCCCTTCCCTGTGTATATAGAGATAACTCTAATCACTAGTATATGCAGTAGACCTTTGTACTCTCTACTAATTCCTATGTGACTCTTAGAGTAAATCCATTTGCATCCCTTCCCTATGTATATAGAGATAACTCCAATCACTAATATATGCAGTAGACCTTTGTACTCTCTACTAATTCCTATGTGACACTTAGAGTATATCCATTTGCATCCCTTCCCTATGTATATAGAGATAACTCTAATCACTAGTATATTCAGTACTAATTCCTATGTGACTCTTAGAGTAAATCCATTCGCATCCCTTCCCTATGTATATAGAGATAACTCCAATCACTAGTATATGCAGTAGACCTTTGTACTCTCTACTAATTCCTATGTGACTCTTAGAGTAAATCCATTCGCATCCCTTCCCTATTATATATAGAGATAACTCCAATCACTAGTATATGCAGTAGACCTTTGTACTCTCTACTAATTCCTATGTGACTCTTAGAGTAAATCCATTTGCATCCCTTCCCTCTGTATATAGAGATAACTCCAATCACTAGTATATGCAGTAAACCTTTGTACTCTCTACTAATTCCTATGTGACTCTTAGAGTAAATCCATTCGCATCCCTTCCCTATTATATATAGAGATAACTCCAATCACTAGTATATGCAGTAGACCTTTGTACTCTCTACTAATTCCTATGTGACTCTTAGAGTAAATCCATTTGCATCCCTTCCCTCTGTATATAGAGATAACTCCAATCACTAATATATGCAGTACTAATTCCTATGTGACTCTTAGAGTAAATCCATTTGCATCCCTTCCTTATGTATATAGAGATAACTCTAATCACTAGTATATGCAGTAGACCTTTGTACTCTCTTCCATTCCTATGTGACTCTTAGAGTATATCCATGTGTATCCCTTCCCTGTGTATATAGAGATAACTCTAATCACTAGTATATGCAGTAGACCTTTGTACTCTCTACTAATTCCTATGTGACACTTAGAGTATATCCATTTGCATCCCTTCCCTATGTATATAGAGATAACTCCAATCACTAGTATATGCAGTACTAATTCCTATGTGACTCTTAGAGTAAATCCATTCGCATCCCTTCCCTATGTATATAGAGATAACTCCAATCACTAGTATATGCAGTAGACCTTTGTACTCTCTACTAATTCCTATGTGACTCTTAGAGTAAATCCATTCGTATCCCTTCCCTATTATATATAGAGATAACTCCAATCACTAGTATATGCAGTAGACCTTTGTACTCTCTACTAATTCCTATGTGACTCTTAGAGTAAATCCATTTGCATCCCTTCCCTCTGTATATAGAGATAACTCCAATCACTAGTATATGCAGTAGACCTTTGTACTCTCTACTAATTCCTATGTGACTCTTAGAGTAAATCCATTTGCATCCCTTCCCTATGTATATAGAGATAACTCCAATCACTAATATATGCAGTACTAATTCCTGTGTGACTCTTAGAGTAAATCCATTTGCATCCCTTCCTTATGTATATAGAGATAACTCTAATCACTAGTATATGTAGTAGACCTTTGTACTATCTACCATTCCTATGTGACTCTTAGAGTATATCCATGTGTATCCCTTCCCTGTGTATATAGAGACAACTCTAATCACTAGTATATGCCGTAGACCTTTGTACTCTCTACTAATTCCTATGTGACTCTTAGAGTAAATCCATTTGCATCCCTTCCCTATGTATATAGAGATAACTCCAATCACTAGTATATGCAGTAGACCTTTGTACTCTCTACTAATTCCTATGTGACTCTTAGAGTAAATCCATTTGCATCCCTTCCCTCTGTATATAGAGATAACTCCAATCACTAGTATATGCAGTAGACCTTTGTACTCTCTACTAATTCCTATGTGACTCTTAGAGTAAATCCATTTGCATCCCTTCCCTATGTATATAGAGATAACTCCAATCACTAATATATGCAGTACTAATTCCTATGTGACTCTTAGAGTAAATCCATTTGCATCCCTTCCTTATGTATATAGAGATAACTCTAATCACTAGTATATGTAGTAGACCTTTGTACTATCTACCATTCCTATGTGACTCTTAGAGTATATCCATGTGTATCCCTTCCCTGTGTATATAGAGATAACTCTAATCACTAGTATATGCCGTAGACCTTTGTACTCTCTACTAATTCCTATGTGACACTTAGAGTATATCCATTTGCATCCCTTCCCTATGTATATAGAGATAACTCTAATCACTAGTATATGCAGTACTAATTCCTATGTGACTCTTAGAGTATATCCATTCGCATCCCTTCCTTATTATATATAGAGATAACTCCAATCACTAGTATATGCAGTAGACCTTTGTACTCTCTACTAATTCCTATGTGACTCTTAGAGTAAATCCATTCGCATCCCTTCCCTATTATATATAGAGATAACTCCAATCACTAGTATATGCAGTAGACCTTTGTACTCTCTACTAATTCCTATGTGACTCTTAGAGTAAATCCATTCGCATCCCTTCCCTATTATATATAGAGATAACTCCAATCACTAGTATATGCAGTAGACCTTTGTACTCGCTACTAATTCCTATGTGACTCTTAGAGTAAATCCATTTGCATCCCTTCCCTCTGTATATAGAGATAACTCCAATCACTAGTATATGCAGTAGACCTTTGTACTCTCTACTAATTCCTATGTGACTCTTAGAGTATATCCATTTGCATCCCTTCCCTATGTATATAGAGATAACTCCAATCACTAATATATGCAGTACTAATTCCTATGTGACTCTTAGAGTAAATCCATTTGCATCCCTTCCTTATGTATATAGAGATAACTCTAATCACTAGTATATGTAGTAGACCTTTGTACTCTCTACCATTCCTATGTGATTTTAGAGTTTATCCGTTTGTATCCCTTCCTTGAGTGACTTTACTACTTGTACATTTGCAATTTTTCTTTCTGTTTGTATCTCTTCCTTGTGTGACTTTACATCTTGTACATTTGCAATTTTTTCTGTCTGTATCTTTTATGTAACGCATGTAATCCTAAGTCCTTATGTTTTGCAACTAGTTCTTATGTAAAGCGCTCTGACACCTTCGGGTAAAGTTCGCGCTATATAAAATCGCATTAAATAAAATAAAAATAAAATAAAAATTGTATGTCCTAAGAGGTTGTGATACTACAAGTTTACAGGGAGCTCCCTCTCACACCCTGTACTGGTAGAACTTCCTGAAGCGGACTGTTTCTACACTCTGGCCTCTCTGGCCTTATTCACTTCATGAGATTACCCTCAAACTGATTATAGTGAGAGCCTTAATGATGTTTATAATGATTGGTTTCATTTTCGTTTTTCGGATCGTAAGACCGTAATTTTAGTAAGAGCCGTTTTATTTTAAGCCAGTAGATGGCAGTCTTTCACAATTTTTACACTATTTATGTTTCTAGCTGTAGTTACAGTTGTAATTACTATATTAAAATGTTATAATATTTGGGCTTTTAAATACTTTACTTTAATTAAGTAATAACGCGGTTGGAGGGAGTCTCATAATACGACCCGCGTCCCCTCCAATGTTTTTCTTTACCTTGGTTTTGCTTTCCAGCTGTATTTACCCCGACATTTTAGATTCCCAGGTAATAGAACTGAGATTCGTGACTTCTATTCGTTCTTCCAGTTCATGTGGTCTCAGCTGCGCCACCAGCTGTAGTCCCCCAGAGTAACCCCCTTGCAGCACTCGTCTTTATTGGGGCCTTCAATGTAGAGGAAAAAATACCAGCATCTCTGACCATCACCAATAACAAGCATTGTAGAATGCTGATTTATTTTATATCAGCTGGGGATTTGAGATGTATTATGACATCATTCACCGCAGGGCTTTAAGCGGGCCGGATCCTGCCCGTGCTCAGCACCCCAGTTCTTAAAGGAGACGGGTCCCTATCGGGCTCTCCATTTTTGCCACCACCCCCAGGGTGAAAAACAGAACTCTGCAGCAGTGCCCCCCTTCACTGCCCTGGATATAAGGTCAGAGAGACTTTTTGTAGGTCTTTCATAGTCTCATCATTTCAGAACTGAAGCATTTTCGATATTATATACAACAAAGCCACAGTTGTTGCTTTTTTATCCTTGACAACTAACAACCATTGGCAAAGCCAATAGCCCTGGCTTGTTGTAGGTGCATGTTATGCTTGCTTGCTGTGGAATGTGGGATGAGTGAGAGGGTCAGTTGGAGTATGGGCTGAGCAGCAGGAGGGCTGCTCCTGGTGGGGCTCTCCGTACTCTTACTCTTGATCTTACCAACTTAAGAAATACTAGCCAAGTTGCCCCACCAGTGACCTCAAGAATGGTCGGCCCCAACCCGGGCGGGCCAGATGCTGCTGTGGCTCCTGGACTTTCGGAGTGGACCTGCGCTCCCCCCTGTAAACTTTGGATCGGTCCGCCACATTCGAGGTGTGGGAGGACCTGGTCGCGACATATCACTCGGTGGCCATGCTGTTTCGGCGTACACATGGGAAATATGGTGAGTGATGCGCATCCATGTGTCATATCGATTGGCTCACGTTTTCCTCAATGTTTATTGAACAATTGTCTTGCGATAGTGGTGTATAGGCGGAACAACATCCTCGTTATTTTGGGAGGGGGGGAAATCGCTGCACCCTTCGTTGTGGTAGTGACCACTCTACTGCACGGTCAGTGTCAAAGCACTCCCCGAGAACTCTGGCAACCCCCTGACTATAACAATGTTAGCCAAATTTAGTACAACTTCCACTCTTCAATTTGTTGGGCAAAGGAAAATTGTAAACTTCATGGATAGTGTGCTTAAAAAAATATGTTAACTTCATGGTTGGGGTGCTTTGCTAAAATTGTTAACTACATGGAACAGGTTTTTTACTGTGTGCTTATGCGCATGTAATACGTGTAAATGGGTTTTTAGGTTCTTATTGTGTATTTGCTGTTGAGTGCCTGGATTCAGCCACTTTTTTGTTTAGCCACATTCTGGTGGTGTTTGGGAAATTTGCAGTCAGAATGATTGTTCTTTAGAATAACTTTGTGTATGACTTTTGGTGTAGAGTCCCTCAGTGTTACCTCTATGGTATGGTTGTGGGTGGATATAAGTGATTCCTCACTGTTGGTGGTGCATGTGTGAGATGGCTTTTAGGTGCAAAGCCACTCTGATCTACCACTATTTTAGTGGGTTTGGGTTGATTTAGGTAAGTCACCCTGTTGGTTTGGTGCTTGAGTTGACTTTTAGGTGTTAAGTCACTCTGGGTTAAAACTACGGTGTGGTAGAGGGGGTTTACAACCATTACAACGCAACTTTTACCACGCAGTGCTGTTACAACGCAGGTTTTACTACGCATACCATTACAACGCATTACACTGGGGGGCGCTCTAGGATAGGGAATACGTTTAATTTACTATCCAACACCTTCCCTACTATCCACGGGGACTGGAGTTGGAATAGTAAATTAAACTATTCACTATCCAGCACCCCCAAGTATAATGCGTTGTAAAGGCATGCATTGTAAAACCTGCGTTGCAACAGCATGCGTGGTAAAAGCATGCGTTGTAACGTCATACATTCGGTAGTGGGTGGATATATGTGAATCCTTCATGGTTAGTGGTTTGTGTGAGATGGCTTTTAGGTGCTAAGCCTCTCTGGTCTTCCACTATTTTTGTGGGTATGGGTTGATTTAGGTAAATCACCCTCTTGGTGTAGTGTGTGAGATGGCTTTTGGTGTTAGGTCACTCTGGGTTAGCACCATGTGGTGGTTGTGGGTGGATATAAGTGAATCCTCACAGTTGATGGTGTGTGTGAGATGGCTTTTAGGTGCTAAGCCACACCCCTTTGAGAGCCCCCCAAGTATTTTCATCCCACTTAAAGCCCTGATTCACCGGATGTCTCCATGAATGTCTCTGTTATCCATTTTGTAAGGTTTATGACACGTATGGAACTCAAGCTCACTAATAAAGCTGAGAACCACAAGGCCATATTCTAGCCAATGAGAGCTTAGTTTATAAAATAAATGAAATACCAGTATTTGTAAAGCGCAAAAAGTACCCAAGGTGTGAAGGCACTGGGGACCGTCGGGAAGATTAAGGGAGCTATTGCCCAGAGTGACATGGTGCTGTGCTTACCCGCTGGCAGCAGGGATCGCACCGTGAGCCCCCGTGTTCTGATGTCAGCTGCCATGGCCGCTGCGCCACACCTCTTCCCTATCATTTGCGAACAATTCACTGCATGCCAAACACTAACACACTCTGGACACCGGTGTTTGCCCCAGCAGTCATTGCGAAACCCACCCCTTCCCACCCCCCACTGTGCCAACAGATATTTTGCTACCTACAACTGCAGTGCTGTTTAATTAAATGTCCGTCGGCATAATTGACTTGGGCCAAAGTCCCCATGCCTCCTATTATGCCTCAGTCCTCTCCTTTCTCTCCAAAATCGAAGCCTGCATTGAACTGTAGCTACTCTCTGAATAGCAGAAAAACTACTAGAGGGCCAAGTCCTGTGTTACATCCTATGCAGACCTTTAGGTGAAGAGGTGGGTGTTCAGCTGTTAGAAGAAGATCTGATTTTGGTTTCATGCTCAAACTGCAGTGGTAGAGAGCTTCAGCTGGAAGAGCCTTGCTAAAGCGAGCCACCGAAGCCATTTAAGTCTTGGGGGAAGTAGTGTGCAGCGGAGCGGGGAGACTGACCTCCCACTGATCGCCCTGGCCACCGTCCCACGGATCCACAAGACCAGAACCAGAGGAAAGTCCTTCTTCTTCCCCGCTGTCAAGACCCCTCCCACCCTACCGCTCCACCTCAGACTTCCTCCCACGCTACCCCAGTTCAGGAAGGACCTCAAGACCTGGCTGTTCTAATGACCCCGGCACTTAGACAGATGTATGCCCCACCTCCCACAGCGCCTTGATAACCTAAAGGGTGAGTAGTTTCACTTTACCAACCCTTAATTGATTGATTGATTGATTGATTGATTGACCTTACGTGTCTGGACAGGACCCATGGCATACCGATCCATTCGCTGCAGATATGGTTAGGCCAGATATTCCATTGAAACTGTATTTTTAGGTCTGATGTTATTAGAAATGATATGTATAATAATAGTTATAGCTACTTTGAGCCAACACTCTTCATCCATTAGTCTATTATTGTATCATTCATGTTTTTTCCACCCGTCACATCACAAATCATGGGGCAATGGTTCTGCCCACTTCAGCTATTGGCTAAAGTTACTGTGAGTGACAGTTATGTTCCATTTCACAAGGAGCCTGTCAACACACAAAGGGGCACATGTACAAACCCCTATCTCCACCACAACATTACTTTTACGGATGTTGTGGTGGTGATAGGGGCTGTGCTTTATGACAAGGCAGCGTTATGCCACTTAACATGGCTTAACGCTGCCTTATACATAAGGCACCCTTTCATGCTATGGTTAGTGTGAAAGGGGCGTGCAGTGGGTGATGTGGTGGGCGTTCCACCGCAACACCCATTGTCTTTGACGCTGCCCCCTGTGTACAAGAGTGGCGTACATAGGAGGCAGCGCCAAAATAAAGCCCAGGAAAATCCTGGTCTTAAGTTGGCGAAACGAGGAGAAATGCATTATTTCTCCTCATTTTTGATTTTTCCATGTGTGCTGCCTTGTGCAGCACACATGGAAAAATCAAAATTCCATGGTTTGTTTATGTGTAGGAAGGTGTCCCTTCCTGTACCTAAACAAACCTTTTTAAAAAAATGCCATTTTGGGGGAGGGGCTACGCTAGCAAACAAGATGGCTGCTTAGGCTCCTGGCTCCGCCGACCTCCGTCTCCTGCCAGATGATTCTGTCGATAATCCTGCTTTTACGCCCGACCTATGTGTGGATGAACCGGTGTACATTCCGATGGTGCAATCCCGAGAACTTAACCGGCTTGGTAGATGGAGTTATGTCGAGTTAAAGTTTGTGGCCTAGTCCAGCTGGAGAGCCGGGGCCTCGAGTACTGGCTCAGCTGGGTTGCAGTTGAACAACATCGGCCGTTGGAATCAAGCAGGGTCCGGTCTATCGCAGTGGAGGTCGTTTTTGCCCAATTTTGACGGCGGTCATTCTGATTGACTAACATTGAGGGAGAGGTGACGTGGCACGACTGCGGCTGTGAGCGGAGGTCCCTGTCCCGTGATCCCGGTTTGCTGTCGCCGGGGTTTGGTGGGTCAGGGTCTTCGCTCGCGACAGCGGAGTACAGATCGCTGCCGTGGAGAACGATTAGTCACCCTCTGACGCCGTCCGTTCCACTCTTGTCTGTTCCCCCGGAGAGACCGGGCTCTCTGGGGGAAGTGAATATGGTCGATACTGAGCTAGGAGAGATGGACGGGACGGAGCGTGAGCCGTCGCTGAAGACAGGATTGGCAGCCTTTGGGACACTTTATTCACATGTGGATGCCCTGGTTCACAAAATGATTGCAGGCCTACTTGAGAAGGGGTTTGTGAGACCGGACTCTGCTCAACTGCAGGAACTGCAACCAGCTAAGATTCCCACGATGACCATTTTGACTCCGGACAAGGGCCCCGTGCGACAAGAGGTGTCGAAGCCCTTGGTCAGTGCATTGGAGGATCGTGAACCTGGTGCTCCGAACATATTGTTACGCTTACCATCACTGCTGACTGTGGGAGAATTGATTGGCGTTCCCTTCCCGGAGACTCCTGTTAGTAACTGTTCTTGGACTACAACAACATATTTTCCCTCTCTGGTTACAGTACGGTTGTGGAGGAAACAGCATTGGGACTTTCCGTCAATGAGGGAGCTTTTCTGTGCGGATGGGGTTCTTAAAGACTTAACGTTTTTGATTTGTCTCGGACTGAATTTTTTGGGATTATTTTCGCACTTTCATTCTCCCGTGGACGCAGTGGTCCCACCGGGAGGGGTTTGCATGATAGTTCGGAAGGGCCAAGACTGGGTTTGATACTATGGCCTTAATGGATGTAGGATTTGTTACTGTTGGACTCATGGGAGGTTGGGCGGTTTATAACAGCTCCTCCTGATTTGCTTTTTCTGTATTTTCGGATAGAATTGTGTTTTCATTGCGGGTGTTGCTTGTTTCTGGCAGGGGGGAAAGGGGCCCGGGAGCCCGTACAGAAATGCCCTCCCCCATTTTCTACTTTTAGAACTTAGTTAGTTGGGGCGACAGGCACACTGCTAGTTGGGGTTAGGCGACAGCCATATGCAGGGGTGCAGGGTGGGGGATGGGTTTATTGTACTGTCTTTGTTTTCGTTTTTATGTTCAAAATCCGATTCATATCCTGATATTGGGTGCCTTTCTGAGGGGTTATCCTGTTTGGTGGCTGGACGAGTCCTAGGGGTGGTTGTGTTTACGAGATCTTCTACAATGTATTGCATTTAATTGCTGCGAGCTGGTAGCGGTCGTTGTTTTGCCCACTGTTCTATCGTGTTACGCTTTCCTGCCACTCGAAATTGCCATATTTTTAAAATCCTGTTCCTATAGGTGGTGGACTTGTGAATAATGTCGATAAGGTAGGACTGATATTTATAGTATTTTATACGACCGCACGCCACTTCCATCTTGAGATTCAGCTTTCACCTTGGGGATTATCCGTCTATTACTCTCCATATGTTTGTATAACTGTTGCTTACTCCATGATGTAAGGCATCTGCCGTTGGTTTTTCTTGTTTTTTCAATAATAAAAGATTTATAAAAAAAAAAAGCCATTTTGCAACTTTCATGTGGGCTGCATGAAGCAGCACGCATGAAAGTAACAAAATGGCATTTCAGGATTGTTTATGTGCAGGAAGGGACACCTACCTACACATAACCATTCCTCCCCTACACCCAGACACCCTTGCACTCTGGTGCAAGGGTGCGTGTGTTGACGCTAAGTTGTTAAACTTAGCGCCATCGCAGGGGGAAATACAAGGCTGCACCACATTCTTGTAAATATGGTGCAGCGTAGCGTTACAGAAGTGGCGGAGTGTGTTGTTAAGCCAAGGAGGTTAACGACATGCTCCGCCACTTCACTGTACATATCCACTGAAGTACTTCAACTAAGTGCCTGGAACTATTACAGCAATGTGTGTTTTTTTTGTCAATATTGTTTTAGATTGATGTGGGCCTTGGAGCTTCCCCAGCAGTATAGTTTGCAAAGCCCATGACAAAACAAAGCAAGTGCTGACAAAGCCAAAAGACTGACGGCAATCGCTAGAACTACTGGCTTTTCCTTGCTTATTTGTTTTGTTGATAACTTTGGTGTTGGTTGGAAACCTGTATGAAACCTAAAAAAATGTAGATTCACATTGACTTCTTCATGGCACGTTTTGTGCTGATCTGGTAGGAGGAGGCAAAAAGAAAGGGGGAGAGGGTGCAAAGTGACATTTCCATGTGGACTCCCATAGGATCCTTTGCTCCTCGATACAAACAAACAGATTATACTAAACTTCGTATGAAAGTAGAGCTTTACTTAAGGAAGAGACTTAAGGGCATATTTACAAGGGCTTTATCTCTGCTTTTTTGACTTAAAAAGCCATAAAAGCAGAGATAAAAATATCGCCCTATTTACAAGAGGGTGCTAACATGGATAATTGCATGTTAGCACCCTTTTGCACTGCGCCTACCTTTGCATCTCTAATGAGATGCAAAGTGGGCGTTCCTGACATACACTACATGTCAGGACATCAATAGCGCGGCTTCGCGCTATCAGCAAGGATGCCCTAGCATTTTAGCAGACGTTAGTTTTTGGAGAAAACTGCTGTTTTCTCCAAAAACTAACGTCTGCTAAATTCTTGACTTAACAACCCCCAACATAAGGGGTGGATTGTGCTGATATGACCCTCTGGGTCGTATCAGCAAGGTTATCGCCTTTTGCATGGAACATCGCTGAAAAACCGGCGATGTTCCCTGCAAAAGGGAGATAACCTCGCTATCTCTGGAATTTTTATTGCCCTGGAGTAACGCGTTGTTAATTACGCGCTACCAGGGCGATAAAAAGCAGAGATATCCTGCGATAATCTAGTTATCCCTAAGCACGGCCAGCGATAATTATCTCTGGCCGTTGCAAATATGCCCTTTTGCTTTCTTAGTGGACATCAGTTCATCATAGTTTTCAATAAACTAGCGCTTTCAAAGTGTTCTGGGCGCAGCATGAAGATGTTAAACCTTAGTGATAGCTGGAACGTGAATCCGAAAAGTTCTGCAAATTTTTTGAAAATGCTCAAAGCTGATTGGCCGACAGAGCGTGTTCTCCTATTGGCCATTTCAGGTTTGCTGATCCAAAAATCGATCCTCAGAATCAAAAGGATATGATTGTCTGGACACAACGGCAAAACAAATATTGTGGCTGTCAGCACAGGGCGTGAAACTTAACGGTCATAATTAAGAGGGCAGGGTAAGCACACCTTGACCCCAGGCTGCAAAGAGACCCCTCATTCTTAACTGACAATAATTGTTTGATTTTGCTGCAGACTTCATGGATCCCGATGGAGTATTTGCACTTCCAAGCACCAGATCACAAGGTAAGTGCAAGCTGCACAGGTATGGGATGGCAAAAACACGTCAAGCTTCAGCGACCCCTGCTGGCCTGCTGGCAGTGTTTGCGGAACTGCAAACAGATCCGTAGAAGCTGCGGAATCTCCAACCTGGCACACAGACACAAGAATTCTTTGGCAGGAAAAAATATATTAAAATTCCCCAGAGCCTGGACTAAGGGCAGGCTCTCCTGGCAACCCCTGTGTGCAGTGGGGGTTTGCTGCCAGTAGTGCCTTGGGTTGGCCAAAGGCTTGTGCAGCAGGAGTATGCTGCCCACAGTGTGTTAGGTGCAGGGATTGGCTGAAGGTATGGCACGCAACCCACAATCATACATGCCCATGCTTAGCGGTATTAGGCTGCCAGTAGCGGCCTGGCACAGGCTAAGCTGCACATAGCCATGTCCACATACAGCTGGCACAGGGCCAACCCACTGACCCGGTCCTTCATGGCTGTGCACAGTAGATTTAGACTGCCCGTGAAGTGTTCGGCGAAGGAGACAAGGCACTGCATCTAACCCCCATTGGGCACAGTTGAAAACATCAGAGATGTCATCAGTGTTGTCACCAATTATGTCATTTGAGATGTCATGAGTGATGTCATTGAACTTGTCATGATGTAATATGTGAGGCCATAAGCAAAAGTTATAGTTAGTTCACTGAACTATAACTTGTGAATTTCAGTCTTTTGTTTGGTTTATAAACATTCATTTTTAACCCATTTCAACGTCTAACTCTAATGTCAATTTATCCTTTGGTCCTCCATTCTCCGTCTGCAAGCCCCTGCTGCCTCCTTCCTGCCCTCCATGGTCAGCTTGCTGACCCGGCCCATGTTGACCTGCACTGAAAAGCCTGCTTTCTGCCACTACCCTTATACCTCTCCCACCTACCCTTGTTCCCCGTCTATGTGCCCCTGCCCCTCCCATCTTCTCTTCATGGTCAGCTTGCTGCTTCAGGTCATGCCTTCATGCCCTCCCTTATTAGCTTGTCAGGACCCCTTCATCCTGGACTCCACTCTCCCTGTGTGTGCCCTTCCCCCCTGCCCTTCATGGTCCGCAGTATGTTCTCTGCCTTTGCCAGCCTTCCCTAAATGCTGCCCCTGCCTCCCTCCCCCGCCAGGCCTCTGTTCTTATTCTGCTGGCCCTACCCTATCGCACCTGCTCTCCATGGCCAATTTGCTGTTCCTGCTCATGGCGGCCGCCCCTCGCTAGTTAGCTTGCTGCCTCTACCCCCTCCCCCTGTCCTTGGTGTGAGTGCCTCTGCACCCTTTCGCTCTCCCTTCATGGTCCCTATTTACTGCCCAAGCTGGCCTGCCCTCCATAGTCAGCCTGCTCCCCTTGCCACCTGCCCTCTCTGGTCACTTTGTTTCCCCTGAACCAAATCCCTCTCCCTTGCCCTCCGTAATCAGCACGCAATTGCTTCTTTCCTCATGCCCTCCATGGTCAGATTGCTACACCTGTTAATGACAGCCTGCCCTTGATGGAGCAGAGGAGAGACAAAAATGTTTGTGTACCCCTTTGGAAAGCCATTCTCTCATAACTGTAATAATATTAATTTTGTGAATCATGGAAACTAATCAACGGATGTATGACATTACAACGCATGCTTTTACCACGCATGCTTTTACATCGCGGTTTTTACAACGCATACCATTACAACGCATAGCGCTTTGGGGTGCTGGATAGTGTATAGTTTAATTTACTATTCCAACTCCAGTACCCGTGGACACCAGGGACGGTGTTGGATAGTAAATTAAATCTATTCCCTATCCTAGAGCGCCCCCCAGCGCAATGCGTTGTAATGGTTTGCGTTGTAAAAGTTGCGATGTAAAAGCACTGCGTGGTAAAAGTCGCGTTGTAAAGGATGTTTCCCCTAATCAACCAATTGCACATAAAGTTGACACAACACACGGGAAAACTAATTACTGTTCTGCTAAATATTAATTTGCTAATAAAAACAATGAATCATGTTAATATAGAGCTGTGATATTGTAGATATAACTGAATAAACATGTGTATTTTGTGCCTATGTTAGTAGTTTGGTGGCAAAAAGAATGCAGATAGTGAGTAAAGGAAGCTTATGTGTGTGCTATTGCTAGGTAACAACTAACAGGGAAAAATTAGAATGGTGGGAGGTAAACAGAAGGGCTAAAAATTCTATAACTAATTTCTGTTGTATTTATTTTCATATTAGTTCCCATTGAGTCCTGCGCTGGCCTAGCCTGAAAGTGGCTGTTTAAACGAGACAATAAAAGTAGATTCTGAAAGATGGCCCCTACTCATGCGCGGAGCAAATGAGAAGTATGAGTGAACGGCCTATGCTCGGAGCGAGAGATGTCAAGGCCAGATTGACCTATGAACGGGAGATGTGCCAAAGGATGCCTGCATTTAAAAGCCTTGGAAAGGAAGGAGCTGAAACTTTGTATAAAAGATACAAGAAGTGAACGACCAGTACAAATGTAAACATTAAGTCATGAGAAAAAGCCTTGGGAATGATAGGGCAAAATCACAAACTGGTTTGAACAAGGAGGACATGAGGTGATCATCACCACCCCTCTAATGGACCAATGAGAAATGAGTGCAGACCTTAAAAGTTTCAATATTGGGTTAGATAGTTAGTGAAAAGGGTATAAAAGAGCTTGCGCGAATGAGGAAAAGGGTTGGTTCCGTGGACTTTATTTCGCACCACGACATGCTGTCGGTTTGAACGATTTTTATGGTGCAAAAGACTTTGAAATATTTTGAACTTTAAACCTTTGATGGGGCAAAGAAAAAAGATCGGTTGCGGAGATTTTATGTCGGGCGGGAGACATTGAGGAGGTTAGAAAGACAGTCAGCTTGGGAACCTGTTCTATGCAGTTCTGTCATCTTCCTATGGCAGATTGGTAATATGCTTTCTAATTTTTCATTTCTTAAATGTATTAAATAAATGCTTAAATTGTGCTTGTCTAAAGAATATGTTATTTTCCTTTCCTAATGGATGTAAAATATAAACTTGAGTCTGCTTTTTATTAGAATAAAAGTCATGACAAACTAAATGCTAAGAAGTTATGGGAATATTGTGATTGAGCTGGACTTAATCGCCATCAACTGATTCCTACTAGTTGGTACATCGACCAAATAGCGGAGTACCTTGATGTTTTATTCCTTATGACTGTTGAGTATTTTTTTAAATGTATATGATGTATAAAATATAGAATTTAGGTTAATGAGATACCCCGCGTACCCAGTAGCTCACCTTCTTTTTCGCTGATTCAGGGGCAGTGTATACTGGTGTGTGAGTGTGGGACTCGCTGTGCTATGGGCTCCACCGATGAGTAAAATAAGTTGCTCCTGGTTTAGTGAGATGAGTTTGAGGGTTGTTTGGAGGCCACGCTGCATCAGATTTCTTGGTAGTAGAGGTCTGGTTACTACAGGTCAGTTTGAAGATTATTGATGTTTAACGTTCAACACTATATGTTGAGTTTGGATTATGTTATATGTAGTTGGAATTTTGAAACTTCCGGGAAGTAGGGAGTGGATATATGGAACAAGGTAGTTACATGGAATTGTGCATTGTCTAGTTTCAAAGTTGATAACACAGGAAGGTGTTATGTTAGGGGAATTCTTGTGTGAGTAACGTTGAGTAAATAGCATTAGGTATTCTTGTGACACTCTGGCCTTAATCTCAGGAGCAGTAGTCTCTACATGTGTTTTATCCCCAGAGAAACGGGTTTGCCTTCTGCTTGATAGAAGGGTAAGGTAGAGGGAAGTGCTACTTTATCGGCGAAACGAAATTCTGTGGTAGGGTAGAGGTAAGCGCTGCCTACTGGAAATACAGAAAGCTTGTATGCTTGGACAAACTATCTCTTTGGTTTTAGTGAAACAGACAATGGAAATGTGTTTTGTGTTGTTACTAACTGATTTTAGTTGTATAAAATATATAGTGTGCCGATAAATTTTGTAAAGGAGTAGAGCTGACATCAACAAGAGTCAAGCTTGGTTAGGTCCAGGTGACTGTGATGTATGCAATTCTGATTAGTGCGTTAGCAAGAACTGTGCTGGAATAGGTCCGTGTGATTGTGACGTGAACTGCTCTGATTGGTGCGTTAGTGTGAGTCGCGCTGGGATAGGTCTGAATATCGCAACAGACTGAAAAGGAGCGTACGATTGTTTTGAAGAGAAAATCTGTGAAAATTGATTATTATTATGAGCAAGACAGGGAGAAACCTTCATGGTTCAAGAAAATTAAGAATCTATTTAAGAAAGACAAAGAAATAGTTACTAGAGAGGGATAAGTACTTCATCCTCCGAAAACGCCAGCATCATACATGATGATGAAATATAGCTATCATACTTGTATATGGTTAGAGAATTGGGTGAAATACACTAAAAGTGATGGAGTATTGGCATTTCCAGAAACAGGTTCATTTAGCACAGCAGTGTTACAAAACGTGAGAGAAAAAATGATGAGACTTGAGCCGAGAACTAGGCCAACACAATTTGAAGCTTTGATGGGATGGGAACATGAGATGAAAGAGAAAGAGAGAGATTCAGAGATGCAAAAGAAAATCGATGTAGTCCAAGAGGATTATGGGGAACTACACATGAGAGTAGGATGAAAAGATGGGGATGTGCTGATATGTGGGATGGAATGTATCCAATGCGAACAGTTGATGAGACTGTAGGGAGAAAATGCACAGAGAAAAGAAAACATCAATTACCAGAAAAGGGTGATTGTGGATTTAGTGACATAGTAGATGAGGTGTTGGAGGATATTCTAAATAGGAGACCCCCTCCATATCTCGCAACTTCTGCAGTGGTGACACCGAATGCACCACCAATGGAGATTGGTTTAACAGAAACCCCAAAACAGTATTCCGAAGTAAAAAGTACCCCTGAAAAGCAAGAGCTAATACAAGTTGAAAGACCTAGTACCGCTGAATTACAGAGATCGACAAAGAATTAGCTGAGAAAATCAAAGAATTAACGAAAAATTTAGAAGCTGTAACTGTACCAGTAACTATAGGTCCTGTAATACCAGTTTTTGAAAATCAGAACATAAATGAGCATTCGTTAACCATTCCTTTGAATTCCAGTATGCAAAAAGTAAGAGTAATGATGTATCCTGACTTGAATGAAACAAAGAGTACAATTAGAACGACACCACCTGATTTAACTATGAATCAAAGTCCAATATATAAGATTCCTATGGGAGCAAAATCAGCAACTGAAACTCCAGAGAGAAGTGTAGATAGAATAGATTTCACCAAAGCTCCAAAAGAACCAACAGCAGAAGAATTAAATGATTGGGTTAAAACTTTACAAAAGAAAGATACGGATCCTAAACTTTTATATGTGGTTAGATCAAAAATAGATATTGAAGAACTGATTATTGGAACCATTGGGACAGAAAGGCTAAAAACATATCAGGATGACGAGTTGATGTTCATGTGTAAAAGTATAACTTGGAGAGCTAAGAGTCTACATGATAAACTAGAAGAAACAGCAAAAGAATTAGGGATAGAATTTGCAAAAATAAAATTATTACAGAAACCTTACAGAGTGGATTTCACTGAAAAAGATATAGATAATTTGAACACAGCATGAAGATTGACTCAGATAAAAGAATGAATTGAATTACTGAGGAAATGGGGAGATGTAGACCGGTGGAGAAGCAGGTGGATAAAGAAAAAGGAAGAGGCCAACGATAAAACATCCTTAGCTTTCCCTGTTAAAGAAAAGGAACCAGTAGTAACAGAATATCCCATGAGAGAAATACCAGGAGGAGGTCATGTACATGTACCCTGGACTAGACAGGAAATATTATCATTTACAAATGATTTTCCAAGATTACGGGAGAAACCTGTAGAATGGTATAGCCAAGAAGATAGGTTTGTGAAAGTTTCAAAAGTGTTGTCGGAAGACTTAAATGGATTGTTTGACATAGTTGTACCTGCAGATTTGTGGACAGAATGTAAAATTACAATTGATTGGCCAAAAGAGAAATATCCAAGAGATGCAAAAACAGGTGCTCCCAGTCCAGAGGTAATGAGGAAATATGACCAAGTCATAACATTTTTGAAAAATAAAATTCCTCCAAAGGAAACAGATTGGGAAAAATTGATAGGACTACTCAAGAGCCTAAAGAATCTGTACATGCTTATTATGAAAGATTGCTTCTAGTTTTTAAACAATATAGTGGATATGAAAACTTGAGTGAGAAGTATATGAGTCATTTTGTCTATCGGTTTGTGTTTGGTTTGGGACCTGAAATAGGTGACATGTTGTGTTGGCAATCTAGTTCAGTTGAAGAGATCTTGAGGTATGTAAAATATTGTAGTGATGATATAGAAGCTTGGCAGCGTAAGCTAAAAGGCTATGTGGGCACAAGTAAAAGTTGCAGAACAACAAGAAGCACAATTGACTAATCAAACTAATGTAGTGGGTCAAGCAAAAATGAAAAATATTATCAATAAAGGAAAAGGGCAAATGAATATAGATGAGGCTAAAAAGAAATGGCCATGTCATAATTGCGGAAAGATAGGGCATCGTAAGAACGATTTACCCCCAAAAGTTAATCCTGAAAATAAATAATTGAATCCACAGGTGCAGAATGAGGTAAATCAACAATCACCGCCACATCAACAGGTAGTTACCCAACAAAGTCAGGTGCCACTACCACCTTTCCCACAGAGTGTTAATCTTCAGAAATACAGTGCAGAGACAGGATTCTACGGAGGAGAGCAGGTGAAAAGATTGTCGCGTGCAGCTGCTGTTCCGCAGTATTGGTTGAGATTGGATGGAAATGGGTCCGATAAGAGTTATTGACGGTGCCTAGGAGAGAAAGTGGAGTGCGTGCTTGGCGCAACTCTGGAGGTAGATCAGTCTGATCCTTTTGTGAATGGGAAAGTGAATGGTGTAAATGTTACTTTCCTAGTGGACACAGGTGTTACCGGTTCTACAGTTAGATCAGTAGAAATTCAAAATCTTCCTCTCTCAGGAGAACACATCCAAGTTGTAGGTATAACAAACCCCACTCACACAACCCGTGGAGGTGGAAATTGGCTCTTATAAAAAAAAGCATTGCTTTGTAGTATGTGATAGCAGTCCTGTAAATTTGCGTGGACGCAATATACTCTATAAATTGAATTGTGCCATTTACTGTTCACCAGATGGCATTGCTTTCCAAACAGCAGATGATGACATTCTGTATAAAATGACAATGTCGATAATAGATTAAAAAAAGAGTAAAACGTTCTCTGTGTTTGACAAAGAGAAAATTCTAATTGAATTAAAAGAAACAGTTAAAGATGAGGTGTGGGATTTTACAGGAGAAGAGATAGGTCTAATGAAAGGAGTGAGTCCTGTAAAAATTACTGTAAAAGAAGATGCTATTTACCCAAATACCCCACAGTATAAACTGACACCAGAAATAATTGAAGGAGTAACTCGAGTAATTAACAAAATGATTGAGCAAGGAATCCTGAAAGAAATAATGAGCAGTCCATGTAATTCACCAATAATGGGACTGAAAAACCCAAACAGAGCTTTTAGGATAGTGCAGGATTTAAGAATAAAGTTGTTGTCCCATGCTGTCCAATTGTACCAAATCCGGCTGTGATATTATCTCAAATTCCACATGATGCCAAATGGTACACAGTTATTGATTTGTGTAATGCTTCTTTGCAGTTCCATTGCACCCTGATAGCCAGCCAATATTTGCCTTTATGTTTGGCGAGCATATTTTGGCATGGTGCCGAATTCCTCAAGGTATACTGAAAGTCTATCTATTTTTAATCAGCTACTGAAGAAATCATTAGAAAGTCTAACAATGCCTAAAAAATCTGTTTTGGTTCAATATATTGCTGACCTATTAGTGGCATCAAGGACCAAAGAAACTTGCATTTCTGATACTATTAGTTTATAAAGATAAGGGGTGAAAAGGTCCCAATCCCTTACTGGCCGGAGAATGAGCATAGATTCTCTTTTTTGGTTCTTGCCCTTGACAGGGGGAGAACCCCATACCCCCTAAGGTAAGCAAGGTTCAACAGGTTTGTCTGGGCAAGATTTGTTTCATCTGTTTTTTCAGGAAAAAAGATTCCAATAATGCACTGGTTTTTTATGAGGTGTTTATAATAGTATTGGCACTCTATCCGTAAGAGTGAGTGAGAGAAAACAGCCAACACATGTTTCACCCCTTTACATGACCACCCGGCCTGGGGCTTCCTCAGGGAGGGTAGATATCTTGAAATATCAGTCAACAGCGTTATAAAAGTTCAAAGGATTCTTTAAATCGCTGGCGTAATGCCAGTCCGGGTTTATGGCAGTCAGCTTTAGTCGGTCATAAAAATGGAGATGATTATGTCACTGAGGGTAATAGGTTTGCGGATGCTATAGCCCAATATTGTGCTACGAACATATCATCTATAAATCGGCACAGAGAAAAAGAACATGCTTCAAGTCTTTTGATGCTCAGTAACATAGTTGAGACCTGGCAGGACGTGAGACAATTACAAGAAGAGACAAGAAGAGACAAGTGATGAAGAAAAAGATAAATGGATAAAAGCAGGTTATAGAGAAAGAGAGGAAGATGAAATTTGGGTTTACAGAGATGAGAGACCAGGCAGGCTCGATAGCATGATCTCTAACATGGCCCTAATGTACCATGGGCAGGCACACATTGGTAGGGATGCAATGATTAGACTTTTCAGACAGACTTGGTATAACCCAAAGTTTCGCATAATAGCCGAAAGCTTGTGTCCGAGATGTCTACTATGTCAACAATTGAATCCAGGAAGAAAAACTGTTGTAAGTCTGGGAACCATAGGACGGGATTGAGGTCCTTTTACCAAAATGCAGTTAGATTTCATTGAGATGCCACCATGCAATTGATTACGTTATGTTCTTGTGATCATTTGCTTGTTTTCACGATGGGTGGAGGCCTACTCAACCAGGAGGAATGATGGAGTTATTGTAGCAAAGCTCCTTTTAGGAGAAGTCATCCCGAGATACGGTTTTCATGTAACAATTAAAACAGACAGAGGAAGTCACTTTCAAAATGAGATCACACAATTGTTATATGTGAAGCATTAGACATTCAACAGAAATTGCATTGTGCTTACAGACCAGAGGCATCTGGGGTAGTCGAACAAGTAAATGGAACAACCAAAAACAGACTGGGAAAAATATGTTTGGCCACAGAACTCAAATGGCCTGATGCTTTGCCACTTGTTCTAATGACCTTTAGAAGCATACCAGACAGAAAAACAGGTTTGAGTCCTCATGAAATACTGATGGGACGAGTAATGAAACAAACATTTGTACCTGTCGACAAACTGCTGACTATAAATTATGATATCATACTGGATTATTGCAAAGGACTGTCTGACGTGGTGACTTCTGTGTTTCATCGGGTTGGAACTGATGCTAGTACTCAGAAAGACATCCAGCTCATGGCCAGAGCCCTGGAGACTGGGTTAGAATAAATGTGCACAGAAGAAGAAACTGCCTACTTCCGCGCTGAGACAACCCACGCCAAGTGATCCTGGTCAGCACCACAGCAGTGAAGTGCGCAGGTGTGAAAAGGTGGGTTCACGCCAGCCATACAATCAGAGTTCCAGAAACTGCAGATCGATATGTGAGTCGACATCTGGAAGAGGCACATACTAGTTTAGACTCTGACACAGAAAGTGAATCAGAGAGAACTCCAGATCTAGAAGCTCGACCTGTGAGGTGACATCTGGAAATATCAGATACAAGTACAGCATCAGAAGCAGAGACTGAGATAGTTGGAATTCCAGGTCTTGAAGTTCAACCTGTAAGTCGACATTTGGAAGTATCAAATACCAGTTTTGACACTGAAAAGGAACAAAGTAAAACTGATGAAAGCGAGAACTCTGCAAATCAAACAGAGAATTCTGAGAACCGGAATGTTAATCTTGAAACTGGTGAAAAGGAAATAACTCACGATGAGGATGAGACTCCAAGCACCAGTCATTGAAAAGTTCCTTGTAAAAGAACTGAATTAACAAAAGAAAAGCACGATTCAGCTGTGGAACCTGAAATCATGAAGTTCAAAATAAGGACGTGAAATAAGACCTGAAACAGAGTCTGATGAAAGTGCAGATGAAACAGCTCAAAGACAAAGTCCCAGAAAAAGAGCTTGGAAAATTGAACGTGGGATAATAGAGCCTGAAATTAAAAAGAAAAGAAAAGGAGATAATTGGCCTAAAGAAACCAAAGGACTTAAGCTCAAATTGATAAATGTGAATAGGAATCAAGAGGAACAAGTGAATGAAATAACCAGTCAAAAGGATCAAATAAGAAGAAATAAAGACATTTTTCAAACGTCCAAAACAGTGAGGAGTCCAAACCTAAAGTATAAATCACCAGAACGGACTTATGTTGCACTGCCTGTTATAGAGGAAGTTGAAAGCAGTCAAGAGATCCAAGGTAACTTGTCCAAAGTTAATCATTCACGGCGTGCAATACTGGTTTTTGTGCCTCCCCCGGTGACACCTTTGAATCAATGAAGAAGGGTGGGGTGACACATGTCACCCCAAAACCAGTCGCAGCTGCCATCATTGCGCCTTCTGGCAAAAGTTCCATCCATGTTTTTCCATTTCCAAATCTTCCATAGTTTTAACCATAATATTCCACATTTTATCACATTTTCTGTATTACTCTGTCCTTTTACTTCACATTCAGGCTGTATGCTGCCATTTTCCAGATTTCAAATGCTTGAACCGTGCCCTCCGGACCTCATTTTCAAACATGATCAACGCAGTGGTTCGTCCAAAGCAATATTTATTAAAAATCCAATGCATTTCGGGCACCTCATTGCCCTTCGTCAGGGAACACTATAAATCACAATAATAGAAAAAGGTAAACATCGTGTATTCACTTACGTTAATTTAAGATTAATCTTACACGTTTTCTAATCCAAAAAAGTTAAGTGCTAGTGCAACATAATCATTGTGCAGATTTTCTTCTACAACATGTAGCCTCAACACTAGCAGACTCTACCTTTGTGAACAGAGCTTATCCAGCCACATTTGATAAACAGTGCTTATCCAGCCACATTTTATCATTCGCACACAGCGCTATTGTGCATAGAAACTACCGACTCCCATTCCCCTCTCCATCTATACAACGTTCTCTATTCACTCTTCGCCATCAGAAACCACGTGTTATACCCCCCTGTGTTTAAACATAACTGCCTCGGTTATTCTCTCAGCACACCTTCAGTGCTACACAAAATATTTGTGTTTTGATTGGCAAATCTATTTGCCCATTAGTCCTCCTTACACGTACCTGCAGTGGACGCTAAAACCCATCCTCCCTTGTTTCTGATCCGGTGAAGTTAACCTCCTGTTGTTACCCCTTCATTTAAAGCTCGTTCTCTATGCTACCTTACTCCTGATTGGCCCGCGCCGTTCGCTGCCTCTCGCTCTCGCGTTCACGTGGTGATGCACGTCATTTTGCTTGAGACTACACTACCCAGAATACCATACTAACATACGCGCATTACTAAAACATTCCCCAATTTTTACGTTTTGTTACACAATTGCGTTTTTAACTATAATATTCGAATCGTCTTTGCACGAACAACATGTATCATTATTAGTGTTCTTGAACATAGCCTGAAAAACATTGCTTTTATAAAAACGAACCAGATCTTATTCCATGAATGTCAAGTCTTTTAAGTTAATAAAACAAAAAATCAAAGAGGCTATTACTTTTGTGGGTGCAATCCCAACGTTACGGGGAAATTTATAAACAATATGAATGAGGGTGGGATGCACACCTTTTTTACTTATTTTTTTTAAAAGTCGATATTTAATTATCTTCTGTTTGTCCAAAGTTAATCATTCACGGCGTGCAATACTGGTTTTTGTGCCTCCCCCGGTGACACCTTTGAATCAATGAAGAAGGGTGGGGTGACACATGTCACCCCAAAACCAGTCGCAGCTGCCATCATTGCGCCTTCTGGCAAAAGTTCCATCCATGTTTTTCCATTTCCAAATCTTCCATAGTTTTAACCATAATATTCCACATTTTATCACATTTTCTGTATTACTCTGTCCTTTTACTTCACATTCAGGCTGTATGCTGCCATTTTCCAGATTTCAAATGCTTGAACCGTGCCCTCCGGACCTCATTTTCAAACATGATCAACGCAGTGGTTCGTCCAAAGCAATATTTATTAAAAATCCAATGCATTTCGGGCACCTCATTGCCCTTTGTCAGGGAACACTATAAATCACAATAATAGAAAAAGGTAAACATCGTGTATTCACTTACGTTAATTTAAGATTAATCTTACACGTTTTCTAATCTAAAAAAGTTAAGTGCTAGTGCAACATAATCATTGTGCAGATTTTCTTCTACAACATGTAGCCTCAACACTAGCAGACTCTACCTTTGTGAACAGAGCTTATCCAGCCACATTTTATAAACAGTGCTTATCCAGCCACATTTTATCATTCGCACACAGCGCTATTGTGCATAGAAACTACCGACTCCCATTCCCCTCTCCATCTATACAACGTTCTCTATTCACCCTTCGCCATCAGAAACCACGTGTTATACCCCCCTATGTTTAAACATAACTGCCTCGGTTATTCTCTCAGCACACCTTCAGTGCTACACAAAATATTCGTGTTTTGATTGGCAAATCTATTTGCCCATTAGTCCTCCTTACACGTACCTGCAGTGGACGCTAAAACCCATCCTCCCTTGTTTCTGATCCGGTGAAGTTAACCTCCTGTTGTTACCCCTTCATTTAAAGCTCGTTCTCTATGCTACCTTACTCCTGATTGGCCCGCGCCGTTCGCTGCCTCTCGCTCTCGCGTTCACGTGGTGATGCACGTCATTTTGCTTGAGACTACACTACCCAGAATACCATACTAACCTACGCGCATTACTAAAACATTCCCCAATTTTTACGTTTTGTTACACAATTGCGTTTTTAACTATAATATTCGAATCGTCTTTGCACGAACAACATGTATCATTATTAGTGTTCTTGAACATAGCCTGAAAAACATTGCTTTTATAAAAACGAACCAGATCTTATTCCATGAATGTCAAGTCTTTTAAGTTAATAAAACAAAAAATCAAAGAGGCTATTACTTTTGTGGGTGCAATCCCAACGTTACGGGGAAATTTATAAACAATATGAATGAGGGTGGGATGCACACCTTTTTTACTTATTTTTTAAAAAAGTCGATATTTAATTATCTTCTGTTTGTCCAAAGTTAATCATTCACGGCGTGCAATACTGGTTTTTGTGCCTCCCCCGGTGACACCTTTGAATCAATGAAGAAGGGTGGGGTGACACATGTCACCCCAAAACCAGTCGCAGCTGCCATCATTGCGCCTTCTGGCAAAAGTTCCATCCATGTTTTTCCATTTCCAAATCTTCCATAGTTTTAACCATAATATTCCACATTTTATCACATTTTCTGTATTACTCTGTCCTTTTACTTCACATTCAGGCTGTATGCTGCCATTTTCCAGATTTCAAATGCTTGAACCGTGCCCTCCGGACCTCATTTTCAAACATGATCAACGCAGTGGTTCGTCCAAAGCAATATTTATTAAAAATCCAATGCATTTCGGGCACCTCATTGCCCTTCGTCAGGGAACACTATAAATCACAATAATAGAAAAAGGTAAACATCGTGTATTCACTTACGTTAATTTAAGATTAATCTTACACGTTTTCTAATCTAAAGTAAAGTAAAGTAAAGTCCACATTTGTAAAGCGCACAATCACCCGTAAGGGTCTCTAGGCGCTGGGGGGCCGTCGGGAAGATTAAGCGAGCTATTGCCCAGAGTCACATGGTGCTGGGCTAACCTGCCGCCGGAGCCGGGGATCGAACCGTGGTCCCCAGATTCCAGCGTCAGTCGCCCTGGCCGCGGCGCCACACCTCTTCCTAAAAAAGTTAAGTGCTAGTGCAACATAATCATTGTGCAGATTTTCTTCTACAACATGTAGCCTCAACACTAGCAGACTCTACCTTTGTGAACAGAGCTTATCCAGCCACATTTTATAAACAGTGCTTATCCAGCAAGTAAAAAAGGTGTGCATCCCACCCTCATTCATATTGTTTATAAATTTCCCCGTAACGTTGGGATTGCACCCACAAAAGTAATAGCCTCTTTGATTTTTTGTTTTATTAACTTAAAAGACTTGACATTCATGGAATAAGATCTGGTTCGTTTTTATAAAAGCAATGTTTTTCAGGCTATGTTCAAGAACACTAATAATGATACATGTTGTTCGTGCAAAGACGATTCGAATATTATAGTTAAAAACGCAATTGTGTAACAAAACGTAAAAATTGGGGAATGTTTTAGTAATGCGCGTATGTTAGTATGGTATTCTGGGTAGTGTAGTCTCAAGCAAAATGACGTGCATCACCACGTGAACGCGAGAGCGAGAGGCAGCGAACGGCGCGGGCCAATCAGGAGTAAGGTAGCATAGAGAACGAGCTTTAAATGAAGGGGTAACAACAGGAGGTTAACTTCACCGGATCAGAAACAAGGGAGGATGGGTTTTAGCGTCCACTGCAGGTACGTGTAAGGAGGACTAATGGGCAAATAGATTTGCCAATCAAAACACGAATATTTTGTGTAGCACTGAAGGTGTGCTGAGAGAATAACCGAGGCAGTTATGTTTAAACACAGGGGGGTATAACACGTGGTTTCTGATGGCGAAGGGTGAATAGAGAACGTTGTATAGATGGAGAGGGGAATGGGAGTCGGTAGTTTCTATGCACAATAGCGCTGTGTGCGAATGATAAAATGTGGCTGGATAAGCACTGTTTATAAAATGTGGCTGGATAAGCTCTGTTCACAAAGGTAGAGTCTGCTAGTGTTGAGGCTACATGTTGTAGAAGAAAATCTGCACAATGATTATGTTGCACTAGCACTTAACTTTTTTAGATTAGAAAACGTGTAAGATTAATCTTAAATTAACGTAAGTGAATACACGATGTTTACCTTTTTCTATTATTGTGATTTATAGTGTTCCCTGACGAAGGGCAATGAGGTGCCCGAAATGCATTGGATTTTTAATAAATATTGCTTTGGACGAACCACTGCGTTGATCATGTTTGAAAATGAGGTCCGGAGGGCACGGTTCAAGCATTTGAAATCTGGAAAATGGCAGCATACAGCCTGAATGTGAAGTAAAAGGACAGAGTAATACAGAAAATGTGATAAAATGTGGAATATTATGGTTAAAACTATGGAAGATTTGGAAATGGAAAAACATGGATGGAACTTTTGCCAGAAGGCGCAATGATGGCAGCTGCGACTGGTTTTGGGGTGACATGTGTCACCCCCACCCTTCTTCATTAAATTAAAGAAGGTCGACAAAATGGAAAGAAAAGAGACATTACCAAAAAATGGATTTTAAAGGACACATATTTTTTTCGTGTGCAAAAAAGAGACATAGACATTATAAAAGAGAGGGATTTAGAGGGCACATCTTTTTAGTGTGGAAAAGACTTTGGGTTTAAAAAAAAATACTTTCAAAATGTGTCTGAAAATGGTAATAGAAGATCTAAATGTGCTATTTTTCGTAAATGGTGTAGAATGTGGTTGATGTGCTTAGGTTTATTAATGCTTATATGGCTTATTTTAGCAATCATTCCATTTAGACCGAGTTCTGAACATTCACATGGAGAAAAAAATAACAACTAGATACATGATTTAAAGAGTGATGTGAAATTTGTAGATAACACTGAGCTTCATAGAGGTAGATCAATAATTGATTTTTCAAAAGAATGTTTTTACTAGCTTGTTGTATGAATATGTTGAAATAATTTGTGATTGCTACGTCTGCGTGTAGTTACCTGCATCTGTATCAGAGTGAGTAACATAGCATCATCTTCCTTTGACTTATGGGATAACTTGTAGTGTATTAGCTAGTTTATTTTACAAAACAGGTAAATTAGAATATTATTAGTCAGATTTAGATGAGATTTTTGCTACACTTTCAATAACACATGGATTGAACAAAATGAAAACTGGTAAAGTTTTTGGTGAATATTTTCTGGAAGCAAAAGAGATGACTTTAGAATATACTTTTAAATATAACTTAACATGCAAAATGCGCAAAGAGGAAATGGTATTTTTAGATACGGTTGAGGAGAGGAGAATTAGATAACAAAGAAAAGCAACTGAAAGTAAATCGAAAACACTAATGTGGAATTTTGAAGATGAACACCTTGAGAAAAGTAATATTAATGTAGCAATAGATTTAGATACGCCACAACAAGGGAAATTGTGTATTCGTAGCGATAACACTATGTATGATAATTATTTTGAAGGTGCAAGTGAATGTAAAGACACGTACATAATCAAAGGGACAAGGGATTTATAGGTGGAATTGATCCTGTTTTTCCTGGGATTTACTTTATATGTGGAAACAAAGCTTATTATAGGTTGCCAGATCATTGGCACGGGACATGTTATGTAGGTCTGATCTTTCCCAAAATATTCCATGTAGATAGAGGAATTCATGAGATAGGTAAACCATTAACACCTAGAAGAAGGGAAAGTTTTATAGAAATAATAGGTGACATTTTTGGAGCATTGATACCAGCATTGGGAATATCATTTAATGCAAATAAAATTGGGAAATTATCAATGATAGTATATCATTTATCAACAAGTACTGCCGGAGGATTTTTAATGGTAAATACCGAAATGGTTGCCATGACAGCTATGGTGATGCAAAATCGACTTGCTCTTGACATTCTGTTAGCAAAAGAAGGAGGAGTTTGCGGAGTATTGAAAGTGCAACATTGTTGTACATACCTTCCTGACAAAAGTCAGAACATTCAAAGATATATTAAGAAAATTACTGAATTACATAAAGAAATTACTCAACAGGAGGTTGATGGTGTTCTAGAGAAACTTGGTAAGAGTTTTTCTGCTGTAAAGAAGTAGTTTGCAGAAATAGGTAGTTCAATAGTAGGAAAAGTATTAATCCCAGTAACAATAGAAATATTAATAGCATTACTACTAAGATTAGTGTGCAAATGTGGTAGAAAAATAACAACTGAAAAACAGATAATGGAGAGAATTGAGAAAAATTAGCAGAGAGAGTGTGAAATGGGAGAAATAGAGCTGGAAGAATATGAAGAGAAAATGTATAACAACTCAAAAAGACAAAGTATGAAAGATACTAAAGTTTAAGCAATAACAAAAGAAAAGAACCTGAAACATGTTTTTAGAAATGTAGTTGGGATGATTTGTGGTGATAAAGTCACCAAAGAGGTGAGTTGATGGAGCAGGAGAGAGTCAAAAAATGTTGTGTACCCCTTGTAAAGTCATTCTCTCATAACTGTAATAATATTAATATTGTGAAGCATGGAAACTAATCAACCAAGTACACATAAAGTTGACAGAACACACAGGAAAACTAATTACTGTTCTGCTAAATATTAATTTGCTAATAAAAACAATGAGTCATACTAATATAGAGCTGTGGTATTGCAGACATAACTGAATAAACATGTGTATTTTGTGCTTATGTTAGCAGTTTGGTGGCCAAACGAATGCAGATGGTGAGTAAATGACGCTTATGTGTGTGCTTTTGCTAGGTAACAACTAACAGGGAAAAATTAGAATGGTGGGAGGTTAACAGAAGGGCTAAAATTCTATATCTAATTTCTGTTGTATTTATTTTCATATTAGTTCCCATTGAGGCCTGCCCGGCCTAGGCTGAAAGTGGCTGTTTAAACGAGACAATGAAAGTAGATTCCGAAAGATGGCCCCCACGCATGCGTGGAGCAAATGAGAAGTATGAGCAAACGGCCTATGCTCGGAGCGAGAGATGTCAATGCCAGCTTTGCCTATGAACAGGAGATGTGCCAAAGGATGCCTGCATTTAAAAGCCTGGGTAATGAAGGAGCTGAAACGTTCTTATGTATAAAAGATACAAGAAGTGAACGACAAGTACAAATGTGAACATTAAGTCATGAGAAAAAGCCTTGGGAATGACATGGCAAAATCACGAACTGGTTTGAACTAGGAGGACATGAGGTGATCATCACCGCCCCTCTAATGGACCATTGAGAAATGAGTGCAGACCCTAAATGTTTCAATATTGGGTTAGATAGTTAGTGAAAAGGGTATAAAAGAGCTTGCACGAATGAGGAAAAGGGTTGGTTCTGTGGACTTTATTTCGCACCACAACATGCTGTCGTTTGGAATGATTTTTATGGTGCAAAACACTTTGAAATATTTTGAACTTTAAACCTTTGGTGGGGCAAAGAAAAAAGAACGGTTGTGGAGACTTTATGTTGGGAGGGAGACATTGAGGAGGTTAGAAAGACAGTCAGCTTGGGAACCTGTTCTATGCAGTTCTGTCATCTTCCTATGGCAGATTGGTAATATGCTTTCTAATTTTTTCATTTCTTAAATGTATTAAATAAATGCTTAAATTGTGCTTGTCTAAAGAATATGTTATTTTCCTTTCCTAATGAATGTAAAATGTAAACTCAAGTCTATTTTTTATTAGAATAAAAGTCATGACAAACTAAATGCTAAGAAGTTATGGGAATATTGTGATTAAACTGAACTTAATCGCCATCAACTGATTCCTACTAGTTGGTACATCGACCAAATAGCGGAGTACCTTGATGTTTTATTCCTAATGGCTGTTGAGTATTTTTTTAAATGTATATAATGTATAAAATATAGAATGTAGGTTAATGAGGTACCCCGCTTATCCAGCAGCTTACCTTCTTTTTCGCTGATTCAGGGGCAGTGTATACTGGTGTGTGAATGTGTGACTCGCGATGCTATAAGCCCCACAGATGAGTAAAATAAGTAGCTCCTGGGTTAGTGAGATAAGTTTGAGAATTGTTTGGAAGCTGCACTGCATCACCCTCCATGTTCAGATTGCTGCACCTGCCAATGGCAGCCTGCCCCCCATGGTCAGATTGCTTCCCCTTGCAGATGGCAGCCTGCCCTCCATGCTCAGATTGCCTCCCCTTGCAGATGGCAGCCTGCCCCCCATGGTCAGATTGCTGCCCCTTGCAGATGGCAGCCTGCCCTCCATGTTCAGATTGCTGCATCTGTCAATGGCAGCCTGCCCTCCATGGTCAGTTCACTGCCCCTACCACCACACAAACCTATATATTTATTTATTTTCTGCATCGCACCAGCACCGAATTGGTAGCATTTTTGTCCCTAACGGACTTTGGTGCTCCCTGCTGGATCTGTTCCTTTTAATTAGCAATCATAGCAGTGGGCACTAGATGAGAGCAAGGCATTTCCTGCAAAGGATGACACACAAGAGACTTACTCTTATGCTTTAATCATTATATTCAATATAAGGTACAGCCTATGTCCAAATATCAATCTAGCATAGATTCTCCTTCAAAGAATGTGCAAATGGTCTCCTCCTAGCGTGGAGAAAGCTCACTCTTTTACAGTACTCTAAGCAAAGGCTTCACATCTGTATGAGCACACAGTTATCAGGCCCATAACAACAGGAATTAAGTAAGAAGCAACAGCTGGGATAGAATACATTCATAGACATCCTCAGGATTTAAACACATGGAGGTGACTGTTCTCAGCATATGTTTTCTGCACAAGAAATGTTACACAGTAAATTGTACAGTTTGGGCTAGTTTATCTAGTACTTGGATAGCTACATTCTGCTAACACAGCGACTAGAGATTATTTCTTCGGCTACTAAGATCCACGAGTCTTTATTATGACACAGAATAAACAGAAGCTCCATTCACATGTTAGACTGAACGTCACAATAAAGATGGCTGCAAAGGCCTAAGGTGTCCTAACAAACAGGTTATTTCACAGACTTTTCAAAAATTCATAACCCTCCACATTCACACGTCCTCCCCATACTTCTTTCTCATGCCCCTGCCACCTCCCTTCTGCCCTCTGTGGTCTGTTGAGCTGCCAATGCCCCCCGCCCCAGCCCTCAGTTGTCTATGTGTTCCCCAACACCCTCCCTCCTGCATAAATGCTCACAGACCCAATTCACAATCGAGAGTCTTGATTTTCTAAGCCAAAAGTGCCCAACCCCACATAAGAGGAAGAGTAAGGCTAGGTCCGTTAGGAAGACCAGGGGCACCATGTCCAATGTTAACAGCCTACACACCTCATCCTGACATTGAAACAATGCCACAGGGAGACTTACTCATTCAACACAAATATTTATTAAAAATGTACAGAAATTTGACGCAATTTATCATGAGGACTTTCACAGTCCAACCAGCAGCAGTTGCAAATGGAACTTAATCTCAGAGTACAGCAACTAAAATCACTCCACAAACATTACATGCAGTAATGGGAAAAATGCCCACGAAACGCGAACAAATGCCATTCTAGGTAGTTCCGAAAATAACGCAGATCAGGCAATATTCCGGAATACTACCCCATTTGAAAAACACAGAATGCTAACAATCTGCTTGCCCATGGGGACAACACTACAGTTAGAGGATTGTACCACTTAGGGTACAATAAAGTTTTTCCCTGACCCAACGTTCTAGTTCTCAATGTAAGAATATGAATATTATGTCAAAATATTTCGTCATACTTTATTATAAAATAGTTATTTGTTCACATTTCATTGTACAAGAAACAAAATCACAAAAAAGCCTACAAATTAAATTAAACACAATAAAATCAGTCCTTACTAAATGTTAAAAAACATATATCACAATTATTTTACACAAATAAATTCATACAGCAGTTTGTAATTATGGCCAGCATAATTGAGACAGACAAATGTAAGACCCTCCCCTTGTCACTTACAGTTGCACATTCAATTGAACTCAAAAACATACAGTAAATTCATTGATCAATCAGTATTGTGCCCGTTCATGTCGGTCCTTGAATTGTGCTTTGTTAGCAGCGTCGACGCGTTTCGATGGCTCTTAAAATTTCACACCATCTTTATCAAGACACAATACTTTTCTATCTCTGTAGATATTTCAATTGTACTGCTATCACCCGTTGTTATTAGCAATAGTTCCCTGAGGTCTGTATTGCCTGCAAGGTCTCGTTGCAATAACCAGTACAATGAAATATCTACAGAGACAGAAAAGTATTGTGTCTTGATAAAGATGGTGTGAAATATCCAATAAAGCAGGAAGCTAAAATACAGGTCAGGGAGATCTTAGATCAACTTGAATATCAAGGGGTTATTGAAACATGCACCTCACCAATGAACAATCCTTCGTTTCCCATATCAAAACCGGACAACTCAGATAGTCTAGTTTTATATTACAGACATTTAAACACATGAACAAAGACATGCGCTTTCCGAAATGCACATAGTGCTGCATTATTGAATAACATTGTGCGGAAAAAATACAGAACTGCACTTGATATTGCAAATGAATTTTTCTGCCAAAATATAGCGCCTGGCAGGAGGTATTTGACCGCATTCTCAACATTAGGGTCTTAGCGACAGTTTTGTCGTATGAGAACAGCCCCGGGGTATTTTCAGCAGAGGTAACTAAGGTACTCCAAAATTATGATGAGGAAGCATTGTCAATACTGGGATTCCTAAATTTCGGCAGAACATACATTTTGGAGTATGCAGAAAGAATAAAACCTTTCTACGACTAAATAAAACCTGACTTTTCATTTAGACAATGGACGCAGGAACACACAAACATCCTACGTTCACTACAAGAAGACCTGATAGCTTCAAAACACTTACAGACATGGGTAACTTGGTGATCCGTGTAATAACTGGCCAATGCGGGTACATCTGCTTAACCTTCAATGAAGGTGAAAGAGTACCAATCACTTACAAATCACACCTGTACACAAACGCAAAAATGCATTTCACTTCAACAGAGAAAATCCTGACAGCTGTTCAGACCGCTGTAGCAAGAGAAAGAGCACTGCTTCAGGGAAAACGCATAATTGTCATAACCCTAGTAACAGCTTTAGAAGCTGTTACAAAGGCTAGCATTCCAAATGCAAAAGCCTTACATCCGAGATAGATACAATGGGCTAATTCTTTTAGTGCAATGGACGTTGAATACAGATTTGATCGAAGTCTAAAAACACAAGCATTTCTGCAATATGAACAAGAATATCCTCTGCCAAATGAAATCTTTCCTCTAGATCAGCATGAATACATAATTTACACTGACTGGTCTGCTCAACCGGCCTTAGGGAGTAAGCAACAATACAGTGCGGCATGGGCAATCGTTAAAGGTCATGTGTGGGATGGAAAGTTCCATCCAAGTTGCAACAAAACGCAATCTCTAGGAGACTGCACGGCTCAGTTGGCAAATTTAAAATCATTAATACTGGCACTGGTGAATATGGATCACGAATTCCCCACACTAATTGTGTGTTATTCCTTTTACTGTGTACAGTCATACAATGAATATTTACATAATTGGGAACAAAACGGGTTCAAAGAAGCAAAAGGTGGCACAATTAAGCATAAAATTATGTGGTAACAGGTAGTTGAGTTGAAAAATGAACTACCAAGGGCTCACATGATTCATATACTGAGTCATCAACATGATGGTGTTCACGTTGTAGGAAATTAATTGGCTGATGAAGCAGTTTCCATAGCTATAATCACTCATTCAAAAACGAGGATAGACGTGATATTATGGTTGCTGTCATTGCTTCACGCAAGGGCAGCTCAGCAGTACCATAGAAATTTCCACTCAAGAACTCCTACAAGTTAGATGCAAACAACATTCCATATGCTCAGATTCCTGAATTGGGGAATAGGATAATACGAAATATGGATCATAGACACGGTTTGACTGTTGCACCAACAAGGGTTTGGGCTCTGCGCACACAGGTGTTACAGCGACTGTTTCATTATTGAAACAGCACTATTGGTGGCCAAGTCTAACAAAGCAAACTAAAGACTATGGGCTAGATGTAGGTAATGAAAATTTACCGATTCTAAAGTGCCGAATTTGACCGATTCGGCATTTTAGAATCGGTAAATGCTATGTAGATAAAAATTCGGTAAGTATTACCGAATCGGTATTTACCGATTCGGTAATTCCCATTCATTCTATAGGCCTGGAGGCCCATAGGAATGAATGGGAATTACCAAATCGGTAAATACCGATTCAGTAAAATAGGGAGACATTCATGGGTGGCAGGGTGGCACATTAACACCCTGTTGTACCCCTGAATAGTGCTTGTGTGCACATGTGGCACACATACATGCCCTAAGGGCATGTATTTCTGCCACATGGCACTGTTGAAAATGCACAGATTTGCATTTTCAAAGGTATTCAGTATTTACCACCAACTAATAGTTGGTGGTAAATAACAAATCCATTATAGTACCACATGAACTTACGTAATTGTCAGATGTTGTCCTAACCTGCGATGTGCCATAATGAGTCTGTTGATCTGCAACCAAATGTTTTTTAATGATGCCTGGGGGGGGCGGGGGGTGGGGGGGGTTTACTGTTTGTAATTGCAAAATTGAAAAATAAAGTTAAAAAAAAAAACGAATCCTTACAGCACATAAGCACTCTTAAAAGTGCTTCCTACATGCCATTTACCGATTCGGTAAATACCGAATCTGTGAATAATGATTCGGTAACCGAATCTTTCCCTACATCAGAAATGGCTCAATACTGGTCGGTAAGCCTGAAAGTTACCGAATTTCGGGTTTACCGACCGGTAATGGGCCACCCACATTGGGCCCTATGTCTTGAAATGTGACATCTGCCAGTAAATGACAGGCTCCACCATAACACGCCTGGCACAGACACCGTTATTAAAATCTGACAAACCTCTTGCACGTGTGTATCTGGACCACTGCGGCCCCTTACACTCTTATGGGGCTGACAAGTACATCTCGGTGGCAGTGGATTCATGCTCAAGATTTCTATGGGTTTCGCCTCAGCATCTGGCTGACGCTCTAACTGTTTTCAAAGATTTGCGAGTCTTTATGGGGACATACAGAGTTGGCACGTTACATTCTGACCGTATCCGGGCGTTTAGCTATCAGGTTTACAAAGAGGCCATGGACTGTATGAGAATAGGATTGCGGTACTCCTCTCCATACCATCCTGAGGGAAATTGGGTTGTGGAGAGGAAAAAACTGGACATAAAGCAATCTTTAACAGCTAGGGTATTAGGCAAGGGCGGTAGTTGGGTCAATCACTTATATGGGGTAGTCACTTCTTACGAGGTCCTATTTGGGACAAGAATGTGGGTATCTTGATCTTGAGTGTGAAGGCACAGTGGCGGATGTGAAACAATTTGATATCCATGATCGTTTGGGTGTTTTACAGGATCTAAATGAATCCAGGACACAAAAAAGTAATGTCCAGATAAAACAAACCACCACTGGGGAAGTCCAGGCAGTCACAGCAAGACCTGTCTGGATCCCACAAATCGGGGATCTGGTCAGAGAGGAAATAGCGCACAAAAACTAATTTGGACCATCATACAGAAAGCCTGTACCTGTCCTAGCAATTCAAGGAACAAGAACTGTATGTGTGCTGCCCCTTGCCAGGAAAAAAGAGACAAGATTAGTCTCAACCGACTTAATTAAACCACACTATGTGGCTGATACTAAGCAGTAGGCTTCGTGGACTCCACAGTAGCAGACACCCTCCTCTTGCTACAATCCAAGAAGTTCAAACAGAGAGACTCATCACGTTAAAAGAGCCTCCTGTACGGAATGAAGGACTATCCAACAATGCTATGGAACTCGTTCCCCTTGAACCTCAAGTTCAACTTCAAAATCAAACTCAAAATAACAACGAAGTTACAATTAGACCAAATACAGACGTCTACATCAACATGCATCGACGAGAGAAGAATATGATTTCAAAAATCTGACACAATACCAACAATTGACCGAACTGCTTCTGGCTACTTCAGGAACTTTGATACACTTACCTTGGATCCAAGTGAATTAGAAACTACGCCAGCCCAACAAACCCGCAAGCAACAAGTCAAGAACTATCTGCCCTTTCTCAAAAAGGCTTACCTGGTATCAACTGGGGTAGAACTCTGGGTAATTACTGGGATACTGTTCCTTCTTTTTCTGGTTAGGCTTAGTTATAACTTTTAGCATGCTTATTAATGGACAATACTTTCAACAAAGCTCTACAGCCCAAAAAGTTTATTTGATTCTGAAGCCACATCAGTCCTCACAATGTGAACCAAGAGACTTGTCATCAGTGAACATTACAGCAGTTCCTATACCGGACTGTATAGTTTGGGACAAGGTTGATTTCGACATATTCGGTCCGACTGAATTTCTCATGTATTTAAAATTTCATTAAGTGATATCATTACCTCCAGTACATTTTCTGATGATTGGGACTCTGTAACTGTTAATAACATGTTGTCTCATTTAGAGAAAACTGCTGCATTTCCGAACACTGAAATGCCAGAAGGTACTACAGATTATGACCCTTTGTACTGTTATCAACATTATGGTCATCATTACTTACACAAATCTATTTCACCTAGAAATGTTTTTGAGTAACACCAGTGGGAATATTGCCCTACAACACCAAAAAGTAGTTTGCAAACATTTGCACAGAAATTTTCATATTATTCAGGGTTTAACACCACTGACCCAACCTCATATTATTACAAGGTTACACCGACATCGGCACTGAAAATTATGTTGACAAACACCAAACAGATTTACTCTGCTTCACTTTATTGCCCAATTGTCTCAACAGGAATTTGAACTATGGAAGAACACAAAAGACTTAAAATCAGCCTGGGGTTCTAGGGACTGATAAGTCCAGGAAACAGAGGCACAATGTAGAGCATGCCTCACTCCACAGCAGATGATATTTCTAAATGGCACTGTGCAACAGACATCCTGTCTTGGACTAGCCAAGAACAAGGACTATAACACACCTCGGTTTTCATCACCATCACAGATGGACGGATGGCAACATTCAACTACACAGGAAGGGGCAACAGTAGATGACATTTTGCAGTACAATGGATCGGACCCTAATTGGAAACAATGGTTGGTTTGGCCCTTAGACACAAACAGATGTCAGAAAAGATTCTGGGATACCACAGAAGAGTTCAGTATCCATAGGCCGGACCCACGTTATGAACAAAGAGAAAACCCAGGGGTAGTGACATCCTACAGTGTTTGAGTTTGAGTTTAAAATATTTCTTAAGCGCGCGTACACCAGGCGGTTTCATGGCGCTGTAAAGTACTGAAACCCTGAGGGGCAGAAGAACAGGAACACAAGAAAGGAGCTTATGGGGAGAAGGCTTGTGTGAAGAGAAAGGTTTTTAGTGCCTTACGGAAAAGTGTGTACTGGGGGCAGGATCTAAGGTGAGCCGGGAGGGAGTTCCAAAATGCAGGGGCGAGTGTAGAAAATTTGGAGCCTCCCCATTTTTTGCGTTTAAAACGAGTAACAACGAGCAGTTGTTGGGCGGATGAACGTAGCTCCCTGGCAGGAACATAAGGTTGAATTTCAGACGTGATAAAAGCAGGGGCTGAGCCGGACCGGGCGTTGAAGATGATGCAGCCCAGCTTAAACTGAGCTCGTTCTCGAATGGGAAGCCAGTGTAGGGACTTGAAGAGGGGAGTGACGTGGTGTGATTTGGGCAAGTTAAATACAAGGCGGGCCGCCTGGTTCTGGACCAGCAATGGACGACACACGCTGTAAGCGGGCATGCCGCAATACAGGGCATTGCCGTAATCCAGGCGGGAGATAACCATCACCAGGACTATGAGTTTGAGGGCAGAGAGAGAGAAAAACCGGGAGACTTTGCGGATAGTACGGAGAGAGAGAAAGGACGAGGACACAACAGAGCTGACTTGGGAATGAAGGGAGAGTTGGTCATCCAGTTTGAAACCGAGAGTTTTTACAGAAGAAGACGGAGTCGGAGAGGAACCTAAGGAGGGGGGCCAGAAAAGAGAAGACCAGGGACTGGAGCAACCACCTGTCAACACCAACTCCGTTTTGTCGGGGTTTAACTTCAGGTGGTTGTAGTTCATCCAGTCCCGGATGAAAATCATGACAGACTGGAAAATGGACATGGACTCGGGGGAAGAGGATAAGGAAAAAATAAGCTGGAGGTCATCCGCGTAATTATAAACGGAGCCCTCCAGCTGTTGGAGGGCAAAAATGAGGGGGGCAATATACAAATTAAATAGCAGAGGGGAAAGGGAGGAGCCCTGGAGACGGAAGTCCTCATCCTGGGCTCCTCGCCCTCCGCCTGGGACGACTCCTGGTGGCCCCCCGCCCTGGGCACCGCACCCAAACCGACAGACCACGCACGCAACCTGGGCTTCATCCTGGACTCCTCCCTCTCCATGACCAGACAAGTCAACGCCGTCTCCTCGTCCTGTTTCAACATCCTGCGCATGCTACGTAAGATCTTCCGGTGGATCCCCACAGAGACCAGGAAGACGGTCACCCAGGCCCTCGTCACCAGCCGTCTGGACTACGGCAACGCCCTCTACGCCGGAACCACCGCCAAGCTCCAGAAGAGACTCCAGCGTATCCAGAACGCCTCGGCGAGACTCATCCTCGACGTCCCCAGAAGAAGCCACATCTCCAGACACCTGAGAGACCTGCACTGGCTCCCGATCACCAAAAGAATAACCTTCCGGTTCCTCACCCACGCACACAAAGCCCTACACAACCAAGGCCCAGAATACCTCAACAGCCGCCTCAACTTCTACGCTCCCAAACGCCACCTCCGATCGACCAACCACGCCCTCGCCGCCGCCCCCGGCATCCGAAGAGCGACAACAGGAGGAAGGTCCTTCTCCTACCTGGCCGCCAAGACCTGGAACTCCCTTCCGACCCACCTCCGCTTGACCCAGTAGGCGTTCTTGGTCGCCAAGATAGATTTTTTGTACAAGGCCAAGAGGGTGATGTACTGGTTTCAGAGGATCGGACAGTAGTCTCGCCTCCAGGAGCGTTCCGCACGGCGGACGTTGAGTTTTAGAGCCTTCAGTTCCTCGTTGAACCAGCGATTTGCGTAGTTGGTGCGTCTGGATGACACCCGCCTTAAGGGGGCGACTGAGTCGCAGCCTGATTGAAGCCATGAGTTGATGGATTCGGCTTGTCCGAGAGACGGCAACCCGTGAAGATGCGGGCTGGATGCGGAAAGTGTGGCAGACAGGGAGGCCACATCCACATGGTTCCAGGAACGCGCCCAGATGTTTTTAGGGAGGGAGGGCTTAAGGGCTGGTCTGAGGAATAGAGAAAAAGAGATGAGGAAGTGATCGGACCAAGTGCACGGGGAGATAGACAGTGAAGTTACCGGGCAATTGAGGGACCAGGTCTGATCAAGGATGTGGCCCTGGCTATGGGTTGGGGAGTGAACAGCGGGGACAAAGTTAAGGAAACGGAGGGACTCTGAAAACTCTTTTGTAGTTGAACAATCGGCCGAGTCTGAGGGCCAAAAGTTGAAGTCTCCTAGTACCAAGATGGAGGAGTTGTTTACTACTAAGGTGGCCATCAAGTCTTGGAAGCTGGGAAGAAAGAGTTGAGGAGATGAGGGAGGGTGGTACATAAGAACACAGGTGAGCGGAGTACTGAAAGAAAGTGAACGAGCAACTAAAAAGTCTGATGAACCAATGGAGGAGAAAACTAGAGGTTGAAAAGCGATTTCCCTACGGGCAACCAGGGCGACGCCACCACCCGGTTTACCGGGGGGACAATCGGCTCGAAGAGCATAATATGAAGCAGGAAGCATGGCTAATAAGGAGGGAAGGGAGCTGTCGCAAAACCAGGTCTCTGTAAGAAATAAGAGGTCGGGTTTATGCAGGTCCAATAGGGTGAAGAGTTCCTGGTGTTGTTTGACTGTTGACCTGGTGTTAAGGTAAAAGGCAGATAAAGCATTGGGGGGAGGGCGAGCTGGTGGATCAAGACAGGGACAGATGGTAGGAGGAGAGGATAAGGGGGGAGTGAGGGGAAGTGTGTGGGGAAGTCAATCCCAGCCTGATGATTTGTGCTATCGCAATATCATCCAGAGGCCATGGGCCTTGTAGCTTGGCCAGCTGCGCGGAGGAGTATTGTATGGGGTGGGCAGAGTGGGTGGCCCCTAGCCCCGGTCGGACGTGGACGGGCGCAGACGGGCTTACCTTTGGCGCGCCTTCGGCGTGCCCGCTGCGCTCGCCCGCTGCGCGTCCGAAAGAGGCACATGATTTATAGATAGATGGAGTGGGGGCGTGGCCTCCGAGAAGGGGGCGTGGCCTGCTGCCTGGGCGGGATGCTGGCGAGGAGTGTCTGTCTCTGGTGTCAAGCAGCGCTAAATCCGCTGCAGAAACCGGAATGATGGCAGAGGGTGAGTTGTTTAAAACCAAATAATAAGCAGTGACAATCAAGTTTTAAAAAGAGCAAAGTGACTCCCGGCTTCCACCTCAGGAGTTAGTACATTACAAATGGCGGCGCTTGCAATCAGCGACCCTATGTAGTCTTTGGCAGGGGCGTGGCCTCCGAGAAGGGGGCGTGGCCTGAGGCCTGGGCGGGATGCTGGCGAGGAGTGTCTGTCTCTGGTGTCAAGCAGCGCTAAATCCGCTGCAGAAACGGGAATGATGGCAGAGGGTGAGTTGTTTAAAACCAAATAATAAGCAGTGACAATCAAGGGGAGGTTGTTCCTTGATTGGCTAGTAACCTCAACACTCACAGAAGTGAAACAGCACTTATCCTTGCTCACACAAGACATGGATCTTAGGGATTTTTTTACTAGGTTCCAGGAAACACTGTCAGAAACGTTTCATATATGCTGGCATTTATGCTGCCTATAATGAAATTTGTAAAATATCCCAACAGGAGGCCGCAGAGTTAATACGGGAAATAGACCGTATTAACTTAGAAAAAGCGTTAGCTATGGTAGACAATGGGTTAACAACATTGACCTCCAGGATATATTCCTTAGGCAACATTGTATCTTCTGCGATAGACATACTGAAACAAGATTTAGCCATATTACAACACGGGCAATCTGAGTTACATTCTATTATGTTATTAAGATGGACGCTGATATCTTTGCGTACAAGCTATGTGCCTTGATGTTTTATCAACAGTACGTCTCTGTTTTCTGAATACAATCCAACAGATAAACCGATGGAAATGGCACAAAGGGGAGCAAAATATACAATGTTGCGTATTGAAAAACTGGATAGATTACCATTCACAGTAGGGGAATCACCATTCCCCGAATGGCTAATCCATTGCCACATAACTCTACCAGTCACTACTAAGGCAGGCGGGCAAATATGAAAAAATGGGTAAGGAATAAATTAAGGAATCTTGGGAGTTACCTTACAGATTTCAATGCCAAAGTGGAGATTGAGAAGTATTTCTAATTGGAACAAACTGCAAGATCGCTTTAAGCGGTTCTCTCATGTGCAAGGAAATTTCACTGCACAGAGCATGTAATGGATAGCGAATTTGTCTAGCCAAATGAAAGGGACTCCAGAGGCCGTGATTACTCCGGTATTCAAGCTGCTCTCGATCAGGAGTTACTTGATGCTGAACAATAAAGGTTGCTGTGGGATGCTGATGCAGCGGGATTTACCAGCTTTGGCTTTACTCCAAAACACCATACTCACCTGCGCCCATAACACACGCATACATAATCTTGTAATCACCGCTGGTGATCAGGACTTATTTTTACCTTGTGATGAATTTTAACCTTTTACACCATTTCTTACCAAACCGTATCACCTTAATTCTCAATTTCCTCTGGTCAATAGATCAGGTTGTTAGCAGAATAGGCAGAAATTACATTTACCTTTATTAATTTGAATGACCACAGACTCGAGCGAGTTTTAAAAACTTTATCTATGCAATAATTTTGCGTGTTGGTGTTCAATCCGTACACTGACCCCCCAGCACTCAACATCCTTCGTGGGACAGCTCACCTCCGGACTTTGGTCATTGTCGACATCTCGTGGTCCCCGTGGCTGCAGAGTCAAGCATCCTATCTTCACACCTGATGCACCCGACATCGGTGGACATTCGTCTACTGAGCCCCTGGTCACCCTGAAGTGACCCAGACTCTGTCCCCTCTGCTTTAAGTTTATTCTCACCTCGGATCCAGGCTTGGATACCACCAGACACTTTTCATCTTCCCAGCAGCAGCATTTCTTCGCATCACGCCATTGAAAACGACGAGGGTTTCCGACACCACTTGATCCCTATGCACCCAGCTACTCTGGGATAGGTAACATGGGTACCTCGGTATTCACAAGGGTGCTGGACTTAGAACCTTCTATGTTCCAAAGGGTTTGTTTGAAGTCCTCTCCGCAGGGACTTTAAACTGCAATTTTCCAACCGCGACTTTCCCATAGAGTTGTACGGAGCTCGGGTCTGTGTTCTCACACTGCACCCATCCTCGGTGGGTTCCCTGTGTCACTCCTTTGGGTCCGAACGATTCTACATGCTCTAGGCACTGTGTCTAGTGAATTCGTTGTTGTTATACCATTTTTTTAGTATATGGTTCGGTCTCCCCCTGGAGCCCGCTTTGTATTGTGCTATTTACTGTTGTTCTATTGATTCAGTATTGTGTGCCTTGTGCTCTAATCTCATAAAGAGGTTAGTAGAGAGTGTTTAGTAATAAATACATATATTTCATATAACACATGTGTGGTTCTCCTTTCATTTGAATCCATATGGTGCATCGTGTGAACCTAGCCACAGGAAAAATAATTAATTAGGTTAACCCAAATTTGGGTGCGCCTTCTTGGAAAAGACAATTCTTTTCTTGAGTCCCCTCACTCACCCAAGGTTGCCCTTAAGTGACATGCTTCATCATTGAGGCCAATGATGAAGCATGTCACTGTGCTAGGTTCACACGATCCACCATATGGATTCCAGTGCTATACTTTATAGTTCAGGAGGCCGAACCTAGCTGCAGCCTCCACCTCCCTCCTTTTTGATAAGTCTCCTTTCATTTGGTCATACAGGAGGTTCTGATCTGGTAAAACAAACTGCTTTACATTCCTTCGAGACTTAGCTTGAAGGCTGCTCTCCACAGCTACCACTACCAAAAGGGTAATACCATCAGTATTTATTGTGATCTCGGCGCAAGGCTTCAGTCACTGGCTTAAATTGCAGGCATAGTGCCAGAGTGGCAGGGGTGATATAGTGGAAAAGTGAACATGTCGGTCGTTGGAAGGAGACAGTCTCTTCATCTAACTGCTTGGAGAATTAGTTCCTTGGTTCTAAAGGAGTGTAGCTTAACAATTACATCTCTAGGTCGCTTTTCGCTTCTTGAGAATGTTGGGTCCACACTATGTCTGTCGCTCCTCGCCCAGAAGTTCTGAGCACATGCCTACTATGAAGGCCTCCAGGTAAGACCCCTTGATCATTTCCTCCAGGTATCGTATTAGTATGTTGTCCGGCTGGAGCAAATTTCAAGATCCTCGCATTTTAGTAGGGCTGAATATAGCTGGGATCGGAGGCATTCCATGGTGCCCTCCATCTGGGTTAGTCATTGTTCCAGATGTTGGTGTTTCGTTTCAAGGTTCAGCAGCACACCTTAGCAGGGTCTGTGTCAGCTGAAGAGAGGCCAGGCAGGAACCAATCTCTGTCTTGAAGGTTTAAAATGGGGTGCCCATGCCTGCCTTGAGCTCGTCCCTAAGTTCTTTCTTGAACAGGTCTTCCTTAATCAGGACCATGGCTGTCGCAGGGTTAGGGTCGGTACCATGGCCTCTGGTTTCCGCCGCGGTGAAGTCATTGGACACCCTGTTGACTTGAACCCTTTTTGGTGGCATACAATCGACTCGGTCATAAATGGCAAGGAGGCCCAGGGGGCGACGACCAGCAGACTTATGGCATGGGCAGCGCAAGTTAGTCCAGTATATATCAGGCTCCGCCGTGGCGGGGGTGATGGGTGCAATTTACTGGTGCTGGGGACAGAGTTCCTGGAGGAGCTGTAGCAGGAAGCAGCCCAAAACTAGTGCTGTACAGATCACTACCCAGCTGGTAGGAATGTGCAGCGGAACACCATAGTGTCACAGCTCATCAGGAAGTCCATTGGAGCTGGGGGTGAGCATAATGCACTGGGGGGCAGTGTTGCCCAGTTATCTTACAGCTTTGGCTCACAAGTTGCAACTATGGAAAGGCCCTCTGGTCCAAAAGATCACAATACGTGAGGCTGCCTATGCTATGGTTGGTGCCACTTACTTGGGAAACGCCACAAGGGTAAAATCCACATCAGAGCTCTAGCCACTGCGGTTGCAGTCACAGACCTCAGAGGCATGGCTTCTGGAAATCTGGTGGCATTGTCCACCAAGACCGGATAAACCTCTTGCCTAAGACAGTCTTGTGTTTAAGGGGCCTGACAGAGCCTATTTCTACCCTTTAAAAGGGGTTGCCGATGACAGGCAAGGGAGCCAAGGGAGTCTTCAGCTTTTTCCCCTGTTTTCAACTGACCTGGAGGGTAGGACATGTCCAGAATCTATCTGCTTTTGTCTTCATCTGGGCCAATAAAAGTGGGTGGCAAGTCTGGCTACGTTCTTGTCCTGCCCCAGATGTCCTACCAAGGGTAGGTCATGAGCCAGACATTGTAGAAAGGCTCTGTATTACTGGGGATCACCAACACATGAATTGACCCAGGCTCAGGAACCTTAGGCATGCTATAGAGGAGCTCATTCTCCCAATAGATCAGGTGATCTCCATAAGTGTCACTAGCAGCCTGGTCCTCAGGTTACCGCTGTAAGCCTTGTTGAGTTGCCCATCCTGCAGACTTAGGCAGGTGTCCCAGGATGGCAATGCCCTACCCTGTAGGCTCCAGGGAGGCCTCCTTAGGTACCCCTTCAGCCTCGACTGTGGGAGTTTCAATGACTAGTTTCCGATGTCCCTTGCCCTTCCTTTTTTTGGCAGTGGCCTGAGCTATTTTTCCAGGCTCCCGGCCACGTTGACTCCCCTCTTAGGAGGCAAAGGATTGTGTGATCAGACAACCATAAACTTTCCAGGTGAGATCAAAAGCTCTACTTCTTTCCAGAGAGTGTTCTCCAGATCATTGCCAGAAATCTACAGTCATGGCAAGACCCATGGCTACCTTTAGAGCACCTGAGACCCTTCGCACTTAATGGAAACCAGAGACACTGGGTTGTGATACTCACAGCTGTCTGCTACCTTAACCTAGTGGAATGTGTCGACCCACTACCTGTACTTGGAGGTATTTGAAGGTATGTGGGTTTTAGACACCGTGTTTTAGGACAGTCTCCTCCCCAAGTGCTACACTGACAAACCCTTAGGTCTGCTCACCAGTGTGGGGGAGGGGGGTCTCATTCCACATATCTATATTTATAGCACTCCTGGCACTTGGGGGTCAAACATTTCTGTCTTCTAATCAAACCATAAAATGAAATCTGGTCAGATTGGAACTTTTGGAGTTCCCTGTGAACTATGTTTAGGGGGCCTTAAGAAAACTCCTTACTTTATTTTGATCCCCTACCTGTTTCTTATGTTGGGAATCCTGACCATCTTTTTGGAAATCCAGAAGATGCCGTTTGGCACACTCTGGCACTGAGACGTCCGCCTCCCTTACAAGCTTCTTGGGGTCAGTAAGCTTGTTATGAAACATGTGTTGGTGTAGCACTATAATACAGGCACTGAACATGTTTGCTCCCTCAGAATTAGGGTGTACATCCCAGTAAAATCACAAATTTTAACGGGGCTGGGGTGGGACCCGGGTGGGAATCGTTTTTAAGGGGTAGGGGGGGAGGGATGTTCGATAACAATGTTTTATTCTGATCACTGTATTGATTGCTATTCTTTGCCTTTTGATCTTATACTCACGGTCCCTCCGGTGTTCGGAGTACTGTGAAAGTCATGCAATCTTACTCAAATAACAATAAAAGTTTGTTTTGAAAAAAAAATCACAAATTTTACTGCCCCTCACTTAACCACTTAGTGCCTTGCTGGAGTAATCCAAGAAATACACTCAAGACTGGTTTGGTAGAGATTCTGGTTGTCTATGAATCAGAGACGATATTGCTCAGGGGTCAGCCCAAACTTGGTGAGTTGAATGGCTTTCATGGGACTGTACCTTAGCTGGTCCCCCACCTCTAACATAAGAAGGGTTTCCCTTCCCACTGGGTGCATGTGTTTCCAAATGCTGACTCTCAGTTCTCCTCTGGGACCCTGTGCATCCTCAGAGCTAGCTCCTATACAGAAATCTATCTATCTATATCATCCCCCACCAAAAAGCAGGGCACCAGGTTTCTGTGTATGCAGATCCTCACTTCTCCATGGGACAATGGATTGCTGCAATCATTGCTGCTGGAATCTGAGATACAGACTGGGGACAGATTGTGGGCAGTGCTGCTGCTGCCTGCTCAGGATCTGGTAGGCAAACGCACTGCAGTAGGCCCCCTCTCCGCTGGGTCCACCATCAGGGGTTTGTCATCCTCTCCTCCCACCCCTTCCTCCTGCTCCTACTCACATTCACCTTCTCATCCTCCACTTGTGCTGTGGCTTGTATCTGGCAGGCCTCCTTCCATGCCCTGAGGACCTTCTGGACCTCCAGCTTCTTGAAACTAATGTTTGCTGGAACCCCCCCTCTTACTGCATATTCCTATGAGACCAGTCGCTGTGTAGCTGTCCAGGTTATTAAGCTCAAAGTCCATGCTTGCAGCAGGGAGGATCACATGTGCACAAAGGCAGGTGTAATTGAAGGGAATTTGGAAAAAGTATAAGAGGCCAATCAAGGAGAACTTAAAACACAGGAGGTCGGATATGGTATCAAACTATTTATAATGGGATTTTAGTGTTATTCAAAATCACTGAACAGCACCGCACGAATACAAGTGCTGAATCCCTTCAGTGAACACTAATGTAAAAATTGGGTTATTGGTTGAGGGGGGTGTGAAACCCTGCCGCAGCAACAACCACAATCCTTGACAGGGTGAACTACATATAGTCACTAAATTAACCTGTGCTTAACCCTATGGTAGCTTGGCATAAAAGCAGTCAGGCTTAATGTTGGAAATCGGGTTACTGTCTGAGGGGGATTAAAACCTACGGAACCACGATTCTTGTCAGGGTGAACACAAGCAAACCCCAAATTAACCTGTGCTTAATCACTTCATAGCTTTGCACAAAAGCAGTGAGGCTTGGTTTAGAGGAAATGTGTAAAGTATTTATGGAGCACTACAAATAGTAATAAAGTGACAAACAAAACACAAAAAAAATCCCACAGCAATTTAGAAAATTAGAGTAATAGTGTATAAATTTGAGATCAAAACAACAAAAATATAATCAGTAGAACCGGAGATATCCAATTTTCAAATTTTAAGTGAAAACAGTATCTAGAAGCACAAAGTGCCAAGTATGGTTATCTGGTTGTGCCGGACCAGGAAAAAAATCACATGTTCAGGCTGACTGCTGTGGAGTGTGGGCCAGACACAAGGACCACGTTAGGGCATCTGAACAAAGTACCTTAAACCATGCCTGCACAGTGCTGAGAGATCATCTGTTGAGGATGCAGCCCACAGCAACGGTTGCAAGGAGCTGTGAAACTGCGAGGATGTCATCAACAAGGGGCTTACATTGTGAAGTACAGCGTTGAAGATGTGTTATGCACCTTTGGTTCCGAAGAAGCTGTGGTGCTGTAATGTGAAGTCCTGTATCATCGTCGAGGATGCCTTCAACAAAGGGCTTGAGATAAGAAGGTATACGTCTATTATAATTGATTGATTGATTGATACGTCGAGGATGCACTGCACTGTGGCAATTCTGAGTAGACTGCAAGCTGCAATAAGAGGTTCACCATCAGAAATGTATTACACTGCGGCGCCTCCGATGTGGCTGCTAGGAGATGCGTCGCACTACATCAGGTCTGCTTACAGGATGACAGCTCGTCTGGCAGAGCACCTTAAAGCCCACTTCCAAAGTTCCAGGACTACGGTGGCACCACATGGGGGGAGCAAGACTCACAGCAGAGTCTAGGTGGTAGGTTCACAGTGATTGTAGCCCTTTCTGCCACTGAGGCTCTGCTCAGGAGGCCAGCCAACTAGCTCTTGGAGTAAATCTGGTGGTCCTGGGTTCAAGATGCATGGAAGAAAGGGCCTCTTTGCATTGCTAGCACACACATTTTGCCTGGTTTTGATGTGGTATAAATGTAGTGCATAGGGTTCCAGCCAATCAGGTGCCGTGTGACTGTGTTTTTTCCCAAAAAACAAACCCCCAATTGGTACTTCCACCCTCTGTCAGTCCCTAGTAAATGGTACCCTGGGTACCTAGGGCATGGGACCTAGGGAATGGGAGTCCCCTCACTGGGTCCATGCCACTGCCTTGCAGCTTGCATATCCCTGTGAGGGAAAAAATGACAAAGTCGACAGAGCACCCTGCCTGGATGCCATGTCGGCCAGCACTGCCTGTATGTAAATGTAAGTCACCACTCTGGCAGGCCTCACAGCCCGAAGGCAGGTAGCACTATGCCACAGGTGAGGGCATATCTTCATGGCAATATATGCTCCTATAATATTGTGGTCCATTTTCCTAATATTGTAAGTGCCAGGGAAGCCTTAGAGAGTACATGGGCTGAGAACTCTTAAACTTGAGTTTCACAGCACCTATGATGGCTTCACTAAACACTGGAGTGTTTGGTACCAAACTACTCCTTACAAGACATCCCCACTGATGCCAGTGTGGTATTTATTTTACCATGTACTCAGAGGACACCTCAGAGGTGGCCCCTGAAAACCTACCAACCTTGCTGTGGTCTCTTACAGGCTGTTGGCAGCCAGCTACCACCAGACATGGTTCTGGACCCCTGGGTAGAGAGGCCCTGCTCTCTGGGACCAGAAACAATGCACATTCAGGCAGAGGTGTCATGCCTCCTCCCCCAGGATGGGCCAGTGCTCGTAGAGGGAAGCTTCGAAAGCTTGCTACCTTTGTAATTCGACCCCCAACCTCCGCTTCTAGCAGCAAATGGCAGCCCCTGGCTTACACCCCCACTTTGGGTGGTAAAAATCCAAAAGAATAGGAGGTGTGCCCACCTCTGCTAACCCCAACCCTAAGGTGGGGGAGGCGAGATGAAGCACAACTTTCAGTCCCCTGTCATTTTCAAGATGGGGAGACCCCTCCAATCCATCCCAATGGAGGATGGCATAATAGGGGGTGTAGCCACCCCAGGTAGGTGTCCATTGGCCCTACCTGCTACTCCCCTAGAAAGCCTCGTATATTTAGTATATAGGCGGCTCCCCCAGACCTAGATACAAGATCTGTGATGGCCATAGAAGAATGAAGACGACCCTGCGGAGAAGACTGAACACAACTGCCTTTGCCCCAACCCTACCAGCCTGTGAGAAGTTGGCCAGGTATATGATGTCCAGTAATTAAAGTGGGCACCTTGCACCAGTCCAAACAACCCTTATGGTGATTTAAGAGGTCATAGATAACCTTAGAAAGCTATCCAAGTGGTAGCTGTGGAGGGCAGCCTTCAGGCTTAGTCTTGAAGGAATGTTAAGCAGCTTGTTTTACCAGAGTGCAACCTTAATGTATTGGTTAAATGAAAGGAGAATCACACAGTAGCTATAAAAATATGTATTTATTATTATAACACACCTTAATTACCTCACAGTATCTGCTACATGCATATAAATACAAAGCAAAAAACACAGTAGCACAGAAACAAAAGTGAGTAGCACTAATACACATTGGGCTCCAGCGGAATACCAAACCAAATACTAAAATAGTGGTATAAGAACCGCGACTCGAGTCAAGACAGGGTCTAGAGGTTGCAGAATCGCTGGGACCCTAAGGAACCACCCAAGGTGAGTAAGGAGGGACACCACGGAGAACGGGTGCAGTGTGAGAACACGACCACGTGCTACGTACAATTCAAAGGGAGAGTCGCTGTTGCAGTTTTAGTGTTTAAGGACCCTTCCCAGTGGATTACGAAGAAATCCTTTAGAACATAGAAGTAGGCCTGGGCGGTAAATTCCATTCCGTTCGTGGAATTTGCGGAATTTTGGTAATTTCACGTTCCGCGGAGAACGCAGACATGCCAAAAATTCCGCGATCCGCCGCTTTGCGGAATTTTTGGCAGACAGCATTCGCAAACAGGAAAAAAGCATCACGGACGGGCGGACAAAGCAATTCCACTTGTTCGCGGAAACTTTGCATGCTCGCAGAAACTTTTTACCGATTCGCGGAGATTTGCGTAGCGATACTACGCAAATTCCGCCCACCCCTACATAGAAGGTTGGGTAGCCACCCCACCTGTGAATCCTGAAGTACTAGAGTTACCTATCCAAGGGAAGCCGGGTGCATAGGGTCAAAGTGGCGTCAGAAACCGCCATCGTACTCAATGAGAGTCTTCAAAGAAATGCCATTGCTGAAAAGAAGAAAGGTGTCCCGTGGAACCCACAGGTAGATTCTTGAAGGAAGGAACCTGAAATCAGAGGGGAGAGAGTCTGGGTCACTCACGAGTGACCAGGGGCTCGGTAGACGAATGCCCAGCGATGTTGGGTTCTTCAGGTGCAAAGAGGAAGACCTTGACTCTATAGCCACGGGGACCAGGAGACGTCGAGGATGACGAGCAGCCGGATACGAGCTGTCCCACGAAAGATTTCGAGTGCTGAGGGGTCGGTGTCCGGTGGGAGCACCAACAAGCTTTGGCAGCGGCAACCCACAAAGAAGGTTAGGGAAGGTCACGGTCTGGCCCGGCAAGGACCTGGAGACTCACCACAGCAAGGGGAGTCAGGGCAGGCTTGGAGCAACCATGTGAGCCCAAGAAAATCAGTGTTGTCCCCCAAATGGAACCACAGGCCAGAGGCACAGAAGTTGCGAGGGGACCTCAAGCAGTTTCACAGCTTGAAGAGCACAGAGTTTGAGGAGGCTGACGTCCTTTGTACAAAATGTGCGCAGAAGTTGGGGCTATCAATAGCCCGATGCACATAGTTGGGGAAAGCCAACAAGCATATGCAAGTGCAAACGTATGTGGTGCACAGGGGTTCAGGGATATGCGGTCCCCACAAGAGATACTGGCCTCAAACTCAGTGAGAAGGCAGCTCGACCTCAAGGAATGTAGGAACCCACCTCCTGTGTTGCTGGAGCTTTCGGAGTCTGCAGGAGCTCAGGATCAGCAGACTGGTCAGTTGAGTTACGGTGCCTGTGAATGCAGGGGAGTGAGTCCTTCACCCTAAGGGAGATACCTCAGTTGTCATTGATGCTCCACAGGTCCTACACAGAGCCTGTATGCTGCACGGGTATAGACGATGCTTTGGACGGTCGAAGGTCAGTGGTTTCTTGATTAGAATCTTGTAGAATCTAGGGTCCTACAGCCAGGTAAGCCCTTTTGTACCCACGGGAGAGGGTACATTTACGCAAGCATATAATGCACCTCTACCTATATGTCTGGCTGCATCACCGACAACCCGGGAGAATGGTCTCCGAAGGCTGCAGAGGAGCTCTGCTCATGCAGGGGCACCCTCTCATGTAAAACCCAGCACCATGCCTTCAGGATTATCAAGGCCTGCTAGAGGGGTGACTAATATGTTTTAAGTTTAGTGACCTTTAGATATATTGAACCTATATATAAAGTAAGTGGTGCAAGCACCGGCTTACACAGGCTGCAATTGCAGGCCTGTAGTTCCATTTGCATGGCCTCTCATGGGTGGCATAATATATGCTGCAGCCCATTGGAGGCCTTTGGGGTACCTATGCCCTGGGTACATGTGTACCATATACTAGGGACTGACAAGGGTACCCCAGTATCAAATCTGGAGTGTACCGAAGTACATGCATAACATTTTAAGCAGATAGACTGGGGTCCTGAGCAGGATCCCAGTCAGACTTGCAGCCAGTGACCTATGAAACCCCTGGGAGGACTGGTGCCTTTGAAAAAGACGCCAATCTCCCATGGCCAGCAGACCTGTTCTAAAGAAACCTACTCCAAGGCCCCGAATCCCAGCGGATCCACATCTCCTGCCCACTCTGCACCCGACGTCCATGCTCCGAGTCTGAGTGACTCCCCTGTGCAGTGATGTCTCCTCAGCCATCCTTATCTCATGTCCAGCAATGGCTGACCTTTCCTGCCCTCCAAGGCAGTGCCTGCAGTGTGAATCCAGAGTCTCCCCCTGACTGGTTCAGGTAAGAAGATTCCAACTTCGAAAGGCACCCCTGCACTCAAATCCCCTGGGCCTAGGTGAGCTGAACCGATGGAGCCACTACAACCCCCTACAGCCCAACTTACCTCTGCTGTCACCGGTCTTCCTCCTGCAACCTCCGGTGCCACGCTTGCAACCTCTTTTCCAAAAGGAGAATCCCTTTTGAAAAGCATTGGGTGCTCAACGTTGAAACTGCACCCTGCCGCCCCTGTACCGCTGGTGGTGCATGTTTGGCGCTGCTTTGTTCCCCCCCACATGCTTAACCTAACCCCCAAAGCTTAGCCCCTGCAACCGATCTAATTACCTGCAAGCAGTGTGGATCCAGGCACCCTAGTCTCCATTGGAAAGCATTGAGTCGAGCTCCGATTTTGACCTCTGCACCCGGTTGGTACTGTGCCGCTGGCGGTTCAGTATTGGTACTTACCTGACCCCTGGCCCTTGCTGAATTTTGGCTCTGAAGACTGGGATTGTAAGTTTAAAACTTACCTGTTTAACCGCAATATTGTTTTTCCCCATCGGATAGCATTGGACTGTGTTGAAATGTTTTTTAAGTGACGATTTTTTAAAGTGACTTATTACGAAAACCTTGGTCTTAAAATAAGAAACAAACAGTATATATTTTTTTAATTGGTCTGGATCTCCTTCTTGAGTTTTGTGTCCTTTATTGATCACAGTTGTGCGTTAATGTCTTACACTCCACTGTGTTAGGGCTAAGGCTGCCCTCCCACACTACCACTCATAGAGCATACCTAGCCCTATACACTTTTGGGGAACCACTGGACTCTGTACACGGTATTACCACCTAGTGGCAATATCATATACGGAGCCAGCTTCCTACAATACAGGCTCATTACTTTCACCCAGGTAGCAAGGCAGCTGGGCAGCTAAGCAACAAGGTAGCACAGTAGAAGTCCTTCTTGCCGAGCAGCACAGCAGTCCTTCTGTGGCTTCCACAGGTCCAGAGGTGTACTGACCTCTGTACCTGAGGGTCCAATATTTATATATGGTGCCCACATTGAAGGAGAAGATTCTAGAGGTTACCCTCCAACCCCCTCCCCCCTCCGCCCGTCCCTGAGCTGTTTGGAAGTTCATGCCTCCCTGCCGTGGCCCAACCTTGTCTGCAGTAATAAAAGGCTAGTGTCAAACCCTTTGTGAGTGGGATCTGGAACAGCATTTGAGATGTGCGTGTGTGGTTTGTGAGAGCTCCTCCCCCTCATCAAGCCAGAGATGGCACATTCTACCAACATCTATCTTCCTTTTGTCTCGTTCTCTGGGAGTATATACCAAGAACAACTTCCAGCTACACCTAGTCATCGGACCCAGGATACAAGCTCCAGGCACCAAATGGATGGGGCAAGAAAATGTCACCTTTCAAATAGTACCATTTTTAGAATTATGACTTAAAGTCCAACTTAACTATTAAAGAGGACTTTAAATTACAATTCTTTTCACACCAAACTCGACATTCCCAGCTGCTCCCAATTGAAAGTTATAACGTATTAAATGTTAAAAGTTAACTCAGTGTTATCCTATGGAAGAGGAAGGGCTTGCAGTTGTGAAAACAGAATTTAAGTGTTTTTAACTACTAGGGCATGTAAAAGTTAAAAGTACGTGTCCAACGTTTTATATACCCTGCACATTGTCCTATGGGCTATTTAGGGCCTACCTTAAGGGTGACTTATTTGTATTAAAAGGATGGTTTTGGCCTGGCAAATGGTTTATTTTTCCAGGTCGGTCGAGATGGTGGTTTAAAACTGCACACACAGGCTGCAATGGCAGGCCTGAGACAATGGTAAAAGACTACCTAAGTAGGTGGCCCAATCAGTGCTGCAGGCCCTCTAGTAGTATTTATTTTACATGTTATGGTTACATGTAGTACTACTTTACGAGGAACTAACAAGTTTAATGTGCCAATTGGCTTTGAGACAATTTTACCTTGCTTAGAGCAGAGAGCACAAGCTGTTTATCACTGGTTAGCAGTGGTAAAATGCACAGAGTCTAAAGGCCAATGAAAACTGTATAGGAACTGAGAACCGCAAACTGCAAGCGACTAAAAAGCAAATGGCAGAGCTGCAAGGAGCCCACAGACTGGGCCACCTTCAAGTCATCCCTCAACCAATACCATCATCTTCTAAAAAATACTAAAAAGATTGTCCTTTGAAATCCAAATGTGAAGTCTGCCTCAGCTTGCACAGTGCTGCATCATGGAGCCATTGATTATGAGCTGCGTTGAGATGATATATGCCTGGAAGATGCTGTTGAAGCCATCAGGAGCTGCGATGTTGGTGTAAAGATGTGTCGCACTGCATTGGGTCGATGAAGCCCCAGCCCAGGGCTACGCTGTGGAGAATTGCATTGAGATGTGTTGCTCTGGGTCAGTGCTGATGAAGCTACCAATCAGGAACTGCATAAGAAATCTGGCGTTGAGGCACTGAATGCTACCTTGGTTCAATGGACGCCACTGGTCTGGAGCTTGTGAAGCGAGACTTGAATTGCTCATTGTCGTTTCCTCTGAGGCCACCGGTCAGTTGTCTGTTGTATCCCGGTAGTCCAGAGCAGGAGGCCAGTTGACTGACCCTTGGAGAGACTCTGGTAGTCCAGGGTTGAGGCAGCAAGGCAGGCCTCAGGCAGCAGGGCAGTCCTCCAACAGCCGGCCAGTCCTCAGGCAGCTGGGCAGTTCTTCTTGTAAAGTCTGCAGGTATAGTAGTGACTGAAGAGTAGGTCTAAGGTTCCAATTTGTATACCTGGTGCCCGTTTTAAAGTGGAAAAATTAGCTTGACTTCAACCTACATCTGGTTCTGGAATTTTCTTTCTTTTCCTGCCCAGGCCCCACAATGTCTGGGGTGGCAAAAGCTATTGTGAAGTGAGTCCAGGAGGCACCCCCGATTGAAAAGCCAGCGTGGTAGATGACAAATCCACCCCTATCCATCCTGCCAATGTTCAGTTTCACTTTCAGTCACTATCTGGGAGGAATACACAAAGGCCAACTTCCAACTACACCTAGTCATGTCTTTCAGGACACAGGCTGCAGGCATGAAATAGTTGGGACAAGAAAATGCCAACTTTCTAAAAGTAAAATACACACAATTGATGGACGGAATGCAGAACAAATCAAAACATTCACACCCAGTCAAGAGATCTGGGTTAAATCCATCATTCTTTTGCTCACCATGCCACCCCAGTGGATAATTGTGTTTCTTTTGCTTCCTCGCCCTAAGTGCGCCGGGTATGCCGAGATGTCGGTCCCAGACTCACTGTGCCACTGGAATCAAGCTCTCCTGGCTGATGAGGCGTGAAACCCCGAAACTGGTCCTAAGATGCTTGTTTCCGGTCCAGGGTGGACCTGGCTTGGCAGTTCGGGCTGGACTGTTCCTATGGAGCACAGGGTCAAGACTGATTTGCATATGGCCAGGTCTACACTGGACTGGCATGGTGAGCCACAGAATGATGGATTTAACCCAGATCTCTTGACTGGGGATGAATGTTTTGATTTGTTCTGCATTCTGTCCATCAATTGTGTGTCTTTAACTTTGTAAAAGTGGCATTTTCAGAATTGTGACTTAAAATCTGACATTACCATGAAAGAGGATTTTAAATGACACTTTTCTGGAGACCAAACATGGCATTTTCACCTATTTCCAAATAAACGTTATACGTTTTTAAATGTTGTAAGTGTAATACATGTTATTTTATGGGAGAGGTAGGCCTTGCTGTAGTGAAAAGGGAATCTAAACGTTGTTCACTACCATTAAAAGGGATACCAAGGAACAGAGATGAATTTTAACACCACCTGGCTGATTTTTCATCTAGGGCCCTGATCTTCCCACTTGTGGGTTGCCTGTTGAAGGAGAGAGCGTGACATTACTTTAGAAGTGGAACAGTCCTCTTATTATTAGCTGGCCCTTAGCCTATCAAATTATGGTTGCCATCCCAATAGGTGGGGGTCTGACAGTGGACTGCTTGATTAGGTCTACCAAATTTTGCTTTATGTACGCACCAAAAAGCACCGCTGTATATTTTCTGTAAAATAAGTAACATTTGGGTATTCGATCTGCCCCACTGTATCACTCATAACTCCCATAGTTATTCCTGTGAAAATCGTCCACAAGAGGCCTTGATGTCACAAGTCTAAGCGTCACAGGAGGGTCTAGCTCATTCCAGCCAGTTACTGCCACACCTGTCATCACAAATGCTCATCAACTGGTGGTGGATGTTGGGACCAAAAATTCTGCTGTGGACTGTGACCCTCTAGCACCAATAAGTAACAAGCATTTACAATGCAATGGTTTCGCCTTTGGAAAAGTTAGAGCTATTGGCATTGTAAATGACAAAATTCGTATTTATGTGTTGGTTTTGAAAACAGATAAATAAATGGCATTGTCATTTACATTGCCATTAGCTTAATCTCTCGCAAATCCGAGACCTATTGTACCCTACGGACAACAGAAGACAGCAATTACTACCACACACACACACCCAGAGCCACACACGCACACACACCCAGAGCCAGCCACACACACACACACCCACACACACACACACACACACACACCCAGAGCACACACACACACACACCCAGAGCCACAAAAGAAAACTTAATCTTGCCACATTACACACTTTAAAGAAAGCAACCATTCTTTTGATGTTATTACTGCAAGTTTTTTTTTATAATGTAGTCAGGACTCAAACTGCAAATCAAACCTAAAGGCGTTGCCATTCTTTACGTAAAGAAGAGGAATCTTGACATTCCTTAAATTAATGATTCTGAGATGCAGGGTGTACCATTGAATACTACGTAAAATGTCAAAAAATAGATGATTCACAGTAAGTCTACAGAGGACATGTCCGCACGAACAACATTAGGGGGAGATTGTGGGGGGCGTTAGATTCAGATAGGCCCCTACTTAAAATGAATTTCAGCATTTATTTTTGAATGCAGGTCCTACATTAGCAATGTGATTAGATTTGCGTGGAGGTAGGCGAGAGACCAAAAGCTGCAGTCGCTATAGCTGGTGCTACAAAAACATGCTGCTAAAGTCACATCTTCGCAGTTTCTGCACTAACAAACAAGCAGATTGAGAGACATCGCTATAGGGCATTTACTGTAGAAACCTAGAAATGCTCATGGAAATCAGGATTACAATTACACGTTGGGATGAAATAAAAACTTTTCAGCGTTTTTCTACCGCATAGCATTTTCGATGCTATTGTTAAAAGCACAAATGAAAAAATATTACTATTCTGTTGACATTATATGTATGGCTTACATTGAGAGCACAATTGTAAATGAGGAGGACCACTTAAAACACAGTATGTCCTCTCTGCCCGCTCTAAAGACCCACAGCACAGATTTAAAAAAAAAAGAATTCCAGGAACAGAGTGGTCTATCGAAGCAACAGTCTATAAATAAATAAAGGATACTTATAGATCGCCGAGACCCTGAACTGATAAACGAACATAACTTAAGAGACTAACGCAAAAAAACTCTGGAAAACAATTAACAGTGGCATTAACAGTAATAGAAACAAGCACCTACGGGTACACGGACAGCGGGAGGGGGGGCGGGAAAGGCACGGACAGCGGGAGGGGGGCGGGAAAGGCAAGAAAAAGCACTCACCTGGACTTCTACCGGCGGCGGTCGGCCTGCAATGACCAAAACAAACCTTCCCCCAAAATAAAAAATAGGAACCGCCCACCACCGCAATGACGTTGTCAAAGGGGCATGATGAGTAAAAATGGCGGGAACGCCCCCGAATCTGCTCCGCAATTGACGGACAGATCTCTGTTCCAATGGCTAGCCTCCATTTATGGAGCTAGCCAATGGAACAGAGGGGCGGGACATGAGTACACATCTCTAGACATAAGCTTTCGCCTTGCGCAGAAAGTCTGCTGCGCAGCCTTTCGGCGAGGCGAAACCTAAAAACCCAAATTGGCAGAACAGCTACAGCGCGGACTGGAACTAAGACCAATGGCAGAATGGTCAAGCGCTCCCTCACAGAGAGTAATGGCCAGAGACTGCTAACTAAGCGCATTGTAAATACTAATCTTAGTTAGTTTGTCCCAAGGATGCAGTCCATGATAGAAGCAGCATTTGGCAAATGATTAGATAAACTTCTATCAATGGAAGACAGATTAAATAATTTAACATGCTTTTGTAAAACCAATTTGTCATCTATAGGACCACTTTTGGAAACTGTGGGTTTTGCTCCTGGAGTGTTGGGGCAGGTGGGTACAATGGGTACAAAGATTGTAAGGGAGCTAGAATTGTGCTCCACTGGTATATATTGCTCATTGAAAGATTATATCTTAATGCTCCCTACTCACTCACACAACAGACAGGAACTTTTGACAACTCAAATCATGTGGCCTGGCACCCACAGGCACCCTGAGTTGTCAGCGCACTGAAAGGATCCTGAGTATAGCACAGCCACCATGCCCTCACAGAGCGTTTGGATGCTGTAAGTAACAAAGATGGCCCAATACCTCCTTGTGCTGTTTTAGACCTCTCACCCACCTCAGTGCAGTGCCTGGGTGATAGAGGAACAAGCCATCAGACAGGCAATGTTCAAAACTATGGGGATAACTCCATAGCAATCAAAGTTGATAACAACACAGTCCCCACTGAGGGCTTTGATGGAGATCCAGCCCAATCTAGCCTTTAGGCCATGATGAGTCTGCTTGCCAGATTGTGGCCTTCTTTGTCCAAAAGGGACAACTAGTGGCTCACTTTATTCCTTAGGCTGTGATAATATTCCCTGGTTCCATGTTTTAGATCAGGACAATTAGGTGGCTTACTGTCTGGGTGCTTCCCGACAACCTTCTAAGAAGGGATTGCTTGGAGCTGGATGGTTTGAGGTCAAATTGCTAATATATATTTGGTATACTTTTGTCAAGCTAGGTAGACCTGCCCTGTTTGAGCCGTCATCTACTATTTGGAAGGCAGATATCCCTGGCACTCCAACATTTTTTTACAATCGAAGAAAATTGAGAGAAAGAGTTAGAGAAACCCTTGGCCCGAGGATATGCACTGGTTGTAACATGTCCTTCCATTGAACCTTACTTGCTTAGTGCCCTTAATGTTCAATATCGATTCCTCCTTACCAGATTTAGGTTCAACCAGTTCCACATGTTGTTGACTTTACCTAAGACTGATGTGTGGAGTAGGAAGTTGAGCTCTTGTGCTTGTGAAACTATTTCTCCCCAGGACCTTTTGTACATTTTGTGTTTTTTAGGACATCCCACAAAGAACATTTTTATTGCATTTCTGGAGATATTAGCATTTTGTTCAGGTTAAGCTGGCTCTTATGCACTTACAGTTACTCCAGGATGAATATATAACTTATACAAACCCCAACTCCACCCTCAGAGGCACCCTTGTCTACTGACCCCCCGGACCCCGCCCCCAGTTTAGCGACTCCATCGCCGACTTCATCAGCACGCACGCCCTGACCTCTACTGACTACATCCTCCTCGGAGACCTGAACTTTCACCTTGAGAACAACAACAACAGCAACTCCACCACCCTGATCACCAACCTCGGACTGAGGCAACTCGTCAAAACGCCCACCCCCTCCGCCGGCCACACGCTGGACCCCATCTTCTCCTCAAGCCTGCACATCTCCGTCAGCCACACCACTGAACTCCTCTGGACCGACCACCGCTGCATCCACTTCACCTTCCGGAAACCCACCACACACCACCGCACCCAACAGACAAGGGCGTAGCTAGAGCTTGTGGCGCCCGGGGCTATCCGTCAGATTGCCGCCCATGGCACCCGCAGTCCTGTGACTGTGTGAGGTTAAGTCTCGGAATTTAATTTTGAATCACCTCACTGTCAAATTTCGGGCACATATATTTCTCATAAGTATTGGAATGCTAGTTTTACATTCCTGAGATGTGAAGAGGAATCAGGAGTATGCATGCACACTGTAAAAGTATCAGGAGTGAGCTTTTTTTTAACCCCTTCTTCCCTTAAAAGAACTGTACAGGTTCGAGAAGCATGGTGTCAAATGTTAAGTTACATTAACTAATAAGTTATACTGGATTCCCATTGCAGGAACGAAATCCAATAAAATAAAATACTAGGGCAGGTGACCTAACATCCAACACGGAACAACTTGAACTCTCGGGCCACCTCTTACTAACTCTTAGGACAGGCTGATGGCTACTGGCATGCGTGCCACAGGCAAAACATGTGCGCCGAGGCAAAGCAAGCAAGAAAATCCTCCATCACACAGGCCTTACCTCCTGTCACCTGACAGCAGAACTGCCCGTTCTTACCACCTTCCAAGGATACATGGCACTACCCACTCCTCCTGCTGCCCAGTCAGCGCACGCCGTAGCCCACAGACCAAGGGCATTGCCGCGCAAGGGAGACATAGCTGCCAAGGTTTGAGATTGCCAAGTGTGACATTTTCATAATTTCTGTGTAATTATGAGTGACATTCCAACGACTATGAGTGACACTTTTTCGCAAGCAAAATCAAGCAATGAAGACTTGGAAAATATATAAATATCAGAAATTACACCCATTTGAGCAAAAATACCCTCTAAAATGATGTTAAAACTTCTGGAAAGCACCAGAAACTGAAGCATCTAGTGCCCTTCTAAGCTGATCGAACTATTAACCAAAACGAGGACTCAGATCTGCACCACTCATTGACAGGGCGCACCATGCCACTACAAACAAAAGGACGTTTCTGTAAATTTCCGCTAATCAAGTTTTCAATATTGGGTGTCTTCACTTCAAAGCGCACATCATTGTTCGTTGGGGTACTGAAGGTATATGAGGTGCAGACTCTCTACCACCAACATTTTTAGCAGGTGTTCTGATTTAATTTCTTCTGCAGCCTCTGACAAACCGAAAATAACAAGCTTTACTAATCACTTTCCTGACTGCTCGACCACTATAAATCTGGACAAACAAATGAGCACAGGGACATCAATAGTATTAGGAGCACCAATATTTTTCCGAGTTCAGAGGTTAAGTTAAGTTTAATCTTGCACTTACTTTGATTACAGGCAGGCGACCATCGGAGACGCACCGGGCTCCCATAACTGTTAACACGCTCACCCATTCTGGCCTTGCGGTTTCAGCCCTCTATAATTGAAGGCATCGACTCTGGTCCACAGAGGTGCAAGGCTGGCTGCAAGCAGACTCAGGCCGTCAAAGCGGGCCACAGCAATTCGAGTTTGCCGCCTGGGGGTCTAGCCCGCCTTCCGTGATAGTTGTGTTGCCCGCCTGAGCTTTCCTGACTTCTGTGATTTCCAGTCTAGTAACAGACTGTCCTGGCGGCCGCTGCAACCGGAGATCTCCTACAAAATCCAGGTGCCGCTTCACACATACATTAATTGCGCAGTCGTCAATGGACCAGTGAAAGTTAGGGTCTTACTCGTTATTGGCAAGGGTGGCGACATATGCTCAAACACTCTTGGGGGCGGGCAGGACAGCACCAGTCCCAGGGCCGTCATTGGTAGCGCTTTCGCGCGCTACAAGATTGACGGCCCTGGGACTGGACCCACGAACGCGGTACGTCGTGCGCTGCAGGGAGCTTACAAGAAGCAGGTGTGGTTTCATTTTATACGGCGGCCACGCGGCACTGGCGGCGGACTTTATAATTTATTTATGTGGAGGAGTGTGGCTCTCTGATTAGAGCGGCAGACCCTGATGCAGAGGTCTGGCCCGGGACCAGGGTTCAATTCCCGTCGCGGCAGTGTCTTGAGCTCAAATGTCCGCGGACCCGATAATTCTCGGCACGGTGCCTACTCTAATCATGGGGTCCAACGGTGCCTACTCTAATCATGGGGTCCCACGCTGCAACTCTGGGCAATAGCTTGCTTAGTCTCCACACCGGCCCTAATCGCTAAGGATGCCTGGCTTCACCAGGGGGGTACCCAGGAGTTGGGCGCCTCGCAGGAACAGGCCAGGACGGGTTCCTCAGCGGTTTATTCAGCGCGGGGACACACTGGTAAGTGTAACCATGCACTTTATAAGCTTCAGAATTACAATTTGGGTACACTGTAGTGTACCTAAGTGTCCCCAAATAAATTATAAAGGCCCGCCACGGGCAGTCAGTGCTGCACAGCCGCCGCCCCCAATATTGTGCCACCTGGGGCGGACCCCCTCCCTCACCCCCCTAGCTACGCCGGTGCCAACAGAACCCCCGCTGGAGCAAAATCACCGAAGACCAACTACATGCAAACCTCACTCTCAGCCCACCCACCGTACCCTCCTACACCGATGTCGCTGCCCACAACCTCAGACGCTAGATCGAGGACTGCGGCAACACCCTCGCCCGCTGAAGAAACCCCACCACAGAGACACCAGCAAGAGGGCCAGCTGGTTCACCCCAGAACTCCTAGATTCCAAATAAGCCTGCCAGAAACTGGAGAAGAAATGGCACAGTGAACAAACTTGGGACAGCTACGCAGCACACAAGGACGCTGTCCGCAACCACCACCAGCTCATCAGGGCTGCCAAGAAGACCTCCTTCAAAGACCGCCATGACAACAACGCTAACGACAGCAAGGAGCTCTTCAACATCGTGAAGGATATCTCCAACCCCAGCTCCAACACCAACGACAACCCGCCGTCGCAAGCCCTGTGCGACTCCCTCGCCACCTTCTTCCACCGCAAGATAGCAGACATCCACGACAGCTTCAACACCCAGACAGCCCCAACAGACAGCAACACAACAGACCCTCCGCACTCCATCGACCACGTCCCCTTGCTAGCCTGGACCAGCATGAGCATCGATGACACCATCAATACCATGATCACAATCCACTCCGGCTCTCCATCAGACGCATTCCCGAACCACGTCTTCAACAAAGCAAGCAGCTCCATCGCACCCCACCTACGCAACACCATCAATCTCTCCCTTGAGACCACAACCTTTCCAGAGAGCTGGAAACATGCCGAGATCAAGGCCCTACTCTAAAAACCCAAGGCAGAGCCAAGAGACCTCAAGAACTTCCAACCCATCTCTGTGCTCTCCTTCCAGGCCAAGATCATCGGGAAAATCGTTAACAGACAGCTAACCCGATACCTCGAAGAGAACAGAATCCTGGACCCTTCCCAGTCAGGGTTCCGCAGTAACCACAACACCGAGACCGCCCTCATTGCCGCCACCGATGACATCAGGACCCTGCTAGAGAACGGGGAGACTGCAGCACTCATCCTCCTAGACTTCTCCGCCGCCTTCGACACCGTCTGCCACCGCACACTACGCGCACGCCTCCACACCGCAGGGATCCGAGACAAGGCTCTGGAATGGACCACCTTTTTCCTCTCCGGCAGACCCCAGAGTGTCCGCCTTCCCCCGTTGATTTCTGAAGCCTCCGAGATCATCTGCGGCGTAACCAAAGGATCCTCCCTCAGCCCAACACTGTTCAACATTTACATGACCCTGCTCGCACACGTCGTCCAACAGCACGACCTCAACATGATCTCCTTGTCACAATTGCTGGAGCGCGGGTGTGGTGAAGCGCTCCATTTAAATTTGGCGGCCGCGATTCACGTAAGCACAGAGAGATCAGGTCAGCATAAAACCTAACTCTCCCTGAGGCTCAGCGCTTCGCGTTCTAATGTTTCGACCTTCTCAGGATTACTTCCGGGTCGTTCGCGTCCAGCACTTCCCCTCGTCGGTGCCTTGCTTGTTCGCGTGTCCTGGACTCTTGTTTGTTCGTTTTGAATTGCCTCTTCACTCCATATACCTTGCCGATTCGGTATTGCCTGTCCTGACTTCTTGGATTTCTTCTGGATTTCAGCTTGCTGACTAAATCTCCTACGAAGACTCTGCCTTCATTGAGCTGCCCTTGTAGTCGGGCTGTTCATAGATCTTTTTTCTCGGGTGAGACGGGCGGAGTGGTTAGTGTTCTGCTGGCTGGCCAGACTAGTATCAGTTCCATCATCCAGCCGGATGCTGGTGCCTCCTGCTCCGCTTGCCGAGCGGATTTCTGAGCTCCTGTCCTCGTCTCCCCTTGGGACTTCGACGTTGCACACAGGACCTCCTTCAAGCCGTATGATACGGAATACGGTAACAGCGCTTCCAGTGCTGCCTTTTTTTTGTTCTTGTATTGAAGATAAAGTTTCTTTACGTGACAGTGCTTCCTCTCATGGTAACACTCAGTTACCAGGGTTCTCACTAAAGCACTCCACACATTGGTATTCAAGACTACCACAGGACCCAATTCATAAGGAATTCTTTCACATAAATCAGGTAGGCCATATTTGTTATAGTGAATACATTGTTTTGCCAAACAGTAGTGTGTATTTACCTTCTTGTTCTTTGCACTCACAGACACTCATTATAACTGAACTTAATCTATATCTTCATGTTCATGTTGAAGAAGGGAAAGTTAAGGTAAAGACATATTTGGATCCCCTTGAGCACTACCAGTAATAACTATCGGTGTTTTTCCTAATTATTGCTTATTTCTTCTAGCCTATGTTGTTTACCCGAAGTCTCCTGTGGTGATAAGACGTCGAGGGATCTCATACCCTCCTTTCCTTGTTTTGTTTCCCTTCTTCCCCGAGTCATCATTGTGGCCTTGGTTGTAGCCAGGCCCGATCGATGATTGGGTGAAGTAGTGGACCTTTCTTCAGTTCCTTGGCGTTTCCGCAGCAAACACAGGTGAGAACCTGAGACTCCTACGCCAACGATACTCAACTGATCCTATCCCTCACCAAGGACCCCATCAACGCCAAAGCCAACCTCCATGAAGGAATGAAGGCCGTCGCCGACTGGATGAAGATTAGCCGCCTGAAGCTGAACTCGGACAAGACGGAGGTCCTCATCCGCTCCAACCCATCAGCCTGGGATGACTCCTGGTGGCCAACGGCACTGGGGGCAGCCCTGACCCCCAACGACCACGCATGCAACCTGGGAATCATCCTCGACTCAACGCTCTCAATGACCAAGCAAGTCAACGCCGTCTCCTCCTCCTGCTTCAACACCCTCTGCATGCTCCGCAAGATCTACCGATGGATCCTGACAGATACAAGAAAGACAGTCATCCAGGCCCTCGTCAGCAGCAGACTCAACTACGGAAACGCCCTCTACGCGGGAGCCCCGACCAAGCTCATCAATCGACTACAATGCATCCAAAACGCCTCAGCACAACTGATCCTCGATGTACCACGACACGGCCACATCATCCCCCACCTGAGAAACCTGCACTGGCTCCCCGTCAACAAGAGGATATCCTTCAAGCTTCTCATCCATGCAAACAAGGCACTCCACAAGACCGACCCAGCCTACCTCAACAGACGGCTCTCCTTCTACACCCCCAACCTCTCACTCGCCACTGTCCCACGCATCCGAAGAACAACCACCGGTGGGAGATCCTTCTCCCACCTCGCCGCCAAGACATGGAACACCCTCCTACTGAGCCTACGACAGACCCAAGACCTGCTGACCTTCAGGAGGATACTAAAGACCTGGCTGTTCGATCTGTAGCGGCCCCCACCTCCCCCCAGCACCTTGAGACCCTCGCAGGTATGTAGTGCACTTAATGTAGGAGAGTAGGGTCTGCTATCCTATGGTCACCCCAAATTTTTGCTTTTTGCTTCACTGGTTTTCGACTACTGAGGCTGTGGGCCTGCTGATCAGACCCCCAGCCTGCTGTTCTCTCACTAAATTACTGACACATGTGCTATAGGCACATACCAATTGGAAATGGACTCCTTGTCAGCCCCTGTATAATGCACTATAGGTGCCCAGGGCATAGGGGCCACCAAGGCCTACCAGGGGCTGCAGCATATCTTTTGCCACCCCTGGCTGGTTCTTAAATTGACACAACTGGCTGATCACTCAGCTGGGGTAAGGTGGTGTAATCACCCCTTGCTTAGATATAGTATACCTATATCTAAACCTATATCTGAACACATGTAAACCTGTGAGCCACTCCTATAGAAGGCCTCATCAATCCTGGAGGCAGAGTGCGTGGTTTTATGTGAGATGGAGCCCTAGCATGAGCTGAGCCTGTCTGCAGCTGTCGGGAACAAATCCCTAAGCTGTTTCAGGATAATGCCATACCATATACTCTTAAGTGCCTTATAATCCTCGCGGTTAAATAGCAACTTTGGTTTGGCTTTATCAAAACATGTCGTGTAAGGTGTCATACGATTTTGAATACTATCCCCTCGCCAGTTCTGGCGACGGGGATAGCATTCCACCCCTCTAGAGGGGTAAGACATGTTGCTTTACTTAAATGCGGTTAATTTCTCCAAAGACCTTAAGATCCACAAAATGGATGCCTCTGCCACAGACAAATGTCTGGACCCCTGCAGTTGACCGAAACTCAACCAAATGGGTCCTGGACAAAGGGTTTCCTGTCACAGGAGGGTGTCACCGCCCTCCAGACAGGAGATAGTGGATTGTAGCAGGGAGGTTTGAAAGAAACCAGACACTGCTTGTGGCGCACAAGGCTGCCCCTTGCATAATCCGGCCAAACCGGTTCTGGGGCACTCCAGCCCTCGTGCCAGGGCGGCCTGGATCAAAGGAAGGGGGTGTATCCACCCACTTCCTGGGTCCCACCCATAGGGGGGGACCTAGCAGGTAATCACGCCCCCCCAGATTCGAATAAGAGTGGGAGCAGTGCCAATGCACATCAGATTTCCTGGAAGAAACATTTGAAACGAAATTCTGGACCCTTCGCCCTCCATCTCAACGTGGAAGCCCGAAGAATCTCCCTTGTGGTCAAGGAGTGACCACCCTGCAGCAGCAGGCACCATCCAGCCCTCGACGTCTACTTAGTTGCAGTTCCCGCCGGAACTCGAGCGACTGAGATCGACAAGATCAAGCCTGCCTGCCTTCCAACAGCCCGATCCACAGTCCCTGCAAAGCTGAGACCCGTGGAGGCGACCGGAAGCGTGGGGCACGCCATCTTGAATTGACCACGAGACGCTGACCGTGCAGCCCACGAGTGACCCTCGAAGCTGTGCACCGGGGTTTGAGAAGCCCTCACCCAGAGCTACTCCTGAGCCGAAGTTCAGCCCTCCACACTCGACGAGTGCTGCGTGGGGCCCTTCTGCTCCATTTGGCTCAACGCGTTGGCCTGGTCACTTGCCAGCTGGCTAGTGGTCCCTGTGCCGACGAAACTACAAAGAAGACTCGTGAATCTGGTTGCTCCAGATCCACACCAGCTCCCCTGAAAAGGAGCCCCGACTCTGACCTTCCTGGTCCGAGTGAGAAGCAATCTTCCGATCCCGCGTGGATTGCTCTTGCCAAGGCTTGTTTGCTCCAAACTTGAAGCCGACTGCACCGACGGTGAGAGCCTGCATGGGACAGATCGTGATCTGCTCCTGGACGTCGCAGATGCCCCAGAGCCCACGTGACAGCGGAGAGAAGCTCCTCGACGACCACCTGATTGCGCCCGACATTGCCTGGTTCCGTCCTGGTTCCACCCTGGTCACTGCTGAGTGACCCAGACTCTGTCCCCTCTGCTTTCAGGTACCCTTCGACTTGAGTCCACCCTTGGACTCCACCGGACACTTCATCTTTAACCCGCCTGCAGCCCTTTCAGCTTCAAGCACCAAGAGCCTGCGTGTCAGAACCCGACGCCACTTCGACCCTGTGCACCCACTTCCTGTGGGTGAGGTAACTTTGCTCCGCCGGTGTTCCCACACTGGTGCACACCTCTAGGGTCTGTGTGTTAAGTTTTGTTCCTCTAGGTTCAGCGGAAGTGTCCTTTAACTTTAACTTTACAACTTTTACGCACCATTGGTTAACATTGGTGCGTGCGTGCGCTTTCCGCACATCTCCCGAATCCCGAGGGCCATTCCCGACTTCAGCATTGCTTGTCCCGACTGCTCCCAGCGATTCCCTAGGCCCTAGGCCTAACCACTGCTCGAGTGGCATCTCTTATACCACTTGTTTAGTATATGGTTTGAGTGGCCCCCTGCCCTCATCCATAATTGTGCAACTTTGTATGTTTAAACAGTGCTTTTGATTTAACGCTTGTGCCCCTTTATTCATAAAGAATACTGGGGATTGTTTTTAGTGATAAATACATATATTTTTATAATATATACTTGTGTGGTGTCCTTTCATTTGGTATTACAGGATTGTATGTGGTAAAACAGCTCGCTTAACACGACCTCTTAAGTTAAGCCTTTAGGCTGCTTAGTCCATGCTACCCCTAGGATAGCTTGTCTAATAAGGTTGACTTACAACCAGACACCATAAGGGATTGTTTGGTCTGATAACAGGTGGTTCCAGAATTGGAAACATCACCTATCAGGCCAACTTCTCACATTGGTGAGCAGCGGTGCGGATTTGAGCTTGCTGTTGTTTTACCATTGCAATCTTTGTATCAAATTGAAAGATCACATCAAGTACCTCTAGGTACATATAAATCAAAAGCTTAGCATATTAAGTTCTACTGAACTTAGTAGTTGTAGATTAAAGGGAGTAGCACACCCTGACTACAACTCACTAGCAAGGTACAGTAGGAAAACACTTAGTGTAGGTAAGTGCACCACTTACACCTCACTAGCAGCCATGTCTGACACAGGAAAAGCCTCAGGGTCTACTCCTGTGACAGTTGACCTTACCCAGGCAACTTTTGGATATGACAAACTAACCCGAAGAGACTTGATTGCCTTGTGCAAAGCAAGAGGGTTAAAAAGGGGCAGAAGCCCCACCTGCCAAATCCTGGTAGAAATCCTAGAGCAGGATGACTTAGTGGAGTTCTGGACTTTTTGGTTCCGTCCAGAGGTGTCAGGGACAACACCCGAAGACCCCGGAGTTCAACCTGTCTCGGTGCACAAACAAACAGAAACACGGGCTTCTCGATGGTGGCGTCAAAGACCAAAGGTTTATTACTGCAGGGACACAGAAGTCACAGAAACTGCACACGGGCAGTGTCTAGGAGCCTGTTCAATTTGTACAAAGAGGGTTGTTCCTTATATACTAAATATTCTGCTCGGGGCAAATTCTTTACATGTTACCACAGTTCTAAACATTCGTGTCTTAAACCATAAATATTTGGCGTTGCACAGGAATCGTCAACAGTATCTGATGTCAAAACATTACGAATGAGGGGTTCCCACTAGTCCATCATAATCCCATGTCAATTCTTCATTCAAGACCCGGACCGCCTCATCGTAAATTTCGTTACCTCCCCCTAATAAAGGCCCAGAAGGAAAGGAGCAGAGCCAGGTGCAGAAGATAGAAAGACAGGATAAGAGATGTTTGTGGGTCGTAAATGGGCACGGTTACCAGTTTCGGCCGCCTAATCATGATCAGGCCAACGAACACAAGAACCAGTATAGCAGGACTGGCCTCAGGCTGGGGAGGCAGTTCTTGCCGAGTCATGCTGCTACAGCGTTGCTGGCCTAAGGTGCACGTGTCACTCGCAAGGTGAATCGCCGGCTAAAGCCTACGTGTCATTTAATGAAGAGAGATCATTGCGTGTCCATTGACTATGTGAGGGCAAGGAATACAAAATGGCTTCCGTGTTCTAAGATGGATGCCATGGGTAGAACAGAAATGTGTTTGTAACTGGAGTGCTCTTGCTCGTAGCATAGCGAAAACACCAGGATATACTAAATGGATCATTTGCGGTTCACTGATACCAAAATTATGTATTTACGACAATGTTTACAAACACGAGTAAAATCGTCACGGAACCTCAGACCCTCCTTTTGCCCTTACATAGGCAATTACTCAGTCTATGTCAGAGTCAGAGTCTAATTCTATGCTCATTAGGTCAGTGACATGTTGTTGTATCATCATCCTGTCTCGTGCCTTTTCTCCTAATGCAGGTGGTTTTCTGAGACAGGTTGCAGCACAGAGACTACACAGAGCGGGACCACATTGGATAATAAGACAGCACGAAAACAGAAATACTAGGATGACACCAATGACCATCAGAACCTTCCATCCCCACGCTGATACCAGAGTCCAAAACCACCCCATGAAGGACCAGTTTCCCTTATCTACGTGTATAGAGTCGGAAATCTTGTGTAGCTTAGAGATCGCTTCATAGACTGTTGGAGCATTATTTGGAATAAAGACACAGCAGCTCGATTGGATCATTCTGCATACCCCACCTCGATCTGCAAGTATTACGTCTAGAACCATACGGTTCTGTAACGTCATGAGACGATCCGCCTGAAGCTCAGCTGTTAAGTTACTAAGGGCACCAGCAGTTTCTGTAATAGTAGATTCAACTACCCGTGTTAGTTGACGTAGATTTCTACTATTGGCCATAGGCCCCCAAAACGGAAGGAAACCTTTGAAAAAGTCTCCAGCTTCTTGACCAGCGGTATCTTCCTTGCTGAAGACACCTCTTGCTACTCTGGTCTTGTGATAATCTGAAGAAGCAGTGTATGTCGGAGGTAACAATCGAGCAATATAACATGAACCTGAAAAGTCAGCAGGCAGCCATGTATATGCTCTGTCCTGACAGATGAAGTAGGTACCCCTAGCAGTCAGGAAGGCAGGGGAGGAGTTAGACGGAAATACGTAAGTCTCAACGCACTCACTCCTCCCTAGCTGAGCTCTCAGATTTCTCCCATTTCCTTGCAAACAGACCTGACCTCGGTGAGGCACGACCCAAACTGAAGTGGAGCTTTTACGCTTGCTTTCTCCCAAACTAAGGCGATACTCGGTAGAGTTCCAACTCAAATACACCCGTAATTCATCTCTAGGGTAAGATGGAGTATTATTGACGTCTTTAATCATGTCAATAATTCCCTGGACTAAAGCTTTGTTGGCTGAGTTGTATTTAGTGGACCGTGGTGGGCGCGGAGGATAGGTCTCAAGGGCATATGAAAAAATGGTCTGAAAGGCCTGAAATGATCCATTGTAGCTAAAAGGCAAGACTAGATAGGGAATGCCTTTATCCATAGTGTGAGGTATCAAGCCACACACCCAGCAGTCTGTAGTATTAACTACCAGTTGGTGTTGATGCAAGAGCTGTACAAATGTATTGTTAATAAATTCTGAGCGTCGAGCTTGTTCGTGTTCAGGAAATGAGTGAAAAGAATGCATAGAAGAAACCGTAGAAGTAGTAGGATCAAGGGGAGGTACTGTAGTTACTGGCATAAAAATCAAATGTACACCAAAGATGATTCCACCCACCAACGTTATCAAAACGATTAAAAACGTAACTGCACATTGCATTAGAAAGCATTTGCTGTGAAGTATTCGGTACAGTCTATTTCTGCGAACATAAATTACATTTTCTCGTTGCAGCTCAGGAAGCTCCATCTTCTACGACCGTTCGCGACCACTGATGATGTGTACGTAGATGAAAATGCCTCTATCAGCCCTGGGAGTTCCCAGAACTAACAGAAAGATCGACCTTGTGTCTGACCCCCGCAGATTCAACTAGGCACACAGCCACGACCCTACGGCTACCCAGACGGCAAGGCAATTTTAAAACAAAAAGAAACAATACAAAGTATTAGCAAACTTCCTGGCTGGAGGCAATGTATAGAAAATTCAAATCTGAAAATAGGCAGTTTCCTGCTTTATTTGTCCATATTGCGAGGTCGCAAGTTGTATCTCAGTTTTGCAGGAGCTGTCTGATCTGGAAACAATGTATTTTCAACTGACGTTGCAATGTTCACGTTCGCAGATGGCAAATGTTCAGCGTTCAAAAGAGCAGTTTCAGGAGGAGAGTCAGAATTTGGTGAATCCGTGATCAGTTCTGCATCGCTGAAAGGTATGAACCTGGGGACTTGTTCCGTTTCAGAGGCACCGATTCCTTTCTTTACCCAGTTGTCGTAAGGAAGTGGCAGAGGCACACGTTTGACATGTGTCGTATGGATCCAGTTTTTCCTTCCGGCCACACGAATAGCAGTTCTCGTTGCTAGTAGGATTTGGAAAGGGCCAATGAATCTGGGCTGAAGATTTTTCGTTCTTGCAAAATTTCTAATGACCACCTGGTCACCTGGTTTCAGCTGATGGCCTGGACTCTCCGGTGGCTTTGGCAATGCATCGAAAACCTGTTGGTGAATAAGACTCAATTTAGCAGTCAAGTCGAAAAGGTAATCAATTAACATTGGGTATTCCAGCTGCTTGAATTCTTTTGGTCTAGGTACCCCCCAAACATTTGCAGGACGACCAAAAACTATTTCATAAGGACTAAGCCCTACTCTAGAATGTACGGTTGCTCTTGTTGATAGCAAAGCCAAAGGCAATGCGTCTGGCCAGGACAAACCCGTGGATGCTTGTATCTTAGCAAGTTTCAGTTTAAGGGTGCCATTGTAACCCTCGACTAAACCCGCGGACTGGGGATGATTCGCACTATGAAACTTCTGTCTAATCCCTAGGCCGGCACACACACTCTGCATAACTTTCCCTACGAACTCACTTCCGTTATCTGACCATACAATCCGTGGCATTCCGTATCTGGGGAAGTATTCTTTAAGAAGAATTTTGGCAGTGGATAAGGCAGTATTGTCTTTTAGCGGGTATGCTTCGATCCATCTGGAGAAAGCACAAACTACCACTAGGACGTACTTTAGATTATTACAACGATCCATGTGAATGAAGTCTAGCTGGATCACTTCAAAGGGACAGGAAGGAGGAGCGAAGTGACCTGCAGGTGTGGGGATTCCCTTGCCAGGATTATGCATCAAGCATACCATACAATTTCTCACCACTCTCTCTGCACACTTACTAATCCCATCATTCTTCCAGACCGGAGCCAACATCTTACAAATCCCTTTTGAACTGATGTGCGCTGTTCCATGTGCCATCGTTACTACTGCAAGCACATACGCATCAGGCAACATCCAACGCTGTTGTTCCGACAAGTCAATCCAACACCCACTCGAGTCCAATTTACCCGTGCTCTCTCTCCATGCAAGTTTTTCCTCCTCAGTCGCCTCTTTCTGAATTTCCTTCACGCTTTCCACTGTGTCCTCACACATTCCAGACTCAGAAATCCATCTTGCAGACGTTGCAACATACATTCTACTCATCATATTTCTAGCTGTCTGTTTTGCAGTCTCATCGGCAAAAGCATTCCCACGACCAACATCATCCGTGATTGCTTTATGAGCACTGCATTTCACAATCGCAACTTCAGTCGGCAAGGTTAGAGATTCCAACAAGTCATTAACTAGCTGGCCATGTTGAATCTTAGTCCCATGGGACGTAATGAAACCTCTCTCTTTCCACAAACGGCCAAAACTATGGGCCACGCCGAACGCGTACTGACTATCTGTGAACACATTCACTCTCTTTCCCTTAGCTAAAACGCACGCTCTTGTTAGCGCGATCAATTCTGCAGCCTGGGCAGAATTCTGACTCACTCTTGCAGTCTCCACAATCGTACTCAAGGTCGTTACTGCATAAGCAGCAGTCACATCACCATTCTCCAATTTGAAGCAAGACCCATCAACATACAGCGTGCCATCTGGATCTGACAACGGAGTGTCTTTTAGGTCAATTCGTCCTTTTGTTTCTTCCTCAGTTTTGAAATAACAGTCATGTGGTTCGGAATCACTCGACTCTTGGCTAGTCGGCAACAATGTTGCTGGATTCAATACATTGCATCTTTTGATCTGAATATGACTAGCTAACAGTGTCAGTTCATAACCTGATAATCTAGCACTGGTAAGGTGTTGCGTCTTGGTTCGGTTCATGAGTGTATCCACCGCATGAGGAACCATAACCACTAGCATGTTGTTCATTACTAAACCAGCAGATTGTCGAATGGAAGCTGCAGCTGCGGCTGTAGCTCTCAAGCAACTAGGCAATGCTCTGGCTACCGGATCTAACGTTGATGAAAAATACGCACAAGGGCGTTGTTTATCACCAAATTTCTGCGTCAAAACACTCAATGCACAACCTTCTCTCTCGTGGACATAGAGCGTGAATGGCTTACTGTAGTCGGGTGTACCCAATACAGGTGCTGAACACAGTGCATTTCGCAATTCAGAAAAACTCTGCTGACATTCTGCAGACCATGGTACCGGACTCGGAACACCTTTCCCAGTCAAGGCTACCAATGGTTTTGCTAAAAGAGAAAAATTTGGGATCCATTGCCTACAATATGAGGTAATACCTAAAAAGGCACGTACTTCTCTCTGCGTGCTAGGAACATTCATCTGTGTAATTGCTTTTATTCTCTCTGGGGTCAACTTCCTTCCCTCCTTTGACAAGAGATGACCTAGGTAGGTCACTTCTTGGCAGCAGTATTGCATTTTTGAAGGTGACACCTTGTGATTCAAATCTGACAAGTGATACAATAAAGAAATCGTAGCTGTTTTGCAAGTTTCCTTGTCATCAGCAGCCACTAGAAGATCATCGACATATTGTACTAAAGCAGAACCAAGAGGAAGTACGAAGGAATCTAACTGGCTTTTTAATGCTTGACTGTAAATGGATGGGCTTTCACAATAGCCTTGTGGAGCGCGTTTAAACCTAAAGCTTCGTCCTCCTAGAGAGAAACCGAAGATATCTCTGCTTTCTTCGGCTATCGGAATGCTGAAAAAGGCATTTTTCAAGTCGACAACCGAAAACCATGCTGCTGTAGCAGGAATCAACGTTAACAATGCAGTAATGTCTGGAACCACAGGAAACTGTGGAATCACAATTTTATTAACCTCTCTGAGATCAATTACAAACCTATATATTGGAGGTTTTGTAGGGTCAGTTCGTTTCAAAATAGGCAGTACAGGACTATTACAGACATTACCTCTAGTTTCTTCTATAACGTCTTTCTCAATCAGATCATGCACTATCAGTAGGAGCGTACGCTCACCTTCACTAGAGATTCTGTATTGTGGAATTCGTGGAAGTTTGACATTTGCTTTCAAAGTTACTACATAGGGTGGAATTTCCAATAGACCTACATCATTAGGACCAGTCGCCCACAGAGTATCAGGGAGTGAACGCAGCTCTGGTGGGAGCGCATCCATCGACAAGTACATCGGAGAGATTATTCTTTTACCCAACGTAAGCTGTACTCCTTCTGGAGAACAGTACAATGTCGCGTACAGGCGTTTTAACAAGTCTAAACCAAGCAGATTTTCGTTACAACCTGTCGTCAAAATCAGGGGTGCTTTCAATTGACAGGGTCCAACAGAAATCGACAAAGGACTAGAAACAGGGTTGTGAACAGGGGCGCCCGAAAAACCTACTGAAACGTTTGTTGAGCCAGACAAAGGTGCGCCAGGGAGTTTCGCATGTATGATAGAACTTTTTGCTGCACCAGTATCCAACAGAAACGGTTCGACTATACCTGATGTTGCTACTGCGACATAAGGCCCACTTTGATCTACTGGAACTGATACTACTCCCTCTCTTTGTCCATGGCTGTCCTAGTACTCACTTTGCTGACCTTCCTCACTAGCTTCATAATAGTCTTCAACATGATACTGTGGAGACCTATTCTGTTGGGCAGATTGTCCATTTCGCTGGTCGAAATAATTAGAAGGGCGATCACTCGTCTGCAGAGGCATAGCACCTCGTCCTCGACCTCTAGAGTTTTGCATAGAACTACCACGACCTCTCTGAGCTGCCGCAGCATTATTTTGTGCCCGAACTGGACACTCATTTTTGTAATGACCTTCCACTTTGCAATAAGCACATTGATTCCATTGGTATTGTGGCCTTTGAAAATTATAATCCGTTCTTTGATATGACCCTTGCTGCATATTAGTCTGATTCGTGCGAGGCTGATAAGCTTGCTGTAAAAGTACTTTAGTTTTTAAATCTTTCGTCTTTTTATCTGATTTTTCCTTCTCTTCTTTATCCCTATTTTCATAGTACTGGGCAGTCGCAAGTATTTGCGCAGTCGTAGAGACAGCCCACGCACTTTCAGAATTCTTTAATTTACCACTAAGTTCTGGCAACAGATTGTGCACAAATTTATCAACAAATAATCTCTGGCCTCCTTCTGTGCTCATATCCTGACCACTATGATCCACGAAAGTCTCCTCGAATCTTGTGAAAAAGTCTGAGACGCTTTCGTCTTTCTTCTGTTTGCACGCGGACAATTTGTCCCAGTTAACGCGCAATGCTGGCATCAAAGTTTTCATTAAATCGATTATTCTACCAGGCAAATTAGCAATTAGGGGTTCTGGTTTGGAACCACCTATTTGTTGACCATCCGCTGCAATTATAGCTGCCCAGTCACCACCTAGGGCAACTGGATGATTCTCTTTACGAATTTTAGCCCAAATTGGTTGCGGTACTACATTACCAAATAGCAGATCTATGTCAGCAAGATTCAATACACAAGCGTCAACTGTTTGAGCCAACTCTTTGTAGTACCCTGCAGGATTTTTACGCGGATCTGGCAAGGCCTGTTTCACTGCTAATACTTCAGCTCGCTTCCATGGAATATGTATCCATACTCTCTGGAATTGTGCCGGAGCGGCCGCAATACCAAGCGGTGCATTAGCTTGCACAGCTTCACGCCAAATTGGTGGAACCTCTCTCATTGGATATTGACGATTTTGTTTCGTACTACGTTTCCCTAACTCTCTTGGTGAACGAAGGGATGAGTCGGTTCTATAACTTAGAACCAGTTCCATCGCTTCTTTTATATTTTGTCCAACTATCATACCTGCAGCAAACTCTTTCTGAACATTAATTAATTCTTCTAGATTTGATTCAGGGTCATCCTCTTCCAATTCCTCACGTAGAAGGAAACACATTTCATCGAACACATATCGTTGTGTCGGTTCATTCCATTGCATAAATGTATCTAATACATCTTGTACATTATATCTTCCAACTTTTGAAACCCATCTAAGAGCAGTGGAATCTAATATTCCTCTTTCTTCAGTACTGGGAAGCTGGCTACGCCTCTGCACAGAGTCAGAGGTAGGAGTCTTAATCAGAGTTTGATAGAAGGGAGATAGAATATTAGAGACAGAATCAGTGATTCTCCGACGAACAGAAAGCGGAGTCATAATATTAGCAGAGGCAGTAAATAGAGTAGCAGTTGGAACAGATAGATTAGGAACAGTATGAGTAGCAGGAAAAATAGCTTGTGAACTAGCAGGTGTGAGCGATACAGGTATAGGTAAAGAAGCCGGCAACCCTGGAAGAGGGGTTGTCGATGGAACATTAATATTGACCACGGGAGGTACAGGAACTTGATTCAGGGGAGCGGGAACAGGGACACCAGGTTGTCCAGCAACCGGTAATTGAACATTCGGTATAGGTGGAGCCGTAGCACCCTGTGCATACGGTGGGGGTGATCGTAACAAGTAAGACAACAGGGGATCCTTTTCAGGGTCCTCTACTATCTTAGCCGTACTCGATGGCAAAGCAGGATAGCACTTGTCTATCGCTAAATTACGCTCTCTATCGGCCACCTCCATCGCTTTTTCAGACTCGTTGAGTTGCAGCTGCCTAGCAGACTGTTCTAAAGTCAACTCTTGCTCTTTCTGTTCTTTCTTCAACTTTTTAATTTCTCTCTGTTTAGATTCTTTTCGCCAATAACGGAAAGAATCAAACATTGCCGGCCGGGCTTTCTTCTTAAACAACCTTCTTTCTAGATTATCGAGAACTTCAGGTTCAAAACTACCATGTAGTGGCCAACTAAGGACACCATCTTTCTCTGTGAAGCGGATCCATACCTCGTTATAAGAGATAGGGCCCACACCAAATTTGCAATATAGATCATAAAGGGGAGTTCCAATCGGAGGAACCAAACACGAGTCCTCCAACTGGGAATCACTGTTGCAACTGAAACAAGACAACATACAATTTTTCCGACTTACCATTTTATAATCCGGAACACAAAACAAACAAAACACAAACAGAAAAGATGCGCACTCGAACCAAGAACTTAGGCCTACCAGAACTGACAAATGTATCGATACCTGAACTGAACAGAATGATTATCGTAACCAGAATAACCAGTGATAATCTTACAGAACTGAACTGAACTGAGAACTAAAAGGATTATTCAAACAGGAGCAACCCTCACAAAATACTTAACTGAGGCACTGAAGACGTCACCAAGGAGAAACCCGTCACGTCTCGCCGTACTGAGGACTGCACCTCGGGTCCAAGACAGGGCGACGGTCAAGGCAACGGACCACTGCAGCCGTTTGAACGGGAAACCTCGTGGAAGAGAACGTCGGGGCCACTTTTGCGATATGCCGGGATCGATGAAGTGGGGCGCCTCCCTCTGAAATCTTCACACGAAGCTCCTCGAACTCTTCAGGCTTTTGGACCGGTACCGAATGACGTCGCCCCACGTTGGGCGCCAATTGGAGTTCTGGACTTTTTGGTTCCGTCCAGAGGTGTCAGGGACAACACCCGAAGACCCCGGAGTTCAACCTGTCTCGGTGCACAAACAAACAGAAACACGGGCTTCTCGATGGTGGCGTCAAAGACCAAAGGTTTATTACTGCAGGGACACAGAAGTCACAGAAACTGCACACGGGCAGTGTCTAGGAGCCTGTTCAATTTGTACAAAGAGGGTTGTTCCTTATATACTAAATATTCTGCTCGGGGCAAATTCTTTACATGTTACCACAGTTCTAAACATTCGTGTCTTAAACCATAAATATTTGGCGTTGCACAGGAATCGTCAACAGTATCTGATGTCAAAACATTACGAATGAGGGGTTCCCACTAGTCCATCATAATCCCATGTCAATTCTTCATTCAAGACCCGGACCGCCTCATCGTAAATTTCGTTACCTCCCCCTAATAAAGGCCCAGAAGGAAAGGAGCAGAGCCAGGTGCAGAAGATAGAAAGACAGGATAAGAGATGTTTGTGGGTCGTAAATGGGCACGGTTACCAGTTTCGGCCGCCTAATCATGATCAGGCCAACGAACACAAGAACCAGTATAGCAGGACTGGCCTCAGGCTGGGGAGGCAGTTCTTGCCGAGTCATGCTGCTACAGCGTTGCTGGCCTAAGGTGCACGTGTCACTCGCAAGGTGAATCGCCGGCTAAAGCCTACGTGTCATTTAATGAAGAGAGATCATTGCGTGTCCATTGACTATGTGAGGGCAAGGAATACAAAATGGCTTCCGTGTTCTAAGATGGATGCCATGGGTAGAACAGAAATGTGTTTGTAACTGGAGTGCTCTTGCTCGTAGCATAGCGAAAACACCAGGATATACTAAATGGATCATTTGCGGTTCACTGATACCAAAATTATGTATTTACGACAATGTTTACAAACACGAGTAAAATCGTCACGGAACCTCAAAGGGCAAAGCAAGCTTCCCTAGAAACAGGAAATGGAGGGAACCCCCCTGTAACTGACCCCCCTCAGGAGGAAGATGAGGAAGAAGAAGAGGAGGAGGAGGACTCAGAAGTTGAGGACTTAGAAGATCAGGATCAGAGGGGTAGCCAGGTTCCAGTTGCCAGGCTTAGCCAGGCCAACTTGGACCTACTGGGGAATGGAGAGGGCCAGCACCTCCCCAGAACCCACCATGGGATTCTCCCAGGCAACAGACGAGTGAGATCTCCCTCAGGGGACTCTCATATTTCTAGTGCCTCCAGAGAATCAGAGAGAGGCATGACTGCTTCTCAGAAAGCTGAGCATAGGGCTAGAATGAGGGCTGTCAAACTCCAAATAGAGAGAGAGGAGGTAGCCCTGAGTCAAGCTAGACTTACCTTAGCTCAAGCTAAACTTGCCTTGGCAAGAGAGCAGAAATTAAGTGGCTTAGATGCCACTGGTGGCAGCAATTTTCCAAGAGAAAAAGACAGGGGCTATGACAATAGAAACCTGACAAAAATTGTGGCCCCCTTTAAAGAAGGGGATGACATCCACAAATGGATGACTGCTCTTGAGAGAGCCTGCATGGTACAGTAGGTTCCTGAGGAACAGTGGGCTGCAATTTTGTGGTACTCCTTTTCTGAGAAAGGGAGGGACAGGCTCCTCACAGTTAGACCTGAGGATGCCAAAAACTACTCTGTTTTGAAGAGTGCTCTTATTGAAGGGTTTGGCCTAACCACTGAGCAATACAGGTTGTTGTTCAGAGACACCCAAAAAGCACAGACTCAAGACTGGACTGATTTCGTTGAGTGTGCCACTAAGGCTTTGGAGGGTTGGTTGCAGGGAAGTAAAGTTTCAGACTATACAGGATTGTACAATCTTATCATGAGAGAACAGATCCTTAATAACTGCACAAACCAGCTGTTGCATCAATACCTTATTGACTCTGATCTGACCTCTCCCCAAGAATTGGGAAAGAAGGCAGACAAATGGGTCAGAACAAGGATTAAGCAGAAACCCCAGAACCAAGGTGGTGACTAGAAGAAAACAGACCAGAAGGGTGGTAATCAGAATCAGAAAGATAAAGAAAAAGACCAGAAGTTTTCAGGCCCCCAAACTAATAGTAAGGAGGGTGGTTCCCAAAATGGAAACAAGAAGAAGAAGAACAAAGGTCCAAAGACACCTTGGTGTAATACCTGCAAATCAGTTTCACACTGGGGCAGTGAGTGCACCAAGGCAAATCCAGTTCCCACCACTACAGCTCCTAAAGCAACTGCAACCCCAAGTACAGTAAGCAGTGGTGGAACACAGTCCAAGGGTGTAGCTGGGTTGACCCTGGGTATTGAAGTAGGATCTGGCCTAGTCAGAATCCCTACACAGGCAGTTCTCCTGTATGATGTGGACATTGAGTTGCCCACTGCAGTAAGCCCCAGTAACCTGGGCAAATACAGGCAGACTCCCTTAATTAATGAGAAACTGGCTCAAGCCTACAGGGACACATGTGCCAGTGTCACAATGGTGACACCTGGCTTTGTGGAACCTGGACAGATTGTACTAGGTGAGACCTACCTAGTGACCAATGCAAGCAACTCCACTACTTCCCATAGTGTGGCAGTTGTGAACTTCTCCTGGGGAGGAGTTGATGGCCTAAAGAAAGTTGTGGTGAGTGCAGACCTACCAGTAGACTGTCTGTTAGGCAATGATCTGGAAAGCTCAGCATGGTCAGAAGTGGAGTACAGGACTCATGCAGAAATGCTAGGGATTTCAGAGCATGTCCTTGCCATGACAAGGGCTCAGGCTAAGAAGTGCCTTCCTGAACCAGTGGTGGATCTTGGAACAATAGACCAACCACAACCCAAGAGAAGGAGCAAGAGAGGAAAGGCTGAGCCTTCCACCTTGCCCCAGGTTGAGGATCAAGTTTCACAGGAAACTGATTCTGCAGTCCAAGAGGAGACTGTCTCTGAGGAGCTTGAACCTGACCAGGTTGAGTTTCTGGGGACAGGGGGACCCTCAAGGGCAGACCTGAGGCAGGCTCAATTAGATTGCCCTTCCCTTGAACCCCTCAGACAGCAGGCTGCTGCTGAGGCTGCTGGGGATGCCCAAGGTACCCATACTGTGTATTGGGATGATGGACTCCTTTACTCAGAGGCTAGAGACCCCAAGCCTGGCATGACCAGGAGGTTGGTTATACCTCTGCAGTTTAGGGGGTTCCTTCTTACCTTGGCCCATGATATTCCCCTTGCATGACACTTAGGCCAGAACAAGACGTGGGACAGGCTTGTTTCACACTTTCACTGGCCTCACATGTCAGAAAATGTCAAGGAGTTTTGTCGCTCCTGTGTCCCTTGCCAAGCCAGTGGTAAGTCAGGTGGCACAACAAAGGCCCCCCTAATACCACTACCTGTGGTGGGGGTCCCCTTTGAGAGAGTTGGAATTGATATTGTGGGTCCAATGGACCCCCAAACAGCATCTGGGAACAGATTTATACTGGTGGTAGTGGATCATGCCACCAGGTATCCAGAGGCTATTCCCCTAAGGACCACCACAGCACCTGTGGTGGCAAAGGCCCTCATTGCAGTTTTCTCAAGAGTGGGTTTTCCTAAGGAGGTACTATCAGATAGAGGCACGAATTTTATGTCTAGCTATCTGAAAGCAATGTGGAAGGAATGTGGAGTAAACTATAAGTTTACCACCCCATATCATCCAAAATGCAATGGGCTTGTGGAGAGATTTAACAAGACCCTTAAAGGCATGATAAAAGGATTACCAGAGAAGCTCAGGCGGAAATGGGACATTCTTTTACCCTGCCTGCTCTTTGCTTACAGAGAGGTCCCACAGAAGGGGGTTGGCTACAGCCCTTTTGAACTTTTGTTTGGCCACCCTGTGAGAGGTCCATTGTGTTTGGTGAAAGAAGGATGGGAGTTACCTCTCAAACAACCCAAACTAGACATAGTGGACTATGTACTTGGTCTCCGCTCCAGGATGGCTGAGTACATGGAAAGAGCATCCAAAAACCTGGAGGCCAGCCAAGAATTACAGAAAGCTTGGCATGGCCAAAAGGCTGTACTGGTAGAGTTCCAACCAGGACAGAAGGTATGGGTACTGGAGCCAGTGGCTCCAGCAGCACTCCAAGACAAATGGAGTGGACCCTATCCTATTATTGAGAAGAAGGGAGAAGTCACCTACTTGGTGGACTTTGGAACACCCAGGAGCCCTCACAGGGTAATCCATGTGAATCGCTTGAAAGCATTTGTGGACAGGGAGGACATGAGCTTGCTCATGGCCACAGATGGGGATCAGGAGGAAGAGAGTGACCCTCTCCCAGACCTGCTTTCTCAGAACCCTGATGATGGTTCAGTTGATGGAGTAGCCTTGGCAGGCAGCCTCACTGGCCAGCAACGGATGGACTGCAGACAAGTTTTGCAGGCCCACAGGCATTTGTTTTCACTCACACCCAGCCAGACTGACTATTGTACCCATGTAGTGGACACTGGTGACAGCCTGCCTGTGAAGAATAAGATCTACAGGCAACCTGACCATGTCAGGGATTGCATCAAGGCTGAGGTGCAAAAGATGTTGGAGCTTGGAGTGATTGAGCCATCAGAGAGCCCATGGGCCAGCCCAGCAGTCCTGGTGCCAAAACCTCATACCCAAGATGGAAAGAGAGAAATGAGGTTTTGCGTGGATTACAGGGGTCTCAATGCTGTCACTAGGACAGATGCTCACCCCATTCCAAGAGCAGATGAGCTCATTGACAGATTGGCTTCTGCCAAGTTTCTGAGCACATTCGATCTGACAGCTGGCTACTGGCAAATCAGACTAGCTGAGGAGTCAAAAGCCAAGACAGCATTCTCTACCCCTAGTGGACATTATCAGTTTGTGGTAATGCCCTTTGGTTTGAAGAATGCACCTGCCACTTTCCAAAGGTTGGTGAACCAAGTCCTTACTGGGTTGGATGACTTTTGCGCAGCATATCTAGATGATATTGCTGTCTTTAGCTCCACCTGGGAGGATCACCTGATCCACCTGAAGAGAGTTTTGGAGGCCCTGCAGAAAGCAGGCCTAACTATCAAGGCCACTAAGTGCCAGATAGGGCAGAGTAAGGTTGTATACCTGGGCCACCTAGTAGGTGGAGGCCAGGTTCAGCCACTGGAGAGCAAAATCCAGGCCATACAGGACTGGGCTCCTCCAGTTACCCAGACACAAGTCAGAGCCTTCTTGGGCCTGAATGGGTATTACAGGAAGTTTGTGAAGAACTATGGGTCTATAGTGACACCATTAAATGACTTGACATCCAAGAAGATGCCAAAAAAGGTTCAGTGGACAGTTAGCTGTCAGAAGGCATTTGATGACCTGAAGAAGGCCATGTGCTCTGCACCTATCCTGAAGAGTCCTGACTACTCCAAACAGTTCATTGTACAGACAGATGCTTCTGAGTTGGGGGTGGGAGCTGTGCTCTCACAACTTAATCAAGATGGTCAAGACCAGCCTATTGCTTTCATTACCAGGAGGCTGACTCCCAGAGAGAAACGTTGGTCAGCCATTGAGAGGGAGGCCTTTGCTGTGGTTTGGGCATTAAAGAAGTTGAGGTCCTACTTGTTTGGAACTCACTTCCTGGTGCAGACAGACCATAAGCCCCTCTTATGGCTTAATCAGATGAAGGGTGAAAATCCCAAACTGCTCAGGTGGTCCATTTCCCTACAGGGGATGGACTTTACAGTGGAGCACCGCCCAGGGACTGACCATGGTAATGCAGATGGTCTCTCCCGGTACTTCCACTTAGAACATGAAGACTTATCTGGTCAAGGTTAGTTTAATGTCCCTGCGTTTGGGGGGGGTTGTGTAGGAGAGTAGGGTCTGCTATCCTATGGTCACCCCAAATTTTTGCTTTTTGCTTCACTGGTTTTCGACTACTGAGGCTGTGGGCCTGCTGATCAGACCCCCAGCCTGCTGTTCTCTCACTAAATTACTGACACATGTGCTATAGGCACATACCAATTGGAAATGGACTCCTTGTCAGCCCCTGTATAATGCACTATAGGTGCCCAGGGCATAGGGGCCACCAAGGCCTACCAGGGGCTGCAGCATATCTTTTGCCACCCCTGGCTGGTTCTTAAATTGACACAACTGGCTGATCACTCAGCTGGGGTAAGGTGGTGTAATCACCCCTTGCTTAGATATAGTATACCTATATCTAAACCTATATCTGAACACATGTAAACCTGTGAGCCACTCCTATAGAAGGCCTCATCAATCCTGGAGGCAGAGTGCGTGGTTTTATGTGAGATGGAGCCCTAGCATGAGCTGAGCCTGTCTGCAGCTGTCGGGAACAAATCCCTAAGCTGTTTCAGGATAATGCCATACCATATACTCTTAAGTGCCTTATAATCCTCGCGGTCAAATAGCAACTTTGGTTTGGCTTTATCAAAACATGTCGTGTAAGGTGTCATACGATTTGGAATACTATCCCCTCGCCAGTTCTGGCGACGGGGATAGCATTCCACCCCTCTAGAGGGGTAAGACATGTTGCTTTACTTAAATGCGGTTAATTTCTCCAAAGACCTTAAGATCCACAAAATGGATGCCTCTGCCACAGACAAATGTCTGGACCCCTGCAGTTGACCGAAACTCAACCAAATGGGTCCTGGACAAAGGGTTTCCTGTCACAGGAGGGTGTCACCGCCCTCCAGACAGGAGATAGTGGATTGTAGCAGGGAGGTTTGAAAGAAACCAGACACTGCTTGGGGCGCACAAGGCTGCCCCTTGCATAATCCGGCCAAACCGGTTCTGGGGCACTCCAGCCCTCGTGCCAGGGCGGCCTGGATCAAAGGAAGGGGGTGTATCCACCCACTTCCTGGGTCCCACCCATAGGGGGGGACCTAGCAGGTAATCACGCCCCCCAGATTCGAATAAGAGTGGGAGCAGTGCCAATGCACATCAGATTTCCTGGAAGAAACATTTGAAACGAAATTCTGGACCCTTCGCCCTCCATCTCAACGTGGAAGCCCGAAGAATCTCCCTTGTGGTCAAGGAGTGACCACCCTGCAGCAGCAGGCACCATCCAGCCCTCGATGTCTACTTAGTTGCAGTTCCCGCCGGAACTCGAGCGACTGAGATCGACGAGATCAAGCCTGCCTGCCTTCCAACAGCCCGATCCACAGTCCCTGCAAAGCTGAGACCCGTGGAGGCGACCGGAAGCGTGGGGCACGCCATCTTGAATTGACCACGAGACGCTGACCGTGCAGCCCACGAGTGACCCTCGAAGCTGTGCACCGGGGTTTGAGAAGCCCCCACCCTGAGCTACTCCTGAGCCGAAGTTCAGCCCTCCACACTCGACGAGTGCTGCGTGGGGCCCTTCTGCTCCATTTGGCTCAACGCGTTGGCCCGGTCACTTGCCAGCTGGCTAGTGGTCCCTGTGCCGACGAAACTACAAAGAAGACTCGTGAATCTGGTTGCTCCAGATCCACACCAGCTCCCCTGAAAAGGAGCCCCGACTCTGACCTTCCTGGTCCGAGTGAGAAGCAATCTTCCGATCCCGCGTGGATTGCTCTTGCCAAGGCTTGTTTGCTCCAAACTTAAAGCCGACTGCACCGACGGTGAGAGCCTGCGTGGGACAGATCGTGACCTGCTCCTGGACGTCGCAGATGCCCCAGAGCCCACGTGACAGCGGAGAGAAGCTCCTCGACGACCACCTGATTGCGCCCGACATTGCCTGGTTCCGTCCTGGTTCCACCCTGGTCACTGCTGAGTGACCCAGACTCTGTCCCCTCTGCTTTCAGGTACCCTTCGACTTGAGTCCACCCTTGGACTCCACCGGACACTTCATCTTTAACCCGCCTGCAGCCCTTTCAGCTTCAAGCACCAAGAGCCTGCGTGTCAGAACCCGACGCCACTTCGACCCTGTGCACCCACTTCCTGTGGGTGAGGTAACTTTGCTCTGCCGGTATTCCCACACTGGTGCACACCTCTAGGGTCTGTGTGTTAGGTTTTGTTCCTCTAGGTTCAGCGGAAGTGTCCTTTAACTTTAACTTTACAACTTTTACGCACCATTGGTTAACATTGGTGCGTGCGTGCGCTTTCCGCACATCTCCCGAATCCCGAGGGCCATTCCCGACTTCAGCATTGCTTGTCCCGACTGCTCCCAGCGATTCCCTAGGCCCTAGGCCTAACCACTGCTCGAGTGGCATCTCTTATACCACTTGTTTAGTATATGGTTTGAGTGGCCCCCTGCCCTCATCCATAATTGTGCAACTTTGTATGTTTAAACAGTGCTTTTGATTTAACGCTTGTGCCCCTTTATTCATAAAGAATACTGGGGAATGTTTTTAGTAATAAATACATATATTTTTATAATATATACTTGTGTGGTGTCCTTTCATTTGGTATTACAGGATTGTATGTGGTAAAACAGCTCGCTTAACACGACCTCTTAAGTTAAGCCTTTAGGCTGCTTAGTCCATGCTACCCCTAGGATAGCTTGTCTAATAAGGTTGACTTACAACCAGACACCATAAGGGATTGTTTGGTCTGATAACAGGTGGTTCCAGAATTGGAAACATCACCTATCAGGCCAACTTCTCACACTTAACAAATGACTAATCGATACTGTTGCTTGCTTTCAGGCCTCATGGTTATGGTTGAGAAAGATGGTTGAAGAAGGGCTCAGAGGTCAACCCCCTTCTGACGAAACCCTCCGCAGACCAGACGGACCGCAAGAATTTCAGACCCATATCGCTGCTCCCTTTTGCAGCCAAGGTCGTCGAGAAAGCCGTCAACACCCAGTTAGCACACTTCATCAAAGCCAAAAACATCCCAGACAACTCCCAATCCAGAATCCGCAACAACAGCACCTAGAGCGCATCCCTGGCTGCCACATACGCATCCAAGCTCTCCTCGACCACAGCTGAACAGAAGCCCTCATCCTCCTTGACCTCTCAGCAGCCTCCAATACCGTCTCCCACCGCATACTAGCCACCACGCTCCACAACGCCGGCACCCAAAGAAAGGCCCTAGACTGGATACGCACATTTCTCACAGGCAGAACACAGAGAATAAGACTCCCACTCTTCCTCTCTGAACCAACAGAGACCAGATGCAGAGTACCCCAAGGATCCTCCCTCGCCCCACACTCTTCACCACTCTTCACCATCTACATGGCCCACCTTGCAACCATCGCCAGAAAACATGGGCTCAACATTGTCTCCTCCGCCGATGATACCCAACCCATACCCACATAGGAACCCAATATCCCCAGGCATATCTTCCAAGAAAGGATGAAAGCTGTTGCAAACTGAATGAAGAACTGCTGCCTGAAACTCAACTCAGAGAAAACAGAAGTCCTCATCCTCTGCACCACGCTCTCAGCACCTGGTGGCCCCCCCTCCTCGGAAACCCACCCACACTGACAGACTATGCACTATGCAGCCTTGGCATCATACTGGACTCATTGCTCACAATGAATCGCCAGATTAATGTAATCTCCTCTGCATGCTTCAGCACCCTCCTCTACTACGTAAAACATTCAAATAGATACCCGCCGACTCCAGGAAAAACGGTCACTTACGCCCTCATCACCAGCTAATTGGACTAGGACAACGTTCTCAATGGTGGAAACAACAAGAATCTCCTCCCCGAACTCCAGACCGTCCAGAACTCCGCAGCCAGACTAATCCTCGACATCCCAAGGCACACATCACCCAACACCTCTGCAACCTCCAATGGCTCCCCATCGAATGAAGGATAACTTTAAGCTGCTCAAGCATGCATACAAGGCCCTCCACAACATCGGACCCCAATACCTCAACAACCGCCTCTCCTTCCACGCACCCGTGAGAAACTAACGATCAGCCGACCTCTTCCTGTCCACCGTCCCATGCTTCTACAGGGACAGAGCAGATGGAAGGTCCTTCTCCTACCTTGCAGCCAAGACATGGAAGGAGGTCCTCCTCCACCTCCAGCGAAGCCCGACACTGGACCAATTCAGGAAGGACCTCAAGACCTGGCTCTTCGAATGACCCCAACGGAGCCGACCCCCCGACCCCACACACCCCCAATGCCTTGAGACCGTAATGGGTGAGTTGCACGGTTTAAAAAAACCCTGATTGATTTGAGTGATTGATTGACCTGATCATCTTATATACTACTGAAAAGTCGGCTTTAATATACAATGCACTTCATTATGCCTCCGAGTTTTTGGTTATATTACTATGTTTTTAACTCACCTGTTATGTTTATTTATTTGCAGAATATGCCTACTTGAAGCACATTTAGTTGGACATAAATGTGGTGGTATTTTATATTGTGACTGCTGTCTGTAAAGTAATAATGTTGGGGCTGTTAAAGAAGGTACGGTTTTAGGGATGGCTGATTCAAATGGTTATTATATCTCCCCATATGAATATTATGTCCCCTTCAGTTTTTAATTGTGCAAGATGATTCACGTTGAGTATGACTTAAGTTTTTTTTAACTGATTTTATCTTGTGGATATGGATGTATTTTGTTTTTATTGATTGATGTATGTAAATAATGTTTGATGTACTTTTATGGTTTTGTTAAACCAAGGAAAGTTAGTTTGACTGACTGAATGACACTACCATGACATGTAAAAGTTAAAAGTGCATGTCCAACTTTTTAAATACAATGTGCCCTGCTATATGGGCTGGTTCAGACCTACACTAGAGTGACATATTTATTAACTAGGATGATTTAGGGCTGGCAAAATGTCTATTTGGCCAGTTGAAATGGCAGTTTAAAACTTCACACAGGCCGCAATGGCAGGTATGAGACGTTACTTAAGTGGATGGCACAATAAGTTTTGCCGGGTCACTAGCAGAATTTAATTTATATGCCTTGGGTACAAGTAGTATCCTCTTTACTAGGGACTTATTCGTAAATTAAAAGTGACAATTGGATAGAAGCGAACTTTACTGTGTTTAAAGAAGTGAGCACAACCACTTTAGTACTGGTTAGCAGTGGTTAGCAGCGCCTTGAGACCCTCCGGGTGAGTAGTGCGCTATATAAATGCCTTGATTGATTGATTGATTGATTAAAGTGGAAAGAGTACTAAAGCTACCTAAAATGAGTCCTACCAAACTGGAGTGGAGAAAGCAAAACGTTTGGGGGAAGACCATCTTAAGGCTGTCAGGTATTACAACCTGTTTTATTAGCCGTCAGCCTTAAGGAATTGTGGAACGTCCAGTTGATAAAGGCCACTAGTGAGTTTTTTTAATTCTTTGGGAGCACAAGTATCTCCACTCATGTGGCCGATTAGCTGCGTATCATCCACCTTTGAGAAGGAGACCAAAGTAGATAAAGACCATGTCAGGAGTCCAAGTATTGAACAACCATTGGCATAGACAATCGGCGTTGTTTTCAAAATCCCACAAACATGATCATCTTTGCCAATGTGTAAGCAGCTATAATAAAATTATATCTATCTTTAATCTTTATTTCGGTTTAAAAAACCATAAAAGATATACATTATCAAATTACACATCATAATAAAAACATTCCATATAATAATCTTTACACAATGTGCCGGTAGACCAATGCATACGTGTTAGAAATCATATTTTCAATACTAGATCTTTCTTGGTTAATAAAAAATAAATATAGTTAAAATTTGAAAATTTGAAAATTAAAACACATTGAAGAGTTACAGCAAATCTTATTATAGGTTACCAAAGACTAGAAATTTAATATCTGGCATCCCTAAACTAGACTTCCCAGTCTAATTAAAAGTTTAAAATACTTATAGTACAAAATATACCTGGTACATTATTCCAATTTTTTTTTGTTAGTACAATGCAAAACTAATATCTATATTACTATTATAAAGAGAGAGACCAAACCTTTGAGGCGGGTAAGCTCCAGCACTACAGCACCAATCGGAACACCCAATACAGCATTGCAAACTGCAGTATCAGCAGATGGTCATAGGCTATATAGCAGCCCAACATATACATTAGAAGGGGAAAAGAACGTTTTGTGAAAAGTAGTCCGTTGTGGGCGTGTGCCTTGTGAGATTCGGCAAAAGCGAAGCGTTCTGTGTGGGACTAGCATTCCAATACGAGTGGGCATGTCCTTTAGCATTGTTGTGGGCGTTGGACGTTGACGCGATGTTGTGCGTCTCAGTGGCGTAGGCTGGAGCAGCCAAACACGTTCGGGGATGGAGCGAACACACACGTTCGCATATTGCAGTGGCGTAGGCTGGAGCACCAAACACGTTCGGGGATGGAGCGAACACCGGACAAACACGTTCGCGGCTGGAGCGTGTTAAGGTACAGTGGCGTCGGCTACAGCATGCCCGGACAACGCCGGGACGGGCTGCTAGTAATAATAATAATGATAATGTTCCTCAAGTACTAAATGAAGTGCAAATGCAAAAACCAATATAGTTCAGGTATAATATACTGAAGTTTCAAACCTTCCTTTTTTCTTATTAAACTTACATCAAACAGGTGCAACTTATATACGTGCTGGGCAGAAAGTATGTAATGACAATGTTAGCATATTACTGATTTGCACAGCAGACTCATTATAAATATTAAGTATTACTTTACAATGATGGAGACTGTAATGTCCCAATTGCCCAAGGTATTGTGATAGCCGTCTTGTGTAAAATGAAAAATTGCTAATAAAACTTTGTTTTTAAAAAAAAAAAATTACATCAAACAGGTACCTACTAACACTGAAATCCACAGTTTGAGAAGTATCTGTTCTCAATATTCTTTCTGTCTCATAGCAGGATCGTGTACCCAATAGCCAACAAATGGGTTTGATTAATTTCCTTCTATATTTTATGTAAGCTGGGCAGAAGAATAATATATGTAGATCGTTTTCTTTTGCACCCGTATGATATAGTACACAACACTCAGTACTTTTGTCCCCTTGTTTAGGGACCCATTTTGATGTATTCAAATTTGTCTGTAATACACTGTATCGAAATTTCAAGTATAAGGATTTTGGTAACTGTGGCTGCACCTCGTCCAAGAATTACTCGAAATTCCAAGTTGGTTTCATTGAAAGGAACCGTAATGTTAGTGTACCTGTGGCTGAACTATGGGACAAGCTATCTTGGATGTAAGCCCAAAAAGTTAGCTATAGTATTTTCTTTGTAGCCATAGACAACTGAACAGGTTCCTCCCAAAAGTGCTTCAATCCTAATTTATGAAACCAACCAGAAACATGCTTCAGTCATGGTAAACCTATATTATTGAGCCTTAAAATTTCCTCTAACCCTTCTTTATAGTGGACGAGCACTACTGCGGACCACAGTCGCAACCAGAACTATAATGGTCGGAAAATTGCCTGGTAATCTATACCGAGTATATTTAGGCGCATTGGAAGGCATAATAATTTCCTAAAAAACGTATTTTCTCCCACCATGAAGGTATTATTACTTGAGGGCCACCACAGTTCTGTCCCAATTAGGGATGCCGATTATGCCCTATACTAATATACCTCGAGGGCAGGGGATACCGCTTTAGACATACTGCTCTCATGTTTCTTTACTATTGATAGAGAGTTTTGGAGTAAAATAGTCTTACTTTTCCAAGTCATTCTGGTATCCAAAGTAATACCTAGATAATCAAAATTATGCACATATTCTATCTTCTGATTTTTAACAGTTAAGTTCTTTTTTAAAAGACTTATGTGGATTTACTGCCATATATTTTGCTTAGCTAGAATTTATTTCCAGACTCCTAGTCTCACAATATACCCCAAAAGTGTCTATTAAACATTGTAAACCTTTAGGAGTTTGGATATTAAGATGGTGTCATAAGGAAATAAAAGCGCCGGTACTGGCTTCCCCCCTAGTTTGGGAGAATCATGTTCGCAGCCCTATAGATATTCTGGAATATCATTTACCTATAATGAAAATAGGGTGGGTGCCAGAACACATCCCTGCCTTACGCCCCTGTTAACCGGGATTGATTCAGTAAGCTCACCCCACTACCCCACCTAACCCTTGCAAAATTGCCCTAGTGCAATCTTATTATTTGCAAGAGTATTTCCCCCGGTACCCCTTGATTTTTTAGGAATTTCAAAAGGAGATTTCTAGGGATGAGGTCGAAAGCACCCTTTAAGTCAACAAAGGCGATATACAAATGACCTTGATTTCCAACTCATGCAAAGTAATCTAAAGACCTGGTTGACTGTGCTAGTTTTGGCTCTAAAGCCAGTCTGATATTTTGATAAAATACTATTCTCCTCAATCCAGTCATTTAATTTGCAATGCATATATTTTCTGTAAAACATCTATTAAACTAATCGGTTGATAATCTGAAGAGTCTTGGCGATTACCTTTTTTTAAAATAGTTGTAATTTCAGCCCCTTTCCATGATTCCGGTACTAGTGCACCTGCGGCGACTGAGTTACATAACAGATTAATATAAGAGCCTCAAACTTCTTTGACATGTTTCAATAAATCTCCTGGTATCTTATCTGGTCCTGGTGCCTTCCCCGTTTTTTTTACTGCATCTATTACTGCCAATGTTTCTTCCAAACTAAAGTGTAGATGGGCTATGGTTGGGTTTGCTACATAATCTTGTAGACTGAACTCTATATCACTCATAGATATCGAATAAAGGGGGGAAAATGGTTCACCCAAGTTTTAGCATCTAAAAAAGGTCCTTGCTACATCTTCCCGTTGTGTTACCTTGAGATACAAACGCCAAAAGCCAGAGTGATCTTTGGCTTTGGCTGCACTAATTAGTACAGTCCAAATATCATCATCCCATTTTTTCTTAGTTTGAATTTATAATCTCTTGTACTTATTCCTTTTCTCCCTAGAGCCACTACATTTTTTTTTTATTGCCAAAATGAGTTCCTTTTTGCCTCCCGGCACTCCTTATTATACCAGGGATTATCTAAATTACTTGCATCTGTTGTCCCCTTTTTGCATTCTTTAAGAATCCAGCTTAATATAGGTGTCCGAGCTTCTACAAATACATGATGTATGCTCGTGATTATGATCTCTGAAGCAACCAAGTCCACATACAGGAAATATTCTCTACAAAAATATCGTAAATCTGCTTCATGGCCACATCATTTCCCTCTATGGAAGGCCATTTTAAGGCTCTATGATTATTGCTTAGTAATGGCTCAGTTATCCTGAAATTGATGTCTCCATACTTCAAAGTAGCCGGCTGAAAAAAGTGAGGTGCAAGTGTCAAACATAGGGGTTAGTGATCACTCTCAGATCTATCATCAACTACCAAATCATGTAGGGTTGGCCATAGGCTAATGGATACCAATATATAATCGATGCAACTCTTAGAATTACTCCTGCTAAACGTGGCAGCATTAGGGCTGTCAAAAGGCAATCGCCCATTACAATCCCAAAGTCAATGTCCCGAGACCAGTCTTATTAACTGCACAACGGCAGATGTACAGGGCACTACCGTACTACTTTCCAACATGGGAATATAATTAGCCATATCTTCTACTTCGAAGATATTTTCAAATCCCGCCACAGGGTCGAATCTAAGGTTAAAGTCACCCCCCACAATTACCATTGCCCTTGGGTTAATTGAGCATAAAAATTGGTCTACCTGTTCTATAACCAAGGATTTGTTGCTCGCTAAGCTCGGTCTGTTATATTTACTATAAACAATTCACTTTTATCTGGTGATAGGATCTTTACTCCCACAATGTCCTGTGTTGGAAATTCTACCTGATTTATATCAATACCTAGGGTTAAATTTTACCCAAATAACAAGACCTACTGAAGACATCCCTCTAACCGAAGGAATAGCAGCAACACTATGTATTTTTAATTCTACTTTGTGGGGTGTTTCCAAAGCCCATGTTTCTTGTAATAAAATTATTTCACTTTGTCAGATATACTCCTGCCACTCTACATCCCTTAGATTTCTTTTGAGCCCCGCAATATTCCAAGATGTCACTCTTATCTCTGTTTTACATTCCTCCCTCCTTTGCTTATTAAATACTCCTTCCATTTCATTTCTTACTCCTGGAACTTCCTGACATTCATCATCAAAATTAAAATTGTAGTTATAATTGGAAATGTCCCTTCTATTATGCTGCAGTTGATAAGTAGCCTCGTTATCGCCAGATAAAGATACTGGCGGTGAGTCAAGAAAACCGCTAGTTGTAACCATATCCTGATCATTTAAAATACATATTTGATCCTGTTGGCTGGTCCTCAAATATAATCCTCCTACATCCTCTTTCAAAGAACCTGAATCAATACCTACATTGGCCTTATCTGAAACAAATTTGACAACGTGACCATTGGCAAAAGGAGTAGATGCCAAAACCTGAGCACTATCCACAGAGACCATTTCTTGTTGTTGTATGGGTAGTTGTCAGTCTTGGGCATCCAAGTCCGACAAGACCTGAAACCTATTAAACATAGAAATTGGAACAGGTTTATTTACAAGAGCCCAACAGGAGGTATATAAAAGTACCCCAAAGGGACTGCACAGATACTAGTATTTTGAATAGAGGTTGACTCACAGTAATTTAGTAAAGAGCAAACCATCTGTGAAAATGAATCACAATGCAGTTGCTGTTAATACACTTAGGAGATTGGCCAACCCATCTCACTCTATATTAAAATTATAAAAAGCAATGAAAAAAATGCTTTCTATACTTTCTAGACTGCTACTGCTGTGGCATGCCCTAAAGACACAATGCACGCTGCACTATGCAACGTGACAGCCATCTTGAAACTACAATAGCAATGCTTTCATTGGCTTTTATACTTTCAGTGCAGCCGCCTTGGTAGAGGAGCTAACCAAAGAATCATAAAGGCCACCATCTGGGCGACACGGGGTTGGCACGCTCTGAAAACGAAGACATGCACTCACATGGTGTGCTAAACAAATTTTAAAAAAGAACAAAAAATAAGTTAATGAGTTTAAAATCTCCTATTAGCATTACTCTGTCCTATAAACAGGCATCAGAAATTGTTCAAGGCTTTATTTGTTTCTGTTTCACATGTGCAGGGTGTTCCTAACTCATTTGACATTTGTAGTTTTCTTCCTTGCAGCATTTATGAATACATATAAAAATAATAAAGAAAATAAAAAACAAAAAATAATAAATAGACACGATTTCCCCTTTTCTAGTAGATTGCGATTATATAATTTTTTTTATATGGGACACTGTAGACCATTGGATGGTAGGCTACGCTAAATTTTATTTAGTCTATCTGCTCTCATTTGATATGATTTTAATAAACAATGGTATGTATAAAAAAGTTGTACAATGTTGATTGCTTAGGTCCTGTTAAGTGTTTTTACCATATGGTATAGTCAATAAGTGATATTTGTGTTGTTTTTGTGTTCTTCATGTTTTTTCATTTTAGACCATACAATTTAAAACTGCATTATATTAGATTGCTTTTCTACCTTAAATTGAGAGATGTGTTGTTCTCTTTCTGTCTCTGTCTTGTCATATAATGAGATATTGATTGTGCTTTTAATGTGTTTTATATATGATTTTGTCTTTATGTTGTTTATGTGTTGTTCACAGCCCTGAGGAAGTTCAAAAATGCTTTTGACTGAAATGCGTCGGATGGATGTTGCTTTTGTTTGGGAAATGATCATATGAATCACAGGAAGAATAAAATAATTTGGAATACAATCTGAAAACCATTGTGGACTACAATTGTCCTGGGTGCGCCATTCCATTTGTATATCTATCACAGACGTGGTGTGACAACATAGATTAAAAGGTGTACTGCAACATCACAACTATTTACTGTGACATCCCAGCAGTCCATTAAGCAGCACTGCAAAAGGCTCTGCACAATCACAGAAGTGATGTGACATCATAGAAAGCGTACTGCAGCATCACATCTATTACTATCACGTTCCAACAGGCAATTCAGCAGCTCAGCAATGGGCCTGTAACACCTCAGAAGTGCAGCAGCACAACTATTACTGTGAAACTGCAGAGGACAAAGCAGCATTAAAGTACTAGGTCCTTTGACACCCTCCCCCCACTTCAGCAAAGGACAATGCCCGGCTTTTGTAGCAACATGTCTCTGGTCGCCGAGAGCCCGCAGAAGCAGGAGGGCTGGTACTGCAGCCGGCTGCAGGAGCTGCCAGCCGACAGCCCTGAGCCCGAGCACCAGTCGGCCTTTTCAACAGGTGGCCTGGCCTTCCACTAGTGTGGCAGGTGATCCTGAAGACCAAGGGGCCGGGGCAGAGCTGCAACCTGACGGGCATGTACCGGCTGTGCCTGGGCCCGGGCACCCTCAGCCTGGTGAAGCTGCACGCCGAGGCGGCGGCGCTGGTGCTCCAGCTCATGAACATCCTTCGCTACGGCCACTCGGAGGGCTTTTTCTTCGTGGAGTTGGGGCACTCTGCAGCTACGGGCCCCGGGGAGCTCTGGATGCAGTTGGACGATGTGGTGGTGGCGGACCTTCTTCTTGTGGATCGTGGACAGTGAACTTCTCCCAGGTTTGGGGGCGCGGGAGCCACAACCGGCTGATGGTCTTCGGCGCTGCTCCAGTGGACCCAAGCCCACACGCCTCCTCTCCCTTCCTGACTTTGATTTTCTTTAACTATGTACCTCCCCTCCCGAACTTCTCCTGGCTCTTTGGGTCATACTCACTACGTTACTCTCATGGACTTCTTTACTTTTTTCTTTTGTCCTGGCCGCCATTTTGCTGCTGTTCTCGCCGCTTTTTTCTCCTGACCCTGGCTCACCATCTTGTCCGTTCCCTCGGCCTTTACCCTTCTCTCTCGTTTCCCCCTTGACGATCCTCAAATGTTACTGATTTGCCTTTTCTCCATAACCCTGTATCCCTCCCACCCTCCCTACTCCCACCCAAATCTTCTATTTGTATATATATGTATATAGAGCTAACTCTAATCACTAGTATATGCTGTAGACCATTGTACTCTCTACCATTCCTATGTAACGCTTAGAGTTTATCCATTTGAATTGCTTCCTTGAGTGACTCTCTTCCTTGTGTGACTTTACAACTTGTACATTTGCAATTTTTTCTGAATGTATCTTTTATGTAACACACGTAATCCTAAGTCCTTATGTATTGAAACTGGTTCTTATGTAAAGCGCTCTGACACCTTCGGGTAAAGTTTGCGCTATATAAAATCGCATTAAATAAATAAATAAATGAAAAATAAATAAACAACAACTCCTGCAACAGGACAAACAATGCAGGAATTATGGCCTGAGAGAATCAGGCAGCACATTACCAGGTGCTGCGACATCATAAAAGGGGTATTATTGCATTAGCACAGTTATAATCGCGACATCGTGGGATAAACAATACCCTCCAACCCTCCAACCATTCTTCTGACCCCATACCCAGTGGCATCGCCATTGATTTCTATACTAACACTCTCTCCTACTGGACCAGGCTAGTCAATCCCTTCCTCAGTCAAGGATCCAGTTTACAACTAAGAGGCAATCTATAATCAAGATAACGAACAGCACGTAACCATAGAGAAAGAAAATTAGGGCAACCATTTGTGAGTCTAAATGAAGATAAGAACAAATGAAATATGCTAAGCAGATTTGGGAATGGATAACTCTAAATGGGGCAAACTTAGGCACGAACTAGAATTTTACTACTGGGGAAATACTTCAAGAGTGGATAAAAAGATTGGAAATCCTATACATCTATAGGAGGGGGGAAATTGGAACACGCTATAGTTCTAGCAACATTACTTCAAATCAGCTTACAGGAAAAAGTTATAGAACCACATCTATATTTCATAAACAGTATGGAGAGAATGTGTTCTAAAAGGAGGGGAAACATAGGAACATACTATGGAAAATAGACGTACGACTTTTCATATAGTAGATTGCGAAAAGCATGGAAATTAAACGTATGCAAAGGTGTGTCTTTATTGAAGCAAAGACAGAAAATAGAAGGTGCAGTATAGAGTTTCAGCACTGTATATTTACCTAGAATGGTGTGAAGACCAACCCTGGCCACGGGTCAGTTAAGGACAGGAAATACCCCAAGGAAGGACAGTCATCAATGGGACAGCAGGTGCAGAATGGACACCCCAGGACAGGACAGGAAAACCAGATTAGGATCAGGACAGGACCACCAAGGAACGACCAGCACCCGCAGTTTGGAAGTAACGCCTGCGCTCCACCCTCTCTGCAGCTAACAGTCAGAACCCCGATTGGGTTTACGAACTCCCCAGCAAAGTGCTCCGCCAGCACTTAAGGTTCAGTAAAACCTCTTGAGTCTATGGTATATTTCGGACAGAGTGCTCCGCAGCGCTCTGTATTCAGTCACCTATTGAGTGCGTTGGGTCAGTGACAGGTCAGCTATTCGGACAAGTCGGACAATTTCCCTAGCTAAACCTAGGCTAGTTATACTGTTTTCGGGTCAGTGTACCACCCCCCAAATGTTGCAAGTGTCAGAATCCCCAATTTCGATTGGTCCCTAAGTAGGATAAGTCAGCACACCAATCACAATTTACGTCTACAAGCCTCCATTTACATACTTTGGAACCGCCTATTTGAATTTGGGGTTCCCATGAGTTTTTCTACTGAATACAATGGACAAATTACAATTGTAACAATTGCGGTACAGTTCAGCTCCATCCTGCTGGGTGGCAGGTCACGTTCTCAGGAGCATCTTGACTGTGGCTGCCAGCTGGCTGTGTTCCACTGTTCAAGGTTGCCTTCTCTCTGCCAGGGTGACATGCGCAGTAGAGACTCTCAAGATGGTTCGCGTATCCCTCAGACCCCCAATATCGCGGTACATGAAAAGTAAGCGAAAACAAATTAAAACATAGAAATAAATGAATTCACTGTATACCATGAATAGCTACTCTATACCCCTTACCCTTTAATATACCGCAGAGATTCCCACCAAAACTGCAAGTACGTCATCGTCACGTGAGTGTGACTAACGCATGCGCAGAAAGAAACCCGCCAAGCAGCGGCCATTTTTAGGAACAAGGGTTATTGAGTTAGTAAACACATATGCAAGCATCGCTAAGATACCCAAATGTCCGAATAAAGGGAAATTAGTAAGACAAACAGGTTGAATTACGTTATTATATGTTATTCGAGGTTCATGAGTACGAGCAAGTCGCGTAACGTGAGAATTCTTGCTCCATCAATCCCCTCTTTGATGATATTTACTATCATCACAAACTAATGGAATCAGATGCCAACTTTTTAAACCTTGTGCATTTCAATCTCTTCCAACATTCGATTCAATTTTTCTTTCACATCTTTGTTAGAGTGAGAATTTTTCACCCTTTTGTAAATCTGATTATTCAGTTCCTCCAATTCAAGTTCATCCACACTCCGTTTCACACCTCTCCTATTCACAGTATACTTCTTTGTGTGTTTGAGACATTTGCAACAGGCAAATATGAGGAATATGATGAAACCTATTATTCCAATTGGCATCAGTACCTTAAACAATAAACCTTTACCTAAATTCGAAAACCAATGACCTACAGCGGAGAGACCATCAGTAAGTCTCTTCCAGGCACTATCAACCTCCAGTGGTTTGAGTTCTTTTTCCAAATTTGTAATGTTCCTTACATACTTCTTAATTTGCACACTTTTGTCCGGTATGTAAGTGCAACAATGTTGCGCTTTCAACATCCGGCAGACTCCGCCCTCTTTTGCTAATAAGGTATCAAGAGCAAGTCTGTTCTGCAAAACCATAGATCTGATCGCAACCATTTCGGTATTGACCAACAGAAATCCATGAGCTGTGTCAGTAGACAACACATCCACTATTGTTGATAATTTGCAAATTCTGTGTGTGTTCAGAACCACTCCCACTCCAGGTATCAGTGCACTAAAAATACTACCCATTATTTCACCTACGCTTTCTCTTTTACTACGCACTAAGCCATTAGTGTTTTCATTGCTTCCAGTAATTTCATTCACATGGTATATTTTCGGGAAGACAATGCCAAAGTAGCAGCTTCCATACCAGTGATCCGGCAATTTGAAATAAGCCTTGTTTCCACATATGTAATAAATTCTGGGAAACACAGGTTCTGACCCATTTTTGAAACCCCAACCTCCAATTACCTTCTAATTGTGTTCACATTGACTGGAACCAATAAAAATGTTATTATAATAACTAGTCTTTTCGCGGTGAAGACAGAGTTTCCCTTTTTTCCCGAAATCCAGCAACAAAGCAGAACCCGCCCCACCATTTGAGGTGCTTTCTATGTTTTCAGCCCATTTAGGAGTTTTCTGTCTTTTATCATTTGCCTTTCTTTGGAAACTCTCCCTTCTTTTCTCTGCCATGTTTAGAATCATTTTCTCTTGTTCATGTAATGAATAGGTCAAGTTATCCCTGTGTGCGTCATTTAAATCTATTGTACCTATAGTCAGAAAGTATTCTCCCATATAAAGTGTCACATCACTTTTGGTATGTACAGGATTCAGATTTCCACGTATAGGAAGTTCAGAAAATATCACGTCAGAGTTGGAGTAGTAGTACTGTAACGGTCCTCTTTTGTAAAACAAGCTAGCTAAAATACTACAGGAAATTCCATAAGTTAAGGGCAGGTGATGATAAGTCACGCATTCAGCTACAGAAGCAGGTAGCTTCATGCAGACATAGCAATTTTCTATTTCCATAGTTTCAACGTAATGCACTAATAGGTTTGCGAATACATTTAAATGAGTCTGGTTCTTTACTCCGTGATAATGTAGTCCTTCCTCATCTGGTGCTTCTAAGTCTCGTTTTGTTTGTCTGAGACTAAGTGTCTTCTCACGTCTTTCTACACTTCGTGTTGTCAGTTCTTCAGTGTCTTTTGTCACAGACTGTGTAGGGTCAATATTAGTATTTTTGCTCACCATATAAGGAATAAAAACTGTTATTCCTATCCAAATTATTAACACTATTGCTATACTACATATACATACTTTACAGCATGTTTTGCAACAATTACGTCTAGGCCTTCCATTCACATTTGAATCAGACATTTTCGTTTAGAAGAAGTTCTCAAACCCTCTTTGTAACTTTGCACAGGTAGCTTACACTGCGCAACTTCAGGTTGGTTCATCTTCTTCAGCAGACTGATCAGCCGTCTGTTCTTCGTCACTTTCGTCAGTTATATCAAGATCCTGAAACTCCTCCAATATCAAATATGTCCATTCAGGATCTTGATATTTTTCATTCAGTCTTTTTATTCGATCACTTCTTCTTTTAGAGCTTTCTCCAGCTTGCTCGGCTATACGGGAACTTTTCCTCCTTTGCTCAAGTTTTTCTTCTACTGTTTTTAGTCTCAGTCTCAGTCTCTTAATATATCTTGGTTCGATATTTTTCTTTTTCTTGAGTCTTTTAGCTGGCACTGTGTTTTGGCTTTCTTCTAATGCTCTTTTATTTTCGTTTGCTTGTGGCACTTCTGTTTCTGCTTCTTCCCTTCCTGTCTGACTAATCCCAGGTCTTATATCTATTTCTTCTGCCTGGTTACTAAGCTGGCCTTGTTCAGGTGTATACTGGATTAGTCTTTTGGGTGTTTCAATTTCTGTGTCCTGAACACGTTCTTCTATTTCTATCTGGTCTTGTTCAAGCACTTCGAACCCTTGATTTTCTTCTGCTTGAACTTTTGCACTAGGCCTTGTCTGTCCCTTTTCAATTTCAGGAGTTTGTGGAGGTATGTCGATCACTTGTTCTGTCCCTGGCTGATCTTCTTCTCCTTCAGATTTGACATGGATTTCAATAATCTGATTGTCTTCTCCTACTCCTGACTCTTCCTCACTATTCCACTCTCTGCCCTTGAATTGCACCAACGTGTCACCGGGCCTACTCATCAAAAGGGTCATCTCCTGGACCCTATTTTCAGCAACTGTAATAACCTCCAAATTGGAATCTCCTCTCCCCTCCCCTGGTCAGACCACTTCCTTATCCCGTTCACCTGGACCCTGCCCGATCACTCCCCCCCCAACCCCCGTTGGCGCAAGGCTCACGTAACTGGTCTAAACTCCACCTAGCTGAGTGGAAGGAACTCCTACTAGGCACTAAACCCACCAACACATCTATCCCCACTCAAGACAATGACAACTTCAACCTGTGGATCACCAGTTCCCTGGATACAGTTTTGCCACTAAAAAATTCCCACCCTAAACGGGGCAATCCTACAGCCCCGTGGTACTCAAACGAGCTACGAGAGGCAAAACGTGTATGTAAGCGACTGGAGAGGAAATGGCGCCTCAGCTACCTCCCTTCAGATAAATCATACTATAGAACAGCAATCAAATACTACAAAACGGAAATTCACCAGGCCTAGGCTAAATACTTCGAACTCAAGATTGAAAACGCAGCGTCCAAACCCAAAGAAATCTATCGAATAGCCAAAACCCTTCTACAACTTCCGGAACCACCGAAGGACCACAACAATACTCAGGCCCATTGTGAGGAAATAGCTGAGTTTTTCCACCAGAAAATTGAAACGATCAACTCCTCTTTCCCCCTCCTCGTTACTCCTCCCACAGATTTCGTTAACACAGGTAGCCCACCAGTCCCTCCCCAGGATCTGAACAGCTTTCCTCCTTTAGAACTTACTAATTTGGAGAGACTTATGGGACAGGTCAAATCTGGATCACCCGCCGACCCTCCTCCCCCCAGTACCCTCACACAGATCACACCTTTGATCTCGCCTATTATTCTAGACCTGCTCAACTCCTCACTCCATACTGGGATCGTCCCTTCCCTATGGAAAAGAGCAATGGTCAAAGCCCTTCTAAAAAAAAACAATCTCGACCCATCTAACCCCGCCAACTACCGTCCCATCTCCCTCCTGCCATGGCTCAGTAAACTCCTCGAGAAGCATGTCAACTCCGTTCTCACCAACTTCTTAGAAGTCAATAACATCCTCGACTCTTCTCAGACCGGCTTTAGGCCCCGTCACGGAACGGAGACGGCATTGATTGCAGTGACGGAGGAGGCACGAAGGATCCTGGACGATGGCGGTTCTACGGCCATCGTCCTACTCGACCTAAGTGCCGCCTTCGACACTGTCAATCATAACATCCTACTTCATCGTCTCGGAGAAATAGGAGTGACCGGGACCGCCCTCAGTTGGATGAGTTCCTTTCTGACTGACAGATCCTTCAAGGTTTTTGAGAGAGACTTCTCCTCGGCCAGTAGACCACTTAATTGCGGAGTGCCTCAGGGCTCGTCCCTGAGTCCCACCCTTTTTAATGTCTACCTACGCCCCCTAGCTGATGTCGTCCGCCCATTTGGTGTAAAGATCGTTTCCTATGCGGACGACACGCAGCTAGTGGTATCTCTGGACCCCCCCCTAAACTCTCAACACAGCCTACACAGATGTCTGGAAGCAGTCGCCACCTGGATGTCCAGCTCTTGTCTTAGGCTTAATGGGGAAAAGACTGAGATAATGCTCCTGGGTAATAACATCGCCAAAACCATCGACCCCATCTGGCCCTCCTGCTTAGGCAACCCCCCGCAACCCAAGGAGCAAATCAAGAGCCTGGGCATCTGGCTTGACCACACTCTGTCCTTCAACCATCAGGCCACTAAGCTAGCTGCGACCTGTTTTGGCCTGATGAGACTGCTCCGCAAAATTCTCCCTTTGCTTCCATTCCACTCAAGACGAATCGTGGTTCAAGGACTGATCCTCTCCCGCCTCGACTGTGGAAATGCCTTATATCTTGGAGCACCCCAATCCACAATCAACAGACTCCAGGTTATTCAAAATTGCGCAGCAAGAATTCTTCTGGATATCACCCGCCGAACGTCAGTAAGAGCCAGACTGAGAGATCTTCACTGGCTCCCGGTGAGATCTAGAATCGAGTTTAAGAGCATGTGCATTGCACACCGCTCTTACTGGGGAACAGGCCCCCCCATTAACTCTCCCCTTGTGAAAACCTACCAGCCCACTCGTTCTCTCAGATCTGGGACCTCCTACCTCGTCTCAGTACCACGCATCAGGAAGGCCAGATGTGGTGGTCGTTCGCTCTCCTTCAACCTGGCCAAGATCTGGAACTCCCTCCCTCTCAATCTCAGATCCGAACCCAACCTCCTCACCTTCCGAAAAACTCTCAAAACCTGGTTATTCAGCAAAACCTCTATTTAAAACCAAACCTAGCCTCCCTCTTCCTACCCCTCTGGATTAGCTCAATTTTTCTACAGCGCTGGGACGCCCCTGGGTAGCCATCGCGCTCTACAAATCCTCATTCCATTCCATTCCATTCCATTCCACTCTCTATCTGCATAGGTTTGACTTCTTGTTCTGATTGGGTCATCAGTCAGGTCGATTATGGGTATCCACTCATCTTGACTGGTGCTCGGTTGTTCGTCATCAGCTACTTCAGGACCATCGTCTGGAGACCCCTCAGCTGGACAACCTTCCGCGTCAGTTTTCTCGTCTCTGATCACCTTTTTAGTATGGCTGGCATGGATCCACTTTGGAACGCCGGCACACTTCACCGCTGTCGTGGTCACCAGTATCACTTGGCGTTGTCTTCCCCACTTCGGTGCAAGGCAAGTTGAACGAGTGTGTTTCTTGAGTACAACCCAATCGCCTGGAACCAAATTATGGACTGGAGTTGTCGAACTGGCGACGGCGTCTTCCCCAATCTGGCGAGAGACAGAACGCACTTGGTCACCCAGTTGCTTGCAGTATTCAAGTACTAAACCATCAGAAATGTTTAGCAGTTTGTATCCTGGTACCCATGCTTGTCTCATCACTCTTCCCATCAGGATTTCATGGGGGCTCAGGCCTGTATTTCGGTCTGGAATACTCCGGAGTCCCATCAGAACAAGAGGCAAAGCATCTATCCAGTTCATGCCAGTAGATTCACACATCTTTCCTAATCTCGATTTGATAGTGCCATTTATTTGTTCCACTACTCCAGAAGCCTCTGGACGATAAGCACAGTGCAGCTTTTGTGTAATCTTGAATGCTTTACAGAGCTGATCGATTACTTCATTCTGGAAATGCCCACCTCTATCTGATTCAATTGTGACTGGAACCCCGTACCTAGGTATCAATTCTCGTAGTAATAACTTGGCTACAGTCAATGCGTCATTCTTTTTGGCTGGGTAGGCTTCCACCCATTTCGGAAACAGGCAGACAATGACAAGGACGTATCTCATTCCTTGACAACGAGGCAGCGTGATGAAGTCTATCTGTACCCGTACAAAGGGACCTCCTGATTTTCCAATTTTTCCCAATTCGACTACTGTTTTCTTCCCAGCGTTAAACTGCTGACATGTTAAGCACCTCTGGCAAAGTGACTCTGCTACCTTCCTGAACTTCGGATTGTACCATGTTTGTTGGAAAACCAGAACCATGGCATCCCTACCAACGTGTGAATCTCCATGTATCAATCTGGCCATTGAAGCAAGCAGATGTCTAGGCAACACAGGCATACCATTTGGGCCCACAATGATACCATCCGCACTTCTCTGACGACAACCCAGTTTCCTCCATTTTTCCTTTTCCTTTGGTGGCGCAGCATGCTGCCAATCTCTCAACTCTTCCCATGTTGGCACATCCTCAAACACCATAAGTTGGCAGCTGTTTCCATATCCCCCCAATTTGATGTTTACAGACATTCGATGTTTGGCACAATGTTTGGCCACTTCATCCGCATATCGATTTGCTACTGTCACATGATCAGTGCCAGATTTGTGAGCAGCACACTTGACTACTGCCAATTCTTTTGGTAACTGGATTGCATCCAGTAATTCTTGTACAACTTTTCCATTTCTGATAGGAGTACCTGAATAAGTCAGGAACTCTCTTTGTAGCCACAATTGGCTGAAGTCATGCACAACCCCATAACAGTATTGACTGTCAGTATATACTGTTATTCTTTTGTTTTTCCCAATTTTACAGGCCCTTGCCAATGCAATTAATTCGGCTACTTGTGCAGACTTCACTCCAAACAAACAGGATGCTTCAACAGTGCGTTTTATCGTGACTACAGCATAGGCAGCACTTAGACCTACGAGTTCGTGTCTCAGACATGAGCCATCTACAAACAGCTCGTAATCTTCTGCAGGCAAAGGCATCTCTTTGATATCTGGACGTGGCTTGGTATTGAACTCGGTTACGTCAATGCAATCATGCTCGACCTCTCCCTGTACTTCTGCAATTAATGAGTCTGGTAATAGGGTAGCTGGATTTAAGATGTTACACCGAGTAATGACTACATTTGCAGCACCTACGAGAATCCTCTCGTACTTAGTCAGCCGACTTGGGGTGAGATACTGAGTTTTAGTTCTGGTCAGTAAAATTACAACAGAATGTGGAACATACACAGTTACAGGATGTCCCATAACAATGGATTCACTTTGTTCTAGACTCGTGCAAGTTGCAGCTACTGCTTTCAGACATCCGGGCAATCCAGCAGCCACTGGATCCAAGGTAGCAGAAAAATATGCTACGGGACGTCTAGTCAGACCATGCTCTTGAGTTAGCACCGACAGTGCACAATTATCTCGTGTGTCACAGAACAGTGCAAACTCTTTGGAATAATGAGGCATCCCTAAAGCAGGGGCTTTACACAGACATTCTCGTAATTTAGTAAATGCTGTCAAGCTTTCATCATCCCATTCCACTGGGTCCTTTGCTCCTTTCTTTGTCATTTTTATCAAAGGCTTTACCAGGACTGCAAATCCCACAATCCACTGCCTGCAGTAACCTACCACCCCAAGAAACATTCGGACTTCTTTCTGAGTATGGGGTAACTACATGTTTCGAATTATTCTGACTCTCTCTGAGGTAACCTTCCTGATGCCTTTTTCTATCTGGTGCCCCAGATATTTCACTGACTTGGTACAGAACTGCAGTTTGTCAGGTGATACCTTGTGTCCTCCTTCACCTAGATGATTCAGTAAGGCAATGGTGTCAACAACACAGTCTTTCTGACTCTTAGACGCCACCAAGAGGTCATCTATATATTGCACCAAAACTGATTTTCCAGGTAAGACTAAAGATTCAAGGCACTTTTTCAGAATCTGATTAAAGATCGAGGGGCTTTCTGTGTACCCTTGAGGGACGCAATTCCAAACGAACACGTGACTGTCGAATGCAAATGAGAAAAGAAATTTGCTGTCTGGATGCAATGGGATCGAAAAGAATGCGTGACATAGGTCTATCACGGTGAACCACTCAGCATCCCAGGGAATCTGATACAGGATCACTGCTGGGTTCGGAACAATAGGACAGCAAGGAACAACGATTGTGTTTACCTTTCTCAGGTCCTGTACTACCCTGTACTTGCCACTAGGTTTCTTGATTCCAATTATGGGTGAGTTACATGGGCTACTCATCACTTCGTGTATGATGTTCGCTTCTAGCAATCTTTTTATTTCAATTGCAACTCCTGCTCTCACTTCTGCACTCATTTTGTATGGCTTGGTATTGGGGTAAACTGCATTTTCTTTCATGGCTATTTTGATTGGGTCTACGTTTGCCATCAAACCTACATCCTTTCCAGTAAAGTCCCATACTTCTGGTTTCACTGTCTTTTGGAGTTCTTCAGGTAAGTCTTGTAAAGTCAGTTGTTTAATTTCTGAGTCAGGTCTGATTAACATTAATTTGTATATTCCATCTTTGTCTGGGGTTTGAATTTCGACGCCCTTTGGTGTGCAAAAGATGGTACAGTTCATTTTACACAGCAAATCACGTCCCAGTAAGTTTACTGGACTGGTATCACAAACTACAAATGTATGCATTTCTTTGAAGTTTCCTATCGTGATCTCCATGGGCTCAGTAACTGGGGTACTAATCAATTGATTAGATACACCCACTACTTGGATTGCTTCTCCCGAGAGGGGTAGGTTTGGAACGTCTGCTATTCTCACAGTAGAACGGGTAGCACCAGTGTCCAACAGAAAGGTGACATCATTTCCATCAACCCTTCCTTCAATGTATGGCCCTGACTGGTCTACCGGCAAGGAGGCGCCAAGTACACACTCCTCGTCCTCCCCTCTCAGGCCCCATCAGTATTGATTGTCACAGAGAAAAGTATCATTCAACAGAAATTGCGAAGTTGCTGCATTTCTATCCTCATTTCCTCCCCAAATTTCTATATCATCACCCTGTGGTGTCTTCCCTTTATAATTCGGTTTAGGTGCTCGGGGCAATTGGCTTGCCTTTACCTGATGCTGGGTCTTTCTTGGCCTTTCATTCTGCGTCTGTGGATTTAAATCAGGGGTTTGAGGGTTATTATTTTGTAAATAGGGACACTAGTCTCTCCACTGTCCGATTTCTCCGCACTGGTGGCAGTGAAATTTCTTTTTGGCTTCTTCCCGACTCATTTTTACTCTGGGCTTCCCTCCACCACCAGAACCTTGATTTTTTGGAATTCTTGTTCATTTTGCCTAATTGCTTTTCCTGCTGTTCCGCTAGTTTTACTTGTGCCCACATAACCTTTTCCTTCAGAGCCTTTCGTTTGTCAGCCATCTCGTCCTCACAGTACTTTGCATACCGTAAGACCTCATTCATTTTCTTAGACTGCCAACAAATTATATTGTCTTTGATCCACTGACAAATTTCGGGTCTTAAACCGTTTACAAACCTGTAAATGAAGTGGGTCATATCCTTCATCTCGATATTATCTATACCACTGTACGTTTTAAACACTTGTAACAGTCTTTCATAAAAGGAGTGCACAGTCTCATCCCTTTCCTGCGTGGCTCTATCTATTTTGGTCCAATCAGTTTCTTTTGCAGGCACCTTTTTCTTCAGGTGTAACATTACCTGATCATATTGTCGCATTACCTCTTCAGAGGGAGCACCTGTACAAGGGTCCCTTGTGTATTCTTTGTTAGGCCAATCAACGGCAATCTTACACTTGGTCCATAAATCCACAGGAACCACTATGTCGAAAAACCCATCCAGGTCTTTCCACAGGCACTTTTGTACTTTTACAAACCTTTCCACCTGCCTGTACCAGTCTACAGGCTTCTCTCGCAATTTTGGAAAGTCGTTGGTAAAAGACACAATATCCTGTCTGGACCATGGAACGTGCACATATTTTCCACCTGGCACTTCACGCATAGGGTATAACTGCTCTGGCTTGTCAGCTTCCTTTAGAACAAACTCAGAAGACATCTGTTTAGATCTAGCCTCATCCTTTTTCTTTGCCCATCTGGCTTTCCATTTTTCTATGTCTCCCCATTTTTGCAACACAGCCAATAGTTCTTTGATCTGTGCCTTTTTCCCTGACACATTCATGTTTTCCAAATCTTTGTCTGAGAAATCAGCTCTATAGGGTTTTTGTAATGGCTTTGATTTTGAAATATCTATTCCCATACTAGCTGCAGTGTCAGTTAGTTTCTCATGGAGCACTCTGGTATTGCGGGTAAAACTCTTGCAGATGAACAGTAGCTCTTCCTCGGAATAGGTATTTAATCTGTCTAACCCCACGTTTCCAGCTGTTAGTTCTTCCATTTCTATTCTTAGTTTATAGATATCCAAAGGTTTTGACTGAGGAGTTTGTTTTTCTAATTCTCGACTCCATCTCTCTATTTCTTCAGGAGTCACTAATGTGACATTTTTGGTACCTGAAGTCGTTTCCATTTGAATCTCTCTCGTATTGAAAGGATTATGTCTTTTCTGTAACCTTTTTCCTCCATCCCTAATAGGCAAATCCATTAATGAAACCTCAGACTCACTTTCACTCGTCTGATCATCTACGATTAAGGGCTCTTGTCTTGGTTGCGCTATAGTTGTGGTAATAATCGGAGTCTTTGGACTCCCTTGGTTATTCCCATACAAAGGAACAACGGGTCCAATAGTTACTGGGATTGTCAAGGCTTCGGGGCTTGTATTTAACTGGGAGAGTTTCTGAATTATTTTGGTTCTCTGTTTAGCTAGAGCCTCTCGCTCTTTTTCCTGCAGCATTTTTTCCAAGCTTATTTCAGGTACTATTTGCGGACTTAATGTTGGGGCAGTTGGGTGCGTCATACTAGGTCCTTCACCATAATTAGGTTTTGGGAAACAGCTTCCTGTGTTTAAATCTCTCGGTCCTCCCTCATAAAGAGGTCTTGAACCAAAATTTCTTTCACCTGAATATCTTGATTCTCCGCTAAATGGTGGTCTTAGACAGGTGTCTCTTGCACCTATGGGTCCTAGGCCTTCAGTATAAGGAGGCATTTGACAACTGTCTCTTGCGTTTACAGGTCTATTCCCTTCCTGACACAGGGGTCGTTGGGAAGTATCCCCTACACTAGAGGATCTGGGTCCTTCATTATAAGGAGGCGGACTTTTCATAAACATGTCATCTAATAATTCATCATCCGACTCCCCAAGGGGCACCCAATGTTTGCATTTTTCTGTCTTCTTCTCTCCCGCTGGACCACCCATTGGCATCATTGGATATAGTCCCTCGACAATCATATTCTGTCTCCACTGTTTCATCTTTTTATCTCGGGTCTCTTGCTTTAACTTCGGATAAAATTTTGTTAACCCTTTATCCATTCGGGGCTTATCTCTCTCAAAAGCCTCGATCTCCCATTCCTACAATGCTTCGTACTGCGTTAATCTAGGTCTGGGATGTAAATCATTCATTCGTGTTCTCAAATTAAATAGAATTCTGCCATTGAATGTACCCTCTAACAGAAAAGCCAAAACTCCGTCATCCTTTGTGTATTCCGCCCAGTTTTCCAACCATACACACGAGTGATACCCTTTATCAAACATCATGAAAGATGCAGGAGTATTAGGTGGCGGAATGACAACACCTTCTCTAGTCTTAATCGGTTTGTCATTTTTGAAATAATTCTTTACTTTGTTTACAAGGGACAATTTTCTCTTATTTCCGTACATGATGCTGGTGTTATGCCCTTTCCACTGATCGTTCTCTAATCCCAAATATCGTGGATCAGGTCGAGTATGCGGTCTATACGAATGCCACATAAAATTTTCCTGCAAGCGACTTTGTTTACAAAATCACTCCCAATCCGAATGCGTTTTTTTTTAGTTTTGTGCGACCAATCAAGTGCACGGCTTCAAATAATCTCGACCAATAGGTGCGCGGCCTTTCGCGAGACAGGTTCTCACGCTTCGGCACTCACCCCTCCTTTACAATTTCAGCTCCGCTACACACCCGCTGTTTCGACCAATACCAGCGCGGCACGGAGTGACGTCAGAGCAGCTCCGCAACTGACTCCCTCCCTCACAAGGTAACGGAAACTTAATTTCTCTCTTAAAGTGCAAGTGCTTTTGTTATTTAACAACGAATACACATTCGCCACTGTACTCGAGTGTCTAGAAAGAAAAGATACGTTTTACTGCAAGTAAACTTCTTCTGTCTACTTTTCACACACTACGAATAGATCTCTTCCGCCTATCCTTCACTCAAGCATTAGGGAACCTGCTACTTCTTAGGCTCATCCACTTTTTTTCGGGATATATACTAAGTCTAAAGTTTCACCAGCGAACCCCTTTGCTATCACCCAAGCTCCGACGAACCTGCTACTCCTTCCGGTGTGACCCTTACTAGGTTATATCACAATAGAAGTTTTGCCAGCGAACTCGTTGCTATCGTTTATTCACGCATATATTCAGAAAACCCTAATTAGTGCTTCCAGTTCTGCCTAACCTGCACCAATTTTTTCCTAGAGTAAGTGACCTCAAAGCGCAGTGGATTCTCTTCACCACTCGCTATTCAATTCCCCGGGGATTCCAGACAAACATCAAACATTTACTAACGAGTGGGTTAATACATATTTCAGTATATCAGTAGGAAAAACAATTTTAAACATTTCATAATTTTTCAAAGCAAAGCATTTCTCGTGAGTGATCAATTCACAAGAATGTTCACCGTTTTAGCAGCAATAAAATTTTAGCAGCATCCGACCTACCTAACTTTACCTAGTCCTACCTAACTTTAACTAGTCCCTAACCATAGCTCTGCTACCAGAAAATTACTGATAGAGATCGCAGGTCACCACGGCCAATAATTTCACCATACACGTACCAGGCCCATATATTTTCAATTTATTTATACATTAATCGGGTGACCTAACACTCTACTACCAGCAACCCTGATTCCTTCCTATTTATTATTATTATTATTATATAAAATGTATAACGCGCTCAGTTACCCAGGGGCATCCCGGCGCTGTAAGGAACGAGAAGGGAAAGCTCAAACTCAGTCACTACACCGGAAACAAATGAGTCTTCAAGAGTTTCCTAAAGTGCAAAATATTGGGCTCTGAACGAATCTTAAAGGGCAAGGAGTTCCACAGTGCCGCCACTTGCACTGAAAAACGCCGGCCCTCAGAGCGAGCTCTTTTTACTCTGGCTGACTGCAGAAGATGTCTTTGGTCCGAACGCAGTGGGCGTGTGGGCTTGTAGGGGCGTGCCATAATGGACAGGATAGAGGGGCCCCTATCATGCAAGATTTTATGAGCCGTGCATAACGCTTTGAATTTCACCCGCTCTTTAACGGGGAGCCAGTGAAGCGTTTTCAGGGCCGGGGCAGCTGAGTGTCTTCTAGGAACCTCCATCAGCATTCTAGCGGCTGCATTCTGCACCTGTTGAAGGGTTTTAAAAGTCGCCTCGTGTACCCGACTTACCAATCCACCGTTACGGGTACCTATGACCACAATGGATCAGGGAGCTAGCTGTAAAAGAAAGGCAGGCAACACAATACCAACTTTATATTTTCATTAAATGACCACAAACTACTGGGAAGTTTTAAGGATTTTATCTAGAATTCAGATTCGGAGAGCATACAGTTTACAACTAAGAGGCAATCAATAATCAAGATAACGAACAGCACGTAACCATAGAGAAAGAAAATTAGGGCAACCATTTGTAAGTCTAAATGAAGATAAGAACAAATGAAATATTCTAAGCAGATTTGGGAATGATAACTCTAAATGGGGAAAACTTAGGCACGAACTAGAATTTTACTACTGGGGAAATACTTCAAGAGTGGATAAAAAGATTGGAAATCCTATACATCTATAGGAGGGGGAAAATTGGAAGACGCTATAGTTCTAGCAACATTACTTCAAATCAGCTTACAGGAAAAAGTTATAGAACCACATCTATATTTCATAAACAGTATGGAGAGAATGTGTTCTAAAAGGAGGGGAAACATAGGAACATACTATGGAAAATAGATGTACGACTTTTCATATAGTAGATTGCGAAAGCATGGAAATTAAACGTATGCAAAGGTGTGTCTTTATTGAAGCTAAGACAGAAAATAGAAGGTGCAGTATAGAGTTTCAGCACTATATATTTACCTAGAATGGTGTGAAGACCAACCCTGGCCACGGGTCAGTTAAGGACAGGAAATACCCCAAGGAAGGACAGTCATCAATGGGACAGCAGGTGCAGAATGGACACCCCAGGACAGGACAGGAAAACCAGATTAGGATCAGGACAGGACCACCAAGGAACGACCAGCACCCGCAGTTTGGAAGCAACGCCTGCGCTCCACCCTCTCTGCAACTATCAGTCAGAACCCCGATAGGGTTAACGAACTCCCCAGCAAAGTGCTCCGCCAGCACTTAAGGTTCAGTAAAACCTCTTGAGTCTATGGTATATTTCGGACAGAGTGCTCCGCAGCGCTCTGTATTCAGTCACCTATTGAGTGCGTTGGGTCAGTGACAGGTCAGCTATTCGGACAAGTCGGACAATTTCTCTAGCTAAACCTAGACTAGTTATACTGTTTTCGGGTCAGTGTACCACCCCCCAAATGTTGCAAGTGTCAGAATCCCCAATTTCGATTGGTCCCTAAGTAGGATAAGTCAGCACACCAATCACAATTTACATCTACAAGCCTCCATTACATACTTTGGAACCGCCTATTTGAATTTGGGGTTCCCATGAGTTTTTCTACTGAATACAATGGAAAAATTACAGTTGTAACAATTGCGGTACAGTTCAGCTCCATCCTGCTGGGTCGCAGGTCACGTTCTCAGGAGCATCTTGACTGTGGCTGCCAGCTGGCTGTGTTCCACTGTTCAAGGTTGCCTTCTCTCTGCCAGGGTGACATGCGCAGTAGAGACTCTCAAGATGGTTCGCGTATCCCTCAGATCCCCAATATCGCGGTACATGAAAAGTAAGCGAAAACAAATTAAAACATAGAAATAAATTAATTCACTGTATACAATGAATAGCTACTCTATACCCCTTACCCTTTAATATACTATTGCGTGAATGATTAGTGCAAACAGACAACAACATGAAACATCCGCGCAAGCTTCACCATGTGAGTACACAGACAACCATTTTAGGAGCAAGTGCGCAGGCGCAGAGATTCCCACCAAAACTGCAAGTACGTCATCGTCACGTGAGTGTGACTAACGCATGCGCAGAAAGAAACCCGCCAAACAGCGGCCATTTTTAGGAACAAGGGTTATTGAGTTAGTAAACACATATGCAAGCATCTCTAAGATACCCAAATGTCAGAATAAAGGGAAATTAGTAAGACGAACAGGTTGAATTACGTTATTATATGTTATTCGAGGTTCATGAGTACGAGCAAGTGGCGTAACGTGCGAATTCTTGCTCCATCAACCCCCCTTCTAAAAAAAACCCTCTGCAGATGCAAATGACCTCAATAACTTCCGCCCCATCACCAATCTCCCTTTTCTATCAAAGATCACAGAAAAATGTGTTGCAAAACAACTTTCTTAACACATTATGGACAATAATCTCCTCGACATGTTCCAGTTGGGCTTTATTGAAAATTGCAGCACTGAAACAGCCCTGCTGCAAATAATCGATGATGCGCTGCATAGTCTCGATTCGGGGGAATCGTGCCGTCTGATTCTTCTTGACCTCTCTGCAGCTTTTGACACTGTTAATCACAACACCCTCCTTAACATTCTTCAACTGAGAATGGGCGTGGAAGGCACAGTACTTAAATGGTTTGCCTCTTGCCTCTCGGACAGATCCCAAATGATCAATATTGCGAACAGTCTCTCGTCTCCACTGGTGGCTGGTCAAGGCATCCCTCAAGGTTCTATCCTTGCTCCCACTCTGTTTAATCTCTATCTGGAACCATTAGGGAACCTCCTAAGCAAATCTTGAATCCTCTATCATCTCTATGCGGATGACACCCAAATCTACCTTAAGGTGTCTTCCGCTCATGATCTCTCACTACTCAGCTCTACTCTCAACGCTATTCACAACTGGATGTTAGTTCACCAACTCATTCTCAATCTCTCCAAAACGGAATTCCTCCTCTTATCTAACTCTCTCACCGCCTCCTGTTCCATCCTGGATGGATCAGTTGAATCTACTCAACAGTAAACCCATCATTGTGGACTGCGCTAAATCATTAGGTGTCATACTTGACAAAAGACTCAACCTAATCTCACACATCAATTCCATGGCCAAGAGCGCACGTTATTCAGCTGCGCCTCTTATGGGAGATTCGTCGGTTCTTCCCGGAGAATGACCTAAAAACCTTGGTGCAATCACTAGTTCTCTCCAGACTGGATTTTTGTAATTCTCTTCTGACTGGCCTTCCCAAATCTCACCTCTCCTCCCTCAAATCCATCCTCCATTCAGCAGCTCGCTTAATTTCAGGGTCCAAACGAAGTGACCACATCACCCCTATCCTGTCTTCTCTCCGATGGCTTCCCATCGAGGCTAGAGCGATCTACAAAACGGCTTGCATCACCCAAAAAGCCTTGCACTCTTTTTCGGAATGCGGAAAAGTTCCTTCTTGAACCCCCATCCTTCAAAAGGGCAAAAATTGAGGGCGCAATCGTCCTCAGGTAATGCGGTGAGAATCTGGAACTCGCTTCCTCCTTCGCTCCGTGCCATCTCCTCCATCCAGATCTTCAAAGCGGACCTCAAATCTCTATTATTCCAAAGACACTTTTAGAGTAATTCCCTCCTTCTCAGACCCCGCCAGGAAGTTCTTTAGTCAGTGTAAATTTGTCACATATATTTTATATTTTTGTTTGTACATTCTGTGCTTGAGATTGTGTGCCTTTTGCCTGCGTTGCTTCTATTCTATGGCATGCTATTTATGTTTGTTCCCTTCCTGTAACATTTCGCTCATGTAAGGTAATTAGTTCTATTGTACAGTGCTCTGATACCTTTGGGTAAAGTCCGCGCTTTATAAAAATGCATTAAATAAAAAAAATCCTAGAAGGGGCACTCCGAGACAGCAGAGCCATCGCTGTGACGTCACGGAACAGCAGCTGAGAATGTGACACCACAGACTCGTTACGTGCCTTCCGGGCTGGGGCCTCCGCAGCGGGTACTGGGCCAGCGAGGGGCGCTGCAGCGGGCACCAGGCCAGCCAGGGGGCGCTGCGGAGGCAGGGGCGCTGTCCTGGAGCGTGCGCACGGGCAGACGTCATAGGTCGGATACGTGGGATAACTAGTAGGAACCGCGCGCCGCTCGTGTGTAACGGAGGGGGCGTAACCCGGAAGTGAAGCCTCCCCAGTGCTAGGGATTGAAGGGTTAAAGATGTAAAGCCGGTGTCAGTTGACGGTGGGCTGTTCATGACCCCCCCATCCACTCTCTCCAGTCTGGAGGGGGGACGAGGGTGGTGTGGATGATGAGCCGCCTCTTCCCCTGTGAGGCCCCTCTCGTGGGGTAGCCCGGGGCGGAACCCTCGCCCGCCCCCGCAGTCAGCTGTCAGCCCGGTGGAGGTGGGACTCCGCCGCCCCCCCCCCCCCCCGTACATGTCACTTCCTGTAAGATGGAGTCCGGGACTGGCGGCGGACGGAGCTCGGGCCGGCGGAGCTGAGGGCCCGCGGCCCGTACCCCGGCCCGAGAGGAGGGGAGCGGGGGAGGCCGGGGTACAGACCCCACCCCCCGCGCTCTGCGCCCGCAGAGGGGACCGGACCCCGCCCAGAGGAAGGTGAGTGTCCAGGTGGCATCAGATGGGATGGCAGGAGGGGGGCTCGGGGTTGGAAAGGGGTCACTCAAGGGCCTAAAGTGTAGGTGGGGGCCCTCCCCAGGGGTGGCAGTACTGAAGGGCCAGGAGATGTAGAGAGATCCTGCACAGGGGTGTCAGTACTGAAGGGGCTGCACAGTGGTGTCAGTACTGAAGGGCCAGGAGATGTAGAGAGATCCTGCACAGGGGTGGCAGTACTGAAGGTCTCCCCCAGGGGTGACAGCACTGAAGGTACTGCACAGGGGTGGCAGAAAGTACTGAGAGGCCTGCAGAGGAGGAGTGGGGTCCTAAATGGGGATGTTGGTACTAAAGACTTGCATAGTGATGTTGATTAGAGCTCTGCACAGAGGTGTCAGTACAGAAGGTCCTGGAGAGATCCTGCACAGGGGCATCATGCTGAAGGATCTTCAAGGGGGTGTCAGTACTGAAAGGCCTGCGGAGGTGGATAAGTCCTGCATAGGGGTGTCAAAGATCCTGCATAAAGGTGTTAGTACTGAACGTCCTGTAAATGTGCAGGGGTCCCGTGTAGGAGATGCTAATATTGAAGGTCCTTTATGAGGCCTTTAAAAGTCATAAAAGTTACTAGACCTGCAGGTCTAGTAACTTGAATAATCTACTCCTCCTAACTGTAATGTACCTGACACAGTGAACTGGTCTGAAATTGTGATTCTAGGCAAATATTTTATTTTAAAGAGCCGCCTTTTTTTCTTTATTATCGCATACGAGTGCACCTTCAAAATTGTAAGTTCTCCATTCCTACCGTACAAAAAAAATCCTATTTGGTTTTATTTAATGACAAAACGTTTACTCATGCACAATAAGAATCCAGCCCACATATAGCGTGCACATGATCCTTGCCTCTTAGATCTCTAATAACATTGCCATCAGGGCAGGAACAGTAATGTTTTTCAGTGCGTCTTTAAAAACTCACTTATAATAAATATATTACTAAAGCATGAGGAGGTAGTGCACGGTCATTAACAGATAGAAGTTTTACTTATAAAACTATATAATGTATAACCAATAATCAGTGGAAATTGGGTTTCAGCAACGTAATTATCATTTGCACATCACCAAGTAATGTGTTCTGATTTCTTTTTATCCTTTTAAAAGATTTTTTGTCATCACACAGAATTCCAAAACATAAGGGCTTTCATGACTACTGAAACTGCAGATGCAAACTGATTTTTTACCTGTCTCTAAATACAGAAGAAATATGACAAGATAAAAAAGAAAGATTTAAAGGCATCTTGAATGGTCCTTCACTTTGTGAGTGAACCGAACACCTGTTTGTTAGCAACACAGAAGGGGCAAGTAAGCCCTAAATATAGTTCTGCCTGATAACATCTTACTCTCTATAGTGAGTAGATTTGTCAAGGCCTGTTCATAGGGGCAGTCAGCATTGAAAGGCTTGCAGAGGTAGGTGGGGGTTTTTGCACGGGGGTACAGTACTGAAGGTCCTGCAAAAACTGAGGGGTTCCTGCAAAGGGGGTGCTAGTGCTGAATGTTCTTCAAATGTTGAGGGAGTTCCGCTGAGAGGATTCTGTACTGTAGGTCTTGCATAGGGGTGTCAGTACTAAAATGTTTGCTGAGGTGGATAGGGTCTAGCATAAGGGGAGTCAGTACAGCAATTTCTGCAAAGGCATAGTGGAGTACTGAAGGTCCTGCATAGAGAATGCTAGAATTTAAAGTCTGGTAAAGGTGCTGGGCCTCTGCATAACGTGCGGTAATAGTGAGTGGATCCTGCGTAGGGGTTATCAAAACTGAAGGTCCTACAGAAGCAGTTTTGCACACAGGTGTCATTACTGAATGTGCCACAAAGGTGAAGGGGGGTGCTGCATAGAGGTTATCAGTACTGAAGGCTCCGCAAAGGTGCAGGTGGTCCTGCAAAGTGGGGAATCTGTACTTAAATGAGGTACAGGCAACGCTGAAGGTTCTGCATTGGAGTTAGATGGCAATGCATCGTTAGCTAGAGAGCATTAGTGAACATACTTCAGTACTGAACGTCCTGTAGACGGGGCTGAGACTATGTTAGACAAAAGAGAGAGGTGGCTCACTCGGTCCCTGGGGGCTGAGCCTTGTCTAAGGAAAGCAAGAAGAGTTCCTCTTGACTTACGTTTACAGATATATATTCACAACAGCTAAATCTTGCATCTCACATCTTTATCAGAATTGAACATTCATTCTTCCCTCATTCAGACGTCCCTTTAAGGTTTCACCTACTGTGGCATAAATCTAAGACCAAACTGAAAAGTAGTGCTAGTATATATTTTTTTATAAAAAATGTACTTGCTTCTGTACAGATATTAAAAAGCTCCTTCATAAATTTTCTTGAAGGATACTATTGAAATTAAAAACATACAGTGTGTAAACAAAAAACATTAATTAAAAACATTCGTAATTCAAACACAAGACTCTATGACCTCAACAACACCATCGTAATATACAGTTGTGGTAAAAAATGGGATCCAAATCAAATATGTAATATAAGGATAATTTCGGTAAAAAGTATATTTTCTTTTATCCTGAAATCCCTTAAGGTTTGGATTCTTTAAAAAGTGCGTCAACGAGTTTCGGTGGTGTCAGCACTCATTACCCAACCATCTTCTTCAGGACTAGCAGTTATAGACAAAGGGTCAATTTTCCATTGTTGCGACAGATTAATCGTATAATAGGAGAGATGATTGCCTCTTAGTATGTACCTTATTTGCTTTTGTGGGATGTTTTCCACTTGGTGGTCCACTTTCTATATCTTTTGATTATTGGAGGAGGCACATAAAGCTGTCATTGATTCCGAAGCCAATTCAATTGCTCAAATAAAAAAAAAAACTTCCTCTCCTGTACGTCTCGTAGAGTTCTTTTCTGGTAACATAGGGGGTATTACCCTTGATTAAACTGTTGTTCTTTAAATAGATTTTTCATCTTCTGCAGAGACTCAACCACCCAAAGACTTCTGCAACGTCTTTATCTGGGAATACACTGGAATTCCTCAATTCTAGGTTTCCTGGTGTTGTCTGTCCCCTCACGCCCGTATATAGCTTGCTGGTGTTCTGCATGACGGGGCTGAGACTACACCTAAGGCTCTAGGGTGGAACAGGTTATGGCCTAGGGGTGTCAGTCCTGAAGATTCACATGCAAAGGTGAAGAGGATCCTTCTTAGGGTGTTTCATACTACCTACAGACCTTTGGCAATGCTGAGCCGTTCTCGAAGGCCCTGAGTTAGAGGGATACTGCATGGATGGTGTCAGTACTGCAAGCCCTGTCAAGGTGGAGGGATTGGGCTATGCTAAAGGTGTTTATTAATAATCACTGTCAGGACTAGCCTATTTGTGAAGTGTTTTTGTTGGACTCAAAGCAGTATGGCGAGGTATTAACCATTAGGTTTGTTCAAGTATACCCTCACCCACCAACCTAGTTGGTGGCATGCTACATCATCGGGCCCACCCAATGACACCGAGTGTGTCCCGGGTGTGCTTCAACGCCTGGATACAGTGAAGCAGGTATGTTGCTGAGTGTGCAGTGTAGTGACGTAAATGTAAGTAGTAAATAAAACAAGCATTTGCAATGCAATCGGTCTTGCATTTACGCGAGTCTGAGCTATTGACATTGCAAATGACAATGCCTTTTACTTTTGTTTTCGTTTTTAAAATCTAAATAAAATGCATTGTCATGTACTATGCCAACAGCTCAAACTTGTAGAAATGCGAGACCTATTGCATTGCAAATGCTTGTTATCTATGTGTTGATTTTTAAAACATAAATAAAAGGTATTTAACAATGCCAATAGCTTAAAATCTCGCAAATGCGAGACCTATTGCATTGCAAATGCTTGTTTCCATCATTTACAAAAATGTGTTTTCATGGCTACTGAAATATATTTGTCAATGTTTGTACAATTCATTTACAAGCTGTTTAAAGTTTGTGTTAGAAAAAAAGCCAGACATTATACAGCCTTTTGTTTCACACTCTTTATACAGCACGATTGTCAGACAGTACAGTTTGCAAAATTCCCTAACTTTGCAGTCAGAGAAAGAAAAGTAAACACCAACCAACAGGATAAAAGAGGCAGTAAATTAAGAGGACATAAGATGTTATTTGACCTTGTTCTCGGAACTTAGAGCAAAGGTGAGAAGATAAAAACAAGATGTAAAGGCATCTTTATTGCTCATTCACTTTCCAAGTGAACAGAACACCTGTTCTTTATCAGCTGCAAGAACGGGCCAGAAGGCCCTAAAAATAGGTCGCCCTGATAAATTCTGACTTGTGATAGGGAGGTGGTGAGTTGATTTTTAAGGCCCATTGAGTCCTGTTATTTGTAAAGTAAATCATTTTTACTTTAACAAAAATCTATATATAAATGATTTTCTCTTAAAATGACTTGCCAAATATTGTCCAGCATTTATATACTTTTCTGAGTCAGCTGTTTCACTACTTTACTTCTGCTTCATTCCTAATGTTAGATCTGCTGGTTTCTTTTCTCAGTTAGCCTTCCCACCTCTCCTTCTCACGTAGAACTTGTGTGCCATTTTTGTTCTTTTATGTTGCTGGTTGTATGATCTGTTATGGTCCTTTGTTACTGTTGTTAATTTGTGCCACTGAGGCCCTAATACAATGTTGCTCGTTGCATGTGTTATTGTGATCCTTCTGTGACACTGGTTTTGTGCACCATTGTGTTTCTTCTTCAGTGTTGCTGATTATTTGTACCTGGTGGTATCTGAGTTGCCTTTTTGGCATTGTATTGCAGTTACTTTACAGTGCCCTCCCTTATGATAATTTGAAGTTTCTCTCTTTGAGTCTCGGGTGTCCTGTTAAATGCCTGTGATACTGCAAGGTTATGCTGCACACTATCTAGAGGGACACCAAATATCAGCATGTGGTACTGCAGGCTTGTGCTGCTGGTCACTGTGGTTCTGGCTTTAATGTGCTAAGGCACGCACATATTATTCATTCAGTCCTGTCTGTTCACGCTTTACCACATTAAAGCCAGGCCTATTGGCTTTGATAATTTGTTCTTCTCTTTTCTTTCCTTTGCAGTTTGTAGAGAATTGTGTGTCCCTATTGTCTTTGTAAGCTGAGCAGCAAGGGAAAAAGAACCTCTCAGCCTCTGCTTCGACCAGGTCTCAGTCTTAACAGATTGTGCTCTTCCTGGTTTCTTATTATGCCCTGGTAGGGGGGCATGATATTGCTGTACATAAAAACATTTTGTAAACCAATAATACTGGACAGCTTTGAGAGTGAGAGGAATCCTGTAGTGAACAGATACATTAAATATAAACCCACAGGTGTGTTCAAGCCTTTTAATAGGAAGGGTTTGAAGAACTGGCAACACCCTCCAGATGAGTTGCAGTGCACTGATTATAATTCATGCAGCATTCCTAGAGGCACCTTGATGGTTTCAGGCCTTAAAGCAGCTGCAATTGTGGGAATAGCATTCCCTGGAGGTGTACGTGCACGTCTGTGTGCAGTGTTGGGTTTCTGATCTGTAGTGTGTAGTAATGGTGGAGGTTCCCTCTCTTTGTTATGGTACATGTAAACTCTTTACTGTTGATTCACTGTGGTCCAGATTAACATTGTTCATTGATGGAAGAGGTGCTTCAATAAACTTTTTATGAAGCATGACAGCGTAGCAGGTTGCCAACATCCCTTAATCTCTGTGTTACATACATCCCTCACCTTTGTCTTGTGCTACATATGATTAGATGGTGGATATTGTGATACACACAGTGGTATTCACTATCGATGATGGGACAATTCACTTAACATGTTACATAATTGTTCTATTGGCTTTTCCAGCTGTCTGTTAACCACCTCCTGCAAAGTGTATGGTTGTGTAGTGTGTTTGCATTCTTGGGTTGCATCTTGGTTCTCCTTAGATCTTTTGTAAGCCTAAGTTTCACAGTTCATGTATGTATGTATTGGTACTTATGAGGCACATACCTTGCTAGGAAGTAACGAAGGCTGTACATTACAGAGCCCCTCTTAGATCATCCACATCAAGTCTGGAATTGCACAATACATATTTGGGCACCAGGAGGTTAAGTGATTTGTTCAGAATCACATGCTGTTGTGTAAAGCACCAATACCGGGGTTCGGATCTGGGTGCCCAGGTTTCAAAGACTGCAGCTCTAATCGCTAGGTCACATCCCCCTTTCCTAATGTACCTTCAGTCTTACTTTTGCTACCAGTCCAGCGTTGATGTAACACGTTATTGGAGGGTAAGGCAGCAGTTTTTTGTTCCAAGGTGCCAGATTGATCTGTGACAGCCATAATCACAGATACCTAAACCAGAATGTGTCAGTCTGTGTTTATAATTACTAGTATGTGCCCTCCTTCCCCTTGTTTTTCTGAAGAAGTAAGGTTCTTATAATGAACCAATAATGTTCCCACATTTCAATATACTTTATCAATTAATCAGTATTGTAAAGCACGACTTATCACCCTTGGGGGTATCCAGGCGCTAACGAGTGGGGAGCCTTTAGTTAAAGAGTCTGGTCTAGAGTCCCTGCCTGAAGTCATGGAGTGAAGGGGAGGTTCGGTGGTAAAGCGAGACGTTGTTCCAGGATTTGATGCTGAGGTAAGAGAAGAAGTGACCTCCGCTACAGTGCCGCTGGACGTGGAGGACATGTGTCAGGGCTGGTTGGTTGGTGGAAAGTCAGGTGATGGTTGATGTAGGAGGATCTGGCGTTGTGGAGGGTCTTCTAGGCGTGGATCAGCATCTTGAACTGGCATTTCTTCTGGAGGGAGCCAGTGGAGGTTTCTGCGGTGTGGGGGTAATGCTTCTCTGTTTGGGCAAGTTGAGGATGAATCTGGCTTCAGTGTTCTCTATAGTCTGTAGTCGTTTGAGGAGATTGGAGATTGTACCGGCGTATAGTGCGTTTCTGTAGTCCACTCAGCTGACTGGGCTTGAGTCACTGTTTTCTTGGTGTTGACTGGGATCCAGCTGAAAATGTTTCAGAGGGTGTGGAAGCAGGAGAAGCCTACTGCGTTGACCTGGTCCTTCACGGAGATTCGCTGTCCAGGATGATGCAGAGGTCGTGGGAACGGTTGGTAGGGGTAGTTGAGGATCTGAGCGCAGTGGACCCATCATGTGTCATCCCATGGAGAGGTGTTCTTACCGAAGATGAGCACTTCTGTCTTGTCTATGTTCATCTTCAGAATGTTGGATCTCATCCAGTTGGCGATGTTGGTCATGGCATTCTGGAAGGTGACTCTGGTTGTGGTGGTGTCTTCCGTGAGAGATAGGATTAGTTGGGTGTCGTTGGCATATGAGATGTTGTTGAGTCCGAGGGTGCTGGCAGCGTTGGCCAGTGGTCCCATGTAGGCGTTGAAACTACTGCAGATGATGCCTCTTGGGTTCAGTGGCGAAAGGCGGTATACAGATTTCCTGAGTGTATCCTGTAGGGAGGGAGGTGATCCACTTGGGGGTGTTTCTTCTGATACCGATGTGGTGGAGTCTGGTGATGAGAGTGTGGTGGGAGATTGTGTCGAAGGCTGCTGAGAGGTCGAGGAGTATCAGGGCTGTAGTCTCGTTGAGGATGGAACTGATATTGGTTGCGGCTATTAAGGTGGTCTCTGTGCTTATTCACCAATTTAGTTATAAAAGGAACAATAAAAACATTGACAGACCAAATAGTCTTTAAGCTATCAGCAAGACTATCTCAACTGACTGTTCCTAAAAGCCTTTTGCCTTGAAAACACCTACCAACAGTACAAAATGCGTGTTGGCTGTGATGCAGTGTACAATGCAAATACTGTTACAGCTGCAATCGTGATTGTTCTGTTGTGTGTATATATTGAACATATTGTTAGTTTCATTCATTTCCAAGGACTTTCAGGTCATACTGAAAGAAGAATTCATCAATGACCTAAGAAGACTAAGGTAATTTGTAACCCTGGGCGTAGTTCTCGAAGTAGCGCTACGTGAAGTTACACGAAGTGCACTTCGCGAACTTCACGTAGCACTACGCGAGCTGCGTAGTAGCATGTTCGCACTGTGCAAGATGCGTTATCAATGATTGCACAGTGCGGACAAGCATCCGGCACTGTGCAATCATTGAAAACTGCATCTTGCACAGTTCGAGCTGTAGTTTTCTGCCGCTCGAGTAGATTTTTACTTGAGCGGCAGCTTTCTCAACCCGGACTGGGAGTTTCTCATCGCGAGTGGTCGCGAGCATGCGCGACCACTTTCAATGAGAAACCTGACCTCCCCGTGTTGAGAGTCTCGCCAGGATGTCATTTTGCTTGCTCACGGTCGCTAACATGACGTTGAGGAACGCGAACAAGCAAAAAATGACCGCTACGCGTGTTCGCACTGTGCTACGTGCAGCTCGCGTAGTGCGAAGTTGCGCAAACTTCGCAAACTACGCGAGCGTAGCGTAGTGCTTCGCCCCGGGTAAGTAATTTGCTGACGTATATACAGTGTTGCACTTCTGACAATTGGGGATTAGGTTGTACAAGAACTTTAATGTATGAATTGTTAAACCTGCCTCAGGATCGTTACTGTGACCAACCTTTGCTGTACGGAGGGCCTGGTATGAAAGCATTCCCCTACTGTCTCTCAGTAACCTTATGTTACATTATATGGATGTGCCTCTTGTGACTATTGCAGATATGACTTGGATATTAACAAAATTAGGTAACAGGGTAAAGATCATACGAAGTGCAGATAAGGGTGGCAACATTGTTATGAATCGCAGTGACTACAATCATGAAGTATTATCCCAATTAGGAGATGGTAAATACCATGAGAAAATAAACACTAATCCTTTGGAAATGGTAAAGAACAAAATCAACAAGAGACTTAAAGAATGGTATGATAGTTGTCTATTAGATTTTGATGAATACCTATATCTTAAAATCCAATCACCCAGGGCACCCTGTATGTACTGCCTACCAAAAATACATAAAAATCGATGTAACCCTCCAGGCAGACCGATAATTTCGGGTATAGGTGGACCAATGGAAAGATTATCACAATTTGTTGATTCATACTTAAGTCCGTTTGTTCAGAACTTACCATCTCATATTGATGACACGAAACATGTGCTTAACATCATGAATGATATAGTTTGGGATGATGACATGATTATGGCTTCACTGGATGTAGTCAAACATTGATCATGAATTGGGAATTCAAGCAATTGAGAGTTTTCTTAACAATAGACCCATTGAGTATCTGGATCACACATCAATGTTACTTGAAATGACAAGGATAGTATTGGAGAATAACTATTTCTTATTTGAATCTACCTGGTACAAACAAAAACTTGGTACAGCAATGGGGTCCAAATTTGCTCCATCCTTCGCGAACCTCTTTATGGGGAGACTGGAGGCGGAGTGGATTTGGGGCCCCAAAGGACAACAATGGATAGATCATATCTATTTCTGGGGTAGATTCATTGATGACTGCTTACTATTTTGGAGAGGTACTTCAGAGGAGTTGGAATCTTTCTTTATGTATCTTAATACTAACCATTTAAACATGACATTTACTACCCATTATGACAGAAAGAAATTGACTTTTTTGGATATCCAACTTTTTGTGGAAGATAACAAATTATGCAGTCGAATGTTTGGCAAAGAAACTAGCTGCAATGCCTTATTGCGAGCTGATAGCTGCCATCCTAAAAGTCAAATTAATTCTATCCCCTATGGGGAAATGATTAGAGCAAGGAGGAATTGCTCCAAGGATGTTGATTTTCATGCGAATATACAGGATATGGAAAATAGATTTAAAAACAGAGGATACACTAGTGATGTGATTAAGAAAGCAACTAATAAAGTTTTGAAACTACAGAGATATTACATTAAAACCAAAAATTAAGAATGATGTATCCAAAAAAGTCAAAGTAAGAATGATTACTAATTTTGCTAAAGGGAGTCACAAATTTTATAACATTATGCGTAAATATTGGCACATGTTGTGCGCTGATAAGGATCTGAAACCTTTTCTAACGGATAAACCAAGTGTGACATACCGAAAAGGGATGACTATTGCTAATCTTGTGAGTCCAAGTTACCCTAAACCTATAATACCGACGAGTCAAAGTGACTGGCTACGGTTAAGACAAAAGGGCTTCTATTACTGTGGGAGTTGTAGCTCTTGTTGGTGGGCGGTGAAAAAAATACACAAGTTTGAAAATAATGATACTGGTACCTTCTACATAGATACTTTTATTAATTGTGAATCGACATTTGTGATTTATGTAATTGCCTGCATATGTGGGAAGATTTATGTAGGAAGTACAGTGAGAAGGCTTAAAGACCGTATGGTGGAACACTACAGAGCCCTGAAAAATGGAGATACCAGGTACCCTATAGCCTCACATATGATCCAAAATATGAATGATTCTATAAATCATACATTTTTCTACCATGGTATTGAACAAGTGTCTATGGACAAACGTGGAGGCAATAGGTTGCTAAAACTGAGACAAAGCGAGGCTAAATGGATTATGGTCCTTCGAGCTGTAGAAGAGGGACTCAATGTTGATACAGAACTGCAGTATTTCTTAGGGGAACAGTAACATCTTGGACTTTGATACCAAACTTAACTTGTGAACAATGTAAATAGTATTCTCTGTTTTTATGCTTAGTTGTAACTTTTGAAATGCTTTTCTGAATAATAAGTGAAATACGGATTCTTCTCATGCTTATGCCATGTCCTTATGTATCTGGATCGAGATGCTAGAATTACATTGTGATGTCATCCATTTGAATTGAGACGTACTTATACATTACGATGTAATTTGTTTCATTCTATATGTTAACTAAGAATAAATTAATGGCGTGATGAGGGGCGCCCATTGGCTTGACATTGACTCTTGTGCCCTTCAAGAAAGCAAGAACATAATATACAGTAAATGATAGAAAATTTTAGGTAAAAGAACAGGAACATTATAGCCTTAATGGACTACATATCGGTGTTTTAATCAGTTAGACATATTTAGGTGAAATAATACGATTTAGCCCGAGTATCAAAGTCTAGTCGGACACATGATATATATTTGAGTTCAAATTATTTGGACATGAGATACATAGATAGGATTAGAAGAAAGATCGGTAACAATGATCTTGAGCCTCTATATCTCATAGATACTTTGCCCATTCCAAGATGGCGGCGAAAACGAAAGTCGGAAAAGTGAGTTATACTAATAGAGATTCAAAGTTATACTTTTTTGGCAATTTTAAGTTGATTATGGTTATATTACATTCTGAATATTATTTAGAACCTGGAACATAATCTTATATATAAGTTTACGTAAAATCGGAAAAATGTTAATAAATATGATGAATTGCAGCTTAATATAGGTAGATAGATTTAGATTGAGATTACTCAAAATTACTTTATCGATAAGACATTTATGCTCATATGATCGGTCTGATGAGATTACGATCTGAGTATACTTATACAACATGGTGGCCGTAACAGACGCCAGTCTGCTGAACACGGTAGGACTGAGATGAGAAACCCGAAGATGCTATGATTGAGCCTAGAAACCGGGTGAGAGATTGTTCGTAATAATTTAATGTTTGGCAAAATAATGAGAGAGGCATAGACTTATGTGGTGTCCTATTGTTATTAGATACTGGACTTTGATATTGGGACGACGAACTGAATGGATATAAATTTGGCATTCGGGTGTTGAAAACGACATAAGGTAAAACACTCTTCAGAATTATGACGTTTGTGTTCACTACCAGGGTGAATAGTTGTTGTTTTTTTTGTTATATTTTTGTTAGATAATTCTACTACAATTACAGAACAGTAATAATAATTGTGGTATAGAACTAAACACTAGAACAGGATGAATCAAGAGGTGTTCTTTTCTTGTTGGGCTCAAGTTGTTGGGTCGGGACTGAGAGTTCCCTTATGTCATTCCAGATTTAATTTCTACATTTATGAATTTCGACTATATAAAAACGACATCTACTCAATATAGGTAAATATTATTTATATACTTATGAATTTGGCTAAAAATCTGAATGTTTTGTGAAATAAATTTTGACACCGGGAGTCACGCTATTGATACTGGATGTGCTTTACTTGTCACCAACTTAGGGATCTTTGTCTTTATTTTTTCACTTAGGTGGTGATTAGACTTAAATGTTTAAACAATTTTCTGATAGTTACTTAAAATTATTTATATTTATTGAAGAAGCTGTGTTATATATATTTCTTGTATTGTTTTTGGCATGCAGCCCTGAGGAAGTTGTCTTGGCATATGATTGATGCCCGACGAAACACGTGTTGGCTGCAGAATTTGTTTGTGATTTGGAAATAAAAGGACCTACATCACGTACCTTGGTGTTTTGATTTGGAAATGGACTGAAATCATCGCATGTACTTTAAGACTTTGGTGTTTGAATCTAATTTGTATGAAGATGGACTTGCAACTCTAATGACTTTGGATTGAATTATGGAATCAGGACACTTTCAATTTTGAGTGCTCGGCAAGAAATTTGAAAATGAACTGGATATTATCCGGTGGCAAAGCCTGTAAGAGTCATGGACTCAGCACACTGTTCAAGGTATCTCCACGGTGGCAGCTCAAGGGTCAGAGTAAGAATATTCTCCGTGGGAAGTAGTAATGGGGAATGGTTGGGTTTGTGTTTAGTGTATACTTGAAAATAGGTGACTACAAAATGAAGCAGTCCCTTTTTTTTCATCTTTTTATTTTCCAATTTTTTTTTTTTTTTTTAGAAAGTGGTAGCAACTTTAGGTCAAAGCTGATAGGGGCTGAAACAACACAAGGGTCCTGAAGCAACGTGGAAGGTACGATGGTGGTAAGCAACACAAGGGGTGCTGGGGGACCAATGTGATTGGTGGGGGAAATAAGCAAACAGACAAGGAAGAGAGAGAGAGAGAGAGCGAGAGAGAGAGCATTTAGATCTGGATGGTGGCTGGTGTTAGAAGCATGTGGGAAAGAAAGCAACACAGGTAAGGGAGCACAAAGAGCAACTGTATCATGGAAAGTCTGGCAGGAAAGTACACAGGCGAAAGTGCAATGCAGAAAGGGGAAGAGAAGCACACTAAGGAGTCGACTGGAAAACACATGCACTCTGATAGAGTTCCTAAACTAATAGAAAAAATTTGCGCCTTAAAAAGCGTGCTGTGTAAACATGCTATAATGCATCCATACTCCTGGGCGAGAGACCGACCCAAGAAGAGGAAGGAAAGCTCACAAATACGCAAACAAATGACTGCTGATGAAACCAAACTGTGCTAGGAGGAACAGTTTCACATCCTTTAGTCTCTTGAGTAGAACTGATACCAGACCTTTTGTTTTTCTGGTTGTAGGAAAGTGCCCTTTTTCTTTAGTCAGCCCCACACTTTCTTCTCCAATGCCGATGGTTTTTGAATCGCAGTGCACTGAGCCTGCTTAACAGGCCTCAGTTCTCTCTCCTGAAAACATGGTGCATGTGAATTGCTAACCCTGATTGGCAAGGACTTTAAACCCCCTTGTAAGTCCCTCAAAGTTTGGCTCCTTGAGGGGTTTCTCCCAGCCTTCCATCACCAAACTTAAGGGACCACTTACATGATGGCCAAACAGAAGTTCAAAGGGGCTGACACCAACCCCCTTCTGAGGCCCCTCGCTGTAAGGAAACAAGAGGCAAACTATCAGGATCTCATCTCCTTCTGAGTTTTTCAGGGAGGACCATTATCATGCCATTAATGGATTTGTTAAATCTCTCAACTAACCCATTTGCCTGAGGGTGATAGTAGGTAGGGAACTTGTAGCTCACACCATATTCATTCCACATAGCTTGTAGGTATGCAGACATGAAATTGGTCCCTCTATCAGAATTCACTTCTCTTTAGGAAACCCCACTCCATTAAGAATGCCCTTTGCCACTGCAGAGACCGTGACAGACCTGAGGGGAATTGCCTCTTGGTACCTAGTAGCATGGTCAACTACAGCTAGAAACCTATTCCCAGATGTAGTTTGAGAGTCAAGGGGATCCTCTCAAAGGGAGTCCCAAACTGCTGGAAGTGGAATTAAGAGAACCTTTGCTTGTCCACCTGTTTGGACACTGGCCTAACAGTTGAGATTGAAGCAACAGAACCCCTTCACTTTTTTCAGATATCTGGGGCAAAAAAATGAGCAATTAACCTGTCCCAGGTATTGATGGTCCAAATGTCCAGCCACTGTGGTGTCCTGGGCTAAGGTTAAAATGAACTCTCTGTACATTTGGGGACCATCGCTCTCCTGGCTGCCCCGGGTTTGGGGGTCTGTGGCCTCAGTGTACAGGAGCTCATCTTCCCAATTGAACCTGTGGGAGCCCTATTCTTGCCTTTCAGCCTGCTGCCTATGGCCTTCAAGAGTAGTGCAAGTCTTTTGCCCTTTGCATAGGTCTTCTCTGGAGGGTCTCAGACTCCCTCAGATACATTACCCTCCTCCGGCACCAGGCATCTGTATCCCGCAGAGTCTCTACCTCAGTACCATTGGTCTTTGGCCTTTGCCTGTACTTGTCCGTGCTTGGATGTAAGACATCCAGGGCTTCAATGTCCACCCCACCCAAGGAAACGAAGACAGCCTCTGTGTAACCACTTCCTCCCCCACTCCAATGCTAGTCAATAAACCATTGGGGTACTTTTTGGAGCTTGCTGAGTGTCCTCTGTTGAGAGAGAATTTATTGATGTTTAAGTCCAGGTCATTACAGTAATTGATTCTCGAGGAGATCAAGGCCAGAAGCACTAATTTTCGTGCTGTTAAAGGGATGTAAGGAATTTCTTTTTAAGTATCATAATATTAAAGCAGATTAATACCATTTGGTTCACCTGGAGATCGAAGGAGAGATGTTGGTCCACAATGACACGAAGATTTCTCGACGGAGGGGCCGGGTACTTCGTGCATCTGCCCAACAATTGCTGTTGCAAACCGAAGGCTTACACCAAAGATGAAGACCCCCGTTTTGTCTGCATTCAATTACAGGTAAATTACCCATCATCCAGATGAAAATTGCCTTCGTGAAGTTGTTGAAGTTGACAGCCCCGGCATGCTCATCTGTAATGGATACAATAATCTGCATGTCTTCTGCAAAGGAAAGGGTCTGTAGACCAAAAGGACGAATCCGCTTCGCTAGAGGGGAAACATGTGGATTAAACAATGTGGTGCTTAACAAGCATTCCTGAGGTTTCCCAAATTGGAGAGCAAAGGAACTTGATTTTAGCTGACCACAGTGTACAGTCTCTTGTGAATGAGCTCAGCAGATTGAACGCAGTCTCTATAAAACCTAGCCATGCTAGATGGCTAGATGGGAGTAACTAGCACTGGGACGGAGCCAACAGGATCATTGCCGCAGCCTGACCTGCATCTACCAGCACTCTAATGCTATCAACTGACAAGACCAGGGCAGTTTCAGTAATATGGCCACTACAAAAATTGAATTGTAAGGGATCCAACGGTTTGTGGTAATCGGTGAATATCATCAGCTGGCCATTCAGATGTTTCTTAAGGATTTTTGTGGGAATTGAAAGCAAGGATTTAGGACACAGTTTTTTCGAGTCTTTAGAATCCAGATTTTTCTTTTTTTTTTAAAGCGACCCAATTGCTACTTCCCGTAGATGGCTCTGTTCATAATGAAGGCCAAAGGCACATTATTATGCTAGGCAATAGATGAATAGTTGTAGGCGAGCATTGTTCAAGAGGAGACCCTGACTTATTTATTTATTTGAAAAGCTTTATAAAGCGCAAACATGCCCCTTGCGGGCATCAGAGCACTCTACACAGAGGCAGAAGCATGCATGAACTCAGAACAATTGAGGTCAACATTGTAAAACAACAAGGAGTAAACAATCAAAGTCAGATACCGGGTAGAAGGCCCTACTAGTTCAGTTTCTCATATAGTGCAAAATATTTCCCGTAACATTCAGTGAAACAATCATATATTGGCTCGTCGCAGCATAGTCGAGTAAATGACAAATCTGTAATCTGTCCACAAAGTAGTCTTCAATTCTAGTTCCGAATGGGCCCTAGAGTAAAATAAGTTTAACAATCAATCAAAAATACACAGCGAAAGATACGTTGGGGAAAAATGTCAAAGCGGTCAACACGGGGACTAGAGAAATAGTATATTAAGATGCAATTAATGTCCACTCAGGAAAAGCCATTAGGCCTGTTTCTTGAAATAGGCAGTGGAGGGATTGGTTCTCCTCTCCGTAGGAAGAGCGGTCCAAATTCTAGGTGCAAGGCCAGAGAAAGCACGTTTCTACTTACTTTTCTTTTTGAATTTAGGTGGTTTCAAGAGTAGTGTGGACGTACTTCTTAACCTCTACCGCGCTAGCGGGTTTTCCCGCTGTGCGCTGAAATTTGAAAATCGCGCTGTTTATGACAAACCCAGCTCGTCATCCGCGTAGCGCAGGTAACACCCATGACGAGCTGGCTTTGTCATCAGCGCTGAAGGGGTTAAGTTCTGACCGGATCCAGAAAGAACAAGCTTGTTCGCCAGATAGGCCAGAGTGTTGAAATGCAGGGCTTTATGTGTGAGGCAAGCTATTTTGGAAACTGATCCTGGCATCAATAGACAACCAGTTGAGCTGCAAAAGGTCAGGTGTGATACTATGGTGTTTTTTGGAGCCTGTGATGAGCCTGGCCTATGCATTGAGTGTGGCTCTGAGAGGGGCCAAGCTTGCTTTAGGAAGTCCTGCATGGGTCACCAGGCCATATGTTATGTTATGTTATATTTATTCTTATATAGCGCGCGGCTACTCAAAAAGAGTGTCCCGGCGCTTTTAATAATGAGACCTACAGCAGAATAACACAACACAGTAATAAAACACCGAAGTGAGCAGTGCAGAGAAGCAAAAAAGCGGCCTAGAGGGCAAACGGCCAAGTTTTAAGGCCCTTCCTAAAAGCAAGTAAATTAGTAGCTCCGCGGAGTGTCAGCGGCAGAGTATTCCACAACTGTGGAGCCAGCAGTCCAAAGGAGCGGCCTCCAATGCGGGCTCTCTTTACACGCGGCACAGCCGCCAGAAACAGAGATTCTGACCTAAGAGAGCGAGCCGGGTGGTAAAAGGCAAGTCTCCTTTGGAGATACTTAGCTCCCACAGCATGAAGGGCTTTATAGGCCAAAGTTAACGCCCAGTCGTGATATATTACCAGGGATTGTACTACAGGCTGTAACTCTTCTGGCGGAAGGAAAGGCTTGAGTTTCTTTATTTTGTTAAGATGAAAGTTGGCACCCCTAATGGTGGTGCTGATGTGAGTTTGCATATTAAGGTATTTGTCCAAGGTAATGGCCAATGATTTAGCGGAATCAACCACGTGAGGGGTGCAGTTAAGGGCTGTCAGTTGTTTCAGCATTCGCGGATCGGTGCAGAGTGGTTGTGTGGGGCAATCGGCAGGAATTCAGTTTTGAGGGTATTCAACAAAAGATGGGCTAACCATTATTGAGTTTGCGAGAAAGCCTCATTTAAGGTTATATTCTCCTCCAGAGAGGAGATCTTCAGGTGCAGTTGCGTGTCGCCCGCGTACATGTGGTAATGAATTTGAGAATTGTTCAGAATGACGGTGAGAGTCTCCATATAGAGGTTAACCCCTTCAGTGCTAATGACAAGGGTAACTCGTCATGGAGTTTCCATTGATTTCAATGGAAAGTGCATGCGCAGCCATAAAACACCTTAGCATCCAAGTGGTTAAAGAGCGTGGACGAGAGTGCAGACCCTTGCAGAACTCCAATCCTGACCGCAGTACTAGATGCGAGTGACTGGTTGATTTTAATCATTTGAGTGCGGTTATGTAAGAAAGAGGCAAACCACTTAAGGACCGGCCCGAGAGACCCATCCTAAGTTGAAGAAGATTAATCAAGTTCTCATGTTTGATGGTATCGAATGCAGAAGACAATTCCAGCAGGATCAGAAGACGAGGGACATTTTGATATAGGGATTTCAAAGCGTCATCCACAATGTGAGTAAGAGCAGTTTCGGTACTATGTCCTGCTCTGAAACCAGATTGATTAAGGTCAAGTATATGGTTGCATACTTCTCAGTCTGTGTTTCTGAAATGTGCAATAAAGAGGACAGCATGAGTTTGCTTACTGACTCCTCTTCACTGACCCTAGTCTGGATTCTCATGGACATCTTGTCCTGCGGGGTTATGTTTCCTCATTTGTTGATCAAATTCTGCATAGATGGTCAGGATTTTAGACCAACAATGGTGTTCCAGGTTATCACAGAGCTCTTGAGTCACCTCTAAATTGTTTGTGCTTTTAGGAGAATAAGAATCTGGAGGCCAGCCAAGCTCTGGTTTGACCAACAGTCCGCTCTGGTTGTGTACCAACCAGGACAATTGGTATGAGAGTTGGAGTCTGTGGCTCCCAAGGCAAGTCGACTGGGCCCTATCCCATCTTGGAAAAGAAAGGGGAAGTCACCTACCTGGTCGGTTTAGGCACCCCTAGGAGTCCTCACAGAGTACGCCATGTAAGTCTCTTGAAGCCACACCAAGACAGGGCTGACATGACCATGGTCACTGATAGAGGTCAAGAGGAGGAAACTGAACCCCCGCCCTGACCTAAAGTCAAATAACTCAAAAGATGGTTCAAAAGAGGGTGGTGTCTTGTCAGACTCTCTAACTGGCCAACAGCAAGCTTATTGCCGGCGAGACTTAAACCAGTTTGCTGAGCTCTTTTCCTTGACAATGGTCAGAGAACATGGTGTATTCATGATGTGGACACAGGTGACCGCTTGCCTCTTGATAACATTTATAGGCTGATCAAGTCATTGTCTTCATCAAAGTTGAAGTCCGCAAGATGTCAGAGCTTGTGGTAATAGCACCTGCTGACAGTCTCTTGGCTTTCCCAGTAGTACTGGTCCCTAAACTTCTCTCCAAGGGGGGCAAACCAGAGACTGGGTTCTGTGTGAATTACAGGGGGTGTAATTGCAGTCACTAAAACTGATGAACACCCTATTCTAAGAGCAGATGTGATAATAGACCAGTTGGTTGCTGACAAATTCTTGGTACCTTTATTTTATCATAAGGGTATTGACAAATTGGGCTCACCCAGGAAGCAGTGGAGAGATCAGCCTTTTCTACTGCTGAAAGCCACTTTCAGTTTAAAGTGATGCCTTCTGGATTGAAAAATGCACCTGCCACTTTCCAAAGGTTGGTGAATAGAGTTCTTTTAGGACTGAACAACTTTAGTGCAGCATATCTGGACGATATTGCTGTATTTAGCTCCAGCTGGGAGTATCATCTGGTCTACCTTAGGGTGATACTACAGACCCTGCAGCAAGCAGGCCTAACTATCAAGGCCAGTAAGTGCCTGATAGGGCAGAGTTCAGTTATCTACTTGGGCCACATTGTGGGTGGAGGCCAAGTGCAATGTCTCCAGACTAAATTCTACGCACTACTGGATTACGAGCATCCCAAAACTCAGACCTGAGTCAGGGCTTTCCTTGGCTTGACTGGGTACTATAGGAGGTTTGTGCAGGGGTATGGTACTATTGTGGCCCCTCTCACTGAGCTCACCACCAAAAAGCAGCCTTAGAAGATCACCTAGACCACAGGATGCCAAAAGGCCTTTCTCAGCCTGAAAGAGACTTTGTGCCCAGCACCTGTCCGGAAAGCACCAGCCTATGGAGAAGAGTTTATTGTTCAAACAGACACTTTGAAACATGAGATTGGGGTAGAGGTGTCACAAATTGCAAGTTTCAGGATCAACCAGTTGCCTTTGTTAGCAGGCGACTTCTCCCTAGAAGGCAGTGTTGGAGTGTCATGGGAGGGGTTGATAGATGACTAAGCAGGTTAAAACAAGTAGAAACAGCCCCCTTATGTAAAGATGTTTGGGACACTCGATGAAACACTAATGCACTGAAAAGTGGGAACCGAGCAAGTACAGCTTTTTAGAATACCATGACACGGTAAGCGCGCTGGGAAGTATTGCGGGAGTGAATATTTGAAGAAAGATCAAGGGACAACCTGGGTGTAAAAGGCAACTTTGTTAAAGTAACTTTGTGATAGCGAGGGTTTCATGTGTTTATTTATTTATTTTATTTTAAGGAGGTACGTATTATTTACAGAGTTGTTTGATAAGGATTAGTGTTCTGGCACGGTTGATTAATGGAAAATGATGACAGTCCATAGAGAGAGGATGTTAAATTGTATGTAGGATGTTTGAAAGAAAGTTTTTTTCAAAAATGTATTATAGGCTTTGTTTTTGCATTGCAATCAGTAATTTATTGTTAAGCTGATGGTTGTATTGATCTATTTTTTTATAGATACCCCAGACGAAGGTTTTATACCGAAATGTATTGGGTTTTTTAAAATAAAGTCGTGTTGTGCGGAAACCACTCCGGTCTACGAATATTTTTGTATGGAAATGGGTATAATAAATGGGAAAAATGAAGAACATAAAAACACAATTGGTTTATTGGATTCATTTGGCAGCAGAGATGGCTGTGCAGCTGGAGTGGGATCAGAATAGGTCCCCCATGTGTTCGTCTACCTTACAGGATTGCCACAGTGTTTCCTGTGCCAAAGCTTACAGCCTACGGCTGCTGATGCCAAGACAGGAACCTGACATCCTTCCAGGAGGTATGGACACTCATTGAGTCAGAAAGAAAGGCCTGCCTGGGCAGGAGGTTTCACCACCCTCCCTGACAGGATGGTTAGTGATGCGGCACATCAAGGCAGTCCACTTCAAAGCCTTCACCGCCTCAAATTTGCAACCAGACCTCCTCCCATAGTAGTTAAAAGCCAACCCCCTGCCCCAGGCACATTTGCAACCCAGGCAGGTTGGAAAATTAAGTAGTCCGGAGTTATTATTAGTTTCAACTAGAGTCTCTATTTTAGCTACACGTTTTAACCAGACCTCTTTTTCTAATGGTGCCTTGTTACATGATTTGCCGATCCACAATAATGTCATTAGAAGTAATTCTGCATGAAGAATATTCTTAGTAACCATTCTTATCGGGTTGCCTGTACACTCTGTGTGAGGATCTGGGTGTACTTTATGCCATGGCTGTAGGGCCTGTTCATGGAGTACACTCACAGATAACATCTTGGGTCCAGTAAGAGTTCTTTACATAGCCTTCAGCTCAACCATTTGGTAGGTATTGCACAGAGCAGCAAGGCTTAGCAAAGGAACAGTGTGTAAAGCATTTAACAGCACTAAACAGAATAAGAAAGTCTCACAACAAGAAAGAGACACCACAGCAATGAATAAAAATAAAGCATATTTTTATGAATGTTTTGTGACCTTGATCATTAAAATCCACCTGAGGGTTACGGAGATACATATTTTAGAACTTTTTATTGAAACTGCAAACAAGCATTGGCAAATGTAAAGTTTGAAAACTTTAGAAACATTTGGAAAAGTTAGAGCAAGTGTTCTGGCCCAACGTAGGTGACCAAATCCAGCAGGCATAAGGTCTAGGGGACCAGAAACAATACTTGGGATGGTTACCTGGCCACCAGAGCTTTTTTGAAGCAAATTGTAAACTTTAAAGGACAACTGCCATTGACTTCTATGGAGCGGACCTGATGCTGAGGGATGCAGGCTTAAAGATACTCAATAGATGCTCCGAATTCTGTGCGGTCCACGGGGGTGGAGTCCAGTCAAGTCCTCTATCCACAGGTCAGTGGGGGCGACTCTGTCCATGGATCTGGGGGTCCCATGAAGTCCTTTGTAGAGGGTTCCAAGGGCTGCCGATGCAGACCATGCGCTTTTACAGCGATCATTGTGCAAATCTTTGGTGGAGGCTGGTTTTCGCCTTGGGTAATGAATCTGGTCATAACCAACACTCCAGGTTCAAGCAGACACTGCAGCATCTTTTGGCTATTTCCGAATTGTCCTTTGTGGTGCCCGGAGTCCGATAGTGGCAAAACGTCTGTGGTTGCTACCAGGTATCCAATTTGGGCTCTTTCAACTTCAATATCCTCAGTGCCGGTCTGGGAGGTCAGGAAACTGACTCTTGGAATCACTGCTAGGGACTGGGAATAAACTTTTCCCCAAGCCAGGTCAACAGAACAGGGTCCAAAGTCCACTAACCCAAAGTCAGCCGGAGCAGTAGCTCTAGCGTTGCAGCCTCTTTGCGCGCTTCGAACAGGTGCTTAGTGGTTGTCATCTCGTCCTACTTCCAAGTCCAGCGAGTACCAACTTCTCTGGTGTCAGAGGTGCCCATTATATCTCAGTAAAGCGGAGACAATGCGTTCACTACCCAATGACTAGTAGGTCTCCTCTTATCTCTTATCTTACAGTTCTGGTGATGTGTGGCTGCAGGCTTTCCCAGAGTGCCTCTTCCATGCCACAAACAACATAGCTGTAGTTTTCCTCGAGTGTAAGGACTTTGGTAGCCCACTCCCAAGGATGTGGCTACCATGGGCTGCACACACACGGAAAACTGGTTCAGAAACCGTTTTTTCCTTACTTGGCCCTGGCTCTACCTTTTCTAGGGGAAACAAAAGGCTTCCTGTGTGGGAGTGTTATTGCAGCAGACTTTCAAAGGCTGCATCACCTTTGATGCCTGTCTTTTGGACTTTCACTCTTTGCAGCCCTTCCTGTGGGATGGGGTCACTCTTACAGCATGACAACAGCCTTTGTTTATTGTCCGGGTGTCGTTCACACGTCTATCCAGGCTGCAGAAACCTGGCTCAATCCCTGTGCCTCTACAAAGTCACTGCACCACCTGGCTTCAAAATTGCAACTTTCACAAAAGTGCCAGCATAAAATCTGACATAAATGTCGACTGCACAGTTTATTCACATTTGATGTCTCCTTTAATTTGATACCTTACCTGACCTGGGTAGGTAGCCACTGTTAGGAGTTAGACATATTGGAATGTCTACTGTTAACCCTGCAATTACCTTATAACTGCCCCCAGCAGTGGAGAAGTGTGGCTCACTGGTTAGAGGAGGCAGACCTGGAAGCAGAGGTCAGCCCGGGACCAAGGTTCAATTCCCGGCTCGACGGGGTCTTGAGTCCTAAAATGTCCATGGACTTGACAATTCTCGCTCCGGTGCCTACTTGATTCACGGGTTCACACTCTGCGACTCTGGGCAATAGCTTGCTTAATCTCCACAACGGCCCCTCGCGGTGGGATGCCTGGCTTTCACCTTGCGGATACCCTGCCGGGGTTATCTCACAGGGGAATACCAGGACGGGTCCCTAAGCAAGCGCTTAGAAACCGCTTGGTGATTTGCGCTATATAAATTCCTGTACATTTACATTTACAAACACCAACACACGTGTTTTGCTGTACAGATATATTGAAAATATGACTATCTTAACCACATCGACGCTGATGACGAGCTCAGCTCGTCATGAGGTACACCTCTCGTCCAGCTCGTCATGAACCGCGGGATTCTCAAATCTTCAGCGCACAGCGGGAAAATGCGCCGCACCGATGCGGTTAACAATATACAGCTCCTTGCCTTAGGGCTTCATAGGCCTACCTCAGAGGATATATATATAAATACAAATGAACGCAACTGCAGAACACTGCCCCCACAATCCGTCATTAAACCACCTTAGTCACAGGCCAACTATACGCAATCGCGTGAATTGCGGCTTGGGGTACATGTAAGAGGATCAAATAGCGATGTTTGAAATGACCGCCAAAAACAGACATACAGGTCTCCGGCTTACCGGGTTCCAATCACCGTTACAGAATGCACGTGCATCGTATAACTTTAAAGTCGATGCAATTGAATGTTTTGTTTATGTTAACCACTGCGATGTGCTCAATGTAAACTCTGAATGCCATGGCAAACATGCAAACCAAGAATATATGCATACTGCTAAATAGTTTAACACCCATACGCACATGAACTGAATTACTAAGATGTTTTTGTCACGAGTGTTAATGTTGATTTTAAACCTGACTTGCATTATTTAGTCACAAACTTTTCTATGTCCTTCACTCCCCCGCCTGTTGCCATGGCAACTCACTTAATCCCTACGTGTCGCGCGAGCAAAATGAAATGTGATGTATTGTCAGGTCACCTCAGTGAATACAGATGTAGTGAACAAGGGGGACTTGTTAGTCGAAACGCGTCTGGTCGTTTGGAATAAACATGTTCGAGGCATGTGGGCTGCTGAATTCATATCTGTGCATAGATCGCCGCCTAATGTTGGGTCTGGATGATTGCACGTTGTTGTCCTGGAAGAGTCTTCGAAGTATCACGAGATAGGTGGCTCCTCCCTCGGACTACAGTGCGCATGGGCATCCTCTCCATCCTCAGATTGTTTTTTTTCCGCCATTGGGTTCGGATGTATCTTCCTTTACTCAAAGTTCGGAATCGAAACTACTCTTTCTAGAGGCCAAAAGGCCTCCGCTATCGTCGGTATTGTCTCGTATCGGTGCCGACAACCTCTTAACAAACTTTATCCTACTTGGGACGTCGAATCTGGCCACGGGCCTTCTCGACGCCACGCGACCAGTCGTCGATGGAACGGAGCCCATTCAAGAGATGCCCTCAATGTAACTCCAAATACCCACATATCGATAAACACCCTGTATGTAACAAGTGTTTATCTCCAGAACACAATGAATCCGACTGCCTAGCCTGTGCCCAGTTTCGTTCTAAAAAGACACTTCGAACTCGACGGGCAGCTAGACTAACCATGCAGAGACGAGCGCCAGAGCCAGAGAATATCTTCGGCGACGAAGACTATCTTGTCGAGGCAGAAGAATATGAAGAACAGTCAGATCAAGGATCGGAGCATGACTCTGACTACTACATCGACGAGGAAGAAGACATCGTCGAGGTAGGGGACAACGAGTAAGGGATTGGAGCCGTAGAAGACGACTCCAGTGACGAAACAGGCCCAACCGTAACTACGGCGGCCTATACGTTCACCTCCATGGTTCAACAGGCTCCGGTCGAGGCATCGCCACTAGGCCTTAGCCAAGATCTCGAAAGACATTCCATAGCCCCGCAATATAGCCCGGCTAAGAATACTACTAAAGAGCCATCAAATCAAAACCTCCAAGATTGGTTATGTCGAGACCAAAGGTGATGGAACAGAAAACGAAACCGAAACTTATCGACTACACGGTCTTCGGACCACACTACGTCGATCCATCGGAGTCTAGACCGAAGAAGCTTGTAGACAACACTGTCTTCGGGCCGAACTATGTTGAACCATCGGCATCGAATACAAGGGTCGTCGAGCCGAAAAGCAGCGCCCCGGTACCTACGCCAAAACAAACGGTCGTCGAACCGAAAACATCGGCACCGACTGCTGAAAAAACAAACAAAGGACTCGATCCAAAGAAGGTTGTCGAACCCAAACAAAAGGGCGACAAACCAATTGCGATCCAAAAGAAAAGCATCGACCCGAAGAAAATTGAACCGAAAAAAAGAATCGAACCTACATCAAAGTCTTCGATCCAAAACCATTGGTTCCGAAATCGGCACAAGTACACAAGGCCGTACTCGAGCCAAAAAAGACTGTCAAATCCTTCGGCTCTGAAGAACAGGCACTACAAAAACAAACCGTAGTACCACAAAAAACAATCAGACCGATTTAAATTTGGCCTCCCGCCTACCTCAAAGTCAAAGGCGGTCGACCCAAAAGCCAGCGTCGAACCAAAACTAATAAAACAAAAGACTTTGGCAAAACCACACAAGACTGCTGAACTGGAAGTCTAACATCCAGACCCTGAAACAGTTGAACAATCAAAACTGTATATTGATCCTAACTCTGGCAAACTCACTCTCTACAAGAGGAAGATCAGGCCAGAAACTGAGAGGGACACCTACACTATTCCACTAAAAAAGAAAAGGGACTGAGAGGCAAGATGGCCGCTGAGCTGTTGTAGAGGATAGTCGCATGTACTCCCTCTCCTAAACTCAAGAATGCCGACGGTGGATTAAGCTGAATATGCTGCTTCTCCAGGGGTCAGCAGGAAACCAGAATCGAGAGCAACACGTTACCGAACAGTGGCCTGCATTTACAGCTGTTTCTACGATTGTGGTATTATTGGGCCGACACTGGCGAACTTTCTACCTAAATCTACGAGTTGCTCTGAAGATGGCACATCGCACTGGGGCAGTTCCTAAGACTTCAAGCGGGAGCAAGAGATCGACCCCGTTAAACACCCCCGCCTCGAGAGCGCTTCTGAGCAGGAAAATGGAGAAAGTTGACAAGCTCGAAAAGGAAAAGGACAAGAAAGCCGAGCAGAGAGCCGAGCAGAGAGCGGCGAAAGCGGTAAAGTATGTAACCACCGCTGGGAGCAGGACACAGCAGCGTGTACAACTGCAGGGTGATAGCACGCAGGCAAAGGAGGCTAAAGGGACACAGCATCTCGCACTAAAGGAGCTTAGACAGCCTACCTTGTCTGAGTCATGTGCGGGCAAAGCGGCACTAGGATCGGCAGCCGTACCGCCCGACATTCTGAGCGCTGAAACCGAGCTTGCCGTCCTCGAGGACGCAAGCGTTGTGGTTGCCGAGCAACCAGGTCTCCTGGAGATCACGCCTCTCGTGGAAGCGTCTCACGATGGCGGGGACGCCGAGACTGAAACGATGAGGAACACGGATGGTATGGAGCCGAACGCAGAGGGCTTGGGAGACACAGAGAGGTACAATAATACACAAATGTTGGACGCTCTCCTTCAGGTCGAGGTAGGGCTCCCGAGTGCGAGCAAGCAGAATAAACAGAACATGCAGGAACATATACAGAACGCTACCTGGGGCAGTTTGAAAAGCTTAGCAAGCCATGATTCACTCCATGAACAGGGCGCACTTAAGGAAGGGAGAGGGTGCTCCCCGGAGGGAGACAAATTCTTTTCAGTTAATGAGGGCTCTGAATCATCCCAAATATGCTCACAGGAAGAGGGCAGCATTACAGAACTTTCTTCAGACTCAGAGGAATCTCGTACTAGTGCTTCTAAAAATAAGACTATGCGGAAGAAAAGAGCGTCAGCAATAAGACAGGACAGGGAAGGCTCATCCTCTAGTATTAACAAGAAGCTATTGTGGGACTATAGTGGCACCACCGGAATTCATCAAGGAAACTATCCAGAAGAAGAAGGGGCTGCAAACAATGGGGGCTCAATACCACACGCAACACTAGATGGTATGTTCAGCATGCTAAAGCAAATGCAAGCAGAGGCAAGATCAGAGAGCCGGAGAGCCAGACAAGACACGAAGAAAATTCAAGCGAGCATAAGAAAAATGAATAAAAAATACGAAGAAGTAGAAGAGAGAGTGGTTTTAGTAGAGGAAAGGGCTGGCAGGCTTGAGAACGATTTTACAGATTTGCTGTCATATAAAATGGAGCAAGGGAAGATTGTTCAAGATCTACAATGGAAGGTGGAAGATTTCGAAAACCGCCAGAGACGAAATAATGTTAGACTTCTTGGCCTGGAGGAGGGGGTGGAAGGGTAGGACGCAAGAGGGTATGTGGTTAAGCTGCTAAAAGGCGCATTCCCAGAGGCACAATGGCAATGGGAGACTGAGGTCCAGAGAGCCCATAGATTTCCTCTTACGCAGAAGAAAAGACAAGGTGGGAATCAGACTATATTGCCAAGGGCTATGCTAGTTTTTCTGGGAAACTTCCTTGCGAGGCAAGAAATTATGACAAAAGCCAGGCCTGATGATAAGAAAACATATGACGGAATTACATTTTTTGCTAGGCCTGACTTTTGTCATGTGACAGAGGAAAGGAGGTGGAAACTTAGACAACTGATCGCTCCTTTCCAGCAACAGGGCTCTGGGGCATATCTAATGTTTCCCGCAAAACTAAAAGTCATCACGGGGGGTCAAACCAGAATGTTTTTTTCTGAAATCAAGGCGGGCGAGTATCTAGCAGAGATTGCTGAGAACCACAGGAGTAGAAATAAGAAATAAGAAAGGTTCCGGAGATACTCAGATTGATGCAGAACATACCTGGGAAAGAGTCAGGCTTTTGATAAGAATCCTGGAGAAGCTTGATACATGAGGAGAAGGGAGGGAGGGGAGGCGACACTACAGCAGAGAGCAGTCACACATAGGTCATGACTGACCTATTTGCCTGTAGAAAGGGGGGTGGGATAGACAGGGGGAGGGAGGGAGGGAGGAGGGGGTCACGGGGGGAGGTGATGGACGGAGGGTAAATACAGCACAAGAGAAAAGGACACATGGACGTAGCATAGTACTCGGAGGTGGGCGATTGGTCTGGGCACTTCACAAGGGAACAACATTAAGTGTAGATGTCTTTAAAAATTGCCTCAATTAATATATGTGGTCTAAATGAGGGAGGGAAAAGACAGAAGGTTGCGGCAATGCTAAGATCATTAAAATTAGATGTTATATGCCTCCAAGAGACGCACATAGAAGGCAAGAGTAAATATCTTCTGGAACAACTGGGTTTTGAAGTCCTCGCACATACACGGCAGGATTCTATGACAAGGGGTGTGGCTATATTTGCTAAAAAGGGAGTAACAAAGGTAAAAAAAAAGGGGGGAGGTGGGTCATGACTGAAGTAGAAATAGGCACTGGATGTTACACAATTATTTCTGTATATGGTTCAAATGATGATGAACCTGAGTTATTTGATTTTTTGGATCTGGAATTAGCCCTCTGGCCAGAACCTGTGATTTGTTGCGGGGATTTTAATGTAAATGGATTGTCAGGGATGGGTATGACGGGAGGGGGGGCCCAGGCGGACCGCAAAAGAAAAACACGTAGGTCTATTTGAAGTTTAGCACAACACAATGCACTAGTGGACGTCTGGGCAGTGAATAACCCACCAGGCACAGGCAGCACTTTTTATTCAGCACCACATAGGACGATTGCCAGACTTGATTATTTTTTCGTCTCTAGCTCCCTGGTTGCGGGTACTCTAATTGAAAGACTCCCCCGGGTATTCTCAGATCATAACCCTCTTATAATAACTATTCCCCAGACTAGCAGAGGAGAACGAGCAGAATATAAATGGACGTTTGAGAGAAGGCTATTAAGTGAGGAAGATTATGTTAATAAGATGAGGGTCTGGATCAGGCAGTTCTGGGAGGTCAACAGAGGATCTGCATCAGCAGGGACAGTCTGGGATGCCTTTAAAGCCAGGGTGCGGGAAGAAACATTAAGCTTTACACTATATAGGGCTAAAATGGAAAAAGTACTTTTAACCAGAAGGCTTAGTGACCTGGCAGAGCTGGAGGACCAACTTATTCAGGCTATTATGAACCAAGGATCAGTGGATGATGTTCTACTGAGGATAGAACTAAAGAAATCAGAGGCCAGCGAGAGTATGGCAAGGAAAACTGCAGGTAACTATATGGCCAAAAAAGAAAAATGCTACGAGTTTAACGAGCGAGTTGGCCATTTACTAGCAGTACGAACTAGACAAAATACCGCAGCTGGGGAAATAAAAGAGATTAAAGATAATAGGGGTAGGGTTGTAAATAAGGTGGAAGAGGTACGGGAAGTTTTCAGGGAATTTTATGCAAATCTGTACGATCACGACCTTAGCAATAGAGACCTTGAAATAGAGGAATACCTAGCAGCCACTCCACAAGTAAGATTAAAAGATGAAGAAAAGAAGAAATTAGAAATGCCTCTGTCTTTACAGGAGGTTCAAAACGCAGTAACTTTATCACCAACAGGGAAAGCAACAGGACCCGACCAAATCCCAGCTGAATTCTATAACATCTTCTGGGATGACTTGGAGATAGATATGTTAGAAACATTAAGACAAGCACAGATAAGGGAGTCTATCCCGCAGTCATGGGCAAGGGCAGACATCATTGTAATTCTCAAAAAAAACTAGACACCGCTGGAGCCGGGGTCATATATACCTATAACGCTTATGAATGCGGACACAAAAATCTATTCTAAAGCATTAGCACAGAGACTAAGCAAGATAATTGAGAGCCTAGTTAATCCCGCACAGCATGGATTCATACCGGGGAAAGGGACTACGCAGCATACAAGACAAATGGTTACCATCTTTGATGCTGTGGGAGATGCAGGAGACCCTGTCGCTGCAGTATTCTTGGATGCAGAAAAGGCAATTGACAGGGTCTCCTGGGGGTATTTTTGGAAGGTTTTAGAATGGTCTGGTATAGGGGTAGGTTTTTCTAAGGCTATTCAGGCTCTATATGTGGAACCACTGGCAAGAATTAGGATTAACAAAGGTTTTACCTCCGAAGTACCAATAAGGTGGGGTACACAGCAGGGCTGCCCGGCATCGCCGCTTTTATTTGCACTATATTTGGATCCCTTGCTGAGAAGACTAGAGAGAAATAACCTTATCCTTCCAGTCAAACTTCATGAGCAGGAGTATAAAATCTGTGCATACGCAGACGACGTAGCAATCATTACACCGCACCCAGAAAGTGCAATAGTCGAAATAGAGCAGGAAGAGGTAACTTTCGGCAGGGTTTCAGGATACTCAATAAATAAAGACAAGACACAGATAGTACAGAATAATTTTGTAATATATCAGGACACGAGTGGTCACAGAAGCAGTATATCTAGGAATAAGAATTACAGCTGATTTAGATAAACTGGTAGAGCTAAATATGGGCCCACTCTTGACAAAAGTAAAAGAAAATACTGAAAGGATCCACACTCTACACCTGACTTTAATGGGCTGTATTAATGTAATAAAGATGGTGACCTTCCCGAAATTTTTGTATCTTTTTAGAGCCATCCCATTACATTTTGACCATAACTGGTTTAACAAATTAGAAGCGATACTTAACAGACTTATATGGGCTCAGGGGAAGACAAGGAGAGCCTATCGATATCTTACATTATCTAGAGAAAAGGGAGGTTGGGGGGCACCAGACTTTAGGCTTTATTATTGGGCTGCCGCCTTGCAGTATTTTCGGGGGTTGGTTGGGGGGAGTGGTCTAGGGCAAAACGAGGATAGATTAGGCTTCACTAATGTATATTCTGCACTATTGGGTGAGGGGGCGGAGAATGGATTTTTAAATACAATCGACTTTAGTTACTTTAAACATACACGTTTTAAGACATTAAGGGCGGCTTATATGGTATGGAGGGCGATCTCAAAGAAATTGGGTTTAGGTAGGTATAATAACTATACAAGATTATATACGAATACCTCATTACCTGGAGACATTTTTAGGGATACAACTATGAAGGACTGGAGTAATAAGGGGATTGTAAAGATTGGTAACCTTTTGGATAATCAGGGGAGTATATTACAATTTGGAGAGCTAAAAGCCAAATTCGGAATAGAAAGATGCAGTTTTTTTAAATACTTAAGAGTAAGAAGCTTTCTCTTCCAAAAGCAGGGCGGTCCGCTAGGATTCGGTCAAAACAAAGTAATGGAACATATAGAACGATCTAATTGCTGTACAATTAGACATCTTTATGCTGAACTTAGTGTAATCAAATGTGATGATAGGGGGAAATATGCCCTAAAATGGAGTGAAAAGTTGGGGACCGATACGGTAGATTTTCAGACATCCCTTGATATGGGTAGAACTATGCTCTGCTCGGCTACATTACAGTCCCAACATTATAAGACTATTTACTCATTATATCACACACCGGCTAGAATTGCACAGTGGGGTGGAACGACTGGGATACCTGTGACCACTGTCCCACTGTCCCTCTGGGCTGGTCACCCCCTCGCACCTCGCACACTCCTCGTGAGTGAGCCCAGGCTGCCCCCCGCTCCCGCCAAGTGCCGCCGCTCGCAGCTGGGTCCTGTGACCCTGTGACTCCGCTGTTGGCGCTCTTGCCCACCTGCGCCGCGTCTGTGTCTAAGTATCCGATTGTTTCTCTTCCCCCCCCGTGTGTTGACTGCTCCCTAGCATTTCTCACGCCCTGTGTTGTTTTACTCGTTCCTCTGTAACCCCGTTTGCCTGACCCCCTGTGTAGCTTCTGCTCCCTGTTTATTTTCTGTTTCCCCCGTTTTTGTATTATTGTACCCCTGTGACTTGGCCCCTGCCGTTCTTCCCGCCACCTCCCCGCCCCTGCGGCCCCGCCCCTCCCCTCGTCAGCCCTTCCCATTCGCCGCCCCGCTCCCGCCTCCCAGCTGCCCCTCCCTCGCTCCGCCCCCCCACTCTCCACATATGGCAGAGCGGTCAACGCGTAGCGTGCACGCGCAGCGGGCGCGCCGATTGTGCGCCAAAGGCAAGCCCGTCTGTGCCCGTCCGCGCCTGGACCGCGCCCAGTGCCAGGACCCCTGGTCCCCGCAGACCCCAGCCCACCCGCCGGACGTACGTCGCCGCCACCCTCAACGCACTCAACGCCGGCCGAACCCCTGGATGCAACCGAGCCACCCAGAGACGCACCCACGGACCCTTCACCTGCCAGTCCTGCAAATTCTCCTGCATCCGGACCTACACTGCACCAGCGTCCACCAAGCCGAACGCCAGCAGCAACCACCTGAAGTGCATCCTGCTCAACACCCGCTCCGTCCACAGACACGCCGTCCAACTTTGGAACCTCCTCGACACCACAGCTCCTGACGTTGCCTTCCTCACGGAAACCTGGATGAACGACTCCTCAGCGCCCGACATCGCCATCGCCATCCCAGAGGGCTACAAGATCATCAGGAGAGACCGCAACAAGCAGACTGGAGGAGGCATCGCCATCATCCACAGGAACAGCATCCACATCTCGACCAACACCGACGACACCCTGACAACCGCCGAACACCTGCACTTCCAGATCCACACCGACCCCAAGACCACCCTCAGGGGCACCCTGATCTACCGACCCCCGGGACCACGCACTCAATTCAGCGAAGAGATCACTGGCTTCATCAGCCCGCACGCCCTCCCCTCCGCTGACTACATCCTCCTCGGGTACATCAACTTCCACCTGGAGAACAACAAGGACCACAACACCACCACCCTGCTTGACAACCTTGCCACCCTCGGACTCAAGCAGCTGGTGACCACCCCCACCCACCTCGCCGCACACACACTCGACGCTGTCTTCTCATCCAGCAAGGACATCACCTTCAACCACGCCACTGGACGGACCACAGCTGCATCCACTTCACCTTCAGAAGAACCACGGTCCACCACCACCAGCAACAGGCGGCACGAAGAAGCTGGAACAAGATCTCAGCCAACCAACTCGCCGCATCCCTAAACCAGCACCCTCCCGCCAGCTCAGCGAACCCCAGCCAAGCCGCCGACAACCTCACGAAATGGATCTGCACCTGCGCGGACGAACTCGCTCCTCTGAGGACCCCGCCCAGCAGACCCGGAAGCAAGAAGGCCCCATGGTTCACCGACGAACTCAAGAGCTCCAAGAAGAACTGCCGTGCCCTCGAGAAAACCTGGAGAAAAGACCCTCAAGCTCGCCACCCGAAAGCACCACCAACTGATCCACGCCACCAAGAAAACAGCATTCAAGGACCGACTGGACAACAACGCACACAACAGCAAGGAACTCTTCAACATCGTGAGAGAGCTCTCCAACCCCAACGCCGGAACCAACGACATCACCCCATCGCAAGACCTCTGCAACTCCCTCGCCTCCTACTTCCACAACAAGATCGCTGACATACACAACAGCTTCAACACACAATCAACGCTCCCCACGACCACACCAACGCCCCCCACCACCACCCTCAACGCCTGGACACCGATCAACCTCGAAGACACCATCAGCACGATTAACTCCATCCACTCCGGATCTCCATCCGACCCCTGCCCTCACCACGTCTTCAACAAAGCCGACGCTGTCATCGCACCCCACCTGCGGGACATCATCAACACCTCCTTCGACACCGCCACCTTCCCTGAGAGCTGGAAGCACGCCGAACTCAGCGCTCTACTAAAGAAACCAACGGTGGACCCCACCGAACTCAAGAACTACCGCCCCATCTCGCTTCTCCCGTTTCCAGCCAAAGTCATCGAGAAGACCGTCAACAAGCAACTGGCAGCCTTCCTCGAGGCGACTGGATCCCTCGACCCATCTCAGTCAGGCTTCCGGGCCAACCACAGCACCGAGACCGCCCTCATCGCTGCCACTGACGACATCCGAACCCTACTGGACAACGGAGAAACAGCGGCCCTCATCCTCCTGGACCTCTCCGCGGCATTCGACACTGTCTGCCACCGCACCCTAGTGCAGCGCCTCAGCAACGTCGGAATCAAGGAGAAGGCACTGGAATGGATCATCTCCTTCCTCGCCGGAAGGACACAGAGAGTCCGCCTCCCCCCGTTCAGATCGGAAGCCACGGAAGTCATCTGCGGCGTCCCTCAGGGCTCCTCGCTCAGCCCCACCCTCTTCAATATCTACATGAGCCCCCTTGCGGCCATCGCACGCCAACACAACCTGAACATCATCTCCTACGCCGATGACACCCAGCTGATCCTCTCCCTGACCAACGACCCCGCCACCGCCAGAGCCAACCTACACGAAGGGATGAAAGACGTGGCCGAGTGGATGACGACCAGCCGCCTGAAACTGAACACAGACAAGACGGAAGTCCTCATCCTGGGCTCCTCACCCTCTGCCTGGGACGACTCCTGGGGGCCCCCCGCCCTGGGCAACGCACCCAAACCGACAGACCACGCACGCAACCTGGGCTTCATCCTGGACTCCTCCCTCTCCATGACCAGACAAGTCAACGCCGTCTCCTCGTCCTGTTTCAACATCCTGCGCATGCTACGTAAGATCTTCCGGTGGATCCCCACCGAGACCAGGAAGACGGTCACCCAGGCCCTCGTCACCAGCCGTCTGGACTACGGCAACGCCCTCTACGCCGGAACCACCGCCAAGCTCCAGAAGAGACTCCAGCGTATCCAGAACGCCTCGGCGAGACTCATCCTCGACGTCCCCAGACGAAGCCACATCTCCAGACACCTGAGAGACCTGCACTGGCTCCCGATCAACAAAAGAATCACCTTCCGGCTCCTCACCCACGCACACAAAGCCCTACACAACCAAGGCCCGACTTACCTCAACAGCCGCCTCAACTTCTACGCTCCCAAACGCCATCTCCGCTCAACCAGTCACGCCCTCGCCGCCGTCCCCCGCATCCGAAGAGCGACAACAGGAGGAAGGTCCTTCTCCCACCTGGCCGCCAAGACCTGGAACTCCCTCCCTCCCGACCTACGCTTGACCCAAGACCACCTCTCCTTCAGGAAGAAGCTCAAGACCTGGCTGTTCGAGCAGTAGCGGCCCCCCCCCCCCTAGCGCCTTGAGACCCTCCGGGTGAGTAGTGCGCGATATAAATGCCTATGATTGATTGATTGATTTGCCCTCGTTGTGGTTCTAACGAGGCAGATATTGTACATATGTTTGCTCAATGCCCACAGCTGTTTACTCTAAAAAACGCAATTGAGGAATTTATTGAAATTTCACTAAAATGTAAAATGAAGCTTACAGATGAACTAATTAATTTGGGGGTGGGGGCAGGGGAAAGTATAGAGGGATTACCAGTGGAATTTCTGTTTGTTTCAATGGCAATCTATCGAATTTGTATAGCAAGGGCTTGGCTGGATAAGGCTCCTCCTTCTTTCCAAACATGGATTGCGAACTGTCTTTCTACATATAACTTGGAAAAAGCAATATACGACAGGAAAGGGCGAAGAGCTAAGTTATTAGGACGGACGATTTGGCAACCTGTGATTAGCTGGAAGAATGGTAGGGCTGATGTAGCGCAGGCCCAAGCAACGGCTATATAAAGTAAAGTACTATATGGAAGGTACATAGATGTTTCTAAATCTGGGTTATATATATTTACTTTATTATGATGTACTATGATTTTCCCTCTCATATATAGGTATATATGGAATTTATCTGGATATGTAAAGTATAGACTAAAAAAACTTTTTGTGCTGTAACATGAAATGTATTTGTATGGAAAAATGTTAAATGCTTAATAAAAAAAAGTTTAAAAAAAAAAAAGAAAAGGGACTGCTCTACCTCACCTATTCTTTTTGAGCCTATTCAGCCACATAGGCCAAACACATATTCATATACACCCACACACTCAGATGAGGAAGTGGATCAAGAATATGATGAAGAATACAACTACCCAGTAGATGCTGACCAAGACAGTCAAACACAACCATGGGCTGACCCACTACATCCTGGTGACTCGCAACCCATTCCTGATACACCTGCAAACCCTGCTAGGCCTTCTCCTACAGAGGACACAGCTGCTTTTAATGCATTAATAGAAAGAGCAGCAAGCCATCACAATGTGGACATGCATGCAGACCCTGTGGAGGAAGATTTCTTCTTTGACACTTTTGCAACATTAGAAAGGACAGTTAAAACACAACCCATGTTAAAGGGGGTACTTAAACATGCAGGGGACATATTTAAGGATACCACTAGAGCCAGGGTCATTAACCCAAGGATAGAAAGGAAATACAGGCCCGCGCCAGTAGACCCTACATACATTAAAGGACAATTGCCTTTAGATTCTTTGGTGGTGGCAAATGCACGTAAACGTGCAAACTCGCAAACAACTGGGGAAGCTGTGCCCCCGACAAAGAATCAAAGATTTATGAGGCATCAGGGAAAAGGGTAGCCACACAGGCGTCTAACATATGGAGAATATCTAACACGCAAGCCCTGTTAGCCAGGTATGACAGGGCACACTATAATACCTTGGAAACGCTTTTACAGCATCTACCTGACGCTTACAAAGAACAAGCTGAACAATTGATACAAGAGGGAAAGCTAATCACTAACGCCTCTATTAAATGTGCCTTAGATGTGGCAGATACAGCTGCCAGGTCTATTAACACTAGTGTTATGATCAGGAGACATGCGTGGCTACGCATTTCTGGTTTTAAAAACTAAGTTCAGTCCACTCTGTTAAACCAGCCGGTTAATCCTGACTACTTGTTTGGTCCAGAAGTAGATACAATACTGGACAAAACGAAAAAAGACACTGAGATGTCTAAGTCAATGGGAGCCCTTCAGTCACAACAACATAGAGGCTCCTTTCGTCGCTCAGGCTACAGAGGGGCTGCAAGAGGCAACGCATCACAGCACACCACAAACTACAAAGGAAACACACAAACCACCTATAACAAAAACAATAGAGGTGGATACCACGGCAATAACAACAAGGGCAGAGGACGAGGGAACAACACCACCAGGTCCTCTGCCAATACAAAACAGTGACTCCTTAGCACTACCCCCAGACCATATAACACCGGTCGGGGGACGTTTACAACAGTTCCTACCAGTCTGGCACAACATCACTACAGACAAGTTGGTAAGGCAAATTATCCAAGATGGCTATTGCCTAGAGCTAACCTCCACACCACCCAACATTACCTCCAAAACACCGTCCTATGTCCGCAGAACACCTCAACTTATTGCAACAAGAAGTTATCCGCATGCTGCAAAAAGAGGCCATAGAACTAGTACCATTAGAACATCAAGGTACAGGGGTATATTCACTATACTTCCTCATCCCAAAAAAGGACAGGTCTCTCAGACCAATATTGGACCTCAGGCCCCTAAATCAATACATCTTATCCGAGCATTTTCATATGCTCACCCTACAACAAGTGTTACCACTGTTGCAGCAAGGAGACTTCCTCGCAACCTTTGACCTCAAAGACTCATATTTCCATATCCCGATACATCCTGCTCACAGGAAGTATCTCAGGTTTACGCTACTAAATCACCATTACCAATTCAAAGTACTTCCCTTTGGTGTAACAACAGCCCCAAGAGTGTTCACAAATGCCTAGCGACAGTGGCTGCACATTTGAGACGACAACATATCCACGTCTATCCCTACCTGGACGACTGGCTAATACAAGCAAAGTCAGCCCAGCAGTGTGCCAGCCACATGTCAAAAACAATTCACCTACTGCACAGCCTAGGCGTCACGTTAAACTACCACAAATCTCACCTTCAGCCATCCCATGTACAGCAGTACCTGGGAGCAACAATAGATACTCTAATAGCAAAAGCATACCCAAACGCTGCAAGAATAAACCGTATGCAGCTACTAATCCACAAGTTCAAGTCCCAACACTCGCTCTCTGTCCGAGTGTTTATGCAACTCATAGGCATGATGGCCTCGTGTATCTTCATAGGCCCTCACGCAAGACTACACATGCGCCTCTACAAGAGTGCTTAGCACGGCAGTGGAACCAGGCTCGAGGACAATTGAAGGACCTAGTGTTGGTGACCAGTCGTGCATACAACTCTCTGCATTGGTGGAATCCACAAAACCTATGCAGTGGCCGACTGTTCCAGGAGTCTGTACCACAAATAGTATTGACGACGGACGCATCTCTCATAGGATGGGGAGCCCATGTCCTTCAGTACACAGTGCAAGGCCTATGGACAGCACAACAAAAGAAAATGCACATCAACTTGTTGGAAATGATGGCAATTCTTCTGGCAATGAAAGCGTTCAAAGTACATTTATGCAACAAAGCTGTGTTGTTCCGGACAGACAACATGACAGCAATGTACTACATACAGAAACGGGGAGTAACACACTCCACACAGCTCTCACATCTAGCACAAAGCATGTGGAAGTGGGCCATCCAAAGAAACATTTTTCTCATGGCGGAACACCTCCCAGGCAAACACAACCAAGTAGCGGATCTGCTCAGCAGACACAGCCAACAGCTGCACGAGTGGGAGACTCATCCCACGGTGCTCCAACCATACTTCCAACAGTGGGGACACCCAGAGATAGACCTGTTTGCCACAAAGGAAAACGCAAAATGCTGGTACTTTGCCGCCAGGTTTCCACATCCGCAGTCGCAGGGCAATGCGATATGGATGCACTGGTCAGGCAGATTTGCGTACGCTTTCCCCCAGCACCGTTAATGCCGCTAGTGGCACGCAAACTACGCCAGCATTCACTGACACTAATCCTGGTTGCTCCAACATGGGCGAGGCAACCATGGTACACAACGTTCCTAGAACTTTCCGTGGTACCTCATCAAAGACTGCGGCTAACACCCACTCTACTCACTCAGAGCCATGGAGACCTACAGCACCCAGATCCGCAACAGCTGAACCTTGCAATCTGGCTTCTGAAGTCTTAGAGTTTGGGTACCTAAACTTACCTCCTGACTGTATGAACATTATCAAAGAGGCAAGAACACCTACAACCAGAGCTTGTTACGCTGCGAAGTGGAAGCGTTTTGTCATTTACTGCAAGAACAATGACATAAACCCACTAGATGCTTCAACGCAGAGTATCATTTGCTATCTTTTGCACCTACACCGTTGCAATCTAGCTTATTCATCTATAAGGATACACTTAGCCGCCATTGCGGCTTATCTTCAGAACAGACAGCATCTTTCGCTATTCAGAGTACCTGCAATTAAGGCATTCATGGAGGGACTCAAAAGAATAATCCCCCCAAAACACCCACCTTCACCTGTCTGGAACCTTAACATCGTTTTAACCAGACTAATGGGACCACCATTTGAACCATTGCATTCATGCGAATTACAATTTTTAACATGGAAAGTGGCTTTTCTAGTGGCAATCACTTCACTTAGAAGAGTTAGTGAGCTACAAGCCTTAACTATTCAGGAGCCATTCATCCAAATACATGCAAATAGGGTAGTTCTTAGAACAAACCCTAAGTTCATGCCCAAGGTGGTATCCCATTTTCATATCAATCAAACAATAGAACTGCCAGTGTTCTTTCCAAATCCACAGTCAGTACCTGAAAGGGCTCTACACACACTTGATGTCAAAAGGGCACTTCTATACTACATTGAGGATTTTCGAAAAACTAAACAGTTGTTTGTTGCCTTCTCACCACAACACAAAGGCAACCCCATTTCAAAATCCGGATTAGCCAGATGGATTGCATCCAAATATGTTATCTAAAAGCAAAACCCCCTTTTAACAGTTCCCCCAAGAGCGCACTCCACACGCAAACTTGGGGCATCCATGGCTTTCCTAGGAAATATTCCTCTAGAAGAAATCTGTAGAGCAGCCACATGGTCTACCATACATACATTCACAAAACACTATTGTGTAGATGTACATTCCAAACAGCAAGCAGCTGTAGGACAGGCTGTTCTAAAAACTCTTTTTCAGACTGCTGCAGCTGGCACAGGTAGCCACCGCTAAGGGAGAGACTGCTATACATTCTATGCACAGATATGAGTTCAGCAGCCCACATGCCTTGAACGGAATATGGTACTTGCCAGTATGCATCTGTTCTTGGCATGTAGGGCTGCTGACATTCATATCGCCCACCCTCCTCACCGGTGCCTGTCGCAGCTGTAGCATTCATTATTACTTTCAGACTTTCTTGCATGGACATCTTTTACTGTACCATACGCCATCTCTGCCACAATGGCGAAAAACAATCTGAGGATGGAGAGGATGCCCATGCGCACTGTAGTCCGAGGGAGGAGCCACCTATCTCATGATACTTCGAAGACTCTTCCAGGACAACAACGTGCAATCATCCGGACCCAACACTAGGCGGCGATCTATGCACAGATATGAATTTCAGCAGCCCTACATGCCAAGAACAGATGCATACTGGTAAGTAGCACATTCCTTTCTTTGATTTACATCCCACGGAGTTTGTGCCTGATTCATAACATTGCAACCAGGATTGGCGAAATAATAAATATATAATCACCACACATCAAAGTTACCTTTGTGAAGACGCCAGCACACTTGGGAGTTTGGAACCTTCTTTAATGCAGGCTGCAATACAATAATGCTCGCTCCATCAGCAAGTCGCCATATGCGTTTCGGGCATGCTGCCCTTGATCACTGGCTCTGCAGTATAAATCCCCAGCAGCCTTTGCAGAACATTTGAACATCCTGTGGGTCCACCCTGATGGCCCATGTGCCCCAATGTAAGACCCAAAAAACAACAATGGCGCAAAAAGAAGGGGAACTAGACAATACAATAGTAAACCTATCATCCCTAACTTTAACCAATGCGAAAACACAACTGCTCAAATTAATTTTGCCCTGAGAGCAGCTTTAATTATGGTCACACTAGGGTAGACCTATATAAATGTATCCGGAAATTAAAGCTTCGAAAATATTTCACAATCAAGGATGGTAAGGATCCAGCAAACCTAGAACCATCCACGACCATACGAACTCGTGAAAATTTCTCAATGTACCAATGCTCCAAGCATTGCAAGAATTGGGAGTAGAAACTGATCTAGATTTTCAAGCTTCCACGCAAGACTAACTAAGAGAGTTAAACATTAGACAAATGGGAGCAGGGAGCAGTCCATTTAAACCGAATTCGGCATTTCACCTAATGATGCCGAAAGAAGCTTTTGACATCTTTCACGAGAGGGTCATAGAAGACTTAAAAACACTTCACCGTAAGATACTACAAAGCCAACCCAAGAAAAAATTCAATGATTTACAATACAGGAATTTAATAACATGTCTCAAAAACAATAATGAGGTAGTTATTAATAGAACGGATAAGGGAGGCAATACGGTTATTTGACCCAAAAAGGATTACATTAACCCCTTGGCTGCGGGGGTTAATCCCCCGCTGTGCTGGCGGGGGGGGGGCACGCACAGCGCCCCGGTGCTTATGACGAGCTCAGCTCGTCATTAGCACACGAGCACCGTGGCTGATGACGAGCTGAGCTTGTCATGGCCACACCCGTTTCCTTAGAACGCTCAGCACAGCGGGGTATTATCCCCGCGTGTGAGCGTTCTAACGGCCATGACGAGCTGAGCTAGTCATCAGCATGGGAGGGGTTAAGGAAGCATAAAGACAGTTGGGAGATCAAGACTGCTATGAAACTATACATATCAAAAAATACAACCAAGCCAAGGAAACTCTCAAGAAAGAACATTTTTAATGGAAAAGAGTAGGGATGATATCCAATGATGAATTCAATTTTATGCATAAAGAACACCCTACCATGCCTGCAATCTATTTTGTACCCAAGATCCACAAGAAATCGAAACCGATACCTGGAAGACCAGTCATATCGGCAATAAACAGCATAAGTGTAAACATCAGCCAATATGTGGACTACTTTTTACAAGACCATGTTCAAAAACTCCAGAGTTACATAAAAGACACGGGGGTTTCCTCACTGAATCAAAAGAAATAGCATGGATAGCATGTTATTGATAAAACTTGACTTTGAATCCTTATATACAAGTATAGAACACACTGTAGGACTCAAAGCAGTCAAATCCTTTTTGAAAATGCGACCTATGATATATTACCAGCACAATGTTATGATCTCAGAGCCTCATCAAATGGTGTCTTTTTAATAACTATTTTATGTTTGGAAAAGATCTGTACAGGCAGAAACGCGGACTAGCTATGTGGGCCTGTTTCTTGCCAATCTATGCATGTTTACATGCTGGCTGGTGGGAGGAACAGGTCCTCAAAGTCGTACACAAATAGGCATATGACAAGCATATTTTACATTGGCTCCGGTTTATAGATGATGTTTCTATTGTCTGGAAGGGGGATAAGTAAACAGCAGAGAGCTTCATTCAGGCAATCAAAATCAATAGCGTTAACCTTAAATTCACATCGACTATCGGCACAAGTGAAAATAGAATTCCTGGTTGTGAGTGATATGAAGCTGGAAACCGCACTACATAGAAAACCGACGGCGGGCAAGTCGATACTGCACGTCAAGAATGCACACCCCAAACACCTTATTAAAAGCATACCATATGGAGAATTTGTCCGGCTGAAGAGAATATGTAGCACGGAGAGAAGTCACAAGATGTCTTGCAGAAGCCTCTGACAGGTCCGGTAAGGGTTGCTATGATGCTAGAACTCTTACAGAAGCTCGGAATAAGATCAATACTAGATCTAGGGAATCCCTGTTTGAGATAAATTCAGAAACTATGACCTCAGGACAAACAACAGAATCAACTAGTGGAACAAAAGATGGCATGATCAGGCTTATTACACCATTTAGTAGCCAGGAAAGACCGATCAGATCTATAGTAAACACTAATTGTCCGATCCTGCTTACAAACCGTGTTATCGCCACTCAACTGGAAAGATTACCTACTGTCACATTCAGAAGACCACCCTCCATGAGGACTCAACTAGTCAAGAGTGGTCCTGAAATGAGCAAAGAAAGTACATGGTTAAACCTAAATCAGGTTTTTTTAAGTGCCCTTCATGTCGGGCGTGTACATTTGGGATTAACCTCACCCACTACACAACTCCATTCAAAAATAGATAGCTATTACTGGCAACTACAACAGCCACACTGAATATGCAGTATACATGTGGATTGAGATACGTAGGTAGCACCAAGCTGCAGTTGTATGTTAGAATTGTACAGCATCTTAGAGCTATTGTTAATAACGATGCAACATATCCGGTAGCCTGACATTTTAAGACTACACACATGAATGACCTGAACTGCCTGAAATACTATGTGATCAAAGCCATCCCAAAACAGCTTAGAGGAGGTAACGGGGAATGAATATTGAGACAGCTCGAGTCACACACTTATTGGAATTGGACAGCAAGACTCCTGTGGGCCTTAACAATAACAAAGAGCTCCATAATTTCTTATAAAACATGAATCCTTATTTGTTGTTTTTTATACATATATAAAAACATATTTTTAGAATAATGTTTTAGGATAATTTCAGGAATTTTAAGAAATGTTATTAACACATTTTATCAATAATTTGACCTAGGGACTTTTTATGAAAAGTTTTTTATGAAGAATTCTTTGAATACTTTACATTTTTATGACTATGTCAATTGGAATAATGTTTGATATGCAATCCCCCCAAAATTCCCATTCTAATCAGTTACGGTATCACATTAAAAGGCAATGTATCTAACCAACGAATCCAATGTTGATGTCCTCAATTATGCATAGCATACATATATGAGACCAGTAAGACACTTGCGGCTATTTCGAAGCACTAATGCTACCACCAAAGCACCCCTAGCAGAAATATAAATCAGTAAAACTGCATGTCTCTGAAAGTTTTGTGGCCATCTCAATGAACAAAATGCTATCTGTAAATGACGGTGGGCTACCACACCATGCTTTATTAATATATTTACAACAGTGTGCCCCAAAATTCAACACCGGCTACATACTACACCCATACAGCTATCCTGCTAAATGGGCTTGGCTTATATGCTACGCTTGTTTTGTGTGTGACACTTTGATGTGCTCATATGCTACACTTGTTTTTTGTGTGTAACACTTGGATTTTTCACAGTACCTATGACTTCAGTGATGTAACATAGATGACAGCACCCCATGATAAAAACTGTTCCAGCACCACTGGAAGGGGGAGGGGGATCAGAGACAGTTGCAGTGCCCGGGATGCCACTTTGGCCATCGCTGCAATTGTGTTCCATTGTGCGCAGAAGGTTTCAGTATTTCTCGGGTGCAGTAGACATTACCTTGACTCTCGCACAGACCCAACAGCCCCTCTAATTAAGTCAAATGTCACTGGTACTGGCAAACTCCAGTCAGAGGTCTCTGTAGCTAACACTGCTCGTGCAACAGACCAGGGCCTCCACAATTCAGGAGTCTTCAAACGTTCACTGACTTTATAGGCTGGTGGTACCGGAAGTCAGCCTTTGGCTGTCCTTTGCCATCTATTGCTCGGCGCAAGTAATGGATCATTTGAAAGACATCTAGCAACTCCTTTTTTTGTCCACCTAAGGCAAATGTAAAAAAAATACATAGCCTGAACTTTGCCACTAGGAAAGTTCTGTTAATCTACATTTATGAGAAACGCTGCCAACTACAAGGTTATGGGGAGAGAACCTTTAATGCCTGCGAGGACTTAAGATGAATAACAAATAAAATACAGAGCTTTATCTGACACATCAGTTACGAGAAGTGTGGTGTCTCCCTTCCTTAGAAAGTGGTTGGCTTAATATTTAGAAAAGTTTTAAAGACCTGGCCAACACAAGAGTCAAAGATGCACACAGCAAAATCTAGCTGAATGAGCAGACGTTTACTTCTACCAGCTACTGCACAAAACTAGACTATTAGTTTAAGAAAAAAACAGAGAAATCCGGAACCAAGCACAATGCACCACTCAAAATGAACCCTGACTGCCACAGAAAATACACTTTGTGGGATAAAAGCAGGGCCACCTGAAACAAAGTGGGGGAAAAAAGAGATATCAACATAGTCACAAAAAACAGTGTTTGATGTCTAAATGACCATAAGAATAAACTACGCCAGAAGTAGAGTTTCTAAAACTTTCATGTAAGCTGAAAAACAAAGAGTGAGGTAAAGGCTGGTGATCTTAATTGAGAGTAAATGTTGTTCGGGTTCAGACAAAAAGGGAGTGGGCGGGTCTTGTGGTTTGTGAGGGCAACAAAATATAGGTCTCGGAAGGTCCACGCGGTTAACCCAATTGTGGTACAAACCTATGATACCTGGAGATGACTTTGCACTCGGATATGCCATCATTTGGTAGCCTCTGATTGTAATCTTGCAGTTTACTTGTGTGTTGTGCATTGCTTTACAGCACCATATTCCAGCAACCTGCCTTAATCCCTTCGCTGCTATGCCTTTTCCCCTCCTGTGCTAAGCCTTTTTTTTGGGGTAGTGCGCGCTTAGGCCCCTGTAAATTTTTGACCACATAAGATATCCACGCCAAATTTGCGTCCTTTTCTTCCAACATCATGTGGATTCTAAAGGCGCCCAGGGTTTGTGGATTCCCTTGGAGGGGTCCCAGAAATTAACCAAAATATAGTGACATTTTTGTTTTTTTCAGAAAAATGGGAAAAACGGGCTGCACATGGGAGCCTCTGGGTTTTTCCCTGAAAATGTTATCAAAAAAGGGTTTGTGGTGCTGAAATCTCAATTTTCTCAGCTTTTAGGGAATGACAGTCTTTTGTCAGAGAACCGACATTTTTCACACAGTTTTGGCATTTTTCTGGGACCTATTTTTGCTATTTTTAGAGCTTTCCACCTCCTTCCAGTTAATGGTAGAAATGAGTTTGAAAGCAATAATGGATCCTGGAAAGCTGTACATTTTCGAAAATTAGACAAAATTCTGAATTCAGAAAGGGGTCATTTGTCTAAATCCATGAAGGTTTCTTTATAGAAACTAACAGTTAAATATTGAAATAATTGAAAATTTGTTGAAAAAAACAGCCTTTTGTCTCAACGTTTTCACCTATAACTTTTTCTAATTTTGACAGCTCTTGGAAAGCAATATACCGTTACATCCGTTAGACCTTCCTGGTTGTGGGGATATATAGGACTTGTAGTTTCACCAAGAACCCGACGAACCCAGATCCAAAAACTGAGCAGCAACTTGCAATTGTATTTTTTCATTTACTGGGTATAGAGCACTTTGTCTTGGAAAATGTATACATGGAAAAACCTGTATGAAAGACACCTATGTATTTCTAAATTGGGTACAAATTATAGAGTTCAGAAACAGTATATAATTGCACATTTTCAAAATTGGGAATACTCATACTAGGTATTACTAGCATGAGAATTATTGGTCATTTTTCAAAAAGATTTTTTTTTACACAATGTCTTTCATTGAAAGGGAGAAATGCATGAAAGCTCAATTGGTAATAACAGTTGATTTACAAATCTGAATTACCCTAAGTCTCCCTTGTGCCTGCGACAGGAAACAGCGCAAAATACAACGTGGTCACACCTCAATTTTGCAGTTACAAATTGACCCTTTTATGGCAAAGTGCCTACCTGTAGTTTTTGCACCCTAGCTCTGCCGGCACCTAGGGAAACCTAGCAAACCTATACATTTTTGAAAAGTAGACACCCAGGGGAATTCAGGATGGGGTGACTCGACTGCCTACCACCAGGTTTTGTTACCCAGAATCCCTTGCAAAGCTAAGAATTTGACAAAAAAAAACACATTTTCCTAACATTTCTGTGGTGGAAAGTTCTGGAATCTGCGTGGATCAACAAATTGCCACCCACCCAGCGTTCCCCCAGGTGTCCCGAAAAAAATGGTACCTCACTTGCGTGGGTAAGCATAGTGGCTGTGACACGAAACAGCGCAAAACGCAACGTGGTCGCACCTCAATTTCCCAGTGAAATCTTGCGCTTTTTGGACAAAGAGACTACCTTTTGTTTTTGAGCCCTAGCTCTGCCAGCACCTAGGGAAACCTAGCAAACCTACACATTTTTGAAAAGTAGACACCCAGGGGAATTCAGGATGGGGTGACTCGACTGCCTACCACCAGGTTTTGTTACCCAGAATCCCTTGCAAAGCTAAGAATTTGACAAACAAAACACATTTTCCTCACATTTCTGTGGTGGAAAGTTCTGGAATCTGAGTGGATCAACAAATTTCCACCCACCCAGCGTTCCCCCAGGTCCCCAGGTCTCCCGAAAAAAATGGTACCTCACTTACGTGGGTAGGCATAGTGGCTGCGACATGAAACGGCGCAAAACGCAACATGGTCGCACCTCAATTTCCCAGTGAAATCTTGCGCTTTTTGGACAAAGAGATTACCTTTTGTTTTTGAGCCTTAGCTCTGCCAGCACCTAGGGAAACCTAGCAAACCTATACATTTTTGAAAACTAGACACCCAGGGGAATTCAGTATGGGGTGACTCGACTGCTTTCATCAGGTTTTGTTACCCAGAATCCCTTGCAAAGCTAAGAATTTGACAAACAAAACACATTTTCCTCACATTTCTGTGGTGGAAAGTTCTGGAATCTGCGTGGATCAACAAATTTCCACCCACCCAGCATTCCCCCAGGTCTCCCGAAAAAAATGGTACCTCACTTGCGTGGGTAGGCATGGTGGCTGCAACAGGAAACGGTTCAAATCGTACGGTGGTGAATTTACAATACCCTATTGCAAAACTACCTTGATTTTTGGGGGGGGGGGGCACCTGAGTTTTTGGCCCGGAGCTCAGTGGCCATCTTTTGAAACTACCAAACCCAAACAGTTCTGAAAACTAGACACCCGGGGGAGTCCAGGGAGGTATGGCATGCGTGGGTCCCCCAATGTATTCCTTCCCAGAATTCCTTGCAAACCTTAAAATTAGGTAGAAAAAACACTTTTCCAAACTTTTGTGCGTGGGATCTCCGTGCGGGCAAAAAGGTCCTACAAGCCAGCGTTCCCATTGTTATGCCGAGTAAAATGATACCTCACTTGTGTGGGTGCCCCAAAGCAGAACAGGCTAAAAATGAATTTAAAAAAAATTAAGTTTTTAGGTTTGACAAATTAAGCACCCCACCTTAGTCACAGGCCTTTGGCCCACCCACACAAGTGAGGTATCATTTTACTCGGGAGATCAAGGGGAACGCTGGGTTGTAGGGCCTTTTTGCCCGCACAGAGATCCCACGCAAAAAAGTTTGGAAAAGTGGTTTTTCTACCTAATTTTAATGTTTGGAAGGAATTCTGGGTAGGAATAGATTGGGGGACCCATGCATGCCATACCTCCCTGGACTCCCCTGGGTGTCTAGTTTTCAGAACTGTTTGGGTTTGGTAGTTTCCAAAGACGCACGCCAAGCCCCGGGCCAAAAACTCATGGGAACCCCCTTGCAAAACCAAATTGTTTTGAATGAATTAAGTTTTCAATTGGAGAACGTGCGATTCAGGGGACAATATCGCATGAAAATTGTGACAGACAATTTCAAGTTTGCAAGAGATTGTGGACAAAAAACAACGATAGAATTCTCCGCAAAGACATGATCATATACTACCATGATTTAACAATAATATCTAAATTTAGAAAGTTATTTATAGCTATAATATACACCATAACTGAGTTACTCAAAAGTCAAAGATTCAAGCACGGCTATCTATTCCTCAAAGACACACACATACAGGTTGGATTTGGCACGAGGGCGAGTGATGGTTCAGTACATAAAATTTTATTAACATGATATTTCAAAAAAATGAAATGCTCTGTCAATAAATAAATGCATAAAAACCGAACCAGTGACTCTCAACTCGTGAGCTGTAAAGCCACGACAAGGCACCAACCGTTTTACAGGCCATTCACGCACCTTTCATACCTGATACAAAAAAAGTAAAGTAAAGTAAAGTCCACATTTGTAAAGCGCACAATCACCCGTAAGGGTCTCTAGGCGCTACAAACCAGACCACTGACACCATCTGGAAGGAAAAGCAACACATTACAACAATCACAATAAGGGACAAGGTACACCCTACTGCAGAAAGAGAAAAAAAACAAATATTACTTCACAGCCATCTAATCCGCAAGCACACACACACATACTGGTTGGATTTGGCATGAGGGTGAGTGATGATTCAGTACATACAATTGTATTCGCAAGTAATTTCACAAAAATGAAATCCACTGCGTATGATTGAAAGTATGATTAACTGAACCACTGACTCAGAGCTTGTGAGCTGTAAAGCCACGTCAAGGCACCAACCTCTTTACAGGCCATTCATACACCTTTCGTACGTGTGACACATACAAAACATTCACACCGCCAGCCGCGGACCCATCACATTTCAACACTCACACCAGCAAACAGCGCCATTCAAGGGCTTATCACTTTCACACGCCCACATTTCTGACACTGCAACTACACAAAATGATGGACTCCGTGGAGTGTCACTCAACTAGCAGTGTGTGTAGTGACCAATAGAAAGTAACTACTCACACACCACCAGCCGAGCGCCAGTCCACCCACACCACCATCCAAGCACCAGACCATGCACACCGCCAGCCAAACACCACTCAGCGCACACCGACAGCCAAGCACAACTCCGTGCACAGACCGCCAAGTACCACTCCACACAAACACCACCAGCCAAGCGCCACTCCACACACACCGCCAGCCAAGCACCACTCCGTGCACAGACAGCCAAGTACCACTCCACACACACCACCAGCCAAGCGCCACTCCACACACACCGCCAGCCAAGCACCACTCCGTGCACAGACAGCCAAGTACCACTCCACGAACACCACCAGCCAAGCGCCACTCCACACACACCGCCAGCCAAGCACCACTCCGTGCACAGACAGCCAAGTACCACTCCACGAACACCACCAGCCGAGCGCCACCCCACACACACCGCCAGCCAAGCACCACTCCGTGCACAGACAGCAAAGTACCACTCCACGCACACCACCAGCCAAGCGCCACTCCACACACACTGCCAGCCAAGCACCACTCCGTGCACAGACAGCAAAGTAGCACTCCACGCACA